>NC_141695.1:1000105619-1000703137 GCF_964263255.1 Lissotriton vulgaris | reverse complement strand
ATGGAATGACTTAGAGGTCACAGACCACCAGGAAGCTGCTCCTCAGTAACATTGGGAGCCTCAACCTGAGCGTTCATAGTAATTACTTTAATTTTTTTTATTTTTAAGAGATTACCAAGTGGCGGTGTGCCCTGTCCACAGGCACACCGCCACTTGGTAATCTGAATGTGCACCACGTCAAGTAATTGCAAACTGCAGACAGACATTGATTGTGAAGCTTTTTAGGTGAGAAAATAGATCAAACTTTGCTATCCCTGTTGAGGAACGGAACAGTTATTTGTTTTGGAATGACCTACAGGTCACCGAACACTAGGAAACCTCCCTGCAGCATTATTTAGTGAATCCAACTGAATGCTTCACAGTGATTACATTCATGTTTTCATTCTGTCGAGAACCTGGTAGACCCCGTAGTGCATTCCTGTAGAGTTGATTACTTTGTGTGTACCATATTAAGTTCTGCTATGATTAAAATAGTTATATTTTTCTAAAATGGCAATCGTTGGGATGTAAATTACCTCATTGCATCTATTGTGTGATTGTTGAAGTGTTGAGTCCCTATCCTACTTTGTACCTGCCTGAAATCCCATGGTCGGCTTGCCCTCACTACCAGGAGAGCAACTGCAAAAAGGGTGTACTTGGCCCTGTTTGCAGGGGTATAGTTGGGGTATAGTTTAATGGGCCCCAAGATACCACTGGTAAACAACCTCAACCACCACAGTTGAGGCCCAGTAGCTCCTGTCTGCCCTATCACCTCAGTACAGGGTCTAACAAGGACTCTGTGAAGGTGTGCAGTCTATACAATGCAGGCATTACCACACATTACTTTTAAAACACTGTAATTATCATGCATGTAAGTATAGCACATGCCATTTTCTGTCACTTAACATCTTGGGACTTTACCCCATAAGTAAGTGCGTTATTAAGGGAGCTAAAGAGGTGTAAAGTGTATGAGGGGTTTAAGGGTTCATTTGTAAGGAAAGTAAGGAGGTTCTAGGGTTCAGGTATAGGTAAGAGCAAGGGCTTGTACTGGTTTTTAGGTTTTAGGAATGAGTAAGGATTAGAGGTGGGCAGAATATCCCGTTCCACCCTAAGAATTGATAGAAATTTGTCCACTCCGCAATACTCTTTAATGCATAGTTCTGGCCAAATTCCACCAATCGCCCCGCAGTGGAATTTTCCCCTCATGAGGCTCCAGAATATGCAAGCTGACAAATGCAAGCGCGATTCGAAGTCCCCCAACATGATTTTCTAACGTAAGGGGTCGATGGTGATTACAGTCAGAAGGCCACGGTTTGTGTACATTTGCTGCCACTCGATCGATTTTCTACTAGAGCTGCAGCAAAATCAATTCGAATAGACATGTGCTCACCACAATGCATGGTGCAGTTCAGACTGATTTTCATGCCTGCTCATGCTACCAGTTCTAAATTGAAGTGTGGACAGTGTATTTTCTGCCTGTAGGTGGATTTTTGTGTCATTTCGCAGTTTTCCTGTAGGTCTGCGAAATTCTACGGAGTAAAACTCCATGAGTTCTGCCCACCTCTAGTAAGGATAGGGGGCAGTAAGAGGTAGAAAGGATTTTGTGCTATCCCAAATGATACTCCACTGTACAACACTACACTATAAGAGACTCTCTGCCACTCTACTGCATGACAATACACTCAGCAACACTAAACTATACGACACTCTACTCCACTGAACTCCACTCTATGCCACTCCACTCTACAACACTATGATACATTCTATGCCACTCGACGATATATATAATATATATATTCACCGAAACAAGCCAACGGGTACAGAGATGCTATAGTTAGGCTCACATTTTGTTAGTACAAAACCATAGAAATTCAGCAGTTATAGTTTGCTCAGCTAAATATAACTTACACCCCTGCAATGCACTGCTTATGAACTCACATATTAACACTTGTGACATGGTCAGTGACATCACTGATAACATCGCTAATGACATCTCAAATGACATCACTAATGACATCTCACATGACATCAATGAGGACATCTCAAATGACATCAATGATGACATCACTTATGACTTCATCCACTGATTGTGAGTGTCTTCTAAAGGTTGCTGCATGTTAAAGTGAGTCAGTATGTAAGAGGTGTATAGAAGAGCAATTGGTGATGTGAGAGACAGTATACACGAGTGACTGGGTGTGTACGTTTTCGTACAGGTGAATGAGTGGGTGTGTCTGTGGGTATATGCGTAAAGCCCCAGGACCCGATCTGATACCAGAGGATTTGTACAAATCAGAACCATTGATATGGGGACCATACAGAAATCTTTTGTCTAACTGTATACTGGCTGGTGGGGACATTCCTGAAACTTGGAGGGGGCAGAGGTAATAACTATTTTCAAAAAGGGCGATCCTGCTACCCCATCCAATGATAGACCTATCAGTCTAATCGATAATCTCCAGAAGATTTTTTTCCAGGCAAGTTTTTAAGACAAACTCCATGATTGGATGGATGTTACATGGAATTGTCCCCTGCTCAAGCGGACTTCCATGCAAAAATTAGCATATGCGACCATGCCTTCAGGTTCTCCCTGCTGACTTGGAAGTACGTGCTACTTAGGAAACAGCGGCTCTATGTAGCATTTGTCAGCTTGCGGGCCGCATTTGAATGGTTCCGCGTTATTTGCTGTGGAAGAACATGCTTGACCAAGGCGCCCCGGAAAACTTGGTGTCTATGATTTCTAGATAGCACAAGGATAATTATGCGTAGATCAGGTGGGGGGAAAAGTGGGTAACTGACAGAGAGGATTCCAATTCAATGTGGGGTGCGCTAAGGGTGTGTTCTCACCCCCACATTGTTTTCCCTGTACATTAATTATTTGGTTAGTTATTTAATGGGTTGTAAGAGTGATGCCCCCTCGATGAATGACACTAAAGTTCCCATCTTGCTATTTGCTGATGACTCTTTATTGATATCTACAACTCCCATGGGTTTACAGGCACTACTGGATAAATTATTGTGCTTTTGCAAAGAGATTAGACTGAACAACTCTGAAACTAAATTTATGGTGTTCGGAAAAGTACGGGGCGGTATACAAGAGATTAAGATTCTACACAAACCCTTGGAGCGGGTAAATAGTTTTGATTATTTAGGCGTATGTTTGAACGAAATGCTTAGTTGGGATTATCAGTTGAGGAAGAGCTCTCTAATACTATGCCAAAGACCTAAATCAGTATTAAGATTTTTAAAACAATAATATACACAACCCCTCTCACCGGCCCTTGAAATTTACTGCGCAAAAGCCCAAAGTGGAGCCCTCTATGGAGCAGAGATTCGGGGATTTATCTCTGTAAATAAACAAACGTTTTGAGAAAATAATTTTGCAAGGGCTCTTATTTCGCTACCTGTTACTACACCGCTCACCCCACTTTTCTATGATCTTGGGATAAAAACAATAGGCGACTTAGCAGCCCTGAGACCACTAATTTACTGTCTGCGCCTATGCACCACTCCCCAATTACCAGATTATCGGAATTCATTGCGGGAGGTCCTAGTGCTTAATGGGGCAAAACAACTACACTAGTTCAGGCATATTGCCAAGTGGTGCAAATTATTGAACCTGATGGTCTTGTGGGAGTTCCCAGAAAGGGCCACCAAACATGATATTTTGACCCTTAAGGCCATGTACTGGAGTGCAGTAGAGGAAAATTATACTAATAACCAAAGGAATGGACAGTTATCATCCACATTTTTAAATATCAAATCTAGCTCTTTGTTTGAACCCTTTCTTGACCTGATTTTTCCCCCTTTTGCTAAGAGTGTGTATGTTAGGTTTAGATATAGCAATCTGCTATTAAAATTTTTGGGGAAAGAGGCAACTGGCCTTGCTACAGAACTCTGCCGCGAAGCCAATGAAACCGAAGAACATATCTTCTTTTTTTGCACTAAGTACCGGCAGCTGCAGAGGAGATGGATTCGACCCTTATGCCTAAATCTGGGTGCTTGACAGTACCAGACTGAGTTTAGGATTTTAAAAGCAGATACCTCAGGGCCAATAGTTTTTGCCCTTAGTCTCTTTTTATTTTCCTTCTAGCTGATTCACAAAAAAATCCTAATATAGCAGTGAAGTACGTTTTTTACTTTTTCTTCCTATATGCTACTTATGTATCTTAAAATGCCAAGCCAGTACATATGGTATAGTACCCCAAATGTCTGGAGACTGCATAGCATTCCTTTTACCTCGACTATGCCGAATTAATTAATGTATCTTCATAAGCTTGTTTTAAATTTGATATGGGTGTCATTTTTACCTATGCTTGTAATGGTTTAATACTTTTTTAGTTGTATATTTATTTATGTTTTATCTTTGTATAATTTGATGGTGTTTTGTACAAATGACCAAATAAAGTTATGATGATGATGAGTAATTGAGTGTCTGTGTAAGCATCTGTATGGGTGCATGTTTGGGTATGTCAGTGGCTGTAAATTATGAATGAGAGGGTGCATGAGTGGCTGAATGGGTGACTGATCAGGCACATAAGTGTCTATTTGCATGAGTGACAGGGTACATGAGTGGCTATATGGGTGCATAAATGAGTGTGTAAGTGGGTGTATGGGTGAGTAAGTAGGTGTATGGGTGAGTGAGTGTGTTTATGAGTGGCTGTATGGGTGGGTGAATGGGTGTGTTAGCAGATGTATGGATAAGATATCATGAGAGAGGTTGTATGTGGGAGTATTTGTCAGTGACTGTTTAGGGAAGTGAGTACATGTGTGAATATATGAATGAGTAAGTGAGGTGTGTGAGTAATTTTATGGGTGAGTGAGTGGCTGTGTGAGTGACTGTATGGGTGAGTGAGTAGGTATGTGAGTAGCTGTATGGGTGACTGATTCAGTGTGTGAGTGGCTGAATGGGTATATGCGTGGGTGTGTAAGTGTCTGTATGACTGGATGCATGAGTGGCTGTATTGTGCAGTGAGTAGGTGCATGAGTGGCTGTATAGGTGTGTGAGTGTTTTTGTATGGGGATGTGAATGGGTATGTCTATGGTTGTGTGGGAGTGCGTGTATGTGATGTATGGGGTGTAAGTAGGTGTGTGAGTGGTTCTGTGGATGATGTCATCAGTGACGTCATTTGAGATGTCATCAGTGATGTAATTTGAGATGTCATCAGTGATGTCACTAACCATCCCATTTATTAAAAGATAAACTTATCAAAATTGAATAACATTGTCTAGGACCTATTGTTTTCGTACCAATTGATACCCAGGTCCTTTGACACTTTCTGGGTCACCCCATTTATATTTATGGATGGTGTCGCAGACGGCATCAAAGTTGTTTTCCCTGCTTTCATTTAGGTTATTCTAGCTTCAAACAGCACAAACAACCTCCAGAAGCCTAACATTGGAGTAGGCACCTCCTGGCAGGTCAGAACTCCCAGCTATGGGGTTTAGGGGAGCTGGTGGTGAAGTCTTTGTTTCTCTGAGACTTCAGAACAAGAGGCCAGTATACACAAGATTCTTCTTCAAGCAGGTTCCAGTCTTTGTCCTCTCTCCTTGGCAGAAGCAGCAACTGCAGGCCAACCCAGCAAAGCACAGAGCAAAGCCTTACAGCCCCCCAGCCTTATAGCCGTCCAGCTCTTCTCCTTGGCAATGATTCCTCTGGAGTCCAGAAGCAATCTAATTCCCTGGGATGTAAGGTCCATTGCTTATACCCCATTTCCTCTTTGTTTTCTTTGTGGCAAGGGTGCTCTGAGCCCAGTCCAAATCAGTTCGGCCCTCTCTGGTCCAGCTTCACTACAGGAGGTGGAAACAGCATTATGCAGAGGAGACACTGCCTATTCAGGTGCAAGTGAAACTCCTCCAACACCTTTAAATACAGCCGAGGACTATTACGCTCAGCTATGAGCCACCCAGGAAAAGCAGGACACACCTCAACCCCCCCTTGTGACTGTCCACAGTGAATGCAAATCCCCAGCTCCCGTCACTCCAAAACCAGACAGTCAATACACAAGCAGTAGAGGCATACAGAATGGTTAAACAAGAACATGCCTTCTCTCTAAAAGTATATTCAACAAGGGAGATGAGCCTGACCCTTAGGTTATTTGTGAACGTTATTAAATTCACTTTATGATCAAACACATTGCTTTTTGTTTGATCTGGGATTTTATTAATACCTTTTTATTTTGAAGAGTCTAATCATATCCAAATTCTATACATTCATGAGACAATCATTACAAAACACTAAAGAAGCACATAAATAATAAAGCATTACTACACAAAGAAAATCGCAAAAAAACATTCAATACATAATTGTTCACGGTAAACAATCAAAATATCGAGTAAAAAATATCGAATGGACATAATATCGAGTTCAAAATATAGAATGGACAAAATATCGATTGGACAGAATATAGCCATCAAAAATATAGTTTTGAAGGTAAGTAATGTAATATCGAATTTTTTAAATATAGAAAGTCAAAATATCGAAGTATATAATATAGGTTATTTAAATTATCGAATTTTTAATAATATCGATTTTTTTATTGTGTTTTTTATGTTATTATATGTGTGAAAAGTGTGTATATATGTTATAATTTATTTTAATTAATGAATTTTATGTTTTTGAATTTTTGCGTAATTTAATTCTGTAGCGGGTTGTGGGTTTATAGGGGAATAGGGTGGGAAGTAATTTAATTATAATTAACTAAATATGTAAATTTATTTATTGGTATTTATTTGTAATTAATTGTTAATTAATGTTTATTTGGTAATTAATTAAATTTTAATTGGCAATCAATTTTAATTAATTGATTAATTGATAATTATGTTAATTTTACTAATTTATTTTCTGTAGCGGGTTGTGGGTTTATAGGGGAATTGGGTGGGAAGTGATTTATTTACAATTAATTAAATATGTACATTTATTTATTGGTATTTATTTTTAATTATTTTTGAATTATTTTTTTGGGGTAATTAATTTAATATTAATTGCCAATTCATTTTATTTAATTGATTAATTGCTAATTATGTTAATTTGACTAATTTATTTTCTGTAGCGGGTTGTCGGTGTATAGGGGAATAGGGTGGGAAGTAATTTAATTATAATTAATTAAATGATTTAATGTATTAATTTGTATGTAATTTGAATTAATTGTTAATTAATTTTTAATTGTTAATTATTTAATTGTTAATTATTTAATTGTTAATTTGTAATAATTTGTATTATTAGGTAACTAATTGTAATAATTAATTTTATTTTTTAATTTTAATTGATTAATTATTTTATTATATTAAATTGGTAATTACTTTTAAATGATTTTTATAGATATTAATATATATATTATTTTAAATAATATATGAAGTATTTACTTTCCCTACTGTTGCACTCTCTGGAGGGGGAATAGTAATTTTTACCCCTACGCTATCCAACGCTTTCCCTACTGTTGCACTCACTGGAGTGTGAATGGTAATTTTTACCCCTACGCTATCCAACGCTTTCCCTACTGTTGCACTCTCTGGAGTGGGAATAGTAATTTTTACCCCTACGCTATCCAACGCTTTCCCTACTGTTGCACTCTCTGGAGTGGGAATAGTATTTTTTACCCCTACGCTATCCAGCGCTTTCCCTACTGTTGCACTCACTGGAGTGGGAATAGTAATTTTTACCCCTACGCTATCCAACGCTTTCCATACTGTTGCACTCACTGGAGTGGGAATAGTAATTTTTACCCCTACGCTATCCAACGCTTTCCCTACTGTTGCACTCACTGGAGTGGGAATAGTAATTTTTACCCCTACGCTATCCAACGCTTTCCCTACTGTTGCACTCTTTGGAGTGGGAATAGTAATTTTTACCCCTACGCTATCCAGCACTTTCCCTACTGATGCACGCACTGGAGAGGGAATAGTAATTTTTATCCCTAGACTATCCAACGCTTTCCCTACTGTTGCACCCACTGGAGTGGCAATAGTAATTTTTACCTCTACTCTATCCAACGCTTTCCCTACTGTTGCACTCTTTGGAGTGGGAATAGTAATTTTTACACCTACGCTATCCAACGCTTTCCCTACTGTTGCACTCATTGGAGTGGGAATAGTAATTTTAATACTCCCGCTATCCTACAGTAAAAATATTGTATATTTTTTAATAATATTATGTTAATATATATATGTATTAAAAATAAAAATAAAAACATTTTATAACTTAAATTAATTATTTAATAATTTTAAGGCTATTTAAGTATTTTTAAGTATATTGCTGTTATTTATTTTTAATATTTTTTTAATTTTACATTAATTTAAATAAATTCGATATTTTGACTAAGTACATATTTTTAAACGATATTTTGGAGTCGATATTTTTGTGCTTACCTGTTTGTAGATAGGACTTCGATATTTTGTCTGTCGATATTTAGGCATCGATATTTTTAGTACTCTATATTTTGTCCCTCGATATTATGTCAGTGATCCAATGCTCATAAGTGTTCACAAACCCACTTAAGGTGTGTACTAAAAATGATGATCCTAGACTTTCTGAGATGTCTAAATCAGGTATCAAAAATCACACAGGGAACATTTGAATGTCTTTGACAGGGAAAGTTTCCTCAATTTGCAGACTGGAATTAAATTTTTCATTCCTCTGTGTTTCTATCATATGCCAACGCGTTTCGAATCCCAGGCAATGAGCACAGGGACTCTCGTCAGCGCTCTTGAATTTAAATGCGATGGTATTTTCTGTAGTGGATGTAAAAAACAACAAGTTGTGGGTTATTTATAAAGCTCCCTACTGCTCTCATCCATTTCACAATTATATTTTATCAGTATTTCTTTACATAGTCGGTTATATCTGAAGAGTAATATTCTCCTCATCAGTTTATTGCATCCACAGGATGTACGAATACCAAGTTGATGTAGTTTCTGTTTAAAGGTAAAGACAGCTGTCAGTGGTCGGGCCTGAACTGATTTAGTGAGACGTTATCGGTAGTTTATACTGTGCCCTACCTTTTATTTAGGCAGTGTGCATCCTGTTGTTGTCCGTCTCTGTTTGCGTGGCAAAATGCTGGTGCGAAATTCTGTGAGAAATATACTCGTCTTAATCACATATTTCAAACGGAGGATAACTCACTATTGCTTTATATCATTATTATACATCTGGGCGGAACCTGGATGCCAATTATTTCTACTGATAACCTCTCACTAAATCAGTTCAGGCCACGACCACTGAGAGCTGTCACTTGGACGATTTGCACTTTACAGAAGTACGTGCTTCTTTGGTGGAGATGCGATTGTGTTCCTAGGCATGAAGAAAAAGTCTAAAACATTGTTTAGAAACACGTTGGGAGGCCTTTTAGTTAGCTGTCTAACATCCTGGGAAAAGACATTGCATACTGCTAATGTATATGGGGCAGGGCTTGTAGGTAAGTTTACATACTTCTAGTTTTATCCAGGAAAAGCCAGGATTTTGTGCATTTCCTCTACCCAACTGGAGTACTTTCTATTGGCTAATTAGTAAGTGCTACCTCATTGGGTAAATATATTGTTTATTTCATAAACTCCAACTGCGTAAAGGACGCAGAGAAAATGTCTCCAGTAACCTTGTGTGTCTATAACTTTGCCAATGTGATTTTTACTGGAGTATCTTCATCAGGTAACTTTTTATTGTTGAGCTGCAGAGAAAACATACTTGGATGATTTGTGCTTTGCAGAAGTAAGTGCTTCTTTGTATGTGGGGGGGTAGAAATCTTATTCCTACACAAGAGGAACTAGTCTCCAAAATGACCAGGAAACACACTGCTGGGTTCTTTTAGTAAGCTGTCCATCATCCTTGGAAAAGGGAGGAAAGGCTTTGTATACTGCTAATGTATATGAGATGGGCCAAACAGACGAGGATTGTAGGCAAGTTAAGATACTTCTAGTTTGTAAAAGTTTAGAACATGATATCTGATCTCAGCAACAGATGTCAAGAAAAAAAAAACTCGTCACAGACATTATATGAGATTTTGTGCTGGAGAAAAGCAAGGATGCAAAAACCTCCATCAAGGATTGCAAATAACTTTTCACAGTGGAAATGCAGAAAAACACACATGCTTTACCCTGGCCATGCCTAACAAGTGAGGATGATTAGTACTTTACAGAAATGAGGCTACAACTTGGGCACCTGCTTTGTTTATATCTGTAAGTGCTTCTGGTTGAGGTTTAATTTCTGTTAAATGAGTGTCACGCCAGAATAAATCCTGCAGCAATGTTGTTTACATGTGTTCTTGTCTGTTATGTTAGTGCATGTTTCTAGCTAGGGACTGGGTAACTGATGCAGGAGCTTCTTTCTGAGGAGATGCTCCTAAACTCTCTTGGAGACTTTTAACCACCTCTCTTGCCCATCGCAGTTGTAGCTACTGCTGCTTCTGTTGTCCTATATTTCCATGTTGGGGCTTTATTTGTAGGATTTGCTACTGCAACTGTATGATGACGCTTTTTGGATATTGAGATTAGGCTGAGTTTTACGAACTACTCTTTTTGGGAGTTTCACTACTTAATTTGATTTTGAACGTTATGCTCCTTTGATCTTACTCTTTTCATGAACACTTTATGGTTTCTATTAGCTATTAATTTGGACCGTTATTCTAGAATAGGGATGAATTCCTTTATGGAGCACGCTTGTCATTTTGCATTATTATTGACTCTAACCATATTTTACCTGATACATTTCTGTAAACGGATTTATCTGATTTACTATTTGAAATAAAAAGTTAAAGAAGATTACTAATCTCTTTACGAAAATAAAGGTCTTTGAAGCTACTCTAAATCTCTAATTATTGACTGAATTTAAGTTAAATTATGATGTTGATTGATATGATTTGATTTAGTTTCCATGCAAAAATCGTGGCAAAGTTCAGTCACAAAAGAGAAGAATTTGGTGCGTATTTGGAGCCGATTCTCGTAAGTTACAGGTTGAACTGGTACTGGAAATTAACATTTTAGACTCATTTCTCTGCTATAAGTAGCCTAATGGAATCGTGTAAGGTGACTGAGGATTAAACTGTTGAATTTACCTGCATTACATTGGTGCATGTCCTTTTCTTTAATACCTGGTCGACTTGATGTGAATCTGTATAACCCCTCAGCCTTGAGGAATCTACTACTCTGCCAATGCGATACCTCAGTTCATGATCTTCTAATACAATGGAAAAAAGACATAAGAGATAAGTCATCAAAGGGTCCTCTTGTACTCACTATGTTAATAAACCCTGGTACAACAAAGCTGACATTGCCTCCTCAATGAATCTTAATAGACAAAGCTTATGAAGTTCTACTGATTCTCTCAATTCCCATCTCGAGAATCAACAGAGACCCTGCTTGTTTAGGCTTCTGATATTGCCATATCTATTCTTACATCAGTGGACCTGGAGCGGTATCAAAGAAGGGGCCCTGCGAGAGCAACGGGTGTTTGCGCCCGCTTTGGCCACCCACCCCGGATCACTTTGGTATTATAGAAGGGGGTGCAGACATTTGTGCGTCCCCTTCGATAATACTGATAGCGCTGGCACACTGAATCCGCCAGTGCTACCTTCAAAGGGTGTTCCCTCATTTGCATAGGGGCGTGCCCTATGCAAATGAGGGAATTCCTTAGACTCTGTGCTCGTGCCATATTACAGATAGGGGCGCAGAGTGAAAGAAGCTGGCAGGAGGCTCACTGACAATGCACCATTTAACCCCTCCCCTGCTGATGACGGAACCACTCCGTCATCAGCCGGGTCGGGCTGTGCTGATGATGGAGCGGTTCCGTCACGGCCTACTCGGAATGCCTGCGCGGCATGGATTCCGCGCCTGTGCTGAACGTTCTATTGAGCGGGCGGGGCCGTGACGGAACCGCTCCGTCATGAGCACAGCGCAACCGCGGCTGTTGACAGAGCGGTTTCGTCACCAGCATGCGCCCGCCGCTCTTCCGCCTCGCCCCATTAGCACTGCAGCGGAATAGCTGCCGCAGTAAAGAGGTTAAAAGGTGGTGTACTGAATGTGCGCCCCCTGAGAACAGCCCTCTCCAGGGGGTAAAAGGAGACCCATGGACCCCCTAGACATCCTTTTGCAGACGGGTGCAGTCACTGACTGCACCCGCCTGCAAGGGGATCTCTAAGCCCCTTTGAAAGTGCAGGCAGGGGCCACCTGCACAGTGACCACACGGATCAGCTACTCCATGTTTAAACATGAATGTGCTACCCCAATTGCAGCAAGAGTCCGCGGCTGCCCTGGGGGCACTGCATTCACCATAAAAGGGGGCATAATCATTGTATGCACCCAGCGCACCTTTTGAAAGGTGCGCAGATCGCAAACAATGATAATGTGTAATACAGCCCCAGGTGTATTTTCCTTGCAAGGTCTACTTTCTTTCCCGTATCTTTATGCAAGGGAACTAGAATGTCCTTAGACATGTACTTGCTCTTCTGCTCGCATTCCAGGATATTTCCTTCTCCTCTTCCCCTGTAGGATCCTAAAAGGAATGGAAAGAACTCTAGTGGAGCATGAATTCCCTCTTGTATTCTTTCACTTCTCTTCTAAAACCACTCCCAGATCTGCTGCACAGTTGCATATATCATGCTGTAGTATGTCGAATAGATTGCTGCCCCTTTCTTTTTTGTATACATCAAATTGCTCTTTTTTTTTAGCAATGTTTTTGCTCACCCATCTAAGGAGAGGAGAGGTAGGGAGATGCGTCCTCTAAAAAGGAGGGTGACCTACACCTGCCCTTTATTTGGAGCATGTTCTATAGAGGTTGAACATTCTCAATACTAGTTGCCCCACAGCCAAGTCAGCAATGAAATCAGGGCATTCTAAGCCAAATCATCAGCATTAATCTCCCACCTTTACTGCTGATTTTATATTCTCTTTGTCTCTTGAAATCTTTAAGGTTCCTCATTAAAACAGTGCAGTGTGGGCCATGCCACTCTTCTACTGCAGGCTCTGCCCTTCACCGGGCAGCACTGTGCATCATACACTTTTGTGCTATGATCCATCTTACATTTGAAGGAGAGACTTCCGCCATTTGACACTCAAATATTACTGGATCATGCAAGTCTGCTTTTACCTGTAAGTAGTCCCAATTGTAATGGACTTTGAGACTGAACCCTCCTTAGTCCCACTAATCACCAAGTTCACTCAGAGGGGCGGTCTTAGAAAGAAAGTGGAATCATTGCTCTGCGGGGATTCCGGTGTGCATTCATCTGGCCATAGCATTTCATGTAGAATTTCAATTGAATGATGGGATACAGTGCTTAATTTGTGAAGGAATGAATGCCGGTGTCCGAAGCTCTGCTCAAAAGCCCACGTAGTTGATTTCACCTCATGTGTTTTGAATCCTCTATCAGACACTCCTTACCCAGTTATCTCACTCTTGCAGATCCCTGCTTTCGCCCTTTGTGACACTGTTTTCATCTTACTCTTCCTCCTTCTTTTCCCCTTGCATGTTTTTCTCTCCTTTGTTCTTGGTAAATGTCCAGTGGTCAATTTGTAAAAAACATAAGTGCCTGGGGTCTTGTTAGCTGGCAGCTTGCACCAGCCCACTTCTCCTGTAAGCATCGCCTAAAACAGAAACAATTACTAACCATGAAAGTGGTGAGAGGATGTGGGGTAATGGCCAGAGCTGCCGACTTCAGAGCTGGGGAACCAGTTACGAGTCAGGGGGTCGGCTCAAAATCCTGTTATTTGGCCAA
Source organism: Lissotriton vulgaris (assembly GCF_964263255.1). Classification (NCBI taxonomy): domain Eukaryota; kingdom Metazoa; phylum Chordata; class Amphibia; order Caudata; family Salamandridae; genus Lissotriton; species Lissotriton vulgaris. The sequence continues at coordinate 1,000,689,461 of NC_141695.1, read as the reverse complement.
AACACTTAATATCCCTGTGCCTACTATAAATGAATGTGTCCTTAACTGGTGCTCATGAAAAGCGCTGTTGCTAATGATTATGTGCAGGTGCTGAGCATTGGAAACCATGGGCTCAAATTATGCACTGTAAATCTCTGATGAGGAAAAACTAGGGCTGGTCGCAAAAAAGAGTGCAGGTGGGCCCCACTGGCTCAAATAAAGCACGATGGGATATCCGTCAATTTAGTCCATCCTCCCGAGGGCCAGGGCCATTTTGGTTGCCGTTAGCTTTTGTTTTTCCTTTGGAGACTGTGACTATCTCATAAAGTAAGGACTTGATGAGGAAGAGATGGGGACATTGAAATTATTGTGATATATTGTACTGGTTATTGGATATTTCCACAGACCATTGGCCATTAAGTTAGAATTCAGACCACGTTATAAGCAGGCAGCATTGCCACAGAAATAATTCCTGAATAAAACTGCCCTTGCTTGACTTGTCTGAAACACATTGGGGGATATTTTGTGGCGCTTGCGCGGAATCAATTTTGCAACCCGATCTAAAACATGCAGAATAGAATAATGCAGATTTGATGATAACTGTTTCTAATTTGATTTTAGGGCAAACAGAAATTATTTTATGAAATGTTATTTCTTAAAACATGTTTCCATGTTGCAGACACTGCGTGCTTTGTGGCCTTGTTTTAATGTCAATGGTTTGCTCAGTTAAACCTCATTATTCAGTACGAAATGCGCTTGGATTGAAAAGTAATGGTGCTACACTCAGACATGATTTCTCCTTCGGTGTAGGGCTCAGTTGCTTAAGGCATATTTTAGTGTGAAGACTTTTGTATTCCATAAATAAACTGGTGCCGACAATCTGTTTTAGCGGCTGCAGTCCATTGCCAGATACAGGCAGACAGGTCAACACGCCATTCGCAATGGGAAATGTAATGTCTCAAGTGCGATGTCATTTTGTTCCTGCTGTAACATGATAAACTGCTCCATGAGGCTACTATTGGCTCATAAAAAGAAGAACATCTGTCAGAGGCATCAGCAGCTCCCTGGTCAAATTAAAGAGCTTGGAAACAAGCACTTAATCAAAGGTGCTCTCACTGAAGATGCCACCGCGGCCTGGGATAACCATTAAAGGTCATCTAGGAACCTTGGGACATATTAACCCAAAATACAACCTGGGTTGGGTGGAACACGAATGTTTTTTTGCCTTGTCCTTAACATTTCTAGCAGTGTGCAAAATACTTTTTTTTTAGTCAATGTGAAGAATATTATTTATGAAGTTTCATTTAATTTAATTTATCCGCATATCCTAACCAAAGCTTCATGAATTCCAAAATAGTGATTTTGCAATAGACGTCCCATGTAATGGGGATGCTCATTTTCTCGTCATTTTTTATGTTTTAATATTTATTCGAATTTCATGTCTCCTGGACTGTGTGTTTCAGGTTGGATTTCAGTGAGATTTTTTTCATGTTTTAGGTATTTATTTATTTATTTATATTCTTATATAGCGCCTGATTCGACCCCCGAAGGGGTATCTCCGAGCTTTTGCCAGTGGAAGAATATAACTCGTGCTAATCCATGGTCAGAGGGATAGTTAGACTTTGGTTATGTGGTTTAGATGTTTATGAATAAATGAGTTTTGAGGGATTTTCGGAAGGTTAGGTGGTTAGTGATTTGTCTCAATGTATGAGGCAGTGAGTTCCAGAGGACAGGTCCAGTATGGGCCAGGGCGCGGCCTCCCTGCCTGGATTTTTTAATTCTGGGTACCTGTAATAACTGTAGATTGCTGGAACGTAAGGATCGTCCAAGAACATAAGGTGGGAAAGCTTTTGTCAGATACTTGGGACCGGTACCTGACAGACATTTGTGAATAGTGCATAGGATTTTGAACGTAATGCGTTGCCGCACTGGGAGCCAGTGAAGTTTAGTTAGCAGAGGGCAGGAAGGAGTCCTAGGTGGAACGTTAAGGACAAGCCTCGCCGCGGTATTTTGGACTATTTGCAATTTGTTAAGCTGTTCTTCATTAGCTGATAGGAGAAGACCATTGCAATAGTCCAATCTGCTGATGACTAACGCCTGGAGCAGTGTCTTCCTATGACTGTCAGGTAAGTATGGAAAAACCCTTCTCAGCAGTCCAATGGCACGAAAACAGGTGCCAGCCACTTGGTTTACATGTTCTTTCAATGTTAGTGCTTGATCTAATAGCACCCCCAATTTTTTAACGGTCTGTTTAGGACTGGGAACAGGTCCCAGTTCCAGGGGCCACCACTCGGGGGACCATAGTGTTGCTGCCTCCCCAAACAACATTACTTCAGTTTTTCCTACGTTACACTGTAGGCAGTTCTTAGCCATCCACTCTGACACTGCCCTCATACCATCTGCAAACGATTTTTTTAGTGCAGGCGTGAAGGTTTTAAAAGGGAACAGAAGTTGGGTGTCGTCGGCATACGACACCGGGGTGAACCCAAAGGATCTCACTAAGTCAGCCAAGGGGGCCACATACACATTGAATAATGTGGGGATTAGGCATGAGCCCTGTGGCACTCCCTTGGTAAGCTCCCTAGAGATGGATTCGTGGGAGCCCAACTTGACTTCTTGAGAGCGGCCTGAAAGAAAACTCTCTATCCAGGACAGAGCCACACCCCCTAATCCCACATCCCTCATACGACCGAGAAGCACCTCATGTGACACCGTATCAAAAGCAGCGGATAGATCCAACAGCACTAGAATCATAGACTCCCCTCCATCCAGCGTCATCCTGATGTTATTGGTCACTGCTAGGAGGGCTGATTCGGTGCTGTGGTTGGGCCTGAACCCAGATTGTGAGTAGTCCAGGCCCTCGGTTGCTTCGATATGTTTGGATAAATGGGTGTTCACGTGCTTCTCGGTCATCTTACTGATGTACGGCAGGAGGGAACTGGGCTGGAGGTTCGAAAGATCTGTCCATGGGGATGCCACTTTTTTCCCTATTGGGTTCACCACCGCTTTCTTCCATTCCATTGGGACCTGTCCTTCTGCCAGTGAGATGTTCATCACAGACTGAATGGAAGGTCCTAAGAGGGTGATCAGAGGGGCGACCATTTTGGCAGGAAGGAAGTCATTGGAGGACCCAGATTTTATGTGGCTGATAAGAGGGGGAAGATCTATGTCGTAGATTGGCGGGAAGGATAGTAATTGATTTTTATTTTGTTTGGGTGAGTTATATGGGAGAAAGATCTTATTCCCAGTGCTACTAGAGGCCATTATTTTATCATAGATGAGATTAATTTTATTTTCAAAGAACACCGAGATCTCATCACAGAGGATCTGAGAAAATTCATCGGGGCTCTCGCAAGCTGTTGGTTTAACAAAGCTCTGTAGTATTTTAAACAGCTCCCTTGGACAATTACCCGCCTCCGTGAGTTGTTGGGTGAGACTGGGTAGACATTATAAGGACATATGTGTGTTGCGTCAGATGCCTTTCAAACCATAAACCATTAAACCCATATTGTCCAGCAATAGAAAATTTAGGAAAGCCGAATCTAAAAAACGATTCGGACCCTGATTACAAAAAGTCAACGTATTCTGTTTTTGAAACAAAATCTTATGATCTCTGAAACTGAATTACAAGTCGGGCGCAAAGTGAGTGGGTGTTTACCTTTCTGATTTGTGACATTTTTTACTACTGCAAGTAGTGAACCTTCTATTTTCGAGCACCCATAGTTCACCATTCCTTTTTCCAAGATCTGCAACTCAGAAATTCAGATGTTTTTTATGTTTCAACATAAACGTGGCTGTCTGATACATTCATCTCCGATATTCCAGACGCAACTATAACATTAACTCGACTGCATCAACAAAATTAGGGGTGAGATTGCCTTGATCTTTAGATCCTCCTTACAATGCTTCATAACATTGTTCTCTTATTCAGAAGGCGTGATATTACCCCTTAAAATTAATGCTACCACTTGTTACTCGGGTGCCTTGATTTTTCGTCCGCCATCTCAAGAGCTGATTTTAACACTATGTTCTGTGACTTTCTAGCTCCTTTTTGTATTTGATTCACCAACTTCATTATTCTTATGACCCATCTCTTCCTTCTAACTATAGACCAATTTATTTACTCCCTCTCTCAGCAAAAAATTATGAAATGCTGTCAATATCCTGCACTTTAAGATAACTCTCTTTTGATCCCACACAGTCAGGTTTCAGCCTCCTTCAAAGAACAGAGTCAGCCCTATTGGCAGTAACTAATTGTGGTATTATGTTGGAAGGTTGCCACTCGTGAAGAGATGCTGTGATGGAATTTTTAGTATTTCATGATAGAATGGTAGGCGGGTGAGAACGAGGTACTGCTGTTTTGGTATGGCATGTCGGTTGGAGCGAACTACTGCAAATGGATGCGTGAGATTTTTTTTATTGATAATCTTGTATTCATCACAAAGAAATGATACTTGCTGTGTGAATATAACCTTCCTTTCCTGACTTCTTTGGTGTTCTAGATTTTCTCGCTGATCGTGCTCTGATTCGGCATAACAATACCTCACTCGATGACAAAGGTGCCATTACAATGTACCACAGTCCATTGTTCCTGGCGGGATTTGTGTTGTGGCAAACATTTTGTGTATCTTGTGAGGTGAGGAGTTACTGGGAAGATCTTCAATTGGGATTGAAACAAATTAATTCTACTAATTTCAGTGTGACACTCAGGTGGACGAATTTGAAGCTCTACCTCCACTGGGCATTGTGTACGCTGTTATTCAGCGGCCATCTTCTAGGGCAGAGTGTGTTTCATGCACCCTTGGCCATAGAAAATGTGTGCATGATAGTTAAATAAGGGGCATTTTTACAGTTATCTCATCGCCAGTATGGGAATACTGCATTACATGAGCAGAGTTGAGGTATTCAGAACTATCTCATGTGAACGCCAGAATTTACTTGCTGGGCTGTTACTTGCTGACAGGCACCTCTTATCCCCTCCAAATAAATCTCAAGAAAATTAAAATCATGGCAGTTACCTATCACAAAAAGAAGAATAACAGATGGTTCATAGATGGCCACATTTGGATCAGGTAACGAGTTATAAATATCTGGGAATACTAATAGACTACAAAAGCTCTTTTAAACCTCAGCTTGACTCCATGCGGTGAAAGGGAACTACAACTTCTTTAGCACTGAAGTGATTGAAAGGACGGCTTCCCGGCCTTACGCTTGATCCCTTCCTACAGATTTTGCCGGCTAAATTGCAGCCAACAATAACATGTGGGAGTGAGGCTGCTAAAGGCAAAGACGCGGCAGCCCTAGACATAGTATTAGCTAATTCTTATAGAGCAATTTTCCACCTTCCAAAATATGTCTACCCTGCTCAAAAACGGCTGGAATTTGGGGTCCAAAGACAAACAGTGGAAAGAAGAAGTGCTTATGTAAAAAAATTGAATAAAATCAGAAGTGCAGAAGCAGGATCCCTAAACTTCCACCTCTGGAATGCCTTACTTCGCCAAGGAAAATGCTCAGCCAGGGATTACCTGTTTGACTCCATTGAGCTACTGGGTCTGTCTGAACTCTGGGCCGAACCAACAGATCATCTTTCCTTAAAAAAAGCAGTGAAAAAGACAACGTCCATGCTACCTGTTTTAGAAGACAAAGCAATTGTTACTAAAAAGGCACATGGCTGGATAGTGCTCAGTGATTACACAAGGCTCAAACCCCAATCCTACTTGAGTGCAGGAGTCAAAATAAGAATGAAGGAAAATTTTCTAAAGCTGCGATTGGGGGTAATTACGATCAATCCCCACCTCCAACTAGGGGAAAGGAGAGGAGGTACACCTACTTGCCGTCTATGAGGAAGCGGGAAGGAGGACATTATTCATGCAATCTGTAACTGTCCCAACTTAAAGGTTATAAGATGCACCTTGCAACATCCCTTTTTCAGGTATTTTGGTACCCGGTCCTGCAGGAAGGCAGTGAAGCTTTGCTTCAACCCTGTGGACGTTCAGCTTAACTGTCGGCTAACAAAATTCTTCAAGACAATAACCAAGAGACAAAAAAAATGTCGTTATCTGAAGTATGTTAAAAATAAGAGAACACAGGCATCAAAAGGGACTTGCCAAAAAGTAAAAAATGAACAATAACACTTTACAGTTGTACCAGCACTTCTATTTATTGCCTAACAGTTAAAAAAACGCTTTTTATATGTTCAATGAACCTTCCTATAGTTGCACTAGCATTTTAACTTAATAATGCCCAATAGTATGAACAATGGACTTGTGTATGCTGCGTTTTGCGGCATGTAAATCAATTGTAGTTATTGCCAGCTTGCATTTTTTGAAGTATAGGAATTTATGTGTATGGTTTTACAGAACAGCCAATTGCATAGACTGGGAATATTTTACTGGCAAACCTTTTAATGTTGTTTTTAACCACTTTGATGCTCATAACGAGCTCAGCTCATCATGAGGCACGGTTGAGCTGTGCTTATGATGATGACGAGCTGAGCTCGTCATGAACAATGGGAGTAAAGGATCTGCAGCAAAGGAGGGGAAAACCATCAGCAGAGATGGTGTTAAGTTTAATAATTTGTGTACAATGGGAATATTTTTGTTATGCATTTGCAAAGATTTTAATTAATCAAGCAAAAACAAACATTATCTTAGCTTACCCTTAGGAATTACTGCCTAGAAATGTTATGGCAGATATGCCTGGTTAAGTAAAATGTAATACTGACCTATAGCTTGCACACTGGTGACAGCCACATCAAAAACCCCTTGGAACACTTACATCGTCAATGTTATACTCTTCTACTCCAGACTAGAGTGACCACTTTGATAATAATTGTTTTTCTTTTTTTTAATCTTAAATATTAATCTTAAATATTGACATCAGTTAATTAATCCCCTTCATTTTTTAATTGTTCTGGAGAATTTTCGATGCCTTGGGAGGATCGTTTTGAGATATTTTTGGCCTAGGTTAAAGTTTTAAAAGGAAACAATTTTACTTTTTGCAAACTAGCATTATTCAAACATTGTTAGATGGTTAAGGACTGAAAGGTTTCAAGAGCCTTACCAAGGGGAAGAATGTTGAAGCTGATAAGGGGGAGCCGATCCTAGGCTGACCCCACCAAGAAGATGTTGGCATAAGATTAAATCCACATCCTATTCCAATTCTATTTTCTGTAGAATTTCAGGGGAAGGGCAATGCCACAGTCAAGAATCTTGTGAGTGAATTTTCTGAGATTTGCGAAGAGAGGCTAGGAGAGTTTAAGGGATCGAAGCATGAGCTCATTCTTAAGGAAGATGCCATTTCTGTATGACACAAAATAAGAAATGCTCCCAAAAACTACAGAGCAAAACTAAAAGTGTTGTTGCAGGATTTATGTGACCATGACCATGAACATGACATAAATCCTGCAACACCCCTGAAGCTGTGGAGTCACCCCATGTGTTTCTCCAGGGGTTATATCCTTAAAGGTACCTGGAGCGCTTCATTTGTGTGTGGATCGTTGCTGCGTAAGTACAGCAATATCAATATCTATAACCCAACATCCATGAGTTAGTTTCCACATACAGTTTTCACGATCTTGAACTTAGTCAGCGCATATCACCACATAGTTCTCCACAAGGATAGCAAGAATCTCACCACTTTCATTATATGGAAAATGTCCATGTCAGTATAAACACATGCCTTTCGGCCAGCACAGACGCAGTTTTACAAAAAATCATTAAAGGGTCACTATATGGATTTGAAGGCGACATCACCTTCCAAGAAGAAATTTATGTCTTTGGGAGGAGTCAAGTTGATCACAATAGGAATTTAAGAAGAGTTTTGGGGGTGCAGCACATGAGGGGGGTGGCCCTTAGAAAGAACAAGTATCACTTTGCTTGTAGTCAAGTTGTGTATCTTAGCTATTGAATATTTGCTGATGGAATTACCCCTAAAGATGACCACATCAGAGCAATTTGTAATTTTCCAGAACCTCGAATCATGGAACAGTCAGCCTCTTTTTTTAGGATTAACAGAAATCCATTTGAAATTTGTTGAAAACTAAGCCTGTAAAACAGAGTATTTGAGGAAGTTTTTGAGGAACAATGAGAAATGTGACTGGTGTATTGTTCAAGAAAACCATTTTGCTTTTCTGAAAAATGATAAAGATAATGCACATGCTTAAAATCCTTCATAGTAGGGAAACTGTGTATAATCTGCATTGATGCAAATGCTGAACGGATAGTTGGAGTTGCTATGCCGGAAAATGGAAAGAAGATTGGGTAGTTGCCTATGGGTCTTGTGCCTTGAGGGAGGCCGGATGCAAATACACGGTAACTGAGCAGAATTTCTAGCTTGTATGAGGGCTTTGTAACAACACAGACTATATGTATAGGGAATTAATTTCACCATTATCACAGATCACAAACCACTCATGAACATTTTATATCCTGGTGGTGGGAAAATATTAACTGCAAGGATTTACTAGAATAGCCAGCAAATTAGAAGCATTCCAGTGTTAGATAAAATATGTGTCAGCATCTAGGAACACACATGCAGACTTCATGTCAAGAATACTTGTCGGGTACCTGGATGTGTTTTCTCTGGATGAGTCTGAATGTAAGGTAGAGTTTGAGGATATGAGTGTAATGATGTTTTGTAAGACTAACACGACATCTAGGAAAGTTTGTGAAGAAATTATGTCTTTTGATTTAAGTCTTCAAAAAATAATTGACTATTGCAATTTAGGATGGTCAGAAGAATAGAACTTGATGGGAGATTTGTGTACTTTCCACAAGGTAAAGGATGAATGGTGGGTCACAAATGGAAAATGTGTCATGGGGTGATAAGATTATTCCGCAAGTCGCTTTAAGGAAAGACAGGGTAGGTAGCATAAACACAGCTGGTTTTCTGTGATTGGGCTTAAAAGAAAACAAATCTTTGGACAGGTAATTGTGGTGGTCTTCCAACACAAATGCTCCCCTGCAGGTGGACTAAAATAGGCTAATTTCATCATGTTCACTGTTTGGTGATTTGTTTTCCCCACTATTATTAAAAGACATATAGAGCTTGGAAAAGCTAAAGTGACAAATTTGGCCCCGTCCTTGGCCATACGTTTGACCTCAGAATGCTTTAGAGTCCATATCCCAGAGTGTGATTGGCTGTGGGGAGTAGAATATTCCTGCAGCTCATTTGAGGATTGAGGCATGAAGATGAACGTGCTCCAATATGGATGTATCCCTTGACTGGCCCCTATATTTGTATACTGTGGATGGTAAGCCAAACTGAGAGCACCAGTGTACTAGTTACATAGTCCAGTTTTGTTTAAGAAAAGAAAATAGATAAATGTCACCTTTCTTCATATAGAGATCTGCAGCATTTTTCATTGGATTTTGTACATCTATCCTTCTCCACATCCTCCTCTTTACAACCATGAGTTATTGCTATCATCAGATGTATTTTATTGCTAACTACAGAACACTAAGCCCTATAACATATATCCACCACAACCCCCTTTCTTTGTTCTTTGTCACTAGCAGGCCATATTCATTAGATTGACTATCATCAATGCATCGCAACATTAACTGTGCCATGTGTTGATGTATTAAATTAGTGTATATGTTTTATTAATATGATGTACCAAAGACCAGTAGACCTTGGAAGTTAGCAAATATAATCAAAAGAGGAACTGAACTCTTAGGGTTTTTTAATGCTTTTATATTTCAAAGGCTACACATATTAGGGCGTCCCAATAATACTCCAGGAAACTGGGTATAAACCTAATCATTGAACAATAGATTTCTAAAAGAGTAATTTATATATACTTTGAGTTCATCTGGTATTAAAATACAACCTATAATGAGTAAAAAAAGAAATCAAACATAGAAGGCGCATCACAAAATTCGATTGTGTAAAAGGTTTGCATATATATATATATATATATATATATATATATATATATATATATATATATATATATATATATATATATATATATTCAATGAAAAAACCATTGGTTTTAGGCCATATATAGTTAGGGATTTGCATTTACAAAACCTTATTTTACTCGCATAAAACCATTGAAATTCCATATATAGTTATAAGCGCTAACTATATATCGCGCACCCGCAATCCACTGCTGATGATGTCACATATTACATCATTCATGACATGGTTAGTGACATCACTGATGACATCACTGATGACATCTCAAATGACATCACTGATGACATCACTGATGACAACATGCAGTGACTGTATGTTTCTGTAAAGTTAAAATATCTCTTACATATTGAAGAATGAGTGGATATATAAGTGTCTGGATGAAGGATTTAGTAGGTGCATGACTGACTGTATGAGTGAGTGATTAAATGTGTCTCACTGAGTGCATGGGTTAGTGACTAAACTGTCTTAATTTGTGCATCATTATGTCTGTTGTTCTGTAAACTGTTGCATGTGTTGATAAGTAGCTATATGAGTAACTATATGGGTTATTGATTGGTTGCCCAAGTATTTGTATGGCATACTGAGTGTCTGTGTAGGTGGCTGGGAGGTGTTTGACTCTGTGCATAGATGTGTGAGCAGTTGATTCACTAGATGTATGGTTTCAAAAGTGCATGTGGAAACAGCTGTATGGGCGGTTGACTGTGTGCATGAGTGCATTGGTGAGTGAATGGATATCTCAGTGCTACATGTCAAAGTAAGTACATATGTAAAACACAGTACATGTGAGAGTTGACATATATAAATAACTGTGCATAAGAGCCAGTGAATGTGTGAGTGGCTGTATGGATCATTGTGAACTTGTATCAGGGATTGTATAACAGAGTAAATATGTGTTAGTATATGTTTGAATAAGTAAAGTTTGTATAACTGTATAGTTGAGGAAATGGAGGTGTGATTGATTCTTTGCATGACTGACTAGGTGTGTGAGTAACTCCATGGATGAGTGACAGTCTGTGAGTGTCTGTTTACACTGATTGTATCTAAGGTTATATTAGAGTCTGAAGAGGTTCATCGTATTATCACATGAATGATATCATCAGTGATGTTATCAGTCATGTCAAATGAGATGTTTTCAGTGATGTCATCAGTGATGTCATTTGAGATGTCATCAGTGATGTCATCAGTGATGTCACTAACCATGTCATGAATGATGTAATATGTGACATCATCAGCAGTGGATTGCGGGTGCGCGATACATAGTTAGCGCTTATAACTATATATGGAATTTCAATGGTTTTATGCGAGTAAAATAAGGTTTTGTAAATGCAAATCCCTAACTATATATGGCCTAAAACCAATGGTTTTTTCATTGAATTTTCAAGGTTTTGTAAATGCAAATTCCTAACTATATATCCACTATAACCTATGGTTTTTTCTGTGAATTTCATTGGTTTTTTAATAGCAAATATGAAAAGCTTTAAAATGTCAAGTACGTGATAGATAAAAACATTTTCGTATTTATGCACGCTGATGTGCTTTGAACGCTGCACCCCCCCCTCCCCTCTTTTGTCTTAGTAGTACTCTCTCTTTGCAGATAGTGAACGGTAGTTAACGCAAGCCTTTGCCCCCGTTGTAATCCGTCGTGCCTGCTTGTCTCTCCATTTGATTGATTGTTGTCCAAGCATTTACTGTTTTAGAATTGGTTCTCTTTGGATCATTCTCTATTTACAAACAAGCACAAAGTCGCAATACTCTGTTTAGTCTTTGCAGATAGTGAAAAATCGTGTAAAAAAAATAAAAGTAATCGAGCAAAATCAGTAGGCCACTAATTGGATCTCTTTTTGACCTCGCTAAAATAGAATTATTAGGAACAACCCTTCATGAGAAATACGAAAATAGTGAGATGAACTGAGCTCCACACCATGAGGGCTGCAAGACAGCTCGGCTCCATCACCCATCCCGCACAAAATAACGACAAACCCTATGCAAATATTAAAAATATAGACAACACACCAGCAAAGAAACAGGGTAAAACATTTTATTAAAAAACTATTTACATAACGTTGGTTTATAAGATGATGTCAGTAGTGGACCGATGTGTGAATAGATCGAAAGCAGCACAAGGCTCCAAGATCCGGATGGCAAGCTCCTGGATGTTGGGTGCCATAGTTTAGAGTTCTGAATTTGAGCCTTTTTCAATGCCTGTGCTTTGTTGAATCAAAATGGCGGCTTGACACAAAGCTGACTCAAGCGTTGCTACTGATGCTATGCAGACCAAAACTGGTTTTCAGTTTGTACATTTTTCTAGATTTTTCAATCCAAGTTTGGTTGACTTTGTAGAACGATGGCTTCAAATTTTCAACATACGGTGTGGTGGCGCTGACTGGGAGGGGGCGCTTCGCTCCTGCCCCCTCCCCAAGTAAGATTTTCATACGTGAAAGTACGTTAATGGTTTTGGTCCCTGAGATGCTTCGATGTCACTGCCATTCTCAAATAGCATAAGTTCTGGATGTTGGGTGCCATAGTTAAGAGTTCTGAGCAGTGCTTGTAACACTGTCTGAAGCTTATTTCCACCTACTGCAGCTTCACTATTCTCAAAGTAAGTGAGTGTCGTTTGTGGACCTGACTGCATTAGAAAACAATGTGATATGTTAGCTTCCTAAACAGCTTGACGGAGGCCCCTGAGGGGCGGTGTGATGGCCATGGACTCGGAGAAGACGCTTGGCTCCGACACCCTCCCCAAGTCTTATAGCACTGGTGTAGCCTGAGATCGCCCCCGACATAGGCGGCCGGCTCCCGGGGTCCGGCGGAACTTTTTGCCTTTTGATGACTCTTCAATTCTGGACCTTGTCCCACAATCCGTTTGACCTGAAGACAAGCTGTAGTGGGGTGCCCCTTTACCGTTTTAGTTGCCATTCCGCCCGCTTTTGCTACACTGTGCCTCTTCCGCCATTCAGCTGTTTACCGCCCGCTCTTGCGACTACAGCGTCTCGCTCACCATGTAGTTGAGTTGCTCCCGCTCTTGCGGTGCAGCGATAGGCGGCTGCCACAGGACTCTCAAAATGGCGGCCGGCTCTTCGGTTTTGGGCCTGGTCCACTAAAATGGCCCTGGGACACCTTGGAACTCGGACGCTTCCCTGATAGGGCTTGGGTCCCATTCTCGAAAAGCGTCCCCTCAGCCGTGAAGATTCTACAAAAGTCTTGGGGGCCTCCGACTCCCGCAGGCTTCTGGTGGGGAGCGGCTGCCATGATTGCTCGTGGAATGGCCACGACGGAGCTACGAGATGGTAGTGGTCTCATGCTGACGCCAGCTTTAGTCTGAAACATCCAGAAACACTGTAGACTACCAATTCGATCAGTTCCGGTAGCGCCCCAACATGACCCGGAAGAGAAGAACTTGCCCTCCCCTCTTTGACTGATGGTTCTTGTTGCCTGTCCCCTCTGTTGTCATTTAACAGAACTTTTTGGACTGCTGAAAGGGGTTGTGTTCTGAACGCTGGTTGGTGGAGACATTTTGACTATATTCTTGACCTACGTTGTCGCGTAATGCGTTATATGACACGCCGCGTTAGCGCACCCGGAAGTGATCCGAGGCGCGGCGCGCAGCACGTAACGTAAGCATAACAGGTCATGTGACTTGTTAATAAAACTTTTCATTGGTTCATTTTACTTTTGTTAATTTAATGATGAAAAGCTTGGTCATATGACCTAAAAATTACGCTTTTTATTGTTTTCGAACAATATTTTTTTTTCAAACATATGTTATAATATTCCAGGCTAATGTACTTTCCCGGAAAATTTACAACTGTCTTGCAAGTAAAATATATTCCTTTTTCGAGAAAAAGGGCGTTTCTTCCTTCCATGACGGAGCCGTTGAGTAAAAGAGATTCGGCCTGCTGTCTTAGTCGCCGATACGCCTGATTATCAGATTCTTATCGATCACTTTATGTTGCAGACATGAAAAACACAACTGCCCTTGACCATTTATCTTTACTGCGTTCCTACATATTATACCTTTTATCCGTCATGTAATTGGACTGCTTTATTTCACTTGCCTTTTACTGATTCGAAAACAGTGACTAAAAGTAAAAACTTTACCAATGTAAATACTACTACCGTGTTTTGTTTTAAAAACCTTTATTGTGAAAATGTCAGTATACAAATACGGGCCTATAACCACGTGGGCCGGCCACGGAGCAAACTGAAATCGTATATGATGAGGAGACATTTACACTGTAGAGGAACGTAACGAGCGGGCCATTAGGTTGCAAGAACTAAGGTGTCTAACAGTTGCGGAATCGGTGGACATACATTTTGTAATTAAAATAGTACAGGGCCACTTACAATAACATTTTCTAGATATACATTTGCGGGCAAGGAGTTACGAGTCCCATTTATACCGGCGCCATTTTGGGCGAGGCCGGGCAGGTCCAAGATATAGTCAAAATGTCTCCACCAACCATCGGCCAGACCAGAACCCCTTTCGGCCCTTTATGCTACAAGATGGTGTCTTCCATTCAGAAAATATTGTTGGCAGCATTTTGAAAGGAAACAGAAACAGCCGTTCTCCTAGTGAGTTTCACATTGTTACATTTAGGAAGAATGTTGAAGAGTAGTATGTGGAAAATCTGAAGCCATTTTTCTACAAACTCTCAATCAGACTTGGATGGAAAAAAAAAACCTGAAGAATGTACAAACTGAAAACCAATTTTTGTCTGTATAGCATCAACAGTAACGCTTGAGTCAGCTTTGTGTCAAGCCGCCATTTTCATTCAATCAATAGCGTCCCCCTGCACACATTTAGGGACCTGGTCGTGTCTTCAGATGAAACGGATTGTAGGAAAAGAAGCAGAAAGGAAAAGGAAAAAAGTTCCGCCGGACCTCGGGAGCCGGCTGCCCATGTCATGTGCGACCTTTGGCCACACCAGGGCAATAGTGAAGCTGCAGCAGGTGCAAATAAGCTTCAGACAGTCTTACAAGCACTGCTCAGAACTCTCAACTGAGGCACTCAACATCCAGGACTTGCCATTCGGATCTTGGCGCCTTGTGCTGGTTCCGACCTATTCACACATCGGTCCACTACTGACATCACCTCATAAGCCAACGGGGCACCCCACGCCGACTTTCGGCGCAGCATTGTAGGATGGCCACACCAGTGCGGCAACTTGCTGGACACAACATCGGGGCCATCCAGATCTCGGCGCGTTCGACTCACTGTACCGCAACAGTGACCGCAACTCAGCTGGACACGCCGTCTTTCGGCGCAGCATTGTAGGATGGCCACACCAGTGCGGCAATTTGCTGGACACCACCTCGGTGCCATCCGGATCTCGGCGCGTTCGAGTCACTGTACCGCAACAGTGACCGCAACTCAGCTGGACACGCCGTCTTTCGGCGCAGCATTGTAGGATGGCCACACCAGTGCGGCAATTTGCTGGACACCACCTCGGTGCCATCCGGATCGCGGCGCGTTCGAGTCACTGTACCGCAACAGTGACCGCAACTCAGCTGGACACGCTGTCTTTCGGCGCAGCATTGTAGGATGGCCACACCAGTGCGGCAATTTGCTGGACACCACCTCGGTACCATCCGGATCTCGGCCCGTTGTGCTGCCTTCGGCCTATTCGCACATCGGTCCGCTACTGACGCCGCCTCACGTGCCAACGGATTTTCTACGCTTTTTGTAGCCCTATGCCGCATAACAGGTCATGTGACTTGTTTATAAAACTTTTCATTGGTTCATTTTACTTTTGGTTTCCTAAAGATGGAAGGCTTGGTCATATGACCTAAAAATAACACTTTTCATTGGTTTAGAACATTTTTTTTTCCCAAACGATGAAAGCCCCACCTTGTTTCTGGATCATTCCGACTGAAGCTGGCGTCAGCATGAGAGCACCACCATCTCGTGGCTCCGTCGTGGTCATTCCACGAGCAATCATGGCAGCCGCTCCCCACCGGAAGCCTGCGGGAGTCGGGGGCCCCCAAGACTTTTGTAGAATCTTCACGGCTGAGGGGACGCTTTTCGAGAATGGAGCCCAAGCACTAGCAGGCAAGCGTCCGAGTTCCAAGGTGTCCCAGGGCCATTTCAGTGGACCAGGCCCAAAACCGAGGAGCCGTCCGCCATTTTGAGAGCCATGTGGCAGCCGCCTATCGCTGCACTGCAAGAGTGGGAGCAACTCAACAACATGGTGAGCGAGACGCTGTAGCCGCAAGAGCGGGCGCAACTCAGCTAGATGGGAGGCCCGTTCACGCCGCCTCCCCCACCCCCGGGCCGCCGCACGCCAATTTTCGGAGCAGCATTGTAGGATACCAAAACCAGTGCGGCAGTTTACTGGACATCACCTGGGTGCCTGTCGTACATGTTGTGTCAGCCATGTGACACTGGACACAGTCCCATCAACATCTCAACGCGTTCTGCTGCCTTGGGACTATTCGCACAACAGACCGCTACTGACGAGGCCTCCCCCCGCACCACCCGGGACGCCCCACGCTGTTTTTCTGTGCTGCATTGTAGGATCCCAAAACCAGTGCGGCACCCAGGCGACATCACCTAGGTGCCGTCCAGAACTCTGCACGTTGTGCTGCCTTGGGACTATTCGCACAAAAGACAGCTTCTAACCATTGTTGCTTTTTGTGTTGAAAAATGTTTAAATGTTTTTAGTTTTTGTTCCGTTCGTTATAGTTAATAGTTAATAAAGTTTTATAATCTTACTTTGTTGGAGTGTTATCTATTTTTTTTAAAACGGGTGAATGGGGCCAAGAATCGGGTTATTGTCATGTGTGGGCTTTGGAAGTGTGCTGCTGCAGGATCGGACATTTCAAACTCAAATGCACGTTCTTTTTCTTACCTTTCCGAAGCATGGAGCGCAATAGCAGGCAGAGAAAGGGTGATGCACGTGTTGAACACTACCTGACCTGGCAAGTTGCTGGCAGTGCCCCCCCGCCCGCTCCTGAAAGAGGGCACACACACACCGCCGCCCCGAGTACTTCACAAATCTTTAAAAGACCATGCGCTTGTTCATGAGGCTTAAATGGTTTATCACCTCTTCTAGAACCCCTGCATCGACCCTCTGACGTTTCCTGGAAAAATTACCATGTAACACAATACCAAGCCCTGTCAGCTGAAACCCCCAAGGAATCGTGGGGCATATTATCAAGGGGGTTTATCTCCGCTTTTTTGGCTTTAAAAGCCATGAAAGCGGAGATAAAATTATCTCCCTATTACCAAGCTGTCGCTAACACCAGTTAGTGACAGCTAAAAGGAGATAGCGACCATCTTGGGCCCCGCTTTGCATGTCAGTGATACTTATCACTAATGACATGCAAAGTGGCGTGCCAAGATGTTAGCGACTGGAAACAGTTCCTAACATCGCTATCTTCTATTACCAACTTTCTATTACCAACTTTTGGAGATATTCGCGCTAAGCGCGAATATCTCCAAAATCTAACACCTGCCCTGAGCAGTTCTTAGCCATGTTATCCAATGGGAGGTGGATAACATGGCTAAGAGCATTTGCTCGATAATACATGAATATCGCTGACTTTTCTGCGATAATAGCAAGGTTTATCTGCGATAAAAATCGCCGATGTGCGGCGATAATTTTTGTCTCTAAACAAGTTAGAGACAAAAATTATCGATAGTTGTTCGTAATATGCCCCCGGGTTTTTGCTTGCAGAAATCGGGAGGCGGGAGACTAGCACTGAAATCAGTAGTCACACGCCTGAATCGGGAGGGTTGGCATGTCTGAATTCTCTACAGCTGGGGCCATAAACTACATCCGCAGGGGTAGGTGATAGCCTGGGACCAGCCTGGCATCTAAAATGGCTGCCGTGCACGACAAAATTGTGGCATTGGAAAAAAGGCAAGATGGCGCAGCCGCTGGAAGAGATGTATCAACATATATCAGCCTCCTCAGCCACCCTCAGGAAACATAGGGGATTAGGATACGTCTCCCGCACCCCCTTATACCTAGTAATTTAATTAACGAAGCACAAAATGGCGAATTCCCGTTTCGCTACCAGTTTGCGGCCCAGTTCGCGGCCCGTGAAGCGCTTCTACCGTGAAAAATCATTTTTTTTTTCTTTTCCCCACGGGACCCTTTAATAACCCCAACAACATTCCTAGGGGGTCAAGAGGGGGATACCTTGCCCCCTTTCATTAAATTCCCCCTTAGTTTTTCACCTCTTCTTCTCTCTCGATCCTACCGAGAGACAAGATGGCGGCCGCTCCGGACTGTCACGCAGCAAAAAAAAAAAAAGCTCACGCACAGCCGCTGGAAGAGATGTATCAACATATATCAGCCTCCTCAGCCACCCTCAGGAAACATAGGGGATTAGGATACGTCTCCCACACCCCCTTATACCTAGTAATTTAATTAACGAAGCACAAAATGGCGAATTCCCGTTTCGCTACCAGTTTGCGGCCCAGTTCGCGGCCCGTGAAGCGCTTCTACCGTGAAAAATCATTTTTTTTTTCTTTTCCCCACGGGACCCTTTAATAACCCCAACAACATTCCTAGGGGGTCAAGAGGGGGATACCTTGCCCCCTTTCATTAAATTCCCCTTTCGTTTTTCACCTCTTCTTCTCTCTCGATCCTACCGAGAGACAAGATGGCGGCCGCTCCGGACTGTTTAGAATGTTGACAGACACCGGAGAGCCAATCAGCTTTCTGCGCGCAAAGTTCCGAAACGCGAAAAGTAAGCGGACCGGATCGCTGCCCGGAGCGCTGTTACAGATATATATCTTGATTTAAACGTTAATTTCTCAAAATCCACTGAAGCACATATATTGAGACCTAGCAAAGGCACATCGGGCTAACAGTCCCTACAATTTTGCCAAGTTTCGTGCAAATCCATTCAGCCATTCGAGCTAAAAGTGAGTCCAACCGCCCTATGGAAAACTCAATGTAAAAAACGCGTTTTGGGACCCCCCTTTTTTCTCGGCCCCCCCTTGACGAAACCCTCTCAAATTTTCAAGGGCTGCTCAGAAACAAAATGTGCCATTTTCCTGAAAATTTCAGCCGATTCCGTCCACAAACGCCAAAGTTATTAGACATAGAATTTTCAGAAATCCCATAGGGAATTAATCCTAACTATATATACCTACTGGCGATAGCCAGTAGGTAATATATATATATATATATATATATATATATATATATATATATATATATATATATATATATATATATATATATATATATATATATATATATATATATATATATATATATATATATATATATATATATATACTACTATTATAAAGAGAGAACACACACCTTTGAGCCAGGTAAACTCGGGAACCACAGCGCCAACTCTGACTTAAATTGTGCCAATTATTTATGCATCCTGCCAGTGGCAGCAAATTCACTCCTTCAGTCCTTACGAGTTTTGGCATGATTGCCTTGATACACAATACACAGTGATGTCATCAGTGATGTCACTAACCATGTCATGAATGATGTAATATGTGACATCATCAGCAGTGGATTGCGGGTGCGCGATATATAGTTAGCGCATCTAACTATATATGGAATTTCAATGGTTTTATGCGAGTAAAATAAGGTTTTGTAAATGCAAATCCCTAACTATATATGGCCTAAAACCAATGGTTTTTTCATTGAATTTTCAAGGTTTTGTAAATGCAAATTCCTAACTATATATGGACTATAACCTATGGTTTTTTCATTGAATTTCAATGGTTTTTTGAAAGCTAATATCTGTATCTGTAAAATGTATTCTTCTTTAAATCTTAAAATATATTGTACATGTTTTTTATACATTTTTTTAAAAAAAAAATTTTGTTCCGCTCCTAGTCCGCGAACCGGTCAGCTTCCCGTTAGCTCAATTTAAAGCCGCGACTTGGTGCGCGAACCGGTAATCGTTCCTTTAGCGTAACTGTTACGTTATCATGACGTTTTGCGTTGTCGCGTAATACGTTATCCGACGCGCCAAGTTAGCGGACCCGGAAGCGGATCGGATAGCGGCGCAAAGCGCGAAACGTAAAGACAGCAGGTCATGTGACTCGGTAATAACACTTTTCATTAGTTCATTTCACTTTTGGTTTCCTAATGATGTAATACTAGGTCATGTGATCTAAAATTAACACTTTTCATTGGTTTAGAACTTTTGCTTTTCCCAAATGATGAAAACCCCTCCTTCTTTCCTCACTCTGACTTTCATCTTGGTGAGAGAAAGACCCTTTTACATTCTAGAGAAATGGCTTCTGTTGTTGCTTCTGGTAGTGTTCCACCACCACCACCTCCACCTCCTCATGGAAAAAAAGGACCACCTACTCAACCACTCTTTGAAGAAGAGGAAGATCAGGAAGAGGAGGAAGAGCCTGAATTTTTGCCTGAGGAGCCCAGGAGGTACAACAGAACGGAAAATTTCATCTGGCAATTTTTGAAATTTCCACCAGGGCAAAAGAAAGTCAATGCAAGTCAATAAATCTTTTCTCACCTTAGCAAATACTTTTTGAGTTTAGAAAACAGTCTCAGAAATACACCAAATTGTCTTCAGCAGAAGAAAAAGGATGCACTCCAGAGGCTGCAGCTATTGAAAGCACAGAAATACAGATATTCATTTCACATATCTCTCATATTAGCCAATCATAACTCTTCCCTCACTTTTTTCAAATCAAAACCCTTCCCCCCTCTGCCCTCTCTGCCTTTTTTCCATAGCAACGACCTCCTGGAAGACCTCTCATGTTTGCAAATTCACACAACAATGTTTCAATTGAACTCTGAACTCTCAGTGCACCTGCGTATCCAGTGCAATCTTTCATTAAAAGTTTCTTCCTTGACCATTCAAATTACATCTTTCAAAGAACACATCCATGCACCCTAACTTTCTCTTTTCAGAAATGGAAATGCACCAATCACTGCTAATGAATCATTAGCATTGGAAATCCACAGTTTTTTTTCTTTACAAACTCCTACTGTTTCAACTGCCCTTTCATTACCACACTTCATCTGACTGCAGCCCAACCTTCTCCCACCATGTTTAAGGTCTGGATTGTTGGACATAGTTACATCCACTGGGCTCAAAGGTATGCTGACAACAGAAATTTACACAACCTCAATTTACAAGATGTGGAAATTAAGTGGTTGGGCCAAAGAGGATTAAAATGTCACCAATTGATACCATTGGTGAAAACCTTTATGCATTTGCCAAAACCTGACCTGTTAATAGTGCACTGTGGAGGTAATGATTTGGGCACTTTGACAGGGGTAGGTCTGGAAATGCTTTTAAAGGACACCTTTGAGCAATTAATGGCACTTTTTCCTCAAACTGCCTTGGTATATTCCAATATATGCCAAAGACAGAAATGGAGGTGGTCCAATTTTGTCCACAAATTGAAAAAGCGAGGAAGCATGTAAACAAATCTGTTTCAGCTTACATGAGAGACCATGGAATGGGCTCCTTGTACAACAATAACTTGCATTACTACATGCAAGATATCTACAGAGGAGATGGAATTCACTTCTCAGATGAGGGCAACAGAATTTTCATTCTGAATTTAAGACTGTGCATTGGTACCTACTTATAAGTACCTAAATGTACCATAAACCCAAAAGCTCTTCTCAGAGCTACCCTTCATCTGATCACTCACAATTAATACTTTTCTCTAACTTATTTCTGTAATTTTCAACAAACTACGCTCAAAGAGCGCTACCCGGTACGCGAACTGGAAGCTAACCGCGCAAAATTTTTAAAAAAATGTTTTTTCTCCGCACATATGGTCCTCCTCAGCCACCCTCAGAAAACCTGGGGGGTCAAAATACTTGTACCGTGTCCCCTTCTACCCTTTCTGAACATTATTTACCCTCCATTTTATATCTTAATTCGACCGAAACACAAAATGGTGGACACCCGTTACGCTCCTAGTTCGCGGACCAAACCGCTTCCCGGGAAGCGGTCCAAAAAAAAGGTGGGAAAGTAATTCACAGAAAAACGACTGGAGACACTCTCACCAAATATAGATTAGCTTATACTACATAACAATCCCTTTCATTTTCACAAATTTGATTGAAATTCCATTTAGCCATTAAGCCTGTAGACCTCTCTAAATACCTTGAGGTAAATTACTTCACAAAACACATCTGAAGTGTTGGAATTGACAACCAATGAAAATGTTACTTTCATTTTCTACTTTTATTACCTGATATTTGATTGGTTATATACCTGAATATATATAAAGGAAGAGAAGAAAACACAGCCATTTTGACTACTACTTCTTGTTGTACATCACATTTCAATAGTTACCTAACACTTCAACTTGTTTCTGAAGGTAAGTTGTTATTTTTAAAACTGAAGTATATTGTGCACTATAACTTGATATGGTAGACTTTTTCTGATAGATATACACTATCCCTCTGTAGTAGTTATGGATTTAGATAGACTTCTCTGTTATAGTTATGAATGGAGTTAGGCTTCTCTTCGTTAAATTACATACACTTTTTTATAGTCCTATTTCCACTCTGATACTATACACTGCCAAAAGAAAAATTCACTGATAAAAACTGCCTATCTAAAATTAATCCCAACAGTGCCCTATCTCTACTAATATATATTTTTTTATTCAAAATTTCAGGCAAAATGGAAGGCGAGCAACAAGTTACATTTTCAATTGAACTGAAGGAGAGCAGCCAAGACAAAATTGATGATTTTATGGATCAAAGTAGAGACCACGAACTTCTACAATGTGTTGAAGCAGTGGATAACCTGCTTCAAAATGAGAAAATGTTACACCCTATATTCAATTTTGACATTTCTGACACTGAAATGTTACAAAGTTTAATGAAGTATGAAACACAATCAAAATAAAAAAAAAATTAAAAATAAAGAAAACAAAAAAAAAACAACAAAAACAACAAACAATTAACATACAGTATTAGAAAAGTCTATCATTCTTTTATCCTTATAGTACGCTGCCCAGAACGCTTCCCGGTTCGCGTACTAGGCGCTCACCACGCAAAAATAATTCTTTTTTTTTTTTTTTTGCCCTGCTGGGACCTTTTACAACCTCCACATAAAACCTAGGGGGTCAGGGAGGATCTACTATGCCCCCTTATGGTAATTTCCCCCTTTGTTTTGGCCTCCTCTTGTCTCTCGATCCTACCAAGAGACAAGATGGCGGCCGCTCCGGACTGTTTAGAATGTTGACAGACACCGAAAAGCCAATCAGCTTTCCGTGCGCAAAGTTCCGAAACGCGAAAAGTACGCGAACCGGATCGCTGCCCGGAGCGCTGTTACAGATATATATCTTGATTTAAACGTTAATTTCTCAAAATCCACTGAAGCACATATATTGAGACATAGCAAAGGCACATCGGGCTAACAGTCCCTACAATTTTGCCAAGTTTCGTGGAAATCCATTCAGCCGTTCGGGCTAAAAGTGAGTCCAACCGCCCTATGGAAATTAACATGGGAAAAACGTGTTTTGGGACCCCCCTTTTTTCTCGGCCCCCCCTTGACGACCCCCCCCCCAAATTTCCAGGAGCTGCTCATAAACAAAATGTGCCATTTTCCTGAAAATTTCAGCCAATTCCGTCCACAAACGCCAAAGTTATTAGACATAGAATTTTCAGAAATCCCATAGGGAAAAAATCCTAACTATATATACCTACTGGCGACCGCCAGTAGGTAATATATATATATATATATATATACTACCTCAACCTCATTTGATAGAGAACCAGCCACACACCACAATGAGGATAGCGTCCATTTTATTTCAAATACAGTCCGCATTCCTAACATGTTTTATTCGTCTTGAACTTTTTCAAAGGTACGCCACTGACATCGTCTTCAGGACCGTGAAACCAACAAGTTATTCCGCCAATTTAAAGTTTTCGCCCCTCGCCCCCTGGTGGGCGCTCGTAGTGAGTGCAAAGCATTGTGGTCCTTGCAGTTTCAAAGTTCCGATAATTTTTACACTCCAGTGGGTGATGACAGTAATTATTACATTTTGCTGTATTTGAAATTCATTGCGTCTCTGAAAAGCCCATTTTCAAGGCTTCAGTGATCCATACCAAAGATGGTCTTTGGCGGCGCCTGTTTGCCCTTTCGTTTTCACGTTCCTCCAAAGCGGTTCTCTTTCGGGCAGACTGTGGCGCTCTTGCTGGTGGTGCATCACTGCGGCAGAACCAAGCCGTACCATATTACCTCAACCTCATTTGATAGAGAACCAGCCGCACACCACAATGAGGATAGCGTCCATTTTATTTCAAATACAGTCGGCATTCCTAACAGGTTTCGTTCGCCTTGAACTTTTTCAAAGGTGCGCCGCTGACATCGTCTTCAGGAATGTGAAACCAACAAGTTATACACACACACGCACAAAATCATTAAGCAATGAATATCAATACTTATAAATAATATATACAATCCTTGTTCAAACAGGGTCCACAATTTAACAATGCAAAAAAGCACGCCAACCCAAAAAATAAAATCACAAAATCTAATTTGTAGTATATTTGCTAGTGATTACAGGGGATCGGTATATCCACCTAACACATCACCAACTTTCTGCCATAGTCCATTCACTCTGGTAATTTAGGGGCTCATTATGATGTCAGTGGGACAGACACTGATGGTGCGCGGGTGTCAGTCCCACCAATATCTGAAGCAGCAGTCCAACCACATGTGACTAGGCTGGTCAACTGGGGAGACAGACGTTTCCTAGCTGCCGCCCCAAGACTATGGAATACGCTTCCACAAACCATAAGATCAAGCCCAAACCTAATGTCCTTTAGGAAGAAATTGAAAACCTGGCTATTTAACCTCTAAATAATTGCCAAGATCATATAGGAGGGTAATACAGTACAGCGCCGAGACGCCTGCGGGCAATTGTTCGCGCTTAATAAATGCTAAAAATAAATAAATAAAATAAATAAATAAATGTGTGAGGGACTGACCGCTGCTTGTCCAACAGGCTTGTCCAACAGGCTCAACAGGCTTGTCGGCCCTGCGGTCAGAATGTAATCCATAGAATGAGGCGGGTGCCTTCTCAGGCACCGCCAAAGTTATTACAATGGCCTTTTCCGTGAGGGTATCAGAGCGCTTTACAGGATTGATAGGAGATAAACAAAGGACTTGGGGGGGGGCGGGATACAGTTAGGATAAAAACAGGGGAAAATATTGTACAAAGAGGCAGGCAGTTTCAATCCCAGCATACCTGTGCGAAAATGAGAACAGGTGAAAACATTTAAAACAACAGTCTCAGACCTTGGCTAATGCCGAGATAGTGGGTGGAAGAGGGACACTGAGGTGCATGTAATGCCAGCATTAGGGGAGGAATTTTCCCATTAGGAAAGTTTTGGCCTCTTTTTGAAGCGAGCCAGAGAGGAAAGTCTTCTGATGGCGGGCGGGAGTGAGTTCCAGCTTCTAGGTGCAGCTCCGGAGAAGGCCTGATTGTACGTCTTTTTTTCGCAAGCGTGCCGGTTGGAGCAAAAGGTCTCTGGCAGATCGGGAATTTCTGGCTCCTCTGGATATCACGAGTTTCTGGGCCAGATATGCCCGGAGAATTGGAGTACAGAGCCTTGTGGGTGATGTCAGCTTAAGTTGGATCCTGGCCTTAAGAGGAAGCCAATTTAGAGCTTTCAAGTGGGGAGAGATGTGGTTGAATTCATTTGAACCAGTTAGGAGTCTGGTGGCGGCATTGAGGCAAGCCTTCAGTGGGGCCAACAAGCTCTTGGATAGACCTTTGAGGGTGGAGCATCCATATTCTAGTCTGGGAATGACTAGCACCTGGATTGCCATGTTTAGCTCGGGAATGTCGAGGAAGGGTTTCAAGTTTCTTTGATAGCTCAGGTGAAATCTCGTGGTTTTGGCCATCGAATTTATACGACCATGAATATTCAAGCTGCTGTCGGGGGTTATTCCAAGGGATTTGGCAGAGTCTACATTGATAGGGGTGCAGTTTAATGCTGTGATAACCTTGAACTATTCTTGAATGTCAGGGTTGTTTTTGTTTGGTGAGATGAGGAGAAATTCTGTCTTTTTGCGTTAAGTTTGAACTGGTTAGAGGTGAGCCAGTGCACAGTCAGCTTCAAGGCCTCAGTCAGGGAGAAAATTTCCTAAGGAGAAGAGATTTTAATGGAGATCTGTGTATCGTTGGCATATATGTGGTAGGCGATATTGGCGGTACAAAGCACCTCTGTGAGCAGTTCAAGGTAAAGGCTGAAGGTCAAGGAAGATTAGGAAACATGCTTTGCCTTGGTCAAGGGCTTGTAAGGCATCATCCATGGTGTGTAGGATGGTGGCTTCAGTGCTGTGACCAGGTCTGAAACCGGATTGGAAGACATCTAGTAGGTGGAAGTTGGTGATGTGTTGGCTCAGCTGCTGCTGTGCGCATTTCTCAAAAACTTTCGCTAAGAATGGGATGTTGGATATAGGGCTATAGTTGTCAGGGGAAGCAGGATCCAGCATAGGTGTTTTTAAGATAGGGACTTTTCAGGATGGAATTTTTGAAGGATTTAGAGGTGGATATGGAAAGATTAGGAGGATAGACCACCATTTAGGAGTTGTCCCAGTAAGGTTAGGTAGGGCCCTGCCATGCAGGAGAGAAGAGTAGGAGAACTAGGGTTGGGTTGGAGTAAGAATGGTAAGTCAATGGCAGATCACATATGGACATTAGATTGATCAGGACTGTGGGGGACACAGAGGCGAGATGGGAATAGTTGAGTGGAGGTTGTCTCAGAGGCGATGAAGCACGTGGAGTCAACCCTGTGTGTAAAACCTGGCGTAACTGTTTTGGCCAGGCGAGTTGAGCAAAATCGGTATAGGTTTCTAATTCTGAGGTGTCCTGTCTCATCGGTATCGGTCATCTAGGGTCAGCCAGGGTGAGGTGCTATGGAGTTCGGACTGTCCTCTAACTACGTGGTGGCAGTACTGTATGTGGTAACCAGACGCCACTGTTTCTGAAGGATATGTAGCCAGACAAGTTGAGCATATTAAATTAACTTAGGCTATTTATTTTGTGAATGGAGCCTGGTAGGTGGTGTCCATCTAGGGGACAAGCAGTGTGAGTGGTATAGAGTAAAGGCGGTCCTCAGGCCTAGCGGTGGCAGCCTTGTTTGGGATGACCAGGCTTAACTACTACGGTAGATGTGCAGCCAGTTGAGCTGAGCAAATTCCGTTTAGGTTTCTTGTGAAGTTGAGTCAAGCCTTGTAAGTAGCGGCCATGTTACGGTCAGGCAGAGTGAGGTTGTATAGAGCCAGGATAGTCCTCAGGCTATGGCGAGAGGGACGTGGTGTGTGGTAGGATATCAGGGAGGCTATCTGTTGATGGGTGAGGGACTGAGGCTGGGAGGTCTTGCTTACCTCTTGCTTAAGATGCAAAGTTGTCTGAAAAGCGCTATGTCATCCGCTATTTTGAAGGTCCAGGCAATGTGCTCATCACTGGTCTTAGTGGCCACCTGCAGATCAGGACACAAAAAGGCAGAGAGCAGTCGGATCGTGCCAGCACTCCAATTCCAGATGTGCTCTTGGCAGACCGCCACTCGAGCCCAGCACTCCAGCCCTCCAGCCCTCCACCACATCGCAGGGAGCAGCCACTTGTCTGACACGATGGCAGGAGCGGTCCCAGGCAGCGCACCAGATAATGCGCTGAACTCCTAGAATTTGAATGTACAAAGGTCACAAAGAGTGGAGTCAGGCACAAGCGCGTCGCCGGCCACCACTACCGTACGTCATGCTCCGGGTCGGTCTGAAGGCAGCATCACCAAAGGGCACAAAATGGCCGCGGAGAGCAAATGGCGCCGGCAGCCACCAACCCCTCCACAGTCCGACCCAGGTGAGGGTCCTCCGGGGGCAAAGAAGAAACGCCTGCTGCGAGGTGATAGATGCCCGACTTGTTCAGGTCCCCTGTGAACGCAGGCAGGCCACAGCAAGCAGAGGCTCACAGCCCAACTTCTCCGGACGTGAGGAGGGATGTGCACAGGGTGCAGGAATGTTTAAAAACATGCCTTTTGGAATTGGGGCTTGTGCTGTTGTACTTTTCCGGGCCTTGGCACAAGCCTCAATGCCAAAACGCAAGTTTCAAATGCCTCCACGGTGGTGAGATCCGAATTAGGCATTCAGGACTGCCAACTGCTTGTTGGCCAGTCCTTTTACGACAACAATGCCTGTCGGACACTCGCCAACTGGCATCATAATTAGGTCCTTAGTTCAAGATGATCAACATCAAAAGCTAGGTGTTGAAGATAATACACTGTTAAAGTTTCAGTCTCAGTTGGCTAAAGAGTCCAGACGACCATCATCAGGACTGAGTGATGAAAACAATACCAAACGGACAGACTCCTGAGGAACCTGACAGAATACAGAAATGTTAATAAATATCTATTACGGGAATGAAATAATCGGTACGCTAAAAAGTAAGTCACAATGTGGATCAATCACTAAAAGTATGCTATCCCAAATGGTTTTTTCACTAAACATCATAAGTGCAACTAAACAGCTAACACCGGAAATACACCTACACGCCCAAAGGGCAATTAAATAAAACTGATACACCAACACTTACCAAAGAAATCATCAAAGATTAAGCCATGTCCTTTCATGTATACCATGTCAATCTAAATAAAAGAGCACACACAAAGTAGTGAGGTTGCAAATAAGATTGCACACCGCTTCCTAAAAAAGTAGTGGATAAGACTAGAAAGTAACTATTTAATTTTCAATGGAGAGTGTTTTGTCCAAGTCCAATGAGCTGAAATGGGAGCAATATTTGCTCCAGATATAGCTAATCTCTATGTTTCTACCTTTAAAGAAAGAACCATTTACAATATATGTAAATTGATACTTGTATAGCGCACTACTCACCCGCAAGGGTCTCAAGGTGCTTGTACGAATACCGCTGTGGAGCCCATCCCGGCTTTCCCTGTGAGGCGTCCACTCCTGGGCACCCCCAAGGTGGAGGCCAGGCATCCTTAGCGTTGTGGGGGCCATTGTGGAGATTAAGCAAGCTATTGCCCAGAGTTGCAGAGTGGGACTCCATGATTGGAATAGGCACCGAGCCGAGAATTATCAGGTCCGTGGAATTTTTAGCCCAAGACCCGCCGAGGCAGAGAATTGAACCTTGGTCCCGGGCTGCATCAGGGTCTGCCGTTCTAATCATTGAGCTCTAATCGTTGAGCCACATCAGATCCTTACAGAAACTACATCAGACAGGGGCTTTGGCATATTGACGATGTTCTCCTTGTTTGGAAAGGTCTGTAACTAAGTTAATGGTCTTTCATAAATGGCTGAGCAATCAGAACAGGAATGTATAGTTTACTTTAGAATTCAATAATAATTCGATCACTTTTTTGATCTCACTATTAGAAATGACTCAGCAATCTTATATATCAGTCTATATCCTATGCAGACAGCAAGTAACAAAGTATAATAGCCATCATCCCAGGAACCTCAAGGACAACCTACTGTTTAGCCACTTTTTAAGCATCCGGCATGCCTGCACTAAAAAGAAAGATTACTTAAAAGAAGCCAAAATGTTATCATCAAAGTGGATTGCTAGGGGATATTCCTACCATCTCATAAAGAGCACAATATTACAACAGGAATTCACTTTTAACAGTAAAAGAAAGATCAAATGATTCCTGCTTGGCATGTGTAACTATGGTTGGAACAGAATCTTATATGATAAAAAATATCATTAAAATAAATTGGCGTCTTTTGTATTTGGAAAACCTCACTTTAGACAAGACCATTTCCTCCATCAGGAGGGCCAGGAACCTGAAAGATAAACTAGTAAAAGTATATATAGATTGCCACACAACTAAACTGACCCAGTTAGAGGGACTTGGACCCACCATTGGACATCATCAATGTGGAAATTACAAAGCATGTGACACTACGAGCATTGTTAAACCATGTA
Organism: Lissotriton vulgaris; assembly: GCF_964263255.1. Lineage (NCBI taxonomy): Eukaryota > Metazoa > Chordata > Amphibia > Caudata > Salamandridae > Lissotriton > Lissotriton vulgaris. The sequence continues at coordinate 1,000,659,673 of NC_141695.1, read as the reverse complement.
ATTTGAATGGAAAGACAAGGCAACGTAGACATTTTTTTAATTGCGTCTTAAACAAAATTACTTACCCACCTGCCACTTGAGCATACGGACATCATGTGAATTGGAATTACATTATGCTCCCCGATGGAGGCATGCCATTTGAAGATTTGGAAAATGGGAAGGGAGGCCATTCTTCCCGACCTCACTTCAGTACTTAATATAGCTATTTCGGTGGGACAGTACCCCATCCCCTGCAAGACGGTGGTGATCAAGCCTCTCTTAAAAAAGCCCTTGCTGGATCCAGCTTAATTAAAGAACCATCATTATATCTCCTTGTTACCAGTTCCAGCGAAAATTCTTGCGAAACATCTGAATTTTCATCTCAGTTCGTTCTTGGGAGAGCACAAGGTGCTTCATAATTTGCAGCATGGTTTTAGAAGTGATCACATCACGGAAACAGCACTAACCTCAGTAATCAATAATATCTGTGTTCATGGTGATGCAGGGCACACCATGCTGTTGATCCTTCTTGACCTACAGCAGCCTTTGATACTCTATCTCCCATGAGACTGGTGGAATAGCTCAGGGAGATAGGGGTTGGGGGTACGGCCCTCATGCTACTTACCTCCTACCTTAGTGATCGGGCACTAACTGTTAAAATTGGTCCTTTCTACTCAGCTCCAAACAGTCCGTTATATGGAGTCCGGCCGGGCTCCTCGTTGAGCCAGACCCTCTACAACATTTATGTTACCCCACTGGCCAGGGTTGTCAGATCCTTTAGATTGGAGGTTTTGTCCTATGCTGATGACACGCAAATCATGGTGTCCATTACCCACAACATCAGGAAATCTGCCACCAACTTCAATAGCTGTATGCAGGCAGTCTCCTCTTGGATGGTGGAGAACTATCTTAAACTTAATGGGGCCAAAACAGAGGTCCTGATCTTTGGGAACCAACTGAATGTCTAGCCCAATGATTGGTGGCCATACACGCTTGGTTCTTGTCCTTGTCCGGTATCTCATGAAAAGAACCTAGGGGTCATAGTGGACAACTCTCTCTCCCTGAGTCTTCAGATTAATAGAACTGTGTCCACTTGCTTTGGGATTATTAGGATTCTCAGAAAGTTTTTCCATTTTCTTTCCTCCGCCTCCCGAAAGCAGGCAGTTATTACCTTAGTCCTGTCCAGACTGGACTATTGTAATGCCCTTTATCTGGGCATTAATAAAGGCTGTGTGCGTCGATGGCAGCTAGTGCAGAATGCAGCAGCCAGGCTGGTGATGGATCTTCCTAAATACCACTCAGTCTCGGTTTCTCTCAGCCAGCTGCACTGGCTCCCTTTAAATAGAAAAAGGTTGCTCAAGCCTCTTTGTCTTACTCACAAGGCTTTTTATGCCCTAGGCTCAGAAGGTATGAAAGGGCTTTTTCGGCACTATGTTCCCTCTAAACAGCTTAGATCAGCCAGTAAAAATTTGCTGGTAGTGCCTAGGTTCAGGAGAATTAAATGGGGAGGCAGAGCCTTCTCCATCACTGCTCCTAGGCTCGGGAATTCCCTCCCTGCAGATATTGCTGGTCAAGTGTCTCCCTCTCTGTTCCGTAAGGCCCTGAAGACCTGGGGCCTCATTTATGAAAAGTGACGCATCGCTGCGTGAAAACAGCGATGCGTCACTTTTCACTGCGCACTCCTTGCGACACCAATGATGCGTCATATTTAATGTATGACGGATCATGTCGCAAGGACTTACAGATACGTCAGTATTTCTGACGCATCTGTAAGCGCAAAAGTGACGCATTGCTGGAGTGTGTCACAAAAGTGACGCAACTCCAGCAATGCGTCCTTTCACATGGGGAAAGCCCCATGTGAAAGGGCTTGCGTCAGTCTTACGCCTGCTGTGAGGCAGGCGCAAGATTTTGACGCAACCGCATCCTAAAAGTGACGCAGTGAAATCTCATAGATTTCACTGCGTCACTATTACGAGGCTTTTTGCGGGGGAACGCCCCCTTTGCATACATTATACCTGACGCTGGCATAATGTGGCGCAGGGGTTTAAAAAGTGACGCATCTACTTAGATGCGTCACTTTTTAAATATGGCGCAACAAGGCGCATGTTTTACGCCGCCGATGCGTCACAAAAAGTGACGCATCCGCAGCGCAAAACTGACGCAAGGCCTCATAAATGAGGCCCCTGGCTTTTTACAGGTACTCCAATCTGAGCCCTAATTTTATTTCTGCCCAACAGTCCCTCCCACAGCGCCTTGACGCCTCCGGGTATAGCTTGCGCTTTAGAAGACTAATATTCATTTATTCCTTAAACAATGTCATTAATTGTATTGAATGTCCTGGTACCTTGAAATATATTGGCAAAACAACTCAGGAGATTCGTCTTCACATTCTACAACAATCTAGATGTCGGTGTAATTTTCCAAATACTCCTTTAGTGGACCAATACAGAATACTTGCACATGCTACTAATGAAATTACATGGTTTGTACTTGAAGTGATTGCTGCCTACAAGATAAAACATAATGTGGATATGTTTCTCACACTTAAGGAGAATAGATGGTTCTGGCAAGTTAACACTGTTAAGAAACGCCCCAACCGACAGGTCATATAGCGCTTATTAGCCATCCTTTGAGTTATTCATTTAATTTGATATATTTACTCATTCCATGGGTGGTGTCTGAATTATTTTTCTGATAATGTCCTAGGTGCTTTGATGTACTGCCCACCTTTAAGATGGTGGCCATTTCTATGTATATTTTAAATAAAGGTTTGTAATCTTCACCATTTGACTCAGGAGTTCTGATGAACATTTATGTCCCTTTCTTTGGATGTTGGCCGTTTTAAGATGGCAGGCATTGTCTCTGAACATAAAACATGATCTGTTCCACATTATACATAGGATTAGTAAGTATTCCGATGTACATCATGAATCATGCCATATGAATGTTTTTCCCATTTAAAGCTAAAAGCTTTTTGGGCTAGCACAGTTTTGGTGCTTGATCCACACTGTGATTTTCTTTTTGGCGTACTGATTATTTCATTTTCATAATAAATATTCATTGACATTTATGTATTCTGTCTGGTTCCTCAGGGGTCGGCCCGTTTGGCTTTGTTTTCGTCACACAGTCCTGATGATGGTCTGGTGGACTCTTTAGCTAATTGAGACTGAAACGTTGACAGTATATCCTCTCTGACGCCTAGCTTCTGACTTTGTTCATTTTTAACTAAATTAGCAGTTTTAATGGACTATGGTTAGAATGTCTGCGATGTTAGGTGGATATGCCAATCCCCATTAATCACTAGCAAATATACTACAAATTGGATTTTGTGAATTTTGAGGGTCAGCGTTGTTTTTTTGTACATTGTTACTTCTTTGACCCTGTTTGACCAACGATTGTAAATATTCTTTATAAGTATTGATGTTCAATGCTAAATAATTGTGTATATATTTATAAGTCAAAGCAAACATTTTTCACATTTCAATTTTGTGGTACGCCTTAATATATATATTTTCTTTGTTTAATTCATTATAGGTTGGATTTTAATACAAACTAAAGTCAAAGTATTTCAATTACTCCCTCTGAAACCTACTTTTCTATGATTAGGTCCAATTTCATATTTAATAGTGCTTTAACGGAGGGCCAGAAAATTATGCAATACATGTTTTAATCAAGTTATCAAGTTACAGATCTGGAAATGGTTCCATAATTAACTGAGAGGTCATAGTCACCGTGTTTCAATACAATATATGTTCTAAATTAAATAGTTCTTTAATTGAACATCTGGCATAATGTCTAAAATATGTCACATTTGTTATTGCATCTGAGAAACTGAAAATTAAATTACAATTTTCAATTATCTTTCCCTGATTTACAAAGCATATGGTGTAACCATTTTAATAGCATGAATTGGCAGACGCGTTTTATTTCATATAACTTCAACTTTCTGACGTTTCAGGCAGCTTGTAAACGCATAGACAGTTCTGGCTACGAATGCCCACTAATACACCAAACAATTACACTAAAAGAAATGTTATTGTCTGAAGTATGGGTTCTCTTACATATGTAGTATTCCAGCCTGTTCATTTTCCTAAAACAGAGCTGCTGTGTATCTGAAACGATTATGCCAATAACATACCTAGCTAAGGTAAATATCCCAACGCTTATTTAATGAAACGCATAAGCCAAAATAAGAAAAATAAACAACTAAGGCAGTGCTGAACGGATGCCTAAATGCAACCAATGGTTTTCTTATAATATTTTGGTGTCTTTATTTTAAGTTGTGAAGACAGTTGTCACATGTTTGTCATCTTTTGACTGAGATATTGTTTTATCATTTTACGTTTTAAGCATTATCAATAAGCAGCCAAAAAATGTAGAATGTTCGTGTTGATATTATAAATATCCCTCTGATTATTGGTGTTGTTTTTTTAAATTATTTTTTATGCCAGGCTCCCCATGGCCAATCACAACGCTGCAATGCAGCATTGTGATGGCTCTCCTAAGTCAATCACAATGCAGCAATGCCGTGATTCCGTGCTCAAACTCTGACTGGGGGCCTGGGCGTGTTCTCCACCCATGCTGATATATAGTCTGGGTGGAGAACATGCTAAGTTTGCATGATTGTTTGGCCGGCTCAAGATGGCTGTGCAAAGCGTCATGTGCACTTCAGTGTGCCCACCACTGCTCCCCTGCTCTGTGAGCAGAGCAGCCCGGCCACTATGCTGCCGCAGCAGGAACAAATAAAAATGATAATACCATCATGTTATTAGCATATTATTTTTCCTTTCCTTCACTGCTGCAATGCAGTGGGGCGATGCTCCTCAGCCTTAGCGGAGGAGCTGCCACTGAGTTTGGGATGGTAGGATATCAAAGCACATTGTGCACCAATTATTTTAAAAATAATCGTATCTAAAGATTTTATAGAAACTCACAAGCAAGTGTGGGAGAAACTTAAGAAGTAATCGTATTGGTATCTATTTCTGTCACTTTCTCCCCTGTCCAAATTTTTTTGCAACTTATATGTAGCTTGTCACATTTGTATAGATCTTAAGCTAAGTACTACACCAGTGCAAGAACCACTACAAGGCTATGTGCTGCCACACAATACAGCTGTACACCCAATGGCAGTGATATTAGCAGTGATATTAACCTGACCAAAACAGACCCAATCTGCATGCCACTGCTACACAGCACTGCTGACAGGATTTATGTCACACTCGCAACCACTACCATGTTTATCAAAGTGACTTAATCATCCCATAGTTAAGGACAGCAGCCAAAACTGAAGCACCTCTTGGTCAACGTACCAGTCTTGTTCCAAGAACATGCAGGGTTGAGCAACAATGCCAATATTAATGGGCAAGTGCCAGTCATATGTCATATCTAAGTAGGTAGATTAGCCTGGGCCACCATTATACACCGCGTTCTTTCGATGCTTTTCAGCTATGCCAAGGAAAGTTTTGTTTTTCGTGTTGCCACAAACAAGGGCACGATCCATAGCAAGGTGTAGTGTAGGATGTTGATCGGTAGATCCCTTTGGCAGTAAAGGAATGAGGTCAACTGCTGTCACACTGATCGCCAAGAAAGTCATTCATTAAAACAGCCTGACATCCTTATAGTAAGATGGCTCGTTAACCAAAGGTCATTAAATATAGTCAATTGTTTGGATTTCTGTACATTTCAATCCTGATAACATGAATCCCTGGTGTGTTGCACTTTCCAGGCCCACCTGGAAAAAACTCATAAATGAGGCCCTGAGACATTAGGATTCTCATTTACAAGGCCCCTAGCGGCATTTTGTACTGCCAGAGCATCACTTTTTTGATGCTACGGTTACACAATGTGCTGCAGCATATTTGCAAGGCCATAGAAAGCCTCTTTGCATGGCTTTTCATGGCCTTGTAAATATGTGCCGCTTTCACGCAGAACACTGCGTGAAAGGAGCGTTCATTGGGTGTTGATGTGGATGTTCCCATGCAACACTTATGGAATCTGAAGCATTCCCAGGTTTACGAGGAATCGAAACCTGAGAATGCGTCATATTCTAACTGCACCCCAAAGGGGCAACGAGGAGAAATATTTGTATTTCTTTTCATTTTTTCCTCTTTCTATGTGTGCTGCATCCTGCAGCACACACAGAAAAAGAAAAACACCTCTTCTGACTGTTTTTGTGCAGGAAAGTGACCCTTCCTGCACAAAAACAATCACACCTACAATGCAGACACCCTTGCACCATGGCACAAGGCTGCCTGTGTTGGCGCGTGACAGCCCATTGCGCGCCAGCGCTGGGGATAAGGACAGTAATGTGGTGTATCTCATAGATATGATGCATTCCTGCTGTTTTCCTTTTGCACAGGGCAGCACAGCAAGATTCCTTGTGGTGCTGCCCTATGCCAAAACCTTGTAAATGAGTAGAAGTATCTCATAGACCTAGAAGGGTGCAAACCAAAGGGACGAATGAGGAGGAATAATTATCTGTACACTTATAATACAATCATATGGATAATCGTGACTTCTTATTTTGCATTTTGGTGACTTTTTATTCTTATATTGTTTTTGAAATAAATAAAAAAATCTTTATGCATCGCATCACAGTGGTCATTAGACATCAAGAAAAGTGATAACAGTGAACATTGGAATATTTCTGACATCCATATATGGATACTGGCCCTCCTTATGAGCGGTCTGGTTAATTGTGCTATGTGTGGTAACTGCCGTTACCACATATTGCAATAAGAAGTTTTCTGATAAATATTGGTGTGAGGGATGGGCGGAAAATAAAGTGGGGAGGCTGTATATGTATCTCAATTTTGTTTGCGGGAAGACACTCATCCAAAATTAAAAAGTGTACACCAAAAAATAAAAAAATGTAACTGTTCTTTATTTCGTTTAATTGGGTTTTAGGTTCTTTGTCTGTCCAGTCTTTTCTTATCCACTGATACTCTTCTCTCCATCTTGTCTTCTTCTTGGTTTTGGGTTTTGTTTCTAGTGGCGTCCCGTCCCCAGATAGTCAAAAGAAAGAAAACAAGGAAGCACGGTAAGTATTCTGGCATGTCTATTGGTTGTATGTAATAGAGACACTCACCACACACGGTAGTGGACAGATATGTTTGAACCTCTTGGTGTAGGGGAGCTTTAAACTTTTAGGAAGAAAGACGAAAGGAGAAGTGGGAGGTGGAGTATAATAAATAGAAAAAAAAATATCATGCCGTTTGTTTTGGCTGGTGTATCATTTTACTTAGTCTCTTTTTGTTTTCCCCTGTTTGGTATTGTCTTTTATACCACCTTTAAGACTCCCTCTCTTTGGGATTATACAGCCCTGATGCATATGCTGGTAATTCCTTTGCGTCTCCTCACCAAATAACCTCAGGCATTCCCATTTAGTGCTCATTCTGATCTCTCGTAGTTTATTCTTCTTCCTGACCAGTCCTGTTCCCTCCCCCTCTCTTTTTTGGCACTGTGAATAAAAACTCCCTATTCCTCCCTGTCCACGTACCGTGAAGGGCCGCAACTCTCCAGAGTTGCGGCGGGGAGCTCAAATTTACCAGGGTGACCATCACTCCTCGCTTCATGTCTCAAAGGCGTTGTCATCCTCACATGTCGCTCTCTCTCACCCAGCTCCTGGAATCTGCTGTCTGGGTCCGCTGTCAGAATCTGCGTATTTTTCCTCCTTCCCTCCATTGCACTGAACCTCTGCTCCACCTTCACCTCCTGGGTCTTCATGGTTCCGCCCTTTTACCGCCTCCTCCAACCTGAGCGCTCCTCCCTACCGGACCGTGCTTCCCGGTGATTAATACTGCCCGACCACGTGTTCGTCAGTTCTCGTTGTTAGGGCTTCTCTTCCGGATTGTTTACTTCCTTTCTCTTCTCGTTTGCAGAAGTCGGGCTATTGGAGTGATTCTGCAGGCTGGAGAGGAAAAGGTAAGTGAGGGTGCGTCATATATGTCGGGTTGGGCTCCGAAGGGGGTTGGACTGGCCTTATATCTGGAGGTATGTCTGACCCTTCCTTACATCTGGGCAATCAACCTGCCAATATTTATAGAGTGAAAACATCCGATATGTACCAGAGCATGCAGAATTTGATGCAGTAAGCTCCAAAATCCCCATATCAGTCCCCAAATTCTCAGGTTGGTATTCATCGCACCTAATAAAATCCCACTCAATGGAGTCAGATTTTATCAGCTGCGATAAATGCCACACCAATTTCCGGCCTACTCATAATAAGTGGCATAATGCATTACTTCCACTTGGGCCTGATTTTGTATTTGAAGATGACTTGCTTCAATATCCACTTATGCTAAGGAAGGTAGCCCACTAGTGTGTTATGTGTTATTTTCAAATATGTATCTAATAAGCATCATAGATTTAGACTTGGCATGCTTATATTGGCTTCAATAGTCATGTGTTATGAAAGAAATGATTTATCAACATTAATTGCAAAAAATTGAGTTCAAGGAATGTATCTCTTCTGTTAACTTGCTTGTGAACATATTACCTTAAGACATCCATGATGAACTAATGCATGTAAGATTCTTCTGGTGAATCATGTAACAATAGCTTTGTGCTAATCCAATATGGCCCAAACATGCTGGCTACCACTATGATACAATAAAAACGGCAATGCACTTTACCCGTCTTCGGGTGGCTCCCTTCTTATCATTGCTCATGCATACACACAGTGTGACAGCAATGTGATTGTGACCACTCCGCTTCTTGCTTGGTAATGTATGGCTTTTTTGTGCATGGCTGCTTACCAGAATGAGATGTTTGTAAGTTTGCTATTGCATTATTAAGTACACACTGGAAAGTGTGTATATCTTCTGAATTTATACACCCTAAGATGAATGTGGTAAGTCCCAGTTGAGTCATCATCTTACTTTTCCAGGTTATCCACATAGAAATGACTAGGAAATGTGGAACAACAGTAGCGATAGTGTTCAGCACCTATATCTGCATGAAAGTCTCTCGCTCCAGACAATTTTCTGAGACATTTCTGAAGCTTTCCACTTGCAAATATGTCACTGAAAAACACTAAAGTGTTCATAATACCACATGCGCATTTACTGCAAATTTTGAAGTTCAGATTCAGCTGGTGACTTCCATTGTCAGCCAATTCACGAATTCCAGGAAAATCGGAATGGGGGGTCTCAGTAGTAGTCATTACCCTGATCAACCATGGAAGCATGAAAGGCTGAGTAGACCCACAGAATTGGGAACCTGTGACCTTCAGCTTGCTTAAACATATCTACAAATAATGTATTAGGTCATTGATGTCTCCTACTTAACTTATTCCACTCCATTTGTGGTTTTTCCATACAATTCTTTAAAATTACATTTTAGATATTGTGGTCGGTCTGTTGCTTCTTAAATTTTCCTTCACCACCTTATCATTTGATAACTCATCTGCTTCTTTTTTTATCAGATTGTCCTGTTGGTCAACTTTACCTTTTGTTACTTCTAACTCAATTCCACATAAATCAGCATGCAATGAAAGCAAGCTTAAAGTACTGACATGTTCCGATTAAGCTGGTACCTGATGACTGAATTTGCATGTTTGGCAATTTAAATTAGATTTGTTAAGTCTTTTTTTATTGAGATCCAAAAAATTGTGATAACAATCCTAATATTCATACACCAGCAATGAATACATATTCAAAACATATTTCATCACAGAAAATCCAGGAACAAAACAGCATTAAAACTCTTGAATAACATAAGTACGAAGAACAGGTCTGGACACCTTCCTTTCCAGTTTAAACATTTTGCCTTTTAATCTACCCCAAAGCTTTTTTCATAAACCGCCCCCATAAGTTATCACATTTCTTAATTCCCCTGGTACGCATTGCGTACAGCCTCTCCTTATTTCTCACAGTGTTCATTTTTTGCATCCATTTTCCTATTGTGGGGATTAACTGTGTCCAACAACATTCGCAGTAATAAGGCTCTAGCCACTGCCATTGCCACATATAATAATTTTGCAAATTTGGTGGCTAAACGAGTACCACGATCGTAGCCCAAAACTTTCCTCCAGCTACTTGGAGCTAGTTTAATTTACCAATCCTTCTCCAGAAATTTATTTTTGATACACAATTTTATTGAGTTTGTTCAATTCTTATAGCATACTAGCAGCCCGTCCCGACCTTGTCCGGGAGCAACAGGCTTCCCCGACCCCTGCCCGCCCTGACATTGTCCAGCAGCCCGGGCCCCCACCTGCCCCGACCCCCGCCTGCCCCAACCCCCGCCTGCCCCGACATGGGTTCCCTTGCCTCAGCCGCCGCTCCTCCCACCTGTCCGCTGCTCGCACCGCCGCTGGCCTGTCCGCTGCTCCTCACGTCACCGCTCCTCCCCCGCTCCATGTCCGCCGCTCCTCGTGGCGCTCCTGGACGCCGCTCCTCCCCGCGCTCCTGACGTGAGCACGCAGGTCATGGCCGGCGCTACTTCGGAGGGACTACTTTTTTTTTACTGTATATTTTTTAAATAACGTTTCTTTTTTAAATGTATATAGCCTATAACCATCTACACACCCTGGCGATTCCAAAGGTGTATCGGGTGTGTGGATTGGCGCTGTGGTTCCCGAGTTTACCCGCCTCAAAGGCTGAAAGTTCTTCCTTTATTATAGTAGTATAGATGAGATTCACAGCTGTTCAGTAAAAAGAATATAATCTGAACAGGTGGTCTTCTGAGACAGCAATACAACGAAACTATAATTGTATGCATGAGCAAATTTACATATTACCATTTTACTTTACATCAGCGTAGAAAGTTTATGGAATAAGAATTACAATTGTATATCGACAGCTTCATGTTATAAAACTCGTATCAACGCAGTCGACTATAAACTACTATAACTTAAACTAAGACTACTGTTGCAAAATATATATGAATATCCATACAAATTCAAGTGTATGCACTTCAAAAGATATCATGCTTAGAAAGATCACATTAACATGAGGTCTGGAGCTCAAAAGGACTTCCTATCTGACCTTGACTGGACAAACTTCAACAAGCTATTCTGTACCCCCTTAGAGGTCACTTTGCCTGACCTGACTACATGATATTTCTTATTCTGGTTGGGCAAGTTGCTTACACAGTGCTGAGCCAGCCTTTCTGGTCTGCCCATGCACGGCTGTTTATAATTTGCATGGTGCAGACATTGCACATCCATGTTATCCATATTTGGCTTGGTGCCTTCTTCTAGTTTCACTGACATGGCATTACTCAATGTATATAGCACCTAGAAACCTGTCACTCTGGGAAGAAGCAGTCTGAGAGCCCCTAAGGTGGCAGATCTGACTTCTTTCTTGCTAATTAGCAATGATGCATGCTTTTGGTACCAATAAAAACATTTCACTCTGTTTCTGAGTAAACCTGATGTGTCTGGTGAGTTTCATTCTTTTGCTTCTGGGAGGATGCCAGTATTTCCCTATCAACTACCCTCCTCCCCCCGGTTCTCTGGATCCTTCTCCAGATACTGAAATATTTATTTCTCAGAATTCCTGTATAGGGGACACAGACCTACTACATGCAACCAATTTGCAACAGCCCCTGAATTATATTGAAAGCAATGACCTGCCCACCTAGGGTGAACTTGTTCCAGAAATTGCGGTTTTCTATAGAAAAGCCACTTACTAAAAAATAACATTCTACGCCAATTGGCTCCTCTTAGAGCACTAGAATTTAGTATATTAATTATATCCCACATCTTTTTTGTTAATTTGAACCCATTCTATTTTTCCCATTCTTTGATTGCTTTTTGGAAAAGATCCAGGCCCTTCATGGAGGCAATGCAATCTTTTCCATTCCCCGGGGTGCTTATGATCGGAAGCCTTGACTAGAGCAATTACCACTTTGTGACTGCCTCTGATCTGTACAGACTCTAAATTACTAAATACTCTATTCAATATTCTAAAAGAGCAGATAAGCAGAAAGTCACCTTGAACTAATTCACAGACTGCTTATCCACCTTTCTTCACTTAAGAAGTCTGCTACCTCCTTAAACCCCAATTTCAATCATTTATGCACTATATCAGGTGCCAGATCAATGCCAGAATACATAACTAATTCTGACAAAGGTGTGACAGCCGTGGTATGGGATACGGAATATGTCCTATAGAGATCAATGCACTTCCAAAAAAAACACCTCAGACTTTTGTAAGTGACTTTTTTGGGTGACTTTGATGATTTTAACACATCACATATATCAAACTCTTTAAAAATCAGCTGCATAAAATCATTTTTAAAAATGCCATTACTGAGTTTTTCATTGAACCTGGACATATAGGGGTTGATTCCGATCTCGGTAGGAAGGGCTCAGAATCAGATTCGGAATTACCTAAACCGATCGGGAGCCGTTGTTTCCGACCGAATCGTCCAAAGTTCTGAATGAAGAAGTACAGCGGCATAGCTAGGGGGGCGGTGATGACGGACCGCCCCAGGCGGCATGAGTTTTGAGAGTCCTAAAGTTAGGAGTCCTAACTTTACTACTCCTAAACTGAGAAAAATCCTAACTTTTAGACTTTCGGTATTCACAGGAGGCATTTAGGAGTCCTAAAGTTAGGAGTCCTAACTTCACTACTCCTAAACTGAGATAAATCTTAACTTTAAGATTTTCGGTATTCACAAAAGGCATTTAGGAGTCTTAATGTTAGGAGTCCTAATTTCGGTGAATACCAAAATGAGTAAGTGACTTCTGTGAATACCAAAATGAGTAATTGCCTTCTGTGAATACCAAAATGATAGTAAGTTTAGGATTTCGTCTTGAGTTAGTTATGTGAATCGGGAACAATATAGATAGAAGGAACTTAAATAACAAAACCCCTTTTTGGGGCACTGTTGATACATTTATTCCTTACCTACAAATTCTCTCATTTTGTCCCATGAACAAAGAGACATGGATTATAGTCAGGGCCATGGGAAATAAGCAATTCTGCAGCCTCAGCGTTTTACTAGCAATTATGGATTTGACACATTTGACACAAAGCCCATAATCTGCAGCATAATTTGTATATTGTATCAAAAACCATCATAAAATGATCAAATGGTACTAAAAATGCAGTGCTATGTTGCTGCACAGTGGAAGGCCCTTTGCAAAGGTTTACTCGTCATTAATGACCTGAAACCTTTTTTTCACACAGTGTTAACATGTGCAACCAATGACTAAATAATAAAGTAATACTATGGCAGTTTAACTGCAAAATGTAAATTTAAATCCAATGTTAAACTGCAAAACTATGCTGCATAATTTGGTCCTCCCCTGTTGCATAAAACCAGTGGCCCTGATTATAGTCAGGGCCACTGGAACTTTGCAATTATGAGCCGTTATGTGTTTGGCATAATTATATTTACATCTGCTGCATATTTTGCGGGTTTTAACAAAAAAAAAATTTCTAGCTCAAACAGCTAAAAAGTTACTACAAAGCACAGCAGCACATACTTCAGCGCAGGGAAAGACTCGGCAAAGGAGAACTAGTCATCTTTCTGCTGCTTATCACTATATTTGGATGTTAAACTCGTCCTAATGTGGTGCAACCATTCCCCAGACAGGGTTTATATGTTTAAAATTAATTAAGTAATACTTCACAAAATGTGCCTCTTTATGGCCCATAATCTGCCTTTTGTTGCGCATAATCTTTGGGTCCTAAACTGATAAGAGAGAGAAGAGTGAGGTGGTGAGAGGGAATGGTAAAAACAGAGTGGTTTGAGGATAGTAGGGATTAGGCTGAGGCATGAGGGAGGATTGTGAGAACAAAAGGAGGATAGTGATGGGGAGAAAAGCAGGACAAGTAGGGAAGACAGAGAGGGTGAGCAAGAGTCAGAGGAGGGTGAGGATCGGAGAAAAGGGCGAGGAAGGAAGAGATGGGTGCGGTGAAGGGGGAAGAGTGAGGTGGAGAGATAAGGGTGAGGTGGAAAGAGAAGGGTGAAGTGTAGTGAGAGTAAGTTGACACACAGTGAGAAGTTTGAGAGGTCTGGAGAGAGGGAAAGTAGGATAAGGTGGAAAGAGGGAAGGAGAGGCGAGACAAATATGAGAGTGAAGTGAGGCAAGTGAAGGGACGTACAGAAAACAGGTGGACAGGTGGCTAAAGTGGAGCAAGAGTAGGATGATGTAAAGAGAGAAGAGAGTGGCATGGGAGGAAGTAGAGGGTGAAGTGATCAGGACAAGACGGTGAAGTGGATAGAAAGGACGATGAAGTCAGAAGAGAGGAGAGGGACACAGAGAGCAAAGAGGGTGAATTGGAGAGTGCAAAGATATGAAACCCATAGCTTCAAACCTGTGGATATGCACAGTTAAAACAAGGAGTCAGAACCTGACAATAGTTATGGTAGGCAGCTTACACCTGTACAAGACCCCCCCACCATGCACAGATCCAGCTATCAGATACCTGGGGATCTCTGGACAACTCCACTCCTCTTTATGCCCTACCCATACTTCTTCGTGGCCCACCCGGATCCCACATGATGGAGCCTGGCCTGGGCGGAATTGTTCTCTACGCAACTTAGATTTCAAATGGGTGCCTCCAGCACACACAAACAAAGAGACTTGACACCAGTCTTTTATCACCCTAGACTACTTGAGTCTTGGCAGGGGAAGGAAGAAACTTTCCAGAATCAGATGTGGGGGTAATCAGGATTTTACCCCCCACTGCAAAGGCTGGCATCAGGTAAATATTGGACCTCCCGAACCACCACCTGTTCAGTAGACTTCTGGACCTGTGGAGGACTTCAGAAGGGTTGTCTTGTTCTTCATAGGTCTGAGCTTCTCAGATCAGAGTACACTCCTCTTCAAATATAGGAAAAATCCTGAGGTTTTGGGCTGCTTGTGAATGGGCCCATTTGTACTGAGATTCTGCTGCCCTTGGCAATGGCCAACGTGAAGCTCTAGTGAACCTGACTCTGTGCTCTACAGCGACAGCCCACAACGACGAACAACACAAGGTCTGCACTTTGCACTACAGCAATGACAGCCCACAGTGACCGATGCTCGGCCCGCTGTACACCTTATAATGAAGACCATCGACTACAGTCTCTTTGCTCCTTGCGGCCTTCTCCACTGCATGAAAAGTGCATTGCCTGCAATATACCAGGAGAGAATTATGTAAGTGTTCTGGAGTGTACACAAGACTTCTAGTAATGGGTGAAGTTCAATGGGGAAAATCAAAGACTGGAGCAAAGAAGCAGAGCTTCTGCCAGCCCATAATTAATATTTCAACTGGAATGAATAAGGTAAATACTTACTCCCAGGACAGGGGAAAAAGGACTACAAGCCGGAGCCTGAAATCGCACCAGGAGGGCAGGACTAAAATCCCAGGCAGTCTCTGCGGTGGCCACCCCCACCATCTCTCCGCAGCCTGTGCCAGGAGGCGCATAAATTGAGTGGTTGGGCCCCCGCAGCGTGGGAGCCCAAAATTGCACCAGGAGGGGCCGGACCAGAAGCCCCGGCAGTCTCTGAGGCAGCCACTACCACCACCACCACTATATCTCACAGCCTGTGCCCGGAGGTGCATAAATTGAGTGGCTGGGCCCCTGCAGCGTGGGAGCCTGAAATCGTACCAGGAGGGGCAGGAGCCTAAGCCCTGGCAGTCTCTGTGGCGGCTGCCACCACTATCTCTCTGCAGCCTGCGCCAGGAGGCGCATACATTGAGTGGCTGGGCCCCGGAAGCACAGGAGCCCGAAATTGCACCAGGAGGGGCTGGACCACCAGTTCCGGCGGTCTCTGCAGCGGCCGCTGCCACCATCTCTCCGCAGCCTGCGGCAGGTGGCGCATGAATTGAGTGGCTGGGCCCCCGCAGCACAGGACCCCGAAATTGCGCCAGGAGGGGCAGGACCACAAGCCCCAGCAGTCTCTGCGACTGCCGCCACCACCGTCTCTCTGCAGCCTGGGTCAGGAGGCACATAAATTAAAGTGGCTGGGCCGCCACAGCGTGGGTGTTCCCATGACACGCCGAGGACAAGGGCAGGCTCATCTGTGCCATCAGAGCCCAGAGGAGGCTGGGCTGGGCCGCCCCTCTGTCTTCTTGAACCAGTGTACGGAGACGTTTGTCTGCCTTGTTGCCTATTGCTGTGGGGGACCAGATTTACACGCCCAAGTCTGACGTGGGACACTAAAGTCAGCAAAATGAGGGAGAAGATAATATCAGTTCTGTGCATAAACTTTTCTTAATTCTCCTTTTTCTACTGCCTTTAACCTACTGTGCAAACTTTTCATCAAGTAACCACTAACTAATATTAAAGACACTATAAGTGGGCAAACGTAAACTATCACAGCCACTGGGAAAAGGGTTCTCAAAAGTTCCCCTCTCCAATAACTTAATAGCAAACTATCTGACAAATGCCATGGGTATACTAAGCAGTGACATTACTAATGTGGAAGTAGGATTGGCCGCTATAAATTCTGCCCTGCATAATGCCATGGATAAGCTAACAGAGAAATATAGCTTGACGGAGATGAAGAGCCTGCTAACCGTAGTAAAATCTGGGACACCATGCGTGTTTAATAGCTCCCTGACAATTAGCGAGGACCCCGTGCCCGGGGAATTGCTCTCCCCCGGCAAAGAAAGGTTGTCAGCTGGCAAACACATTCCCGAAAGATCTCAAAAAGAAGAAGACAACTACTGGAGGTAAAGGAAATAACCCTAAAATTAAGATATCCAAACCTAACACTAAATAGAAATTGGCAAAGCCCACTAAAACAACAGACTGCTCTCTAAAAAATGTGCATAATAGGCTTACAATCCTAAAGAAATGCATCAAGAAGGAGCTGAATGCCATAACATCTGGGATCTGTTTGCTTGAGGTAACTCTCAACGAAATATTGGACCACCTACAATCACACACTGGAAAGTCCACCATAAGAGAAGCCCCACAAGGAAACACTGTGGTTCCAATATCGACACCTGAAGCTCCAGAAAAGACCTCTATGCAAAACTCGGCCGCCCTATCCACAAATGACAAATATTAACAACTCAAAAATACCAACTCATTGACAACTTTACATTGTACGCCGGAATCAAAACTATTTGTAATTATACTAAGAAATTTACCCACTTTAAGGCCCAATGTAACGGAAAGTTGGCATGAGCTAAAGAATAAGGTGATGTACTAGCTGACTATAAAGTCTTGGAGCACAAACTGCCTGGCTAAAGAAATCATAATGGTAAGAAGATTTGAATGGATAGGAACCTCAAGGAGAACTGGTACAGACAATTGCATTGTGGTGAACTTCCATACCCCCTTTGTGGTAAGAACTCTTCTATCTGATCTTGCAAACAAACCTGATGATAGCAATACTACTAGGAATATTAGAACCCGGTCCTTCTCCTCTCGCAATATGATGACCAGGATTGACAACAAGAGTGGGCTGGAGAAAAAGGCCACAATCATATTGATGTACATTCTGCAAACTCAGCATTAGTTATCCTGGATTTGGGCTCTCAACGAATAACCTCAGAAATACACCAGCAAGAATATGCCCTAAGGAACTCAGACCTGGGTCTATCACCCTGCCCAATGCCTGAACCTCCAACTTGCCTATTGTTGTACAGGATAAAGTAAGAAACCTACAGAGTAAGGACCCGAGTTCTTCAAATTGCCAAAACACGAAAACCATGAAAACCATATTAAAGACCTGGAATATTGCCCGAATAAGAAATAAATGATTGAATCCAGAGTGGCTAGAGATTATTAACCAAGCTCCACTAGCTTTGCTTCAAGAGACATGGTCATGATATGAATTCTTTGTGGAGGGATTCATGTCATTTGTAACCCCAACAACTCCTTCAGAGAGGAGACAGGTAAGGGAGGCCTGGCTGTTTTAATATCAATAACCTCCTCAATGAAAATCTTAAGGACCAATTTATCCTCCACCTATTTCCAGTTTAACCGTTTAATCACAGAAGAAAGGGTTAATTTGTTTATAATCTACCTCAATAATAAAGTTTTTGATAAAACTAAAGTGATAGTTATAATGATTTAAGCAAAGGTAATTTTTTTTAGCCAAAATTAAGGATGATTATGTTTTATTATGGGTAGGAGATTTTAATATCATTAAATGCTATGAACAAGGACCTGAAAGTTGTGGATACGTTAAAACTAATGGTGACAGAATCGGTCCCATTTTCTGCATAACCCCTATGGAAAAGTTTTAAATGAAATGATTTATAAGTATAGTTTGATTCTTATGACACAATGCATTGGTGAAGGTGAAACGGAAGTACCTACATATTATGGAAATGATAGACGCTATGTTATAGATCGTGTACTGGTGACAGAAAATGGTGAACGCCTAATAGATTCTCTTATTGCTACCCCAAATGCCTCTTGCCACCATTCTGCCCTGACATTAGCTCTTAATATAAACATTACAAAGCTAAATAGTTTACAATGTCTGAAGCAAATTGGAATACAGAAAAAAATGGCCTTACCGTAAGATGGGTAAATATAGATGGTATAGCAAAAACCCAGGAAATTATGACAGACTCTCTTAATGATTTTTATATCAGCACAGATTTTTTGTCCACCCCAATGCTTAATATGGAAGATTTCTGTAAAATTATGGCTCACCCAGAGGGAAAAATAATAGAAACAGGGGTTGGTTTGACACAGAATGCTCTGTAATAAACAGAAAACTAAGGAAAGCCTTACGGGATTCACCAAGAGATAAAGAAAAAATGAGCAGATTGAGAACTATGTACAAAAAATGTCCTCGACAAAAGGAAAAGCGAGTTGAAAGAAAAAATATGGGAAGATCCGCTTGAGGCGGCAGATGAAAATGACAACACCCTTTTTTGGAAAATAATAAATCAGCCATTCCTGAAAGAGAAGACCCAAAGATAAAGACATTTGTACAACAGGGGGACTGCATAGAACATTTTAACACAATTTTTAATACAGAGAGTAGCATTTTTAATTTGTCTTTTACACATTTTAATCAAATTGAATCAGTGAACATTCACAATATATCTTTAGTAGAGGTCATTAACGAGCTAAACAAAGCAGCTAGTGGAAAGGCCTCTGGCCCAAAGAGGTCCCAATAAATATTTTTAAAGCACATGTCAGTTTATGGGCACTGATGCTGACCCAAGTATGTAATTCTACAGTAAATGGTTTCCTCCCAATGTCAAGGACAGAAAGCACAATAGTTCCTATTTTAAAAAAAAGAAATCGAGGTGAGCCGAAATGTTATCGCTCAATAACTCACCTGGACTCCAGTGCCAAACTAATGGGTAGAATCCTTCTGGGCAGGTTAAAACAATGGGCAGAGGAAAAACATATAATTTCTGATACACAATATGGATTCAGACCCAATATCGGAACAATAGAACAATGTATCAATTTACACTTATTAATCAATAAATATACGGGAACCAGGACAGGCCAAGCGCACTTATGTTTTGCTGATCTGAGCAGTGCGTTTTTTTTAAATAAACCATAACAAACTCTGAAAAACACTTGTGGATCTAGAAGCTCTACGGGGTATCAATAATTACCTATCCCAATGGTATTCCTACCTTACAGCACAGGTACGATACTGCTCAAACGGGGAGTGCACAGACAGCCTTAAGGTTACCCATGGTATTAGACAGGGTTGTGTCCTCACCCCCTTGCTCTTCTCATTTTATATAAATGGGATGGATGCATGTCTACAAGAAACTAAAGCTGATGTCCCCATGGTTGGCACTCGCCCTGTCTCCATCTTACTATATGCAGATGATACAGTCCTTCTTTCAACAACAGCTAATGGGCTGCAGCTGCTGATAGATAAATTCAGAAAATGTTTGGACGATAAAGATATGAAAGTTAATTTAAAGAAAACTTTCACCATGGTAGCTGGAAAAGTCAGATCAGAGAAGAGGATACATTACATCAAGGGGTAAAGGGAGACACAAACCTTTACATTCTTGGGTATTCAGTTCACTGGATCGGCTCTTGGGAAAGTCATTTAGAAATATCATGAATGAAAGTTTTAAGAGTGGTAGAATCGATTTTTAGGTTCTCTAGTAAAATAAGCCAAAAACTGATTAGAGAAATGTTGCTGCTGTACAAAAGTAAATGTTTACTAAATGCTGGTTATGGTGCTCCCTTATGGGGTGGGGGGGGGGGTATACAAATTACACAAAACTGCAGACACTAGTAAATCTGTTCTTGGCATGTTTACTGGCAATAACAAAATCTAGCTCATCGTACATATCACTTAAGGACCTGGCTGTCCCCTTTGTAGAAGATGACCTACATATCAGGCCTACCATCCAGTGGCACAAAATATGGAGTAAAACAGGGACACAGTTTACGAAGGAGCTAATTCTAGACTGTCTTAAGCTACATGCCTGGAAGAAAATTAAATGGCTGTCCTATCTCGATGTTTTTCTAAGAAAATTGGATCCTGACAAAGGCATAATCGATACAGCAAAAATTCTTATTTACTCCAAAAAAGAGGTCAGGACTATACTTATGGGACAAAGAGAAAAGGAGAGATAATTAAATGAAAGTAAAAAATCGACTGTATCTAGTTACCTGCAACATTATGTGCATGAGGGCCAGCCAAACTATCTGACAATCGTTAAAAACAGCCAACAAACATTTTATCTCACCAGATTGCGCTTAGTCATACTTTATGTACAGTTCGCCTTCCCAAAAAGTGGGGCATGGACTAACAACCTCCCTAATCACGACAAAGCATGAAGCACTCTATTCTATTTTGCAGCTTTTATGAAGACATCAGGAAACGCTTTTTTGCCCCCCTTTTTAAAAGTGGCAAATATGTCTTTTATCAGGACACTTTTATTTATGTAAGTGCCCTGAAAAAAGTGATATCTGCTTGTCTGTTATAACTTTTATTACAATAGCCATAGGAAGAAGGAAAAAATTAGCATACCTCGAGGCCCTAACATATGAGTAACTAGAGCAACCTGCTACTTTTTAATTTCTGACTTAATAATATGACTTCATAATAATAACAATATTAATTTTAATTGCATGATTAATTAAAATCTTACAATTAAAACAATCTTCAATACACACCCATTAAGACATAGCAATAAGTCTAAAATTCATAATATCTTAATCAGACAATTCACACAAAGAACATTATATACATTAGTTCAGTCAATATAGAAGGGTGGCAGGTATAATTTCATAATGGATGTGCAAGTTTGCAAAAGTCATACAAAGTTCATCCCTAGCTGTTAACAACGGGCGAATTTAACACGCTTGAATCACAAGCATCCAGTTTCTTTTTTGCAAGTATCAAAAATTTGGTAAAATTAGCATTCATCATAATGTCCATTGGTTTAAATCAAACTCCCACGGCTTGTCTACATGTTCAAACACCTCTATCAAGGAAACAGTTCTTCAAATATCTCTTTCTTTCAGCCTTCATTGATGCACTTATGCAAACAAGATGAATAATATTCTCTCCCCACTGATTGCATATTCTACAGGGAAGCGGCATAGATAGTCTCAACCAAGGCAATGCATGCATTAAGCCTGGCAGGTGGCCAAATCTTACTTTCATAAATAAGTTTTTGGTTTGTACTGGCCAAGGTATTTCAAAGTATGCTTCAATTTTATGAGTTGTATATTCGTTCACTATCATCCAGGCGTGCGTTTGCTTAATAAACAATTCTTTGTCTTTCAAAAGGGATAAATGTTTCATTGATTTGGTAATTATTTTCTTAAAAGCCTGTGGCGTTAGAGACATTTCCCAGATATCGTGAGCTGACAATTCTTTCAATGCCATGTGAAGATATTTATAAAAGACAGGAGTGTGATTCCGTTGAATCTCTTGCCATAGAAGACAGTACATTGGATTGTTTATATTGGTTTTACTTTTTCCATGTCTTTATATATTGACCCATCCTTGCAATTTGCTGTTTACAGAAGCCAAATACCAGCCGAATCTGAGCTGGTGATGCATTAGGCGGAATTCGAAACAAATGTTTGAGAGTGTTTGATACAGCCTTATTCAATAGTATAGAATCTGAACCTCAAAGTACTTCACTTCCATAGGTAAGGCTAGGGAGCAATTTTGATTTTATTACTGTTAGAAGTGGTAGATAGGTTGGACCACCCAAGGAGCAATGTAGTGAACGTAATGCCCCTTGTAGACAGTTGCCTCTTTTTTCCATTGCTGATTTATGATGTACAAAAGATACGTTTTCGTCAAACAGTATGCCAAAGTATTTATAGCATTTCACATTTTCTAACTGCCGATTTTGAAGATACCATTTATATTTACAGCGCGTCAATACCCTTTTGCTGATTTTCATTACTTTAGTTTTTGTTTCATTTATTACCATCTTATTCTTAATTGAATACATTGATATTTTGTTTATAAGTCGCTGCAGCCCTATCTTTGTTTGACTAATCAAAACAAAATCTTTGGCATATAATACATTTGAAATGTGTTTCTTAGCCAGTTTCGGTGAATGAGCCAACTCATTGTCCAATGCTTCCGTAAGGTCGAATAAAAATAAATTAAATAAATATAGGGCTAAAACACAACTTTGCTTTAAGCCTTGGGATGTATTAATCTTTCCAGAGATCCTTGAGCCATT
The DNA here is from genome assembly GCF_964263255.1 of Lissotriton vulgaris. Classification (NCBI taxonomy): domain Eukaryota; kingdom Metazoa; phylum Chordata; class Amphibia; order Caudata; family Salamandridae; genus Lissotriton; species Lissotriton vulgaris. The sequence goes on along the minus strand of NC_141695.1, from coordinate 1,000,637,144 downwards.
ACCTAGTCGAACCCTAGTCCAGGACTCAGAATATAATAATTGAATTGCTTTTAAAAGACCTGAACTAATACCATAGTGATCCAATTTCATCCATTAAAGTTGCCTATCCACACAGTCAAAAGCTGATTTAAAATCCCCATAACATAAATATAGCAGCTTTTTTTTCACTTTATATTTTTCTATCAATATTTCCAATATTAAAATATTTGTTGCCATCCCTTGGCCTTGTACAAAATCAGATTGATTCTGCTAGATTAAGTGCTTTTCTGTTGCCCTGTCCGTTAATTATTATAGAACTGATGCAAAAAGTTTAGCTTCAATGTCCTACAGCATAATTAATCTATAGTTCGCTTGTATTGACCACTCCCCGCTTTTGTAGATAGGTGAAATTATAGAACCCTTCCAAGAGTCTGGGATGGTCAATGTCTGCAATACTTGATTGAATACTGGTGTTAGGTAACTAGACCAAAATAACACATTCTCCCTATAGAAGACAGCCGAAATCCCATTCATGCCATTGGATCTCTGTTTCTTAATAAGTTTGCATACTTGACTTTCAGTTATCATGACATCAGTATTCGTATTGTCCACTGTTCTACTTATGTTTTCAGCAATGGGATTCAGGTCCATATCTGGAATATGATTCAAATGCGAGTGTAAAAACTTAACCCATTCAGATTCAGTGACTGTGGAAGAAGTAGCTTTCATGCTAGATCTGTTCATATTATTAGTTAATGCCCAGAATTCTCTTGTGTTACTCTTTTTACAGGTATTAAAAGCTTTTACCCATAGTGCTTCTTGTGCTTGCATTTTATCATTCCAGGTCAGTTTCCTTACCTCTGCATTCATCTTCTTTAGTTTTTCTCTGTAAATTTGATTCTTTACCAATTATAGAGTTCTGTTGCACTCTTTTTTTAATAGATGACATTCAGAAGATAATTTAACTAATACCAATGATTTTCTTTTCTGATCCCCTTTATTTCCATCTTTTTGAAACAGACCTGAGATTATTTTTTTTGAAAAAAAGAAACATTTTTCAATAGCTTTAGAGAAGTCTCCATTAAAGTACATCTCAACCATTACTTGCGCCTTACCTATAATTGATTCTTTAGAAATTTCTGACCAATAACGTTTCTTATAATTTGCTGTTGTTAGATCTCCCGTAAGTGTCATATATTTTTCGTGTCTTATGCCATTTAAATATAACTCTATTATTTGTTGGTTATGATCACTCCCATTTGGACCACCAATCCGGTAAGACACAATTTTATCAAATAGGTCCAACAAAGCTATTGTATAATCTATTTGGGACTTGTTACCCAAGGCATGATACGTCCAAGCTGGTGGTGAATCCTGCAGAAATTGCCCCTGTAGCACCCTTAGACCTATCGATTTTAAATCTTTAAAAAAACTCTTACCAATTTTCCCTCCCAAAATATCCGACGTCAGTGGGAGGGAGGTGATTGACCATAAATTATTCTGCTGTTCGACTTTGGCATCTCTAACGTAAGGCCACAACATGTTCATATTAAAATTAACTGTAACGATGATCTCAAGTTGGGTGCCATTTTCCAATTGCTGCAATATCATAGTTGTCAAGCTGTTAACCTTTGATCTAATTATTAAAAGGAATGTAATTATCTTTTGTTCTTTGTAACGTATTTTGACCATCAAACATTCATTTATACTTTGAGCTTCCTTATCACCCTCCATATTTAGTTCTGTCAAAATAAAAATAGTCAAACCTCCACACGATCTGCCATATTTACTTGTTTTCTCAGCCAAAGAGTAGTAGCCCTTATAACCTTCTAGACTGAAAGGTACAGTTGCCCAGGTTTCTTGTAGGCAGATGATTTGAAAATGGTCCAAAGTAGAATATAGTTGCTTGCTTTGGATCTTTGATTCTGCGCCATTTATATTCCAGGAGCATATTCTAATCCTTTCAGTTGGGCTCATTGTCCACCTCATAGGATTTACAACTGGTATTCGTCAATCCTCCTTTACATCATGTAGGGCTGCAGCTAACCAGCCACACTTTAGCACCTCAGTTAAACCACTTTTGTTATCAACTAGTGATCTTAGCGATTGCCCGTTTGCCATACCTATCAGAATTTTTAGTATTGAGTATATCTGATTATTTTCTGATCTCTTTCCCTGCTTATTTTGCATTTTTGGTGAAATAAATGGGTTTGGGTATGAGGTTTGGAGTGGTCTTGTTACTTGTTACTTTTATTCCCCAGTCCAAAAAAGGATTAGATTCTTGTATAATAAGGCCGGCATAAGTGGCTGTTGTCCAGGTTACCAATATTGATTCTTGATTGCTTTTGTTACTTACTATGCATTCAATTGATTCTATATCAGCGCTTCTAATTCTTTTCAGCGAAGGTACTGCTTTGCATAATTTTAAGATGTTTTCATGATTCAGGATATCATTGTTACCCCAGCATTAAAATTACTTATGTTACTCCCTCTTTTTGACCATGGTTTTTTATCATAATTTGTTTTTGGGGATTTAAATTGAACATGCTCTAGTGGCTCGCCAATACATTTTCCTAGCTCCTTTTTTTTGTTGTTTAAGTGGTTGATTCTCAAGAGTTAGAACATAAGATGTATTATATTTTATTGCATCAGCTTCCTGATCTCGTGGTTGTTTGACGATTCTGTGTTCTCATTGGCCACTCTACTATTCTCTCTTTTCAACCTTTTCTTTTCTGATTGACCCAGTTTACCTTTCACATTCCCTTTGACTTCTTCAACACACGACGCACCTGTTGGCTGTTTTTTCCAGGTTTTTTTCCTGCTCTACCTGTTTTGTGTAATCTATTGACTCATTAATGATTTTGTTTTTTACAACTGTTTGTTCTTCTGGCCATTTTTTATTGAACAAAGGATAAAACGGTTTTGGTGGTGATATATCTTCATCATCTTGTTTCTGGTTTAATACTTATTCTTGCTTCTTTCCTGTATTTGTTATCTCTACTCCCGGGGCAATAACTTTTTTGTTACTTTTGAGACTTTGTTTCATGCTTTCCATTGTTTTTTCCTCTGTTTTTTAGATAAATGAAATTCTGGAGATACATCTAGAGGGATTGTTTGTAGCAAACATGAAATTTCCACTACTTGATCATCCACTTTATTGTCTATTGATTCTTTTTACAGTTTCCTTAGTTACAATATTATTGTTTCATGTTGTCATTTCCTCAGATGCGCAATAACTCATACTTTCCTTATTTCCAGCGGTGATTACATTTCCTTTTAGATCATCAATTATTGTGTTTAATAAATCAGGGATTGTGGCCAGTTTGTTGATCAGTGGGGCACAATTGCAAACTATATAAGAAGATATCGGTTGAGCTTGTGCCCTTATTACTAGATTGTTTAATGGTGCTATTTTCTGATCAATTCCAGGTACAGACGATGCCATGGTGCTCAAAAGATCTATTTGCACCTTCATTTTATTTGACTGATATGTTAAAGCTTCAAGTGTTAGTTGGGAGGTTCGAAAAAGTAGATCCCACATTGACCCCGAGTCCCAGTTTCCCGTAGCTTGTACTCCCGGGCTTTGGCTTTGCCCATTTATAAACGACTGTTCATTGTTTGGTCCACTTATAGGGCTTTGTTGTTCTTGCCCTATTTTCCATAGTTTATGAAGTTGTAACCTGTTGTTGCGTTCATCCCTTTGATAGGGTGTACCCTAAAGCTGCAAGTCTTCATATTTCATGATATAGTTATCCATATTGTTTTGAAACCCATTATTTTGCTTAGGGTACACTTGATCCAACCTTTGGCCATCAATCATTGTAGTCTGATTAAAGACCGGTTGCTGGACATTGGATAAGATTTTACCATCTCTTGCCCAGTTGACCCCTTCTTTTGAAGTTTCTAGCTGAGACTGTGCTGTTTGAGCCAGACTCATTGGTTCCCCGACTCAGTTGATTCTTCTTACATTTACTTGCACTTCAATTGGTATTGGCACCCCTGTTGCTAGTAGTTGCTGAGTATCCCCAAACAATTTGAGACGTCTTGTTGCAAAGGAGTAGTTAGGGGAATGGTTAACATCTCTAAGTCAGTTATTTGACCCCATTGGTTGTCTTGTTCTCGGTTGACCTTGACATAAGCTCCCCATCCTTTGCATATTTGTTGAGTTCCCTTACTCCCTGATTTTGAGATATTGTACTTGATTCACTTGATTCAATCTTTGGCTTAATTGGAGTTTGAAGTCCGCATGAATTTGTTAATAACGTTAACATGGCTCCCGTTGGATATTTCATGAAGTCAAATTTTTGGGGGGAGTTTGATGGTTTCCCAAACATGCGGTCCTAGTTGATTTGAGAGATTGAAACTCTCCTGTTTGTTTTGTTGAGGATTGTAGTTTTCTCTTCCTCTTAATTGGAGGAAAATGTGGCCACTCCTTTCCCGACCTCATAATACCCACTTCGTTGAAACTCTTACTCCTTGGCAGGAGGGGGCTATTCAGCCTGAAGCATAATTACAGCAAAGCGTTATGTAAGCATGATGTAACTTGTGACTTTGGCAAGGCTTATGCAGTGTTTTAAACAGTCCAGTCACTCTGCTACACAGAGAACACCATACAACACAACAAAACCCGGTAGAGCGGTGAAAAACTCTTCCAGGATTTGAGGCGCTGCCCCCTCCAGGCAACTCAAGACAGACTCACAGCAAACTGAAAATTCACCTTGTCTCCAAAACACTAACGCCTCAAGCTCCCATGTCCGCTTTGGTGGAAAATGGTGGTAAATGGTGAGGCAAGGAGAGGCGAGGGGTTGCAGTGGCAGGACAAAGTGAGGCAAACTACCATTAACAGTGATAGATGCAGCAGTAGATGGAAATAGTTGACAGGGAGCTGGAGAGAATTGAAGCCATGAGTAAATGAGAAGGGCAAACGGGGCACTTGACGTGATTGCAGGCTGCCCTCGATCTAATCGGGCCGCCTCAGCGGTCATGCCAAAGGCACACACTCATTGCGGCGACCGACTAATGGGGGCCGCGCTTGCCGTTTACCGTACAGATTCCAGCAGATCCCAGCAGGTTCCGGCAGAGATAGAACTTGTGCGGTCGAACACCGCTTGGCATGGTTAGAAGCAGCAGCTCCTCCTCGCACAGACAAGAGGAGTTCAGGCACACTGTTTCCCCGCACAACTCTCTCAGACTGCTGCTTCCACCACCATCACAGTCACTGGCCTGGAACTGAACCGAACTTGTGTGTTTCTTTTTTTCAAATAATATGACTTCAATGTCTTACCGACCGGAAACCGGGATGGTTCTGAAGCCACGCGATTAGTGATGTTCTTTGGACCCCTATTGAAACCTTCTGCCGGTCAATAAGAGTCGAATTTATGATGCTAATTCACAATTGTTAGGGGGTCCTACCACAGGGAATGTATTTTGGTGTGTGAATATGCTTATGGATTGTTTTAAATCTATTTTGTGATTACGAATTATTATTGTATACTTTTATGGTTTTATGTCTATAAACCGAATAACTTTTTTTGAATGAATGAATGAAATAATGAATGACATAAGATCTCATAGTTAAATGACTTACAAACCCAAACATTTCATGCCACATATATATTGCTGCTCAATGTCCATTTCTTACTCTTTAAGGGTGTCTACATTTTTACCTCTATGTAACTTATAATCATGCATTTAGAAAGCATGTAGAATCCAGGGAAAGATATATATCTGTGGGTTAGTCTCTGGTCTTGTTCAAAGGCCGGTTAGGATTCAGACAATACATTCCCACCAGGAGAGCATGTTATGGTATTAAACTGTATAGGACATGCAAATACTTCTAAGGTGTACACTATTCTGGATTCTTCATTTAACCCCTCGGTTTTTCTTCCAAACTTAGAGTCAGTGAGAACATTGTGTGGCAACTTGCCAGAGCTCCTTTTCACAAAGGTCACCATTTATACGTGGGTCATTTCTACACAGATCTACAATTATTTAAACAATTGTTCACAGTGGGCACCAAGGGTTGTGGCACTATTCACTCTAACTTTTAAGGTTACCCTAAAGAGCATGTGTGTAAGAAACTTCAGATGGGACAGAGCAGGACCCTGTGTCATAATGAACTACTTTGCATTGGAATTTTCAGACAGAAGAAATACCGATATTCTCACAACTATTCATATTGAAAGTACTGTGTCTGTGACTGATTGGGGTCCAGGAAGAGACGGTGCTACCAAGGAGTGTTCTTGACTACACCAAGCATATGGGAGTTGTAGATAAAGTAGATCAAAGGTTGGAGCCTTACAATGCTGCCCGAAAGTTCAATATCCGGTACAGGAAGTTGGCTGTTCATCAATTTCATTTAGCATCCTATAATGTTTACTTTGTTTTAAAAGATGATTCTCCATAATCTAAGATGAGTTTTGTACAGTTTCAGTAGTCTGTAATAGGCAAGCTTGTTGCAGTTGAGCAGACAAGCGCTTTTTCTGTTGGAGTGATGAAGGATGTGGCTTAATTGAAAGAGTGTATCACAACACTGGGACACTAGATAGTGCCCCAAACCATGGCACTGTGGCTCCTGCATACGCAGAAAACTTTACTCAAAATGTTAAATCCTATTTAATCCTTATTTTCACTTCTTCAATCCGACTTTGATAATTTTTTATCTGCATGCAAGGAAATGCCAATTTCCAATGTTTCTCATATTCATGATGGATCATCTGAACCTCTTCAATCAAGAATACGTACTGAAGCAAATTTCATCAGAAGCAGTTTATTAAAAACCCAATTCATTTTGGGCCTCCATGGGTCCTTCGTCAGGGGTAACTGGAAAAGCAATTAAACAAAAATTACTATTCAATATACCACAACATGTGTAAGATTAACATAATTGACACATCTTTTCTCATAAAAACAATTGCCTGGCAGTGACAAATCGCATGCTGTTCCTACTAGAAGCCTCATGGTGTATCCCTCGTAATTAGATTACTGTTACGATCTCGAGTTTCATTGGTTATCGTATGCGCTCACCACATCTCTTTTCGACTTGTTATTAACAACATCCTATAACCTCACCCCTCCACTCCTGCCCCAGGTACCCGTTGTCATTACCCTGCGTCCCTCGTTATGAAACCATCTTTCCACAACCCCCTTCAAGTCCAAACTCAAACAACAGCTTCCCTTCATATTGGTATTTTTTTTCTTTCATGCACCAGATGACATTTAAAACTGCTCAATCTTTTCTAAACTTCGCAGACGCTTTCCCGTTTCTGCTACTTTTAACTGTGGTAACAATACGTCTGAAACTGCCTATTTACTTTACCCTCACTATGTTGATCATACTTTAAATTACATCACGTACCTGCTCCAAAACCGCCGGCCATCTCTACTTGTCCCAAAAAGAGTTTCTTACGACATACTAAAAACACCGGATCTTAAACCTCAAAGCCTGCCCCTCCTCCCAAATCTAACCCTCCCATTTACGCTACATGCCAGGAACGCTGCCCAATACATTATTTGTGAGTTCCCACCTTTGATCACACCCTCCGCTGCAATTATTGATATTTATTTCTGTCTAACCTTACTTATAACACGCTACTTACCCGGTATATTGTACGGTACCACCTGTGGAAAACTAGTTTTATAATCACTCAAAATGTCTAAATCTAAAACACCCCAAGCTCTTAACACTCTTGATAATTACCTAGTTCAGGTTGTTGCGAAAATAAATAATGATAGGAGATCCTCCTTGGGCTTGAGCCTCTCCCCTCCATTGCCATCAATTGAAAATGTGCCTTCTGACATACCTGTTCTTGATACTAGCAATGAGGTTTTTCAGCAGTCCATTCATGAGAGTAACTCATTAACCCAGCTAATAGTAGCCCTAGCTGAGTCAGATGCTGATAATATACCCAACGAAGAAATAGTATTACTAGAAGATGAGCTCCCAGCACCAGTACCAGCCCCTAGAGCTGCTAAGGGGGGGGGATAAGAGTCTCCCAAAACGGGGTGGGCTCCGTTCAGGTAAAAAACGTCCTGACACCTCTCCACCTAAAAGGGTTGGAGAAGATGAGAGGGGTATTTCTAGAGGGAAGTTATTACTGGACGAAGACCAATTTAAGAGATTAGTAAACGCCCTAGACACTAAAATTAAGAACATAACTCAACCTCTTCTGACTAAAATCGACCATCTCACTGAAGAGGTGAATAGGTTAGGGGGACTCCTGCAAAAAACATTACAGGAAGTGGCAAATATCCCCAAACAAGAGACGCTCAGAGTTGAGACAAAAGAAACTCAGACAGCGCGCAGGTTAGAACCCATGGTTAATACACCCCCTACTTCCACGTTGAGCAATGATCTGGGAGGGGGGGCTACTGGGGGACTGGGTGTAAACAGTGGGGCTTATGAAGGGCTGGGGCAAAGGGACAGGCTCATAGACTGCAACATTGAGAAGGGACTAGTAGAATTAATTGTAGAGGCTTCTCCTCTAGTATTGGTTCTCGCTTATGTCCCTCACTTGGAATCTGGACAAGGAGAGAATTCATCTTCCCTGATAAACAAATCACTGCATTGGCTTTCACGTAATATGGCCTTTTCTCCAGGGGGCATGGACCAGCTGGCACAAGAGGTAGTAAAGGCAAGAAGAGTAGAATTGATCGGGGTGGTAATAAAAAATTTAGAGGGGACTGTGTGGTCTTACACCTCTCAGACCCCGAAGTGTTGCCAAATATTTTGGCTAACATATATCCTCCCCAGCGTAGATCCACTGAGATAGTTCCTTTAACATTAGACTTTTTTATGCTAGGAAAGGTAATACTCTAAAACCCACAGTATTGAGAACAAAATGGAATACTGTGGTAAGGAGGGGAAAGTCCTTTGGTATAAAAAGTAACTGGGGTATGCCCTTGGAAAATAGATTCTCTGCCCTATCGGACCTAAATGAGTGTGACTGACTGAATGGGATGGAGGGTGCTGCCCAAGATCGAATAGGTGGTACGCTATTTGGCGAGATTGACATTGCTGAGAAGAGAGTTACTAAACATAGTTCGCTTGCTGTCATCAAATCTCACGATGGGAGTATATATTCTCGGAATAGGATTGAGCTTAGCACTGCAGGGTATCCGGCTCCTACTACTTGTTACCTTGATAATAGTTGGGCAACCAGCCCCTCACCTAATCTGGCCCAACCTCCCTACAGTCAAAATGTATTGCTATTACAAGAGAGGGTGGGTCCAGTTAAGGAGGGCCTTAAATTCCTATCATGGAATCTGGCTGGAATTTTGAACAAATTAGAGTCCCCAGAATGGTGCGAATTTATTGAGCTCCATGATGTAATCATGCTGCAGGAAACTTGGGCAGTGCTCCCTGTCTATCGGCAAGGGTTCTTAAATTTCTTTACCCCTGCAAAAAAGAATCCCAAAGGGCGGCCTTCAGGGGGGCTAATTATATGGGTACGTCAATCATTGCAATGTACTATAAGAGCAAGATCCGTTAATAGCTGTGATATATTGCCAATTGTGATCACTTGGGCTGATGGCCACGAGATGGCCCTCTTCAATATATATGCCAGGGGAGTAGCGGGGGGTAAAGCTTCAGAGGTGGTAGCTTCATTAGACAATGATCTGGAACTCCTCTCACCGCACATTAGAATTTTGGTGGGGGGAGACATGAACACCACATTCGAACCACTGGACCAGGTAGATAGTGAAATGTCCCAAGAGGAGGATGCAAAATGGGGAGTTCCTCAGCTAGATTTGCCCCCGGTAAAGAAATGGACTGAGGTGGCAGTACAGTTAAAAAGCATGTGTCTGGCCAGGGGTCTGAGGGCAGCAAATGGATGTACCCCGTCTGACCAACGGGGGGCCCATACTTTTGACAATATAAGGGCAAGTAGTCGGATAGATTACATCCTTGTAGATGTCAGAGACTGGCATATGCTAGTAGACGTGAGGGTTACATCTAGATTGGAGAGTGATCACAACCCGTTGTGCTTGCTCTTCCAATTAAACCAAGGAGTAATAGTGCCAAATTCGGGAAAGGGTATCATGCCCCTGGACATTATCTCTTCTAATAACCAACGCCATGTTAAGTGGGCAACACTGCTAGATAAGCCAGAGAAAATACAAGATCTAATGGTGGCTCTGGCAAGTGAGGTTAGTAGTTTGCAGGATCATTGTAATGAGCCCAATTTTAACAAACAAATCGAAGAGTCACACCCCAAGTTTTTCGCAAAACTACAGGGGTTTTTCTTAAAGCAAGGTAACCAAAAAAAGGGTGCACATCCCCTAACAAAGAAAGGATGGTATGATCAATCCTGTAGAAGAGCACGACAGAAACTAAGCTTGGTGCTGAGGAGTAAAAACAGAGAAGAAGTCCTGAAGTCCAGGGATGATTATAGAAAAGTACAAGCTAGGGCAAAAAGGTTGTGGGATGAAAATCAGTGGCTGGATCTAAAAAATGCCTGTGCAGCCAAGCAGCAAAAAGAGTTTTGGGCAATTATAAAATGGGATAGGAGTGGAATAGCGGAATGCTTAAAAAACCACGTGGCAAAGGAATCTTGGATTGATTTTTTCAAGCCGCAATATTCTTGCAGCCTTTCCCTCGGGTTTCACCCTCCCCCCCCCTATGGTATTTTTTAAAGATGAAGTATTTACACTAGGGGATGTAAACGTAGCATTGGATGGGGTGACAAGAGGGAGGGCCCCAGGTATTGATGGAATACCGGCCGATGTATTTCTATGTGACCGGGAAAACTGGTGCCAATATTTCGTCTGGCTTGCAAATTCCATAGCGCAAGGAGCCATAATACCTGTCTCGTGGAAGGGAGCGGAGATCATCCCAGTTTTTAAAAAAGGGGATAAGGCTTTACCAAGTAATTATAGACCCATCAGCCTTATCGATTCGGCACAAAAACTGATGGGTGGAATGATACAAAATAAAATACAAGCCTGGATAGATGATAAGGATGTTCTTTCCCTGTACCAAGCTGGTTTCCGCCCCCTAACCAGCTCTATTGACCAAGTATTTCACTTTCTAACTCTTTACTGGAAAAATGTGACCTTGGCAAATGGCCCATTGTATGCCGTTTTTGTCGACCTAAGGTCAGCATTTGACCTAGTGCCTCAACAAAAACTATGGACTGTTCTTAGTGAGCTTGGTATCAGCCCCGAATTATTGACATTGCTAGTCCATATGCACGAAAGCAACTACGCCAGGATTCGGTGGGGGACCCAGGGCGAGGTCACTGATTCTTTCCCCGTAGAGCGTGGGGTGAGACAGGGATGTGTCCTGGCTCCCACCTTATTCTCCCTCTACATTAACGGAGTAGTGGACTATCTCAAGAAATCTCCAACTGATGCCCCAATACTTGGTGGGGCGCGGGTCCCAGTATTAATGTTTGCTGACGACACGCTTCTGGTCTCGCGAACCCCTAGTGGCCTACAAAAGACAATCGATGCATTTGGGGATTTCTGTCGGATTCGGGGCTTAGAACTAAACACGACAAAGACCAAGTTCATGAATATGAATCCTGCTAAACAATTTAAGGGCACAATACATTTTAATGGGGAAGCGCTAGAAGAGGTGGATGCCTTCACGTACCTTGGTATTTCCTTACAGGGCAACAAGAAGTGGAAATCTCATATTGATTCTGTGGTCTTAAAGTTCCATCAGCTCTCTGGGGCCATAGCACTGAAACATAAATCTTCTCTAACTAAACCTATCCATCCTGTTCTGGAGATTTATGGTATGAAAGTGCTGGTGCATGCCTTTATGGAGCAGAACTGTGGGGTTTCGCCAATGTTAGTGTTTTGTCAACTGTGGAGAATAAATTCTTACGTCGGTCGATAGGAGTCCCGCAGAGCACTCCATTGATCCCACTCCTATATGACCTAGGGAGGAAGAAGATTGAGGATCTGGCTAGGTTGCGACCACTGCTATTTTGGAGGCGCATAAAGACAACACCGGAACTGGGCCATTATGCATCCGCACTCATGGACATTATCAGTTCAGACCGGTTCCACAAAATAACTTGGCTCAATGAAATCAGGAACTTGTTGCAAAAACTGCATCTATACCACCTATGGTCTATCACTGACCCTACAGCCTTTCCATCTAAGATGTTGTTAAAGAAAATGTATTGGGACATGGTACACCACTCTGCTTTGACTTCCAATCAGCCCTCTATGTTGACATCCCAGTATCTGGAGACTAAATTAGCCCCAACTTGCAAACAATACTGGGATTCGATCACAAAACCCTTGGACAGAAAGCTGTACTTTCAGTTCAGAGTTGGTTGCTTACCTCTAAATGCTTTCACTTTAAAATGGTCACCTGATAATGTTAATACGTGTTGCCATTGCAAGTTCCATGCTGAGGACATCCCACACTTTTTGTTTGCTTGCCCCCTTTATGCCGCACCAAGAAGTAGATGGTTAAAACCAGTGTGCAAGAATCTGGGGATAAGAAGATATCAAGAAGCACTTAGAATCTTAAGATCAAATTGCTCCCCTTGTCTTGCAATTCCCCTAGCTAAATATCTGGGCTGGGCATGGATCATTCGCACCCGCACTTTAACTTTAACGAAAAGTTATTAATGAACAGTATTATGTTTTTAGCTGGTCTTATTATCTGTGATATAGGCACAATGATTCTGTATTTTTAGCCGTAAAATTCTCTTTTAAAACATGAATTCGCCAGCATTTTGTATTTAATGTGTATTTTAAATTGTTGTAATTTAGTATAGTATTTATTCATGTTTAGACTAGGGTGAAAATGCTTTTATGACAATGCTGTCGAATAAAGCTTTGAAACTTGGTTGGCTACATGCCTCTCACCTGTTATTCTCGAATTACTTCAGACTGCCTCCCGTAGTGCAGTTCCTAGAATACTTCCTAAAAGTAACAAATATCACCCAGCTAGTGGTTCCATCTGCGCGTTTTTAAACATTATCAGTGCATAAAAAGAAAAGAAATGGAACGCGAGCCAGTGGGAACCAGGCGTGGTAGCTACAAGAAACGCAATCAATAATGGAGAACAAAGAAATGGTAAATAAAACTATAGTGAATTTATCAAGTAGAGAGCTAACTGATATAGAAAGGAACACCCTAAGTTTAGGCCTCTCGTTTTGCCCTACAGAAATGTTCAACTACAGCGATACTAGAATTGACATATTCCATTTCATAAGGAAATTAAAACTGAAGAAATTGCATGCTCTAAAAACTAACACTGGTAACTTGAATGTACAAGACTCCATATCTCCAAGCCAGCCCTTTTTAGAAGTGGGTGACGCTAATGCTATTCAAGTAGCGCAAGAGTTACTATGTGAAGGAGACAACATTGAAACACACTTCCGTGAGGGGGGCACGGGAATGCTTAACATGACTACAGATAGAGCTGCCATGACAGGTTTTAAACCTAAATCCGTATTCTTTCCAAACCTCCCACACGATAATGTAGATACTTTTCATGAAATCACAACCAAGTCATTAGTGGAATATAAACACTGCCCAAGGGGAAAGGGAGGAGGCTTCAACTTAAATCTCAAACAAAGGAAAGCAATTGAATCCCTAGCAAATGATTCCTCAATCATAATACGCCCAGCAGATAAAGGTGGGAACGTGGTCATACAAGATCGGGAGGCATACATAAAAGAGGCCATGAGGCAATTAGATAATGAAACTTTCTACTGCAAAAGCAATGGTTAAGTTTACAGAAATAATATCTTAACCATGTGGTCCAATCTAGCCAAATGGCAGGAGCATGGCCTTCTGTCATGGGATGAGTTTACTTTCCTAAAGAAAGACTATCCCAAATTGCCAATAATCTTTTTTCTCCCTAAGATCCACAAAAACCCACTAACACCACCAGGGAGACCCATAGTGTCATCCATAGGGAGTGTATATGAAAATGTCTCCAAATATGTCGAGTTTTTCCTTCAGGAATATGTAAGGAAACTCCCGTCCTATGTGAAGGACACCCAAGACTTTTTGAAAAAAGTTAACAACATAAACTGGAAACCAGAATACATACTCATGACAATGGATGTTAACTCGTTGTACACTATCATTGAACATAAACATGGCATTGATGCATGTATGCATTATCTGAAAAAACTGAACATAATGTACCTGGAGCATACCAGGATGCTTTGTGAAATGATACAAATATGCCTTGAGAACAATGTATTTATGTTTAATGGTGAACTGTACAAACAGACTACTGGTACTTGTATGGGCACGAGCTTCGCGCCGAGCTTTGCGAATTTGTTCCTAGGGAAATGGGAGGAAGAAATACACAATGACCCCCAGTACAGGCAGGCATTTAAGAGAGTCAAGGTATGGCTCAGATATATAGATGACCTGTTTGTAGTATGGAGTGGAAGTGATGTAGAAGCGGATGAATTTGTGGAACAACTGAATACCAATGAGTATAACATAAAATTTACCCATCAGAAAGACAGATGTATGGTTGAATATCTAGACGTAGAGGTAAGGGCTGAAAATGACTGTTTGAAAACGAAATTGTTTAGGAAGGATACCGCAGGCAATAGTGTCCTTCATGCCCTCAGCAGCCACCCTGACACTCTAAAATGGAGCATCCCCTATGGGGAACTTCTGAGAGCAAGGAGAAATTGTTCCAATACAGAAGAGTATAAACAAGAAAGTGAAAACATGATACAGAGATTTAAGGAAAGGGGTTACCCCAAGTGGGTTCTAGATAGAGCCTTATCCAAAATGGAAAACATAACAAGGGAGAGTACATTGATAACAAAGGAAAAGGAAGACCAAGGGAATGAGACCACCAGAGTAATTTTAACCTACAATAGGGGGTCTCAAAAGGTAAGGAAAATAATTGCAAAAAATTGGAACATCTTAAAAAGTGATCCTATCATTGGCCCTGAATTGAGTACCAGACCAGCTATCACCTATAGAAAAAGTCGTAGTCTGAGGGACATAATCACGAAGGGAGATATTACGGACTACAAGGATAGGAACCAACACAACCTTGTAGGTTTTTTCCCATGCGGGCACTGTAAAGCCTGCAAACATAGTCCAATGAGAAAAGACTTTGATATCCCTCATGGCAAGACCAATAGAAAGATAACTCAGTTTCTGACATGTAGCTCAACACATGTAATATATGTACTTGAATGTCCGTGCAAGAAAAGATATGTTGGCAGCACGACAGGTATGGCCAAGAATAGAGTAATGCAACACTTAAGGGCAATTACTAACCAGGATCCCCAATACCCAGTTGCTAGGCACTTTGCCCAACATCATAGATCGAATTGCAATCTGTTAACGTATTTTGCAATTGAACAAGTGAGGCAAAACCAAAGAGGGGGTAACAGAGAGATACAGTTAAGAAAGAAGGAATCAAAATGGATTCTAGAACTAGAAACACGACAGCCGAATGGACACAATGACCATGAAGAGCTAGCAGTTCACCTATATGATTCATAAGGTCATAACGAGCATGATTACTGTATCCAGAAAATGTAGAAATCAAATGAATGTATGTTTATCATGATTGAGTGGTTCTGTTCTAAGAAAATCCGAGCTTGAAAATGTATATATGTTTTTAATGAGAATCGTAGCACAATTGTAATATAATTTTTGTTTTACTCTAACAGGTAGAATCAAGATGCTCTTTTAGGGATCACGTGCACTTCACGAGCAATTGACCCTGTCACCCAGAGGATTCACGGGAGAATAGAGTAGAAGACTTCTTCACTTAGTAAAGTAAAGATTTATTCACTTAAGTTCACGTTTTTTCACTTTTTTCACTTTATGTTTTTAAAACAAGCTCTCCCCAGAGACATTGAACCCTGACTAAGCCACTAGGCGAAAGAAGAGGGGAAGAGAAAGAGTACTTGCACAATTAGCCACTGTGGCGAAAGAAACTTGAGACAAAGAAAGAAATGTACTTAACTGCTACAATGAACTAAGTGGTTTTGTAAAATGCAACATCAGGGGTAAAACGAGAATGTAAAACAGACACACTCCAAGATGTCAGCCAAAATGAAATGTGCAGTCCTGTTTCTATGGTTAGCACAAATTGTGTATGTAACTGGTGGAAAGCTTCTGGATTGTTGTGTGAGCAAGGGAGCAGAGGCTTCTGAAACGCGTAACAGCAATAAAGCAACACTGTGTACCACTTGATTTCTGAGCGTGCGTTTTAACTTGGAAACTTTTGAAATTGACGAACTGGCGGGGCTCTGCCAGTGCAAACGCGCCACCAGACTACGGGAGGTTCCGCCGCAAATGAGCCGTGGAAAGTAAGCATATATATATATATATATATATATATATATATTATATATATATATTATATATATATATATATATTACCTACTGGCGGAAGTTATAGTTAGGATTGTTTTCCATAGGAAATCCGCAATATTCTATTGGAAATAACTTTGGCGCCGGTTGAGGAATCTGCCTGTAATTTCCCTTAAATTTGCCTTGCTGCGCTCCGCTCTTTCCCTGAAAGTTTGGGGAGGATTCGTCAAGCGGGGGCCGAGATAAAAGGGGGGTCCCAAAACGTGTTTTCCCCATGTTAATTTCCATAGGGCGGTTGGACTCACTTTTAGCCCGAACGGCTGCATGGATTTCCACAAAACTTGGCAAAATTGTAGGGACTGGTAGCCCGATGTGCCTTTGCTATGTCTCAAGATATGTGCTCCAGTGGATTTTGAGTAATTTAGGTTAAAAAAAATATATATATCTGGGCGGAGCCTAACCACACATTTGATCTGATTGGCTGTCAGCACTTCATCCAAGAAGTGTTGGCTGCCATCTTGGGACCAATATACATGATAGCACCTCATTAAAAAGCATTGTAGTTAATAGAGGGTTTTAGGACTTTAGTTACATTATAAATCATTTGTTGATGGTACCATACTCATTTTAGGAATTGTGGTGTGTTCTAAGGTGATTTTACCATGTGAAAAAGCCTTCTGCTGTGATATTGTGAATCATGTTTGAAAGAAAACTAATATCTCATGATTTTCCCACAGCGGTTTGGAAGGAGATCTATAAGCTAAACTGAAAGCATATTTTCTGTAAATTCACATTATCTTTCTCAGTCATGTGAGAATGAAGTCTGACATTCTCAGTAAAACATGTACATCCAACAAGGACAGAGACTGTCAGTTGATTCCTTTGTGTTCTACTGCAGCCTCCTAAAGTGTTCTAAAGAACAACTAGAGCGCTAACAGTCCTACTTATTACAATGGTATAGCACACCTGAAGCCATCATGATGGGAATAAAGTGGTAACTCTTAAAACATCCAATTTAAAAAGGAACAAAATGAGGGGGTATATTATGCCATAGAAAGTATTATTAGTGCTGCAGAAAGAAAAAATAGGGCACATTTTGAGTGACTTCTCAAATCCTCTTCTATTTCATCAAAAAATACTGACATGCAGTCTCCCAAGGTGGCCACCAGAGACAAAAGAGCCCAAATGTAGCCCAAATATCACCCAGATGTAGCCCAAGTATATCCCAATGACAGAATGACCCAGAGTTTTCTAAAGAACAACTAGAGCGCTAACAGTCTTACATATGACAAAGTATGGCACACCAGAAGCCATCTTGATTGGAATGAAGTGGTAAGTCTGAAAACATTTAATTTAAAAAGGAACAAAATGAGGGGGTTCATTTTGCCATAGAAAGTATGATTAGTGCTTCAGAAAGAAAAAATAGTGATAATTTTGAGTGACTTCTCAAATCCTCTTCTATTTCATTAAACAAATTCTGACATGCAGACTGAAACATGCACTTTGAATACCAGCAGCAGACTTCCCTGGTGAGCAGTAGCTTTACTACAGTGATCTAATGAGCAACTAGAGTGCTAACATTCAGAATTTATGGCAAATGTGTGACACATCTGAATGCCTTCTTGATGGAACCAAAGTAAACAAGCATTGAAAATGCAATAGATCTCGCCCTCGTTTAAGTTAAAGCCATTCTGTTTGTAATGAGGTGGCTTTTTAGCTTTGCTTTTATTAGTGTTTTTTAAACTTTCATGTAAATAACATGCATCTGTATGCATATATGTATGCATGCATTTATATTTGTATTTATATAGATATACAGATTATATATATATATATATATATATATATATATACACATACATATATATAAATGCATATATATGCAAATATATATGTGTATATGTGTGCGTGTAGAGAGAGGTAGAGAGGTAGAGGTGTAGAGGTAGAGAGGTAGAGGTAGAGAGGTAGCGGTAGAGAGGTAGAGACTAGTAGAGAGAGAAGTAGAGAGAGGTAGAGAGGTAGAGAGTAGAGAGTGAGTAATAGAGAGTAGAGAGTGAGTAGTAGAGAGTAGTAGAGAGCAGTAGAGAGAGTAGCAGAGAGTGAGTAGTAGAGAGTAGTAGAGTGAATAATAGAGTGAGTAGTAGTGGGTAGTAGAGAGCAGTAGAGAGAGTAGCAGAGAGTGAGTAGTAGAGAGTAGTAGAGTGAATAGTAGAGTGAGTAGTAGAGGGTAGTAGAGAGTGAGTAGTAGAGAGTGAGTAGTAGAGAGTAGTAGAGAGTGAGTAGTAGAGAGCAAAAGAGAGTGAGTAGCAGAGAGTAGTAAAGAGTGAGTAGTAGAGAGTAGTAGAGAGTGAGTAGTAGAGAGTAAGTAGCAGAGAGTGAGTAGCAGAGAGAGAGAATAGTAGAGAGTAGTAGAGAGTGAGTAGCAGAGTGAGTAGTAGAGACTAGTAGAGAGAGAGTAGTAGAGAGTAGTAGAGAGTGAGTAGTAGAGTGAGTAGTAGAGAGTGAGTAGTAGAGAGAGAGTAGTAGAGAGTGAGTAGTAGAGAGTAGTAGAGAGTGAGAAGTAGAGAGTGAGTAGTAGAGAGTAGTAGAGAGTGAGTAGTAAAGAGTGAGTAGTAGAGAGAGAGTAGTAGAGAGTGAGTAGTAGAGAGTAGTAGATAGTGAATAGTAGGGAGTGAGTAGTAGAGAGAGAGTAGTAGAGAGTAGTAGAGTAGTAGAGAATGAGTAGTAGAGAGTGAGTATTTGAGAGTAGTGGAGTAGGAGAGAGTAAGTAGTAGAGAGTAGTGGAGAATATTCCAAAGTTTGGCACAGCACCACTTGCACAATAAGTGCAATCAAATCATATCACTTAGAGTCCTTATTGAAGCGCTGAATCTTGGTATATATTCAAATGCTTTTATTTTCCTTAAGTTTATGTACCACAGCCAGCCGAAACGTTTCGTTCTGTACAACAGAACTTCTTCAGGGAGTTCTTATTTCCTTCAAGTTATGTCGGTATACTGTTGTCATATAACTAGACATTTCTTCCAAATGTTAGAGGAGACGTGAGTACATTCTTATTCAAAGTGACTAGGTATCAATTTTACCCACACAATTTGGGCAGACTTGAGTAATTTATAGCATTCTCAAAGTCAGTCTTTCAAAAATTCCAAAGTATAGGACATGATAATCCAAATCCAAATGTTTCTCAAGAAAAGTCATTTTCAATCATTCGGAATATCGGTGTTTTGGCAGATATGACCCATGGACCCCCTGTATGCAAGGGGAATTAGTCCCCCCTCTGCAAACGCACCAGTGGCCTGCATTGCAGAGAGGTGTAAAAAGGGGCATAGCCCCATTACACCTGTGTGCAATGCAGCCCCCTGGCGCATACTGGAGGTTCCAGGTGGGCTAGTTGGCCCCCAGGGACCCCTAGTATGCAAGGGGAATTAGTTCCCCCTCTTCAAACATGCACGGGGGCTGCGTTGCAGAGAGGTGTAAAAAAGTGTGTGGCCACATTACACCTCTCTGCAATGCAGCCCCCTGGCGCATACTGGAGGCTCCTGGTGGGCTAGTTGGCCCCCAGGTACCCCCAGTATGCAAGGGGAATTAATTCTCCCTCTGCAAATGCGGCAGGGGGCTGCGTTGCAGAGAGGTGTAACAAGGGGCATAGCCTCATTACACCTCTGAAATGCAGCCCCCTGGTGCATACTGGAGGTTCCAGGTGGGCTAGTTGGCCCAGTATGCAAGGGGAATTAGTTCCCCCTCTTCAAACATGCACGGGGGCTGCGTTGCAGAGAGGTGTAAAAAGGGGCGTAGCTTCATTACACCTCTCTGCAATGCAGTCTCCTGGCGCATACTGAAGATTCGTGGTGGGCTTTCAGGTCTTATATAGTTAGGAATTCGCATTAAAAAAACCTTTTAAATTCACTGAAAAAACCATAGGTTTCAGGCCTTATATAGTTAGGAATTAGCATTTAAAAAACCTTTGAAATTCACTGAAAAAAACATAGGTTTCAGGCCTTATATAGTTAGGAATTAGCATTTTAAAAAGCTTTAAAATTCACTCAAAAAACTTTACGTTTTAGGGGTGTTATAGTTAGCTGGACATTTCACTCATACAAAACCATTGGAATTGCTCCTATATAGTTAGTTGTACTAACTATATTTCACGCTTATATCGTATGTGCTCCGGTGCTTCCGGGTGCGCTTACGCCGTGCGTATCACGCGGACGCGGCTACGCGATACGTCACGATGATGTTTTCGTTGGCGGCAATAGCGCAAACTGGACGCTCACGGGTACGCTCACCGGGGCGCACAGCAAGACTGCGCTTTCCGGTGCGCACACCGGTACGCGCACCGGGAGCGCTCCAGGGCAAAAAAAAAAATGAAGAATATACATAAAAAAATAGTATTACATAAATATACAATATAGGATTCATTATAAAAAATATTATATTTGATAGCAATAGAAATTTGCTATTAAAAAACTTTTGAAATTCACTGAAAAAAACATAGGTTTGAGGCACTATAGATAGTTAGGAATTAGCATTTACAAAACCAATGAAATTCACAGAAAAAACCATAGGTTTCACACCAGTTATGGTTAGGAATTAGCATTTAAACAACGTATTAAATTCACTGAAAAAACCATAGGTTTGACACCAGTTATAGTTAGCTGGAAATTTTACTGACATAAAACCATTGAAATTCCCACGTTATAGTTAGTTGGACTCACTATAACTTGCGCGCCTGCAATGCACTGCTGATGACGTCACATATTACATCACTCATGACATGGTCAGTGACATCACTCATGACATCACTGATGACACCATCCTTGTGACAGAGTGACAGACCTCCTTTCAGTGTAATGTAACCCTTGAAACACATATTCAAAAATAGAAACTAAAATTTTCAAAAAAATAGAGATACCCATACAAGTTACAACAACCAATTCAGTAATACCACCATCTATATACACATCCACTCATTCACCAACAGTTCTATATAGACACCCATACATATATTCACTCATCATATGTAGTGAAACACCTATACATCCTGTTACACGCTGACAGTCATCCAAAAGTTACTCACACACATAATCACACATGCAAATAAACTATTGAACATCTATTTATTTGCATATACAGCTATACACACACTACCACCTTACTTCTAAGGAAACTTACACATACTTACTCTCTTAAACAATCACTTATAGAAACACATACTTATTTAAACAAGAACTCTTTCAATCTCTCACTCTCACATATACTCACTTATATACATCAAAATTCACATATACTAGATTAAAACATATGTAGTTACTGATAAAGACACTAGTGAGACAGTCATTCACTCACTAACACACACATATACACACTCATCCACCCATACAGTCCTGCACATATGCTGTCTTCAAAGCACATACAAACAGTGAGTCAGTCATTGATGCATCTATGTGCTAGGTAACACCCCCACCAAACCATACAGACACTCATACTGATACTAAAAAAAAATCTAATAACCCATACACACACACATGTAGCTACTCACCAACCCATGCAGCCACTTATACACAAAGTGAAATACTGATACAAACATTTAAATATTTAAACAATACTTGCTAATATATGTATTCACTAAGATACACTTAATAAGCCAGTTACCCAATCAATGTAAAAAAAAACATCCATTAAGACACTTATTTAAACATTTATTCTTCCATCGACCTTTACATATACATATATAAAACATATTTATTTTTCAGAAAGACACACATTCACTGGATGGTGTCATCAGTGATGTCATGAGTGATGTCACTGACCATGTCATGAGTGATGTAATATGTGAAGTCATCAGCAGTGCATTGCAGGCGCGCAAGTTATAGTGAGTCCAACTAACTATAACGTGGGAATTTCAATGGTTTTATGTCAGTAAAATTTCCAGCTAACTATGACTGGTGTCAAACCTATGGTTTTTTCAGTGAATATATATATATATATATATATATATTATTTTTTTTATTATTCTACCTCAAATTATTTAAATTATCTATTTCTTTCCTTAAATAATTTCACTGGCTCATTTTCTGCAGTTATGATTTGCCTCATACCAAAAAAGGATTGAGATTTAACCCTTTGTCAAAATTACCATTCCTATACTGTTGAAAAAATACTCACTGCAAAATCTTTGCTATGGCTATAACCCTTACATTAGTTGACCTTATTCCACATTGCATTGATTTACAATAAGCTAGTTTAGGCAAAATGAAAAACATAGTGGAACATTCACATATATTCTTCAATATTCTTAGTACAACTCATTAATATAAAATCATATCCTCGTCCTGCGCTCACCCTTGATGCGGAAAAGTTTTTGACAGGGTTAACTTGTGGTATCCTATGAAAGGATTACAATAGCTATGTTTTGGTCTCAGATTTTTAAAACTAATTTAACTTCCTATTATAGATTTCTTTATTGTGGTATTACCACTTAAAAACCCCATGAAGTATTTTGTTATGATAGTATCTTGCATTCTGGGGAATGGGAAAGCCTCTTGTTGATAAATACTGACTGCAAAATATTTGCTAAGGCTATAGCCCTTAGATTCATTTACCTTATTCCTGGTCTCATTGGTTTAAACCATTCTGATTTGTCAAAAATAGGAATATAGCACACAATTCAGTTACCTTCGGGACTATTCTTAGTAAAGCTCAAAAATTGAAACACGAGCTTACAGTTCTCACCCTTGACGCAAAAAAGCTTTTGACAGAGTTAACTACCAGTCCTGAGGGCATTACAATGGCACGGTTTTGGCCCCTGAATTTTCAAAACTAATTTCCTTACTTTACTCATCACGTCTCTCACTTATCATAAATGGAATCCAATGCCCTAATTTTCCCCATGATAGAGATACCAGGCAAGATTGCCCCTATCTCCTTTGTTATTTATTTTTGCGCTACATCCCTTTCAATATCAATTGAAAAGTTCAGAAACGTTTTCTGGTTTTAAAATTAAA
Source organism: Lissotriton vulgaris (assembly GCF_964263255.1). Taxonomy (NCBI): domain Eukaryota; kingdom Metazoa; phylum Chordata; class Amphibia; order Caudata; family Salamandridae; genus Lissotriton; species Lissotriton vulgaris. Next base: position 1,000,613,883 of record NC_141695.1, on the reverse strand, counting down.
GACCCAAACAGTAAATACTGCATATGTGGGTATATTGTTCTCTCTGTGTCAAAACCAGAATCGGTACTTCCCACTTTCTTCAAGGTTTTACAATTACACTCAGAGGTGTCTAGATATAAGGTCAATATAGAATATATAGAATGTTATGCTATTAAATACATTTTGTACAAAACTTCTTTTGTTGAAGCAGTTTCATCTTGGAATCATACTAAGATTAAGTATTTGGGGATTTCGTATGGCAATAACATCAAAGACACATTGAGTTTCAATAAAGAGAGTTTGGTTTAAAAAATCAACCACCTTGCACAAGGATGGCCACCGCCATTTCTATAATGGTGAGGTTGTTTGGATACCATCAGAATGATCTTACTTCCTATTATACATTTCTTTCTTATAATGTGACTTATAAAGATCCCCAGGTGGTATTTTTTGCTATCAACAAAGTATTATCTCTTTCCCCTGGAATGGGAAAGCATTTTGAATTTCAATAAATAGATTGAAAGTCCTGATGTCTATAGGACAACTAGTGAATGCCTCTTGTCTCCTCTCTCTCTCAATGCTGTTCAAAGGCATCAGATTAGTGATAGGTAACTGTACATCTGCCTACTCATAATTGATAAATGCCTTGGGTGTAACAGGATTCCTTTTAGCTGTCCAGCAACAGATTCCCAAGCTGAGGTGCGGGCTGGATGGGGGGAATGGGTTGCTGCAGAAAAAAACATAATAACAATGACCCTGATGCATAGGGACTCCCTCTGCAATTAGACCAATCCTCGTATGTTGAACCCTCTGTAACCTAAGCTTCTGTGATCACTGGGTTAAGGTCATTGGATACAGGGCTCCTAATGGCAGGGTCTTGGCTGACATTGGTTTTCTTACCTCCAAATGACTTGGGGCAATCCAACTTGTGATTGGTCGGTGAAGCACAATTTATAGCACAGCTCTCTCTCCACTGAAATCTAAATTTTCCCAAATGTGTATGTACGGTTGACAAACCCACTGAAGGACAAAGAGTGATTACAGGTCCCTTAAATGCAAGCACGTGTAGAAGTACAGGATTTGGGACATGAATGTCCCCTGCATGGGGTGTGGGTGTGTTCCTCTGTCCTGAGAGCCCAATCACATTTAAATCTGCATACTGAATTTTATTTTAGCCCTAGCGTCACTCTAATCTCAGTGTATGCACAGGGGCTTAGGCGAGTCTCTGACTATGTTAAAAAGATCAGTAATGTGACAAGACCTTTTTGTCTTTGTCACCAGGAGTGAGGCGACTGGGAGTATATGCACATAGCATTGTGCTGGCATTCCATATGTATGTCAAAGCAGCAGCATTTGTAGTGTGGGTAGCACATGTGCTGATGAGCTGTGTATATGAGTGAGCTTTATGAATGGGGGCTACTGGGATTGATTTTGGATGCTCTACGTCTAGTTTAGAAGAAATTTCAGGGTGACAACATTACTCCCAGACAATATAAATGTATTATCTGTATTCCCGTAGGTGGAAGGAGGAGAGACAAACAATGAAGTATGGAGGCTGAAGACAAAGCTACCTTAAGAAATTCTATGAGGCCTTTTGCTACCAAGGAGATGATGATTAGTCTTAATGACCTCTGCCATTTGGTGGATGGCAGGTGTGAGGCTTCAATCTTCATTGTGTGAGGTGACAACATTTCTTTGTGTGACATGCCTATTTTTCTGTCTCTTATTACTCCTTCAGTTGGAGTGATGAAAGCCAAATGCAGAAACCTGACATGTCCTTGTGTCTGTGCTTTGGGCGCTCCAGGTTGGAGACTGCTACAGTGCTAACTTCGGTGAGAAGTATGGCTCTACACAAAGACTGTGTCTGGAGACCAACCTGAGGAGGACACTTGACAGAAGAGTCACTCCAAACTGGTTCTGCAATTTGAGAGACTGGACCTGCATCCTATGCCTAGATATTGTGCATAAACGTGGGACCCAAACGACCCTCTTGGTTCCAGTTTGAAATCCTTTGTTAGCCGGGATGGGAATGCTCAGCTGTGAACTCAAATGACAGTGAAATCGGGGAGGGTTCCAGTTTGAAATCCTTTGTTAGAAGGGAAGGGAATTGTCAGCAGAGAACTCAAATGACAGTGTAATCAAGGCTGGTGTCTTCCTGACAGCCAGTTTCCCAGAGGGGAGGGGTCATCAAACTGATGTCTGCACTTTCTGCTGGAAGAGGTGTAGCTCTACCTAAAACACCTCGAACCTGCTTGCCAGCTGAGAGAGGGGAGTCTGCCTGGACCTGTAAGAGGAGAACCTGCTCAGTAGGAGCATGACCCAGTATGTCCTCAGTCACTAAGAGATATCCTGAGAGTGCTGACTGCAGTGGCGGCTCGCAGAGGGAGTGCTGCGGGGAGGTGTGGCGGGGGAGGGGCAGGGTGGGGGGTAGTGGACTCAGACTTACGACGGAACAGAGTAAAGTAAGTAAATAAATATTTAAAACTATTTACCTTGCGTGCGCTGCATTGCCGAGTTGGCGATGCAGAGTAAGTCCGAGTCTACTACCCCACCCTGCCCCTCCCCCGCCCCACTCCATCACCCTGCAGCACTCCCTCTGTGAGCCGGTGTGATAGGCATGCTCCTAGTCTCTCACCCAATTCCTCTTGGGAACCACAGTCACTGAATGATCATTGTAGGCCCATCTTCGAATGCAACTGCATGATTGTAAAGGACCTGGATTGAGGCCTGCAAGTGGCCAATGTAGGTCTGCCCTGGGGTTGCAATTACATGATTATTATAGCAAATAACAGGGGGTGAAACTGCCACGATCATCATCTGCCCTGATGTGTGATGTAAATCCCATGCTTACTTCAGGCCAGACAAGGACTGCATCTGTGTGATCATCATACGCTCATTCTGGGCTATTCCTGTCTCTGACCCAATCGAGACTGCAGCTGCTGTGACCATCATTGGCCTGAGCGGACTGCAACTGTCATCAGATCAGGTAGCGCTGTATCCCTGCAACAGCCAGGTCTGCACCAGTGCCATTGTCTTAAGTTCCAAAAGCTGGGCGGGCACCTAGTAGGACTCGGCCGCACCCGCCATTCCATGGCATTCCAATTCACTGCAGCCACTGGGCCAAGACTTGCAGAGGTGCTGCCTGAGGTACAAGAAGTGAACAAAGACTAAGACATTGCTTACCCAATTCACCAGAAATGGTAAGTCTTGAACTGAGTGTGCATTAGACTGTGTGAGAACATAAAGGCTGCATTTGTGCTTGATTCACGCTTTAAATAATACAAAAAAGGGGTGACTTAGCAGCTAGATGGCCAACCGGATGGAACTAGGAAGGGGATTTAAGAGGATAACAGAATGAAGAAGAATTTCCCCCGTAGACAATATCTTGTATAAGTAATCAGATTGTGCAGATTTTAATGCAACTGTGTGAATAATAGTACTTTATTTTGCTAGGACCACTACTGGGGTGGGCATTGGAAATATTATGTTTGATGGTTTAATGTTGATTGCAAGGATCGAGCACTCCACTCTACCTCCCATACATGAGTGTGACTCCTTTCCCCCTACTCTTAGAGTGCCCATACCTGCCCCTTGCCCCCTGAACAGCACCTGACAACATGCATTAAGTCTGCAGCAACAGAACGTGAATCATTTGGGAGCTGTTTTGTGCAGCACAAGGGTGCCAATGCTGGCACTTTCTTGGTTATGACCTTTTGTTCACAGAAAGATGAAATCGCAAAAATATGTGACTGTCACTATGCTTGTCTCGGATACCGGACATAATTCTCCCTGGTGGCTATGGTAGCTAGGAGCCACGGAGAATGTGACATTTTGGTGTGATGCGGTTGTCTGGCAGGTAAAAGGTCTCGGCACAAAAATTCAAATCTTCCCTCCCGCTCCTCCTTTTATTTGTGAGGGGGGGGGGGGGGGAGTCCGCGGATCTGGAATGAGACTTTGATTTAGCATCTGTTTTTTCCCACTTCTAAGTTGAACTTAAGTGTATAAAACCCTTTACAATGTTCTTAATTACACATTTTTTCCCTCAATGTATAAGTATATTTTTGCCCTTGTAGGCAGGTCTATAAATGTCTTTAAAACCGTCTGACCCGTGCACCATGGCTTGTGTGATTCAGGTATGAGTCTTCCCGTACAGCTCCTGTTGAATGGCACCGGGGCACAGAGGCCGGAAGGGTTACTGAACCCTGCTTATTGCTGTATTTTTAGAATTCAAACAGCAGTAAAGATGCCTATTTCCTTCCCTGCTCTCAGACCCATAGCACACTGGCTATGCTTCTGCTAGAATAGGGGGGGTACAGTTATACCTCAAAGTACTAGTTAAATTGATTAACCCCATATAAGAGCGAAATTTTCCTAACACTCATCCCACTACTCAAAACGAAACCTCTGACAGGTTTGACAATGTAAAGGAAAACTGAAGTCATGTTGCAGTCCATTAATAGTCCATTTGGTTGTTTACTCGCTTCATAAATGAACCAGGACAGAAGATATAGTGAGTTAAAATGGAGAACTTCTGAGATTGTGAAATGAAATGCATTAACATTTATCAGACACTGCTCAAACAATACTTTTATCTCTGAAGGAATGGGCCACTTGCCCAGAACCTGGATTCAGTCAGCGCACACAGCCGTCACCGCAACTTCTGGCCAAATATTCCAGCTTTTTCTGTTCAGCCGCTTTTTTTTCTTCTTTAAAATACGCACGTAAATGTTTGTCACGGAATGAGAGTAGATTAGCCCCTCATTTGTTCAGGAATGCGTTTAGTGCCACTTACAAACACCGCCACGACGGAAAACCACAGGCCAATTTCTGGCGGCCTATTTCCACAAACGTGCAAACAAGGCGGCATGTAGCATAGCAAATGAATGGGTGGCACACACTGTTGTTGATGAGGAAAGAAATGTCTCAGAACCATGGCTGTTCTAATTTTCCAGCTGCTTTTACTTTGCTTATATGAGTGTGTGGTATCTTCAAAGAATCGTGTAATTAGTGTGCCTTCTTTGTCAAAGCCACATAACTACTCTGTGTGTGGTTTCATCAGATGTTGCTCTCTGTCATAAAGTGCATGGTGATGGGCCGGAGATAAAGGAAATGTGCTATGACAAGACCACTGTGCTGAAGGGGAAGCTGGAGCGCTGCACAGGCACTGGAAAAAGGAATGTTATGCCGCTGCTAGGTGGCGTCCTTAATTGGGTGTTGGATCTAGTCCCTGGCTGTCAGTTGTTTCTAAAATCGGATTAGTAGCCTGGCCTACCTACAGTATGGATAAGAATATTCTCGATTGTATCAGCTTGAAAAACATTACGTTTGATTGTTCCATGCATCTTTTTTTAGGTCGAGCCTAGGAAGCACTTGCTCTGTTTCTTAACGACCTGTTGATCTGCTTAGTGGAGTTCAGCTCCGCCTATTTCTCGCCATTGCTTTTCATTTGTCTATGTCAGTGACCTTTAAAAATCCTTGATTGTTAGTGACCAGTCTTGCCTCTTTGTCCCTTCTTTTTAGGTTGAGCCTAGTAGCGTGCCTTGCCTGCTCTGTGAGGTATGCTGTGTTCAATATGTGAGGCTCCACACCACCCCTCGCTGCCGATTTCTTTACATAAGCATTGTACCAAAAAGATTGCTTTTGGCCCACTATAGTTTTCTGGTTTCTTTCTGTGCTTGTTAGTTGTGTTTTGATATTTTCTGCTGCCAGCTAAAGCGCCGGGAAGCCACTTTGCTGGGGGAGCTGTTTTTGCGCTATAAAAATCTCAATTGCAAAAAACACAGTTGATGGACAGAATGTAGAACAATGTCATACATTCACCCCAGTACAAGGATCTGGGCCTAAATCCATCGTTTTTTTGCACTCCACACCACCCTGGGTTAGACACTGGCTATATGCAAATCAGCTTTGACCCTGTGCCTCATGGGAACAGTCCAGTCCGAACTACCAAGCCCTGTCTTTCCCAGACCGGATTCAAGCATCCAAGGACCGGTTTCTGGCTATCAGCCTTCTTCAGCCTGGATAGCTTGATTCCAGTGGTGTGGAGAGCCTGAGACTCACGTCTGAGCATCCCAAGCACACTCGGGGTGAAAATTGCAAAAAACACAGTTGATGGACAGAATGTATAACAATGTCATACATTCACCCCAGTACAAGGATCTGGGCCTAAATCCATCGTTCTTTTGCACTCCACACCACCCTGGGTTAGACACTGGCTATATGCAAATCAGCTCTGACCCTGTGCCACATGGGAACAGTCCAGTCCAGTCTGGGAAAGACATGGCTTGGTAGTTCGGACTGGACTGCTCCCATGGGGCACAGGGTCAGAGCTGATTTGCATATAGCCAGTGTCTAACCCAGGGTGGTGTGGAGTGCAAATAAACGATGGATTTAGGCCCAGATCCTTGTACTGGGTTGAATGTATGACATTGTTCTACATTCTGTCCATCAACTGTGTTTTTTGCAATTTTCACCCCGAGTGTGCTGGGTATACTCAGACGTGAGTCCCAGGCTCTCCACACCACTGGAGTCAAGCTATTCAGGCTGAATGAAGGCTGATAGCCAGAAATCGGTCCTTGGATGTTTGATTCTGGTCTGGGAAAGACATGGCTTGGTAGTTCGGACTGGACTGTTCCCATGGGATACAGGGTCAGAGCTGATTTGCATATAGCCAGTGACTAACCCAGGGTGGTGTGGAGTGCAAAAAAACGATGGATTAATGCCCGATCCTTGTACTGGGTTGAATGTATGACATTGTTCTGCATTCTATCCATCAACTGTGTTTTTTGCAATTTTCACCCCGAGTTTGCTGGGTATACTCAGTCGTGAGTCCCAGGCTCTCCACACCACTGGAGTCAAGCTATCCAGGCTGATAGCCAGAAACCGGTCCTTGGATGCTTAATTCCGGTCTGGGAAAGACATGGCTTGGTAGTTCGGACTGGACTGTTTCCATGGGGCACAGGGTCAGAGCTGATTTGCATATAGCCAGTGTCTAACCCAGGGTGGTGTGGAGTGCAAAAAAATGATGGATTTAGGCCCAGATCCTTGTACTGGGGTGAATGTATGACATTGTTCTACATTCTGTCCATCAACTGTGTTTTTTGCAATTTTCACCCGAGTGTGCTGGGTATACTCAGACGTGAGTCCCAGGCTCTCCACACCACTGGAGTCAAGCTATCCAGGCTGAATGAAGGCTGATAGCCAGAAACCGGACCTTGGATGCTTGATTCCGGTCAGGGAAAGACATGGCTTGGTAGTTCGGACTGGACTGTTCCCATGGGGCACAGGGTCAGAGCTGATTTGCATATAGCCAGTGTCTAACCCAGGGTGGTGTGGAGTGCACAAAAACAATGGATTTAGGCCCAGATCCTTGTACTGGGGTGAATGTATGACATTGTTCTACATTCTGTCCATCAACTGTGTTTTTTGCAATTTTCACCCCGAGTGTGCTGGGTATACTCAGACGTGAGTCCCAGGCTCTCCACACCACTGGAGTCAAGCTATCCAGGCTGAATGAAGGCTGATAGCCAGAAACTGGTCCTTGGATGCTTGATTCCGGTCTGGGAAAGACATGGCTTGGTAGTTCGGACGGGACTGTTCCCATGGGGCACAGGGTCAGAGCTGATTTGCATATAGCCAGTGTCTAACCCAGGGTGGTGTGGAGTGCAAAAAAACGATGGATTTAGGCCCAGATCCTTGTACTGGGGTGAATGTATGACATTTTTCTACATTCTGTCCATCAACTGTGTTTTTTGCAATAAAAATCTCAATAACATAACATAACATTTGTCACACCTTCCTCTGTGTTACTCCTCCCGTAGCGCACTGGCCTATCACAGGTGTCCTTTCTCTGGAGTGTTTTTCCTTTGGTGTTTGTGCACTACTTTGTGTTTTGTCTCACAGTGCAGCATTCTTTTCATGGCTTTACGCAGCACCTGCTATATCGATGCCACACTTTAAGTTTTACATACTCGCGTGGCACATGCTTTAGCTTTTAAACACGCAGCCCGGCACAGACTTCAACTTTTAAATACTAAGCGCAGCCCCGCTTTACTTTTACATGCTTAGTGCGTCTGAAGCATTCAGGTTTAACTCATGCTTTCCATTTAAAGGTGGCTGTTAGCTTTGCTGCAGCTATTTGCTGGTTCACTCCTTGTTTAACTCTGTCAGCCTACCGGTGCAGGGGGCTTGACCGGCGCTGCCAGCAAGGGGTGTGTTTAAGAGGCAGTGTATATTTCCTTCTATGCCTGGAAATTCGAGTTGCATGTATGATGCGGGAAGGAGAAGGGAGAACTTGCATGTCTAGCAGGGGGACCGGCGCATTGCTTTGAAAACATCTCCTTGAGTACAGTTGTAGCTTTTAAATTTAAGGAAAAGGTGGACTCTGATTTGAAATTCTTTTCTTGAGATTTTCTCTGACGACTGCAGATAAGAAAAATCTAACAACGATCTCCATTTTATTGCTTGACTGCCAGGCCACAGTCTAACTACTCCATTACTTGGCTAATGCATTCCTGAAGGCATGTTTCCTGCTCTTCTCTGTGTCCTTCTGTGCTCCACTTGCACAGCATAGAGACACATAAAAATGTGTCCTATGCCTACAACTATTAGGTGGAGCAGTATATGGTTAGCAAAAATGTTGTCTGTCAGATGTATATGTGTGTGACAGCTTGCCAAGACTCTCATTGCTTCGCGTCATACGGCCTGATGCAGCTTACAGCAGAAAATGTTTAGAGATTTTCTCTGCACACTGTCCATTGCTCATCTCTCTTAAAGTTGATGTCTGCTCAGCGGTCAGCTTTTCTACTGCCACTGCACATCCTGTCCTTCCCTTCCACTGCCACTCCTCTGGAGTTACACTACTATTCAGCTCCTTGCATAACTCCCACACATGGGACTATCCTGTGCTGCTTTGATGCAAGGTCCTGGGTGATGGTGCAGACCCTGTTGTAGTCCCGGACCAATGTGAAATTGTCCGGCCATGAGAACAGGGGTGTGCTGGAAGAAAAAAGGCGAAGCACACATGCACAATAAGCAAACATTCAATTCAATTCAATTCAATGGGTGGACCCTGGTATTCAGGCATTTTCTTAGTAGTTACTCAAGGGCAGGCAATAGGTTGGCATTAAATGATCTAGATATGGGAGCACTCAATATGCAACACGATTCATCTCAAATTGGATTCTGGTAGATGAAGCTTTTGCAATTATGTTAGTATAAATACAGGTTTTCTTATCGTTTCATTGTCGCTACCAGTCATCTTGTGAGGCTGTTCTCGCAGAGTGAGGGTCCCTCATGTTAAGTTATGTCATATTTTCCGTGCAGTACAATACTTATTGGAGTAAAGTGCATGTCATTGTCTCAGGTAAGCAACTTTAAGCTCCAATGGGGTCCAATGATTATTTTCACTATATGTCTGCATTTTGTCTCTGACATCACCTGCACTGAATTGCCTGCTGGCAGGCTGGGTTGGCCTTCCAAGCCAATCTAGAACTTCCCTAGTGGGCTGCAAACTAGAAGGATGCTGTCATAGCTGAATAGGCGACCATGAACGAACTATGAAGCCAGCTCAGCCACTTTAAAGTTGCAGCCTCCTGGAATAAGGCACTGCTTTGAGATTCTTGCCAGGACTAATTTTGCTTTCCAGTGCTGGCCCTTGTGGTGGAGCTTACAGGAAGCAGACGCACAAGAATAGGCACCATGTTTAACTCTGTTGCAGAGGAGGCACCATGGTTGTGCTGAAGATCTCCTCCTTACTCGCAGTGCTATGCTTTGTGGTCTGCCAGATCATCTTTTCTATTTGCTCCTGTTAGTGCCCATCCAAAACGCATGCTTTTGTTTGAGCATATGCTTATTTATTCCCACCTTTTAGTGTTTGGGCACTACCAACTGACTGCCCCGTTATGTGTCGTCTTACTCTTTTATTTATGTATGTTCCTTCCTGCGCAAATACAGCAGCAAACCACATAATTAACCTCCACTACATACTCTCCAGAACACAAAATACCATTCAACATATTTACACTCCATCACACACAAACCCACTCCACGTAATTCCAGTACACTCAATACAATATGTATACTATCCTCAGAATTCCACAGCACACCTTGCCACATAATTCCAGTACACAAATCCACTCCACACCACACAGTTCCATGTCACACAATTCCACAACTAACCAATCCAATTCAACCCACAAACTTCAGTTACACACCACATACATACACTTTAATAACGCATAATCAGACATTGCTATCTATAATGCCAATAGCTCTAACTAAAAAAAAAACATGCAAGCCCTATTGCACTTCCAATGCTTGATATCTTCTGTTCCTCCCACGGAGCAGGGACTAAGTATGGTGTAATTACGCTATGGTTGTTTATCTGTTCTTTAGGGGACAATTTATTTTGTTTTTCTGCTCTGTTGCTGTTTGCCTGTGCTTGCATGTTAATGCAGCATTTGTCCTTCCCATTTGCGTATTTGACGACTGCATTTGTTTTTTACTTTTGTCCCGCACTCAGAAGGGGTTGGAGCGGAGGATCTAATGCAGTACCCAAGCGTCAAAGATGGCTTCTCTGGCATTTTAGCCATATGCTCTTCATTGCCCCATTCTACCTTCTCCCTCCCTCCTCCCCTGCATCAATTACAGGATGTTGAACCTCTTGTCAGACTCAAACGTTATAAGGCTTTTTTTGGCAGGATATGGTTTGGTTTTGGGCTTCCTTATAAGTCGGTTTGGGCTTGTTTTGCTTTGCCACTGATAACGGCGAGGAATTAATTGAACATAACTTTGATGTTTTAAATAAAGCATGCTCGATGCTTTCAGGAAAAAACTGTATCATTCTCTGTACACAAAATTTCTGGAAATCATATTTTCTGCACTTATGCCCATATAGGCTGTTTTACTGATTTCAAGTACATATACAGCTCATGTATTATTTTGCCAGTATAAGATGGCCGGTCGATTTTCCCTCATTTTTTAAATCATGTGGGAAAACAGCCTCTCCTCCATCTGTATTTGCTTTGTTGCCGTTCAAAGGTGGTTGACAAGTTTGCCTCTTTGCGTTGATAGTCTTGCCCTTCCTTCCTTTCGATGTTTGGTGGTGCTGCTGGGCTAGCCTGGGTCTCGCTTCCTGTTCGTTCTTTCCCATCTATCCGCATATCATATGGCAGCTATAAGATGATACTATCACAGCAGTTGCCAATAGAGAGACTCCAAGATAGAGCCCAAGTATTAAAGGTTTATGAGTGTAATGTTGTCTCTGGGTACATTACATTGAGGAGGGACGGTCCAACATAGGTGCACATTTTTTAACACCTACGATGCTGATGACGAGCTCAGCTCGTCATGTAACGCATGTTTTTGAAAAACGCCGCACACAGAGGGAAAAGCCGCCGCAGCGATGCGGTTAAACAGGTCTTGCTTTTAAACTACAGTTTGTAGTCTATGAGAGACTTATAATTTCATGTCCTGTGTCTTGTAATTGCATTTATAATGCGCTTGCTCCCCTCTCACAAGTCATTGAGGCACCTTACAGCGATTAGCATGCTAATCAAGCCTGGACGCTAAGGTTAGTGGATTTAAAGTCATTATTGGTATTAATTGTGTGCTCTAAAGGAAAGCAGTCCATGCATTTACTTCAGATTCCTTGTTGTCAATTAATTTCAGTTAGGTGTGTTCATTAGTGAGTCATGGTGAAACAAACAGGTGGGTAAAAGTTGCCTTTTGTTGCCATTTTATCAAAGCTGCTCATCTCCTAGCTGCAGGCAGTATTTTGCTGGAATTGCAAATATGTGTCAATCCCAGCATCTTTGTATGTGCATCTCATTTGCATACATTTGTCTCCAGCTGAGGGCTCATTCAGTTCATCAAGGACCTCCTTGCCCTATTTCGTAACCAGTTGCTGGCAGGGATTTCACCTGTGGTGACTGCGAAAAGCAGGGTGAAAAAATATATTCTTCATGAAGAGGAAACCTTCTAACTCCATCCCTCTCCCACTCTTCTATAAAGGGCTGCCGTTTCTGTTAAACAACCTCTTGTTTAAAAAGTTTCAGACCCCTGTTTGTAGTTGCACCTTCCGCATCCCTCCCATATTAACTTTCTTATTTTAATTTTCTGTAGCACTCCACAACTGTATATGTTTACAGTTCTTACCCTGTGCCCAAGGTTCCGTGTTGCTGTCCTTTACATTTCCACACAAGCTGTGTGCTCTCTCTCTCTCTCTCTCTCTCTCTCTCATCTGCTTTCCCACTTAACCCATCACTCTCCTGAGCTCCTTTCAGTCGGCTTGTGTGCTTCCCCCTAGCTGAAATTTTTCAGACCCCCCCATGCTCTGTTGCACTTAACACCCCATTATGCTTTGACGTCTGTTTCTTCAGGCAGGGACCCATTTATTTTCTTGAGCTTCATTGAGGGTGGCATTCTTTCCTTGAACCACACAATGCTTGAAGAAAGACACATATGTGGCTAAATATTATGTGGCCATCTTAAACCCGACATTGTTAAAAATTAGTAATTTTACTAAATGCCAGCAAATATATTACATTAATTGTGCATTACATTCTCTTTTGAGTTTCAATGGTGCGGGGCATAATTAATATTACCGCATTAATAGCTATAAACTATTTTAAAATGTTGCCTAGGAAGACTGCTGGTAAACTTGTTGAGTTTATCTTCATGGTGTCTTCTTTCAGCCTAGGGCCAGCTGACTAATGGAGTTTGGTCACCCGTAGTAGATACATTGCTTCCTTTGCATGCCCAACTCTTGCTTTGCTGTTTGCCAATAAAAACTGTTTTAGTGGTTGTCCATTTGCATTATCGTGTGTTATCTGACACTGACCTGAGAGAGTGAGGGATTAAACGGTGATGAGAAAGACAAGCATCTTTGATCCTGTTCTCTTTTGTAAATCTGCACAGGGCCCACTTTAGTATTGGTGGCACTGGGTGCAAAAACCTTAGTGCGCACCCATGTCTCCCCCATGACCTCCTCCGATAAATCACTGACCAAAAGATTTGTGAGATAAAAGCAGTAACGCACTGACCAAGCAATATTAACTACAAATCTGTAATTTGCATTTTTTGCAGCAGGCATCTTGACCCTATGTGCTACTTTATTTACAGCAGCACGCTGACTGCCATGAAGCATCCTCAATGGTATTGTTTGATTTCCACAGTGTCAACTCCTACTTAAAGTGCTGTCGTTGAAAGAGTCACTTGAGCTCCGTTGTGATTTTGAGGGACGCTTTTTATAAATACCAGCTTGCTGTGCATGTGTCTCACAAGTGAGGCACACTTGTATTGGTGCCTTTTTATGGGAATTATTTTGATACATGTGTGTCATTTATTACCTGGGGCATTCTGTTGCTGGCTGTCTGCTGTAGTTTTCTCTAATTCACAATATTTGCTTGCTATGGCCAAGGTTGCCTTTGCAGACCATGAACTTCATAAATCCCCCAAGCTGCTAGCGCATCAACTTTTTATTTGTTGATTGAATATGCTTCACTCAAGTGCTTTTATTTAATTAACAATTTGTGATTCAAGTTTACTCATAAAGATTTCTACATAATTCCACTGCACACCATGCCACATAATTCCACGACACATAACTGCACTCAACACCACACAATTCACAACAAAAACGTCCACTGCTATCCACATAATTTCCCTCCAAACCACATAATTGCAATCCACACAATATAATTCAACATCATGCCACATAATTCCCCCACTCCACATGCCAATCCTTCTACACAATGCCACTCCATGTTAATCCACATCATTCCACTCCATGCCACATAATTGCAAACCAATACAAAAAGTACATATAGTTCAACTCAGCTCCATGCCACAAAATTCAAATTCACATAATACCACTCTGATACATAATTCCACTTAAAAATATATAATTACACTCCACACAACACAATTAAACTCCTCATAATTCCACTACACATAGTTACACTCTAACCTACATTTCACACAATATTTTACACTGAACATATATCCACTCAATTCCAAAACATATAATTACACTTCCTAAAAAAAATCCCGTACCTCCTCGTGCTGTGCACTGGTCCACCTCTCGCCTCCCCCCCTTTGGGTGCTCCTTCCACTCATCCCTCTATCTCTCTCTCTCTCTCTCATTCCTCTCTCTCACACACTCTTTCCACCTCTCTCATGTGGAAGACTTCAGGTTTTCAAGCACAGTTTCTTTTCCATGCCTTTTCAAATTTTCCCGCCCTCAAACCAAAACTCTCCTCCTCTTCATGGGGTGTGAAGGAGCATAGAAATTGTCTGATGTCTACCTTTATTAATTCTCACCTGTAAAAGATCATTATGAGAAATAATTCATTTTAACCTGCAAAGTTGAAAAAACGTGAGAATACATACTGTATCATAAAAGTATGAAGAGTGTTCTAAAATGGTGATACGAAAATGTAAACCAAATAAAGAGATACCATGAGAACTACAAATGAACCTATTTACGAGTTTTGAGAAAATAAAACATCATTAACATAGAGAGTTGTGTGATAATAACATTCAAATGTGCATAGTCCCTGAAAAAAATATAATACGCATCATGAAGTTTTTAAAATGCAAAATTTGTTTAAACTAGAGAGATTCGACGTAGTGCAAATCTGAGCTTCTGTGACATCTATATCATAACACATGTATTGAGAGTGACACATTAATAATATGAGTTGATAAAAGATAACATTAAAAAAATAATGCTTTAGAATTTTTTTTAGTAGTACCTAATAGTGAGATGCAGTACCTTAGAGAAATTATAACTGCTATAATGGTGAGAATTGAAATGCATTTATGAAAATGTGCGATTAATAATGGAATTAAGTGGTAGTCGTTCCGATAAAAGTTACATGTAGGCCTCAACTGTTTCTCCTATTTTGCGTTAATGTAAAACCATGTAAGCCAGTCACCTAAACCTTATGAGCATTTTCTGTGGAGTTTAATTTCTGTATTTTTTAACAAAAGACTCACTTCTTGCTAAGAAGCATATTCAATAGAAATGTAACAGTATTGTCGCAAACCCAGGGAAAGACGCCTGGAAATGGTAAGTAAGCAAAGAAAAGCTCCACCTACTTCTACGGAAATGACGAAATGGGAACCCAAATGAACTTAATGAAACTTAATGAAATCAGCAAAAAGAATTACTTAATTCTCTCAGATTTGTGTGATTCACTGATCACCCCACAACAGCCCACTCTGTGTGACCAACAAGAACCCCATGGACTGAGGTAATTGATACGTTAAACGGTGTAAACCTGGAATATTGGAGGTATAATTGCCCCATTGAGGAGGAGTCTGGGGCTGGCTATCTTTTTCCTTTCCTGCCTGGCATGCTGTCTGACAGATTTTTTACCCTTATTGCCACTCCGGGTGGAATAGACTTTTATGAACTGAACTATATCTAACTGCAACCTCGAATCCTGTAGTTTGCTGGCTGGTAAAGTGTGCTGGGAAATAACCTTTTGGCTGAGATGTTATCTGACTCCGACTGTGGCACATGGTGCTGCAGATCAACTTGGCCTGATTTAACCGAGGATGAACTTGAAGCGACAGCTTTGCTTTGGATTGTATGATTAACAACTGAACCTCAAATTTATCCTGTTCCTCGCCACAGCGGATTTCCCAGCTGTCTAACAATGTTATGTTTAGTGCTGGGAAGATACTTGTAATAATATCTTGTTATTAAAACTGATTTGAAATGCATTTTTTCTTGACTTGTCCATGCACATTGTGGCTTTAGATAATGTTTTTCATGAGTTATCTTGATCGATTCTGTCTCCTTCTTTTGGTCATATATCTTGTCTCAAGGCATTTGTATTTGTGGCTGAGAAAGGTTTTAAATTGGGTTTGAGGTAACAATTATTGTACTATGGGTCCTAATAGAATAATTGTAAATGTTATTTAGTATTCCAGTCTCTATCAGCTCAACAAAAAGATCCATTGGAGGACCATAGTTTTTTAGAAATCAAGGAAATTATTAAGACTATTGTATGACCAAGGGTTTATTAATGAAATGGGCCTAGTTAGATAAAGCTGTTTGTAGGGTGAAGACAAATTTGGTAAGTCTCGCTGTATCAGTTTTTTGGTAGCATATCGGATGGTTAGTTTGACTGACTGAAATTGGAATATGAGGAGACCTGTTCATATAGATTTCTTTCGAACTTAGAGGTTCAGTGAGTTTTTAAACAATGATAAAAATTGACTTAATAAGACTAGTGTGGAATTGTGATCATAGAAGTGTCATGTCATATTGGTAAATTTGTGTGTTTGTGTTGTACCAAAGTTGTGTATGGGTTTGTCGAGGCCTAAGATCCCGGGGTCTCAGTGTGGCATACACTGATTGCGTTTATCTGCTGTTTAGAGGGTGCTGTGCATGAGACGTTGTCACCAATACTGCCAGTGAGGGGAATTTTTGAAAGTGTATCCCGTTAAAATCTTGTAGCGGTTTCTTTTTTTTATTATTGAACCAGGACAGTACACAGGATACACAGCAAGTTAAAAATGAAGACACAACCTATTATCATGGTATCCAGTACAAGCAGAAAGATAAAGAAAAACAAATAACAAATTACCAATAACCAATAACTACTACCCTATAAACTAAATGCTGTCTCTTATGGTCGGATTAATTCCAGCCTTCCAGTGAGATACCGGGCTCCAAATTGAATCTCCCAACTTCCTGGCTTTCAGTCCTCTTGTAGCATAAATTGAAGCCTCGTAACTATATATTGCTAAAAAGCGGGCACATCTGGAAGCTGGGAGGATCCGAATCTTTCCAACGTGCGGACAAAATGATTCTTAGTACCGCTGTGCCAATAAATACAAGTCTTTTTTCCCCTCTTGAAAACTTTAGAGAACTATCATAGCCCATTAAAAATAAACAATCGGATTTGGGGAGTCTGTGACCGAATAGTACCTCCCAATAGTCAGCCATCATACTTTTAATTGCATCAAGCTTGCAACAGCTACTAAACATATGAATACTGTCAGCAGGACCCATTGCAAATCTGGGACACAAATCATTTTCTCTTTTTCCCCAAGCATGTAACTTAGCCGGGGTATAGTACAGACTGAACATGGTTTTGTACAGCTGGGCTTTGAGGTTACTAGACATAAAAAGACGGTTTGACAACTCAATGCCTTTATACACATCAATATTTGGATTATCGAGCTTCGCTGCCCACGTTACCTCAGTTTTCTCAAGATCATCCTGAATTTTGGTCATTAAAATATCATACAGTCTGCCAATTCTGATCTTAAATCTTCCCATTAAATCAAGCAGTTCAATGCTTAACATGTCGACTGATGATTCGTTAGCTTTAAGTTTAGCAAATAGTTGAACAAATTTAAGATAGTCTCCATTAAGTAAATTATATTTCATTTTCAAATCCAGAAAGGTAGTTTCAAAACCTTTGACTAAAAAATCATTGACCGTTTTGATACCGAGCAACTCCCATTTTTTTGCTGTGGCATAAATATCTAAACCAGATGTGAGAGTCGAATGCCACAAGGGTGTATACCTATTGATTTTACTAATATGCATATGTTTATTAATCTTATTCCAAACCTTAAGGGCACTGGTTATGGTTGAAAATGTACAATTATTTCTGTAATAAGAAGAATCTGTGTATCGCAAAAATAAGCCTTCCGCGTTGCTCCCGAGCAGAAGCTCATATATCGATGGTATTGGCTTGATTTCCCTATTGTCAACTCCACATTTTGGATTAATCAAAATAGCAAAAGTTTGTAAAAAGGCGGCCCAATGGTACACAGTAGAGTTGGGGATAGCGAGCCCTCCTCTTTCCAGTAGTAAAGACAACAGTTTGTATGACCTCCTAATTTTGCCATGCTGCCAAATAAATTTGGACATAAAAGAGTTTAACAGTTTTAGAATCTTATCGTCGATGGCTAGGGGAATAGCACGGAATAGGTATAAAAACCTAGGGAGCACATTCATTTTTAAAAAATTGGCTCTACCAATGATTGAAAGGTACAGACTATTTACACGATCTAGGTCTGATTTAATTCTGTCCAGGAGAGGATCATAATTTAGTTTTATAATACGTTTGATACCTGGACTAATCACAACTCCCAAGTATGTAGCTTTACTAGCTACCCCAGATCGGAGCCGTCAACATTGTCAGTACAAACTATTACTGTTTTCCCATTATTAAGACAATAACCCGAATAAATACCATACTCGGAGGTCACACTCTCAATTGTGTTCATGGCCTCCGAGGGATCGGGTGTAACAACCGATATGTCGTGTGCATATGCTAGCACTTTCGTATTATATTGGCCGCAGACAACTGGCTTAATTAGGTGACTCTCGAGAAGTTTTAAAATTAAGGGGTTAATATATAGTGCAAATAAAAGGGGGGGAACAAGGGCATCCCTGCCTGGTGCCCCTAGAAATATTAATGTAGCCAGAATCATACCCTGATACCTGAATCTTTGCTTTGAGAGATAAATACATGGATTTAATAGATTTCAAAAATTTGGGGCCGAAATTAAGACGTGACATGACCGCCCAAAGAAATGACCAAGAGACGCAGTCAAAAGCTTTTTCCGCGTCCAAGAGGATCATTGACATCTGACCCCCCATAATAGACATGGCATCGAATAAAGTGATAGCCCTGCTGACATGGTCAGTAGTCCCCTTCCCAGGGACGAAGCCATGTTGCCACGGGGAGACCAGATGTTCAATGACCCCACTCTGTCTGGAAGCCATCACTTTAGCATATAATTTAGAGTCCGAATTGATTAGCGAGATTGGACAATAAGAAGTAACAAATTCCGGGGGTTTGCCTTTCTTTGGGAATACAACTATATTGGCTTCATTCCAGGATTGAGGGGGAATCCCATTATATTGAATGCCTAAAAATAGGTTGTGGAGAAGAGGCCCAAGCTGGTGGCTCAATATTTTGTATAAATCGATTGGAATTTTATCAGGACCTGCGGCCTTGCCAGGAGAAAGTGCCGATAAAGCAGCCAGTACCTCCTCTATTGTAATTTCTTTTTCAAGATCGTTGCGAGAGAGATCATCAAGACGCATTTCCTCCTCTGGGGAATTAAGTAAATTGTTTAAATAAACCGAGGAATCTCTTTCAGTATAAGCTGCGTCCTCAGTATATAATTTCTGATAATATTGTTGAAATTGCATAGTTATATCAGATGTTTGGGTGTATATCTGACCATTATCATGAATAGAGGTGATATTTTTAGTGACATTCTTCTGCCGCGTACGTAGTGCTAACTGTCTGCCAACCTTTTCTCCGCTCTCGAATACATCCTTCCTATATGTTCTGTAAGTTTGGGCAGCTCTCTGGCTAAGACTATGATTAAGATCTGATTTTAGTACTGCCACCTGATACATCTCGTGCTTTGCGTCACAACCCAGTGAAATTTGTGTAATATGTTTTTCTTCTGCTTTCACTAGGGCTTGTATCATTAGATTATATTCGTTGACTTGCTGTTTCCTAGCCCTATTTTGAAAACTAATAGTTTCGCCTCTAAGAGATGCTTTAAAACTGTCCCAGACTATATTCCTCGATGCACTAAAACGGTTGACCTCAAAAAATTGATTCGTCCATTGTTTAATATGAGTAATGTATTCACTGTTCACCAACAATTTGCGGTCAAACATCCAAGACCTACGCTGACTAGAGGAGTCAGGTGTTTTTGTTGTCAAAATAAGTGGATTGTGGTCCGAAATAATCTTGGGATATTTGATAATTGAGGATTGTGCAACAAGATCGTGTGAAACAAAGAAATAATCAATCCTAACATGTTTCTGATGAGGATTCGGAAAATATGTATACCCTGGATCATCTTTGTTTATATGATTCCAAAAAAGCGACTAAACCCAAACTATTAGCCAATCTGGTAAGAGCCTTAAACACCATAGGTTTACGGCCTACATATTTCTGTTGAAGGGGATTTATGCCTGGTTGTACTTTAAGGGAGATGTTAAAATCCCCACAGACAATAATTGGTCGATGCCAGGTTGGAAGCTCTGTTTCTAAGAATTCAAAAATAGCTGGTTCATCTTGATTTGAACCATAGATGGAACAGATTGTAATACCCAAGGCCAATTTAACCACCGTCCACCTACCATAAGGATCGGACAGTTGGCGCATAGCTGCCCCAAGATGGGTTTTTGCCAAAATCGCCACACCCCTTATATTTGAAGTTTGAGTAGAGCTTTCTAATAAGTTATAACCCCTCAATTTATACCGTGATCTTTTCTCCCAGGGTATGTGTGTCTCCTGGAGACACAGGATGTCGACTGGATTTAAACGAATCAATTCAGCCAGGAGCTGTTGTTTATTAGCAGTCAGTAATCCCCCTACATTCAATGTTTGTATAGTTAGCTTACCCATTATCATAACAGTAGATTGGCCAACCTGTATTACCAAAAAATAACTGAGTATGTTTAATATGCAACAGTGACTTATTTTGTTTGACACTTATTTTATTGTACTTCATACACACTGTGATTCCTTTTAACTGGCCTGGTTTATTTTTTGATTTAGCTGCTCCCCCCCACCACCCCCCACCCTACCCTGCCACCCCTGAACAACCCTCCCCCTGAACACCCTCCCCCCAACCAAAGGCATTCAGACTCTACCAGAGTCTGGGTGATGGAAAGCAGAGCTACACCTGAGCTACCTCCTTGATTTCTAATATACAGTCACCATAGGATCACCAGCCACAAGTTCAAGAGTGAAAATACATTAAAAAAAACAAGTCAATTGAATTTACCAAGACCTCTACAAAAAAAGTAACAGAGTTATGACCAAAGATCTACTTAGCGGACCTCGTTTTCAATCTCATCTAAATAAGCTTTAGCTTTATTCTCTGAAGTAAATACTTTGGTCTGTCCTCCAAGAACAACCTTTAGCTTAGCTGGATTATTCAGAAATGCCTGGGCTCCTTTATCCTGAAAGGGCTTAATCAGTGAGTGTAATCGCCATCGTCGCTCAACCGTTGCATGACAAAAGTCAGGCCTTGTAAAAAAAGAACAATCATTAAACTTCAGCTTACGATCAGGCCTGGCTTTCTCTGCAACCATCTGCCTTAACAAAAAACTTCCAAAATAAACCAAAATGGCTCGTGGATATACACCAGGTTTAGTAGGTAAATTAAATGGGATCCGATGTGCTCGTTGTATTTCCACGTCCCAATTCCAATCAATCAATTTGGGCATTGATTCTCTGAACATTTTCAGTACAAAAGTACGGATGTTCTCACCCTCGATATTTTCAGGGATTCCTAAAATGCGTAGGTTACTACGGCGTTGCCGGTTCTCAAAATCTTCAAGTTTACATTTCACATCCACTAATTCGGCTTCTTGCAACTTAATTTTTTCTGTATTAACCATAACCTCATTCTTGTTAAGGAACACTCTTGACTCGATCTCAGTTACTCTCTCCCCAAATGCAGTGCAAGACTTTGTGAGCTTTCTAACTATCCCTTGGACTTTCCGAAGTGCAGCTCTAGATCTTTTACTATCAAGGGTTGTCTCCTCCCTATGAGCTGCAATGGCTTGCAGGTTAGTTGGTGGAAATTCGGTGGAATTAGGGTGCTCGGACTCTTGTGTGGGGGAGAGGGACAACTTTGAAGGGGGATGATCCTCTTCGGTGCGGCTTTGCAGCAGTCTAGAACTAGAGATTGGCTTGGCACGTACTGTGTTGACCTTTAAATTTTCTTCGAGGTTGCCTTCGGAGGAGCTGCAGATATATTCCGACCCAGGTTCCTCATCAGACCCACCTGAAGACTCCAAGTCAGACTCAATCTCTGATTCTGCAGAACCCTCAGTTTCTATCTCCACCCCGCTTCATCGGAAAAAGAATAGAATTCGGAAGGTTCTATAACCCCTTCTACAATAGAGCGCATTTCCTGCACAACGTTTGATAGTAATTCAGGTTCTGAGATAACCGGGGGCAGGATGGGTTTTATAGCGATTATTGAGGGGCTGGTAGTACAGAGTTCTGGAATTGCCGTAGGATTGGGCACCATCAGGATCAAAGTTTGTTCCAGGATAGGAGTATTCAATTTATTGACTTGACCCCCTAACTCATCTTGCACTTCTAGGACTCCAAGTACATTTGCGCTTTCGCCAGAAAAGGACATGCAAAGCCCCGCTGTGCCGTGCTCATTCAGTTCATCATCGGGAGCTACCCCTGTGCTCTTACAAACCTCGTTCGGCTCGCTAGGCTTTATCACTGCCCCACAACTCAATGTACTTACAGTTTCCAGAGTCGGGAAAGATGGGACAGAAGGCTCATCGGTCGATGAAATCTGCAAGGGCTGGATATCAATCACAGGTTGAGTCAGGTTTAAAGGGCTCATCCCAGACTGATTTCTACCTTTAGTAGCTTGTTTTCGCATTAAGAGATCCATAACAGATCCACCTGAGGAAAACTGTGGTTGATTATTAATTTTCCTTCTCACAGCAAGTGCCTCCTGCCTTGGGGAACATTCGGTTGAGGGGTTTTTTTTTGTCGTCCCTCTGCGCCTCCCTGCAGGAGTAGAGATGCTCTCGGGTCTGCCTCCATTCCTCTGAATCCTGTCCGTTTCTTCCCCGAGCGTTCGAGCTGCTTTTGCTAATCTTGCTCGAGCTGCAGCGGATGACACCGCTGATGCCGTCTTAGGGGGCATATCGCCAGGCTCTGCTAGGCAATCAAAAGAGGAATTGACGTGGCACAATATTCGTAGAACTTTAGAGCAAACCTCTGAGTCTGTTTGAGCCGCTAGATCCGGTTCGAACAAACAGCTATGTACCTGTGGCTGCAGCGTTTGAATGAAGCCCAACGAGCAAGGAGCACACAGAGAGTACCCGAGCGGGACGGCGCTCAGAGTTTTCAAAATTACTCGGTTAAGCAAAACAAGGATTAGCTGCTGCTGCTTGCTCACGGCACACGTCTCCCCTGAAGGTGAGCCTTTGACATCGCTTGGCATCACGGGGAAGATGAGTGCTCCGTTTTTTTTTTTTAAAAAGCACCTTCGATATCCTTTACATGTATGGGATTTCGAGCTCAAATGCCATGTAGCACCATAGCGATACATTTTAAGAGTAGTTAGTTCGTAATTGTATTGTTTGAAAGAGGGAGTGATCCTTTTATTTCCTTTTGGTCATCGGAGCTCAGGCGAGCTGCTGCTACGCGGTCTTATGTCAGACCGCCATCTTGCCTTTCTCCGGGCTTGACATCTCTTGTTGCGGTTTCTTCTAGAGTGCACCAGGAGGGATTCTAATGATTTTTACTTACAGGGTGAAATAACACTGGTCTAGATTTTACTGTGAGTGAATGGAAATCTTCGGTTATATGAGAGAAGGAGTTCCTGTTGCTCTGGAGGGTACACCAGCTTTGCATATGGCTTTAGTGAAGGGATATCACATTTGTACCTGGTTAGAGAATTGGGTGAAATACACTACAAAAGATGGTCCCTTAGCTTTCCCACAATATGGAACATTTAGTGAATGGATTTTAGAGAAGAAAGATGAATGATATGAAACCGACACCTAGACCCATGCAATAGGAAGCTCTTCAAGAATTGGAACATGAAGATCATCGGAAAGAGAAAAATCAAGGCAGATATAAGAATACTTTAAATAGATATGCAGAAGCTAAATTGGGATTCACCGAAAAAGATGTGGAGGCAGGATATTGCCATGGGTACCCGAATGCATCCTGTAATGGTAACTGAGAATAAGGAAGGAGAAAAATGTAAACAGAAAAAGAAACATATTGAGGAGCCACAAACACAGTTGCTCACATCAACAGAAGAGAATTTGAATGAAATAGATGACAAATTGTTGAACAAGTTATTGTTGAATAGACCTCCACCTCATAACCAAGAACAGAGTAATGTAGAAACCAACCTGTTAGTGGGTATGACCCCAGAAGCACCACCCATAACCTTAGATTCGGCTCATAGAAATATATTTTTGTCAGGTGGACAACCTCTGGAAGGGGCAGGATTTCTGGATTTTGCTATAACACATAGTCCAGATGCATTATCCGTTCCAGTTACCATAGGACCAATTGTCCCATTATATCAGACAGGATGAGGAGTTTCACAGGTACATGCTATAACAATACCTAGTGGGACAGTAGGAAACGATCATTCCTCATCAGAGATAAATATGACGGTAGTGAATCAGGATCAGAATACATCATTTACATGAGAGAAAACTATAATTTGAAGGAGTGATAAGTAAATGAGGGAAGGAGTGAACTTCTTTAGAAAAATGAACAAGAGCACCGGGTTCAGTGCAAGAATACACAAATCTATCTATGCATTAGCACTAAAGAGAAACAATTCATCATACACATTTTTTTTTAGAAAAATATTATTTTTATTATTAGTCTTTTTTTTTCTTTTATCAAAAATATATTTCATAAATAGTAATTTGTTAGACATGTACATATATTAGACACATTCTTGCATTCAATAGTCCAACAGGTGGAGAATGTAAGCAGAACACTGATGATAATGTGCAAAAATGATCAAGAAACAGAAATGACGAAGTAACTGGTAATACTGTGCAGAATGTGCAGAACAAATCACCAACTGATGATAATGTACAAGAATGATCAAGAAACAGAAATGACAAAGTCACTGGTAATGATGTGCAGAACAAATCACCAACGCGTTTCGGCCAATGCCTTCCTCAGAATTTCTGTTTTACCAGTAAATGCCTACGAGACAAGAAATGTGTATAACTATTCTAAAGTGAAAATGGATAGATTTAAATATACAATTAGAAAGTATAACAATCATTGATAAACTAGGGACATGAATATAGAACAAAGTGGGCTAAGGATCTGTATATCCGATATTAAATCTTTAAACTAATCACATATACATTCTCTCATGCTCTAATGCTGTACAATACATACAATAGTGGAATAAAACATGTTATTTACAGTGTTGATATTGAATGCCAATCCTAAAACTAGTGAATCCAGGGAAGTTTCTAACTGATGATTATAATGACACTTGTAGCGTAATCCTACATAATTCTTAACATTGACTTAATAATAATAATAATAATAATAATAATAATAATAATAATAATACAGATGCTTGTAAAGCGCGAACAGCTACCTCTGGGTGGGGTGTCCCGGCGCTAACGAGTCTTTCAGCAGCGAGCGAGTAGCCAGGAGGAAAATCAGTATTATTGCATAAAAAGCCAAGTTTTTAGGAGCTTCCTAAAGCTAGCTTCTGTCGTGGCAGATTGGATGGCAGGGGGAAAAGTGTTCCAAAGTTTCGCCGTGCCAGCCGAGAAGGACCTGCCTCCAAGTCTGGCTTTCCTCACACGCGGGATAGTTAGCTTGAGCATAGAGTTAGATCGCAGCTCTCGCTTTTGGTGGTAGCGGGGGAGTCGAAGTTTTAAATAGTTGGGGCAGGTACCTTTTAGCGCTCTGAACGCCAAGGTTAGCATCTTGAATTTAATTCTGCTTACCACTGGGAGCCAATGTAACTCGTGCAGATGCGGAGAGACATGATGCCTAAGGGGAAAGCGTTTTATCAGTCTCGCAGCCGCATTCTGCACGATCTGTAGACGTTGCACCAAATATTTGGGCAGACCAAGGTAAAGGCCATTTGAGTAGTCTAGTCGAGATGTAATTGTCGTGTGAACAACCATTTTGCGACACTCGACTGGTAGAAGAGGCAAGAATTTTCTAAGATTTCTAAGTTTATGCAGGCAGCCAGCGGTAAGCTGTTGTATGTGCGGCAGGAAAGAGAGATTCTCATCCCATCTTACTCCCAGATTTTTTGCATGGGTTTCGGGAGATGGGGCTGGGCCCATTTCAGGCGGCCACCACAAGTCCGGGGGGGGATGTTTATGTTTTCCAAAGAATAACACCTCCGTTTTGCTAGCATTCATTTTAAGTTTATTTGTGTTCATCCAGTTAGCCACGTCTCGAAGACAGCCCCTGATTTTACTAAAAGCTGCCTCTGACGTGTCTTTATGACCAAGTTCTCTTGAGGTAGTGGGTATGACTGAACAAATACCTGTCTTGTTTATTCTTGAAGAGTTTGTCATGCGGGTCAATATAGCTGATTAATTCAATCTGGATGGAAAACGACCTGCAATTACAAGAATGAATATATATAAATATATGTGGTGTCCTATGAATTGAGGTCACGAAAATTACCTACTGAAAGCTCTGCATTTACATCTTATTGCATTAGACAAGGAGTAATTTAGTGCTAAGGTTAACCTGATGCCCCCAAGTTGCATATATTCTCGCTAAATGAGGGGGAAAGATGAATGGCCAAGCCCTAGAACTCATAGTCAATATAGATTTTAAAAAAGGGGCAACTTATTATCCGTATATTTACCAAATTATGGGGTGTCATGACCAAATTTTACATTTATGTCAATCGATGAGTAGGGGAATTCATGATATATAAGGGTGTTAATGATGACAATTGGTCCAGCACCAGGTTACGTCATTATTCTAATATTAGCTATACATGATATGTAGCAAGTTACCTGATGCCACAATTTATATGTAGATTCCTTTTTGTTAATAGGCCTGCCCTTCCATTTGTGGCGATTGCAGGGGATATCTAAACTGATTATTCTGGAAATACATTTAAAATGACCATGGTTATTCTATGTTCAATGTGGTCACGTTCATCAATAAGAATAAGTTACCAATAATATTCATACCTGAAAAATGCTGAGAAGCTTTTCTTTGTTTTGTTTATAATGCGGTAGTGGCTGTCTGGATCTTCACTGCTACTGCTCTAATTAAATGTGAGAGGATGGCAACAAAAGATTATAGCTTCCCTATGGATAAAGTAGAGCCCACTAACTACACATACAACTAATATTGGGAAAGAAAAGAACCTGTATAGATTCTATAAATGCACGTCTCGGTACAACCATGAGTATAATTACTGCGTAGCCCAGAATTTAGTCATCCTAGATCCCTAGGTTCTATCGCTGGGTCACTGAAAATGAATACGTTGTCCAATGAAATTTAAAGCATCACACTATCTGAAATTAAATAAAGTAACACTCTCTTTTTTTTGTGATATTATGAGGGTCAATTTTAATCTTTATCTGGTTAAGGTCCAATAACAGATACATTCACTGTCTTCCTAGATGGATCAGTTATCCATTCTCATTTAAGTAACTAGATATCTCATTCTGAGCAGTTACTTATATCAAACCTTTGTTATCATAATCTGCAGCGGTAGGGTATGAAAGGACTGGAGTTACTGTCTTTATCATACCTGATTCGACCCTTGTGGTATCCTGAGCGGTAGGGTATCAAAAAGACTGGAGCTTACTGTCTGTATAGTACTTATTCCACCCCTCGTGATCTCCTGAGCGTATATACTCTCCCTTGCAAATCCTAGATATCTACATACGAACTCCACCATAGAAGAAGAAGAATGAGAATCATTAATTAACAATTAGGAAAATAAATTTGAAACACAAAATAAAGTACCCAGGTAATAACGGAAAAGGTTTTACTGATGGGAAATCACAAATTAAACGCTCATGTAACATGACGAACAGGAGAAAGTAGTGGGGAGTCTCAGAGAGAGGAGACAGGTACATCAATAGGGTCATCACCAGAAGAACATGATAATTGGCCTAGGGACATTATTCCCACGGCTAGTGTAAAGGGTAATGTGGGTCAAAAAAGAAATTTAGTGGAGGAGGATTCCCATACTAACATAGATCTAAGGAGACCGATGGTGGAATTGGAAGAAATGATATTGGGAACAAACAGTTCAGAAAGGTTGGCAACTTACTGTAACAAAGAACTATTATTCATGTGCAAGGATATAACATGAAAAGCTAGAAATACTCATGAGAGATTTGCTGATGGAGCTCAAAAATATGGAGTAGAAGTAGAAAAATCTAAGGCCTTACAAAAAAAATATCAATTGGATTTTAACACCTTCGCTGCTAAGGCAATTCCCCTCCTGTGCTGGAAATTGCTATTTTCATTGTTTTATGACGAGCTGGGCTCGTCATCAGCACACGACCACTGTGCACCATGACGAGCCCAGCTCGTCATCAGCATCGAAAGGGTTAATGGCAAACATCTAGAAAGTCTAAACCCTTCAGGAAAGAGGTTACAGATTATAGAACTGTTAACTACCTTGAAATGATGGGGTGAAGTAGAAATATGGGAAGGCAGATGGGCCAAAACGAAAGAAGGCGTGGCAATGGTTTTGCCTCTATACCCAATGATGGAAAAAGAGAAGTAAGAGGCATAGCAACAGCATATCGTATGAGAGAAGTACCAGGAGGAGGATATGTTTATGTCCCTTGGAATAGACAGGATATTTTGTCTTTTACAAATGACTTTCCAAAATTGCAGAAGCCTGTTGAATGGTACAAGCAAGTGGAAAAATTTGTAAAGGTTTCAAAGGTTTTGTTAAACTAATATAATACCTCTATTCCAACCTATTTACTTTTAGTATGACCTAAACAGGTTCTAATAAGCCAAAAAACAAATGTTATTACTTTCTTTATTTTATTTATCACACATTTTCTTTAAGCATTAAAAACCTTTGTACAGGATTTAAGGAAAATAAATCAAATTGTGATACCATGTTGTCCAATTGTACCAAATCCTGCTGTGGTTCTATACCAGATTGCTTGTGAGGCTGAATGGTTCTTAGTGATTGACTTATGTCAAGCCTTGTTATCAGTCCCTTTGCATCTGGATAGTCAATATTTGTTGGCGTTTCAGTTTGGAAACCGTGTCTTGGCATGGTGTTGAATTCCACAAGGGAATACAGAGAGTCCTTTGATTTGTAACCAAATATTGAAGAGAAATTCGGAATCAATGGAAATGCCAAATCACTCTGTACTGGTACAATACATAGATGATTTGTTGGTCGCATCCAATACTAAAAAGGCTTGCTTTTTTTACACTATAGCCTTATCAAATCAATTGGCAATATGTGGACATAAGGTGTCACTCGCAGAAAGCCAATTGTGCAACAGGGAAGTTCTATATTTGGGACCCCATGTTGAAGAAAGGGTCAGGAAGGTGTCACAGGATCGGATCACTGCTATTTTACAGATGAATCTACAGAGCATCCAAAAGGAGGATTGCATGTTTCTGGGAATGGTTGGTTATTACAGGCAGTGGATACCAAATGTTTCCAAGATATCCAAACCACTGCAAAAACGTACATAAAAATGTGCTTGATCTCATTCTATGTGATGAGGAAAGAATGCCCTCTTTTCATGAACTGCGAGACAATTTGTTTCGAGCTCCAGCATTGGGAATGTTTGACTTTAACAACATTGTTCTGCAGTGAGCACGGAGGTTGTGCACTATCACTTCTAATACAAATGCATGGAACTGCTTGCAGACCTGTTCCATACTTTTCATTTGCTTTAGATCTAGGGTGACCAACTGGCATGGGTGTGAATTCAGGACAGGGAGTGTAAAAATTCAGGACAAAGGGTAAAAATTCAGGACACAAATTCAGGACAGAGTGTCAAAATTCAGGACAAACATTCGGGACAAAGGGCAAGTTTTACCGACACTACAAATTAGGTTGTGCAATAGTATGTAAGTAAATAGACAACAAAAGTAACTACAAGTCAAAATAAGTTTATATTAGGATAAAAAAGTAGTACAGAATTCTAATCAAAATTTGACCACGGAAATAACAGAGTTTTGACACCGGTAATATTAGTTTTGGTGCTAGTGTTTGAAATTATATTTTTTCTCTGAACTAGCACACTTCAGAAGTTCTTTGTTCTTAAGAGCTAATTGATAGAAGTCAGCACACAAATGTTTCATGTTCACCTGGATCTGCAATTCTGCCTTAACAAGATCCATATCACACTTATTTCGTGTGTCAGTCCAGGTGAACTTCAACTGAGAAAAAATCCTTTCAGTGGGTGCATTACTGCCTGGCAAGCTAAGTATAAATAATATTATTTTTTTATGTTAGGGACATCACAAGGCAACTTTGATAAAGCATTCAGCCATTCCTGTGCACATGTCAAGTCTGTGCATGCCACAGCATGCATAGAGGGAACAATAACACTGTACTCATTAAATAAATGTTGCAGTTCCAAATGCTGGGTCAAGTGAACTGCATCGACAGCTTTGCAGAGCTGCTGGAAAGTGAGAGTTTCTCTTAAGCAGCATGGTTCTGTTGCTGACAAATAATGGCTATCTGAAAAATCAAACCATTTTTCTAAGTACTTTAAGGAGCGCTCCAAAAAGTTCAAAAAATTGCTCTTCATGCTTGCGCTCAACTCAGAGTCATGGGAAACTAAATAGCTGTGTACTTGGAAACCAAAGAACAGATTCTGCGTTCTGTCCTTTAAGTTGTTCCTTATTATTCTGAAGAGGCCTTGTACCTCTGGGGTGCTCAGTTCATCCTTCTCTAGATGCAGGATACACATTTTAAAAATGACCAAAATGTCGCGCACAAAGAAAAGGTAAACCTCACCTTGTGACATAGTGTCCTCCCCACTTTCAAGTCCTAGAAAATCCCATATTGCTCTGGGTGTTTTTTCTGGCCCAAGGGAAAGAAAATAAGATTTCAGTGCTGCCCAGCACTTCAACAGTCGCGCAATGGCTGGGAACAACATGAGCCACCGTGTTGGGACATGTCGAAACAAAGGCTGCCACTCTAGGTCCACATAAGCGAAAAACTCTTTTAACAAAGCATTCTACATCCATTGAAAGTCCATTAATTACATGTTTAGCACAGTTATGCAAGATATGGGCAGAACAGTTTGCAGGCAGAATGTCTCCTTTTGCTCCCTTCAAGAGCTGGTACACTGAATGATGTCATCCATAGTTGACACTGACGTTGTCCCCACAGTATGCCGCGACCTGCTCCATTTTCAAACCATGGTTATGTAATTGGGTTGTGATCTGCTATGCAATAGCTGTAGCAGTCTCTGCTGCATCCTTGTGGAAATCCAACAGAGTGTAGGCCACACCGGAGGAGAAATTAAAGTGCTGCAACAAAAGTGGGTAGAGTTTAATGTCACCTTCGTTTGAGGCATCACTGCAAAGAGAAAAATACCCATCTTTTAAGTCTGCTTGTGCTTGCTGCAATGATAGAGGTGCAAGCATATTCACAGTGATACTTGATGCCTTTGTGCGGCCACAGGATGCTTTCATCGCCTGAGGCCACAATCCAGGGAGCGGTAGGATATGTGATGCTTCACATCGTGGTACACCTGAGTCACCTCTGCAGCTGTGACCTAAAATTTAAAAAAGTAAAGAATATGGGCCCTACATAATGGAAGGACTTTAAGCTCTAGCCACTGCTAACCAAGGTTACAGGCACTGTGTGGTTTAAAAAGAATGTTTCTTAAAGAAGCAACCTTACGTCATATCATTTCGTACGAGTACAGCAGGCCAAATACAGGTCCATTAAGTGTATTTAAAAAAAACACACATCACTTTACTCAGTCCCTGTAGCTCTAACAGTGATTAACAATAGGTATTCTAGAATGGAATTATGTCTGCTGGGATTTTAAGACTGATTGTGACATCATTCCCCAGGTGGCACAGATATAAATTGCCGCTCCTCACAGTATATCACACAACGTTACTGTCCACTGAGCTCAGGAAAACATCTCCCAAGGTTACAAAAATCTTTTCTGTGGCCCACGGATGATGTTCATGGCAATCGGCAATATCACCCTCATTTTAGTCTTGAAATGATGGCGGGTATGTCTACTATACCAAAGGTATTGCCACCATGCTAAAAAGAGTTTGAAAATGTACACAACGGCAATTCAGTGGTTGTCTCTAGATATTCAGTCACCTCAATGCAAAACGGATGCTAATGTTCAAAATCTGTCCAAGTACTCACATAATAATGAGTAAACCAAGAACATGAATCAAGGCTTGTCCCAACATATCGAGAAAAACCTCAGTGCCACAATAAGAAACTTGGACATATCTTGGTAAAAAAAATTACAAATAAAATGTGGGAACATAACATAAATTGTGTTTTTCAGCGTATATCTATGTATCGTTGACATGGGTTTCACATTAGTTGACGGGCGTGCAAAGGCCCTATTTTATTTAGTATCAGATGACCTAACTATAATAAAAACATGGTTTAAGAAACTCTGAAAACCACACACCCTCACGAACAACAGGCATGCAGCAAATGAACGCAGGCCAACATCGCCACTACCCCTGAGGAAGCACAAAATAAAAGCACATCATGCAACAACTGAACATACAGGCCAACATCGCCACTACCCCTGAGGAAGCACAAAATAAAAGCACATCATCCAGCAACTCATCACAGGCCAACATCGCCACTACCCCAGAGGAAGCACAAAATAAAAGCACATCATGCAGCAACTCAACAGAGGCCAACATCGCCACTACCCCATAGAAAGCACAAAATAAAATCACATCATCCAGCAACTCAAACATGCCAACATCGCCACTACCCCAGAGGAAGCACAAAATAAAAGCGCATCATCCAGCAACTCAACCCAGGCCAACATGGCCACGACCCCCGAGGAAGCACAAAATAAAAGCGCATCATCCAGCAACTCAACACAGGCCAACATCGCCACTACCACAGAGGAAGCACAAAATAAAAGCACATCATCCAGCAACTCAACACAGGCCAACATCGCCACTACCCCCGAGGAAGCACAAAATAAAAGCACATCATGCAGCAACTCAACACAGGCCAACATCGCCACTATCCCCGAGGAAGCACAAAATAAAAGCACATCATGCAGCACTGACTCGACACTTAACGAAGCTTAATGAGAAGGTGTTTGCTGGGCTGGGTAATGGCGGGTCCACAGCAGTTGGGTGATTCTGGTCCGGGTCTTCCTCCTCTGGTACTCACACAGGAGCCTACAGGTCAGGGGTCAAGTCCTGGTCGCGAAAAATGCAGAAAAGGAAAGGCACCAAACGTGCTCTGCACGTTCAGAAATACTGTGGCTGGGTACCCTAAAGCAGTTCTCATTGGCCCTGAATCAGGGCCAATGAGGAGCACTCCTGCAGTGTACCAGCGAGCTCTAGGATTGGCTGATGGCTTTCAAGCCAATCCTAGCTCGTTTTATTTGTTCTCCACAGCAAACGGTTGGCATATGATTGGCTGTCACCCAACAGCTGCTAAAATTACGGACAAATGGCGTCCGTTAAAGAAACCTTCATGGACAACGGACAGAGGGCCTAAATTACGGACTGTCCGTGAAATTTACGGACGGTTGGTCATGCTATTTAGATCCTGTAGCTGCTGCATTGCCTGGATGTTTGAAAGCTGTTAGTGCAACGTGTGAATTTGGAGCAGTGTGAAAACATTGTGATGGGTCATCCATTGAAAGTGTATGTACCTCCTCTGTCGAGATTCTGCTTACTTGAACTAGAACATAACATCTTCCAAATAGTCCATTAACCAAATATGATCAAGTGATTTTGGAAGCAGAACATGTGACTGTGTAAAAGTTTGAATCAAGCTACAAATTAAATGAAATTAAATGAAATTTAGATTTATAACGCACCTTGATGCAGTTGCCAGGTCATGAAGTTGTGATAGATGAAGCGAATCATGATTGTTTGGATGTGACTGAACTGTGTACCAACCCACATACTGACATCCACGATGTCCCATTACCTGAGTCAGATCATGTTCTGTTTGTGGATGGATCTTGTTTGAGAGATTCTGGAAGTACCTTGCGAGCTGCATATGCTATCTGTACTGTGGTGGGTGTAGTCGAAGCATTGTGGTTGAAAGGAGTATATTCAGCGCAAGTGGCTAAATCATTTGCACTTACCATGGCTTGCAGGATTACTAAATAAATGAGAGTAATCATATTTACAGACAGTCAATATGGATTTGGAGTTGTCCACAATTTTGGGCAGTTGTGGTCTGAACGTGGGTACATGATCGCTTCGGGTTCACCCACACATAGCGGAGAGAGTGTGAAAACCCTGCTGATGACACTACAACTGCCAGCGCAGATTGCGTAGGTGAAGTGTTCAGCCCACCAAACTGGTCACGATTATGTGTTGGTTGGTAATTGCTTTGCAGATGAGACTGTGCGCTATTGCGCTCTTAATTCGTACACATTCAAAGAATTGCAAGATGCAGTACCTCAAATTGAAAGAGAAGGGTGAAATAAAGCAGGATGCATTTATCGACAATAGGATGAAGTTTAGGTGTACACAGATGGGAGGCCAGCCTTACCAGATAATCTGTTATCACCTATGGCAAGGAGTTGCCATGGTCCTGCACATGTGGGAAGAGAAGCTATGTTGCATTTCTTTCAACAGACTTGGTATACTCCCAGATTCACAGCCATTGCAGAAAGTCTGTATCAGAGATATGTGACATGTAAACAGCAAAATGCAATAAGAAAAACATTGGTCAGTACCTGTCATTTGGGAAAATCAGGAGGTCCTTTTACCTGTATGCAGATTGAATTTGTTGTGATGCTCCCTTGCAATGGATTAAAATACATCCTTGTGATTGTGTGTTTGTTCTCTCGTTGGGTGGAAGCCTACCCTACAAGACGCAATGACAGTTTAACAGTAGCTAAACTAAGTCTTAAAGAATTGATCCCGCAATGTGGGTTTCTGACCTCTTCGGAATCAGATAGAGGTACACATTTTAATAATGAAGTAATATGAATGATTTGTGCTGCTTTGCAAATTGAACAGAAACTGCATTGTGCCTATAGGCTTGAGGTGTCTGGCATGGTTGAACAGGTGAATG
Source organism: Lissotriton vulgaris (assembly GCF_964263255.1). Taxonomy (NCBI): domain Eukaryota; kingdom Metazoa; phylum Chordata; class Amphibia; order Caudata; family Salamandridae; genus Lissotriton; species Lissotriton vulgaris. The sequence continues at coordinate 1,000,579,146 of NC_141695.1, read as the reverse complement.
GAACTCTAAAGTCCCGATTCGCAAAAGTGTGTGCGTCCACATACCTGAAATGGCCTGATGCTCTGCCTTTGGTGTTTATGAGTTTTCGAAGCATCCCAAAGAGAAGTACTAGACTGTCCCCTCATGAAATAATGATGGGGAGGCCTGTGTGGCAGTCTACAGTCCGAGCAAATCAGCTTGTGAATATTACTGATGACTTGGTTCCTGATTATTGTAAAGGATTGGCTGATGTGGTATGTTCTTTGTCTGACCAGGTTGGAGAAGTGGCAACTACAGTACAACAGGAGCAGTGCCATGACCTGTGCCCAGGTGACTGGGTACTGGTAAAGAAGCACATGCAAAAATCCTGCCTTAAACCTCGTTAGCATGGGCCTTATCTAGTGATACTTGTAACCACAACTGCAGTAAAATGTGGTGGTCTGCCTACCTGGGTGCATGCTTGCCACACTCGTCGAGTCCCATGTCTTCTTTAAAGTGTGGGATCTGTAGTGGACAAACCAGTGGTGACAGAGAGATGACCTATTCAGGTGATCAAAAGTAGAGGGGGCGGCCGCTACTGGGTCTCGCAACACTGGTTCAGACAAGAGTCAAGGAGAGTTGATCCCGGTTGGTAAAGAGGGTCAGATTGAAGGGGATCTAACTGTGAAAACAATGTGAACAGTGCATCAGATCAGAAAAATTAGTGCAAAAGGGAGATTTTTGCCCCAGAAAATCTGAAAGGTATAGGCACATACTGACTGCAGGAAGAATACCTTCAACTGCGATTGAAGTTTCGAGTCCACCTGAGCAAAGTGACACTAGTGGAGAGGAAATTGCAGTGCGTACAACAAAAAGAGCGAGAATACCAATCAAGGACATGCAGCTCCAGAGTGGACTTGTTTAGCAGCTGCAAACAACTGGGATGCTTCAAAGATTGTAAGTCACAAAAACCACCTTGAAGGAACTGTTGTAAAGGTGCTAGAGAAGTAAAGGGCAAAAAGAACATTAGTGGGACAATAAGAAAAGTACAGGACCAGGCGCTGAAAGAAACACTCCTGTCAACCCAGATACAAAGCATTCTATAGAGAAAAAAAATGAGTACCTCTAGATTTGAGAGATCCAAATCTGCCATCCTTAGGACATAAACGTATATGTGCGTGCTTTTTAACTGCTTTTGTTATAATATTTGTCATGTTATTGATAATACTAAACCTACCTTATCATGTTCCTTCTAATTCTAACCGTCATGTGACTACCAGTATGAAAACGATAAAAGTACATGTTTCCTAAACTTGTTTATGAGTATGTGGATACTATGGATGTGAGAAACTGTTATGTGTGCATTCAATTACCTTCTTCTGTGTCTGAATGAGTGACCTATCATCACTTGCCTCAACTTATGGCATTTATTGTAGTGTACTAGCAAGTTTATTCTATTTTAAAGGACAATTTCAATATTAATATTCAAATTATAATCAAATTATGATCACGGAATGCTGCAATAATGGGATAATGGGATAATTTTTCCAACCTACAATAACCATAGATACCGTATATGTTCATCAACGTAATCTGACTTGTGATTTACATAGTGTAAAAGAAGATTGTATTAATTCAGTACAAGATCGATGAGGGGAGATAAAATGAAAATCTGAATCACAAATAAAGATACCACCATGGGCGCACAGGGAGGGTGAATTGAAAAAGGGGGACACACATGCAGCAATGGCTCTGGATTGGCAACATAGAGGGAAATTATGCATATCGAGACGCAAAACAGTCTATAACAATACTTTATTTGATCTAGTGAATGCAATCATACCTTCCTACTTGTAGGAGGTTGGGGAAAATATTTAGCAGGGTCAGATCCTGTATTTCCAGGAATTCTTTACATTTGTGGGAGGAATGCTTATTAAAGGTTATCAAAACAATGGTATGGATGTTGTGATATGGAAATAGTTTTTTCAGAAATGTATCATGTAAATGAAAACAGTGGAACCAATGAGAAAGGACACACACGTTTAAGAAGGGGAATTAGTGCTGCTGAAATCATTGGTGATATTTTTGGAGCTATAATACCCTCAGTGGGGTAATACTAAATTCATGCAAAATTCTGAAACTTTCAACTGTAGTAGATTGGCTGTCAACTGATACTGCTGATGGATATCTTGTCATATATGCAGCGGTGGTTGCTATTCGAACTATGGTTTTACAAAAGCGGTTTGCTTTAGATGTACTTCTAGCAAAAGAAAGTGGAGTCTGTTGCATGTTAAAGGTTCAACAATGTTGTACTTACATCCCTGACAACAGCAAAGATTTGTTGGGATATATCAGCAACATTACTAACTTGGGGAAAGAACTATCAGAGCTAAAAGCTGAAGGTGCTTGGGAAACCATTGGGAAGGGATTCTCATATGTGGGTAGTTGGTTTGCAGCACTGGGAGGAAGTCTAGTGGGAAATAACTAATAACTATTGGTATTGCCAATCTAATCATAATAATCATATATCGTTATTGTAAATGTAAAGAAGTTGAAGAAAAAACGTAAGGAAAGAATAGAAATAGAGCAGAAATTGAATTAGAAACTAGAAAAAGTAGATATTATGATGACATGAAAAATCTGGAACAGGCTAAGTTGAAATGAATGAAGACAACTACATTTTAAAAGTGACATCTGAATGTGATCAAATGAGGATAGGTAAGATTGTGTGATGGCTGGATTTGCCATCAGAGTGGGGATTGATAAAGCGTAGAAATTGTCTGATGTCTACTTTTATCAATTCTCACCAGTAATAGATCATTATGACAAATATTTCTTAAAGAAGACATAATAACCAGCTAAGTCGGGAAAAAAGTGAGAATACATACTGCAATGTAAAAGCATAAACAGTGTTTTAAAATGATGTATACAAAATAAAGAGATACCATGAGAACTACACATGAACCTATTTGCGAGTTTTGGAAAAATAAAACATCATTAACATAGAGAGTTGTGTGAAAATAACATTCAAATGTGCATTGTACCTGAAAAAAATATAATATGCATACTAAAGTTTTTGAAATGCAAAATTTGTTTAAACTAGAGAGATTTGATGTAGTAAGGTAAACTTGACTGCTTTTGAGCCAAGCCACCAGAAGGTTAAACACAAGTTCATTTATGGACTTGTGTAGTTCACTCTGACAAGGATTGTTTCAATATTATTTGAGCGGGGATTTCACCCCTCTGGACTAATAGCCCAATTTCTTACATTTCCCTTTTTCGCTTTTAAAACATATTCAATTGTTAAGACCTCGGCAGCCTATTACATTTGCAACCTTCCTATCAGGTCCTCCATCTGCAATCAGTCGGACACCTTACATTAGCTATCCATTGCTATGGGCCTGATTTAGATCTTGGCAAATGGGACTTTGTGACAGAAAACCTGTTCACCCTATTACAAGTAACGTAGGACATAATGCACCTATAATACAGCGGATGTGATATCTGTTACATCTGTGATGGAGTATCTCATTCGCCAAGATCTGAATCAAGCCCTAAATGCATCCTCTTTAAAACTCACTGCATATGTCAACATACACTATACAAAACAGGCCCTTATTACCACTTCTTATCTTTAGCAAAGCCTTGTACTATATGTTTTCCACAAACTGCTATGCTGCAGCAACACCTTCCAACTTCCAAGTTTTTGCATCTCTCAGACTGATGGGGAGGTCACGCTTTCTCTTACTTAGCCCCTAACCCTTGGAATGGTCTGTCCTTCTTCCTGCATTCTATTCCTGGTCGCCCTAAGAAAGGGTATAACACTTTCCCCTGCAGCTACTCCAGTGTAGAGGGGCCTCCAACCTTGTCCCTTCAGAGAACCCCATTCAGCACAAGGCCTTGAACATCTGCGAGACATACAAGACTTAAGGGCCCCTCTTCACATTCTGCAGGGGGGCCCCATCATTTGTGTTACTCCACTGATCCTGTGTTCTGCCATCAACTTAATATGTTTGTGTTCTGATCATGCATCAATTACACTAATTTGGCAGTATTTGTAGGACATACTCCCTCAGCATCAGGAAACCCTTTGGGGTAACAGTGCACTGTAGAAATATAGTTCTGTACTAACAAAGTATTTTATTATCTTAAGATTTACAGAAGTGTACACAATTAGCACTTTGGAACATAAAATCCAAATCCCGATTTGCAACATCAGTATTTGTGAAATATTGTTTTTGTAATAGCTGTTATGGATGCAGATATTCCACCAGTAAGGTAGAATTATGGTACTTGTGCTTTTGGCTTAAGAGAACAATTCTGTCCTTTCCTGAGTGGTGCAGCACATAAAAGTAGACGAATACCCGCAAATGTGAAATTTACATAGGACGTGGGAACACACCCATATTTAATGAAAAGTGGTTTTATATTTGGAAACATTGTTTCCCTGTAGAGAAAAAATATGTTCAAACACACAGAACTCCCCATATGTTTTAAGGCATGAGCGAAGTGGGTAACAGCCCAGGGACCCCACTTTCTAAGGCCCCCCTTAGGTATTTTCATATTTCTCCCTTTCTCTCACTCTGCCTCACTTTTACTGATATCTCTGTCAGAACTTCCATCACTTCTTTTCCTGCCTCTATCTCTGCCACCCTCTCTCTCTACCCAGTGTGATTTTAAGGATTTTTGTGCCCTGAACAAAACATAATTCATCAGTTTTTTCTGTATGAAAGTTTTAGCATAATATTGTTGAGCATCATGCAGGAATGGCAGGATAGGTAATAAAATTCAAAGTTGCTCTGAACAGAGTGCCCCTAAATGCGATGACACTGGGAAACATGATTGAAGGCGTTTTGGAGAACAAGGTCCAAATAATCTTTTGTTGTTTTAGCGTGCGCTTATTTCTAGCAAATAAAAACACGATTTAGGCCATCAGTTTCAATCTAGACACTCTTATTTGTCTAAGAGCCTGATTTAGAGTTTGGAAGATGGGTTCCTCCCTCACAAACATGACAGACATTATGTACTTATAATAATAATATGTACTTATAACAATGCGAACCGGATATCCATATGTGCTGGTGCCATGAGGTAGTAGTTGACTGTTGAACTTGGCCCTTTCTGGAGGGTCATCCCAGAACTTTTTGCCTTCCTCCTGTATTTTTTTTTGACCTGCTGTTGGTGGTTTTATGACTCTGAGCACTTTATCACTGCTGTTCAGTGCTAAAGTGCATGTACCTGTAAGTCTCATGTACAGTGGTATCCCATATACCCAGGGCCTGTAAATTAAATGCTACTAGTGGAGCTTGCAGCGCTGCTACTTGCACCACCCATCAAAGTAGCCTTTCAAACCTGTATCAGGCCTCTGCCACTGCAGGGCCTGCGCGCACAGTTTACTGTCATGGTGACGTGGCACATAAAGTGGTTGCAACGTCTGTGACTCCCCTTTTACTACATGTCAGTCACCCCTATGGTAGGCACTAGCTAGCCCTATGGGCAGGGTGTGGTGTAGATAAAAGGTAGGACATGTGTCTTAACTGTGTGGCATGTCCTGGTAGTGACAAACAGCCTATTTCTCACTGTTGTGAGGCTACCTTCTCATAGGGATGCATTGGGGATTTCATGATATGTGCTTCAGTGGTAATTGAGAGGGGTAGCATGATCAAGTTTGGTATGTCTGGAATAAAAGTGATAAATCCTGCTTATTGGTGGAAGCAGATTTATTATTATTATTTTAGAAAGGCCACCTTTAGAAGTGAGCATTTCTGTGTGCTATGTGTCTTTGTTCCTGCCTGATGTGTATTGACCGTCTGGTTCTGACTAACAGGATAGAGGAGAGGTGCTTTCACTCCAACCAGTCCCTGGGAGGTTGAGGTGTGTCCTACCCTGCCTGGGTGACTCAGCGCTAGGCTGAATAAACCTTGGCTGAATTTAGAGTAGCGGAAGGGGTTTCCATTGGCACCTGTTTAGGCCTGGTCTGAGAGGCCGCTTCGGAGTTAGGGAGGCGGTGAGAGTCAAGGACAAGCCCGACTCACTCAGAGTGAGGGCAGCCTGTTTCCAGCAGCAGGACCTGTCAGAGGCCAGGCAAGCAGCCAAGCCGGCAGCACCCTACTTACCAAGTAGAGCAGCTGCCCCATGTAGTAGTGGGCAGCTGCATTCTTATCCTTAGCACCGGGAGCATTCCTCATTGATGAAGACAAGGTGAGATGCGCCCCTTCCCCCTTGCTTGTGTCGCTGGGCGCCGGGGACATTCGTTAGCAGCCGCCAGGGAGGTACGTGGGGATTCTCCCCGCCTACCAGCTGCATTTCCACCCTAAGGTTGGGCACCTGTTTTGTTCCTGTGGCCATCGCGGGGTGAGCCCGAGATGTGCCCCCGCCACAGTTATCAAGGCGGCTGCACGACGAGTCTGTGGGCAGCTGTCTTTCACTTTTGGGGACGATTTGTCTCCCAGGAAGGTATTTGGGGCAGGCATGCTCAGGCCCTGATTACGCTGTGAGATTGCAGCACCTATGTGGCTTAAGTGAGACAAATAGTCCGTACTGGTGATATTCTAATGGGTGCACTCTACAGGTAGTTTGCTGCAGCGCACTGCTAATGAATGATGTTTATGCATAATATGTTGTGCTATGTGTAATGATACCAGTGGTTACTAGTCAGCCGAACTGTAATGTCATGACAGTGGCCCGATTGGCCTAGTGATTTATGTAATCCCTGTGAAGTCATGACGAGTGCCAGTGGCACACTGTAATATATATAATTATGTTCTAATGTATTTCTATGGATAATACAAAGGCTATTGTTGATATAACCTTGTGTGGAGTTTTTTTTGTGGTGTGCCCTGTGTGTCACTGCTGTGTGAGTGTGTTGTGCAAACGCTTTACACATTGCCTCTGAGATAAGCCTGCCTGCTCGTGCCAAGCCACCAAGGGGGTGAAGCAGGGGTTATCTTCAGTGTATAACTCCCTTGCCCTGACTAGAGTGGTGGGTCCCGCCTGGCTTAGGTGCATGCCCTAGCCAAACAGAAACCCCATTCCTAACACTGACACAAATAGCATCAATTTAGTAGTGGGCCTGAATTCAAGTTGGTGCCACATTTATGCATGCAGAATTATCCACGGAGTGCAAAATCAGCTGGAATAAACCTTAGGCATTGAAATACTGCAGAATAAGCACACCAGGTACTGATTTCTGAGAGTACTCCTGGTAAGTTATTTGTGGGTCACAAACATTTAATGTTAGAACTCGAATGACTACCACAATCTGCCCACTAATGTAAGTAAATCTAGTGCATTACTCTATTTATCAAAGAAAGAATAATGATAAAAGCTACTCTGCGCCTGGAAGCACTGATAATCTAAGTGCTTCCTTGAAATAAAGGCAAGGTATTGACAGTTTAAATGAAAAACACTGCTGAGTGACAAGGATTTCCTGCCTGTGAAACTTGGTCCAGATTCAAAGCACAAACAAGCACAACTTCTTTCTCAACCAATTGTAAACAATACATTTTCGACCACCTTTAAGATTTAATACAGCTAAACCAATCAGCACCAAATGCACACATTTAACATGAGCAAACAAACTAGCAAGCAGAAACAAGGCATGGCATTTCCTTAATTTGTTATCCTTTTCTGGTAATTGTGAAAAGAAGGTATAACACAGAGGTTTCATTCTAATCTTGAATCTGAAGAGACTGTACAGTACATGTATATTTACAAAAACGTATTTGTAACACCCAAATGGCTGCACTCAGTTGAACGTTTATCCAAACCAAATCATTCTGTCGAAACACCCTTTAGCTGTAACATATTTTCCTGTCCACAAAAACATATTTTTAATTTTTGCAGCATGCTGCCTTTGAGGAGAGCCATATGCCGAATCACAAGTGACAGGAAAGTTAAAGATTGAAAACAGCTGAAAGGCTTTGAGCGGGAAAGGAGGGCTCGGGATTGAACAGCCCCTCTGGGCCCTGTGTCATAATCTCAAAGCAAAAACAACGCCGACTTAAAAACATAAGTGTCTTTGAAAATCACTGCACTGCAAACCAACACTACGCAAGTGATTCCGAACAAAAACAGTCGTGGGCACAAAAAGGTTGAGAGAGCACATTTAAGAGAGCATACTTTACATCTTTGGCCTACACTCCCATCTGAAGCTGTCCAGATGAAAACAAAAGCAGGCTTTATAGCAATTGAGGAACTATTTTCGTAATGCGCTCCTGATACAAAGGTGCCATAGTTTGATAAAACACCAAGGGCCAGATTTACTAATGATTTGCGCTAAAAATAGCGTGATACAAAGCGACATGGAGGTGCAAAGTAACAGCTTTGATTTAGCATCCTGTGCTAAAGGTACTTTGCGCTGGAAATGTGCATTTGTTTCACCACAAACTTCTGCTTTGCGACGAGGGGGTTAATGGGGGAAGATTAGTGGAAGCACCTGTACGGTTTGAATCTCAATCTACTCAAGTAGCCGGACCAGGAGCACCTACTGGAAGCAGGCTCAAACAAGGGAGGCCTGGCTTGATTTCTCCCAGAAACGGATGCACTGGAAGTGTGCTGCAGTGCACAGTAAACATGCGAAGTGTCTGAACTTTCAGTGTTTCTGTACGAATATGAATTTGTACTGGAAGTGTAGGCTTCTAGGTAAATTCTACACTCGGCAGTGCACATTCACTTCTGCACTATGGTGCGAGGCTGTGCATCTAACAAGACAGTCTGTTTGTGTAACAGTGCAGGGGATGACCCCCACCCCGTCAGTCTTTGTAGATATGATGCTACTCTGTGTTCTCGCTTTGACACAATACTGTGCATCATATTTTAATGCTGCTCTGCTGCCATTGAAATAATAGTAAATCTGAGCCTAAAGATAACAAAAATACAATAACTTTTTACCTGACCTCAAACTTTTAATCCAGGAACTTGACTGGCATTGTCCTGCTAATCAGACGCAAGTACGTATTGTTATCGTGCATGGCATCTGACCCTGCCTAATGTGGATGGCTTACTTCTGCAGTTGGCTCAGTGACTTGACATCGTGAGAGTAGTGCATATCATGAGTTAAACAAGCATTTGCAATGCAATAGGTCTCGCATTAGGAAAGTTTGAGCTATTGGTATTATAAATGACACATTTTTTATTTGTGTTGGTTTTAAAAATACCGAAATTAATAGCTTTGTCATTTACAATGCCAATAGTTATACATTTTGCAAATGTGACACCTATAGCATTTGTAATGCAATATGTGTTGTATTTACGTGACTTACATGCATTGATATAACAAACAACAATGGTTTTTATTTTTTTTTAATAATTAATACTTGATTAAAAGTTATTGTAATTTATTATGGCAATAGCTTAAACTTTTGTAAATAACTTATGAAGATTATGTCCAGTGTTTTTTATTGTGACGAAAATGCAAGAACAGAAGTGAAATATTAACATCTTTTTGTGACATTTGTAATAAAGCTTGAAACATTGAGATAACATATTTGAACCAGTTGTTGTTGAATGGTTGCACAGATTGATTCTGTGGTATTGCTAAGTGATGCTGTGGTGTTGCGATAGAGTGAGGGCGATGGGTAGAGTGGGGGCGATGGGTAGCTGGGTAGAGTGAGGGCGAGAGGGTGTGAGGGTGAGAGTGTTGTGATGGTGAAGGTGTGAGGGTGAGTGAAGTTGCAGGATCCCCTCTGGTCACTCGTTTAGGGCCCCACAGCCACAGAACCCATCACACAGGCTGATCTCAAACTGCCCCAGAAATGTTATAAGTACCAGGGCTGACAAACTCCACCATAGCCCTGCCAATCCTTAATGGTGTACGACGAGCAAGACATTAGGAAGGGGATAGTGAACTAGAGAGTGCAAGACACCTGGTATTACTGAAGAGCAGTCGAAGAGCCGCTGCACTGAACTGTTCCAACGGTGGTTTAGTAACCCTAGAAGGTATCGCCGATATCTGTGTGCACCATACACGTCAGACGTGGAAAGCAAGGCAGGGCTGTGTCAACACTTCATCCTTCTGAGGCTTAAGATCTGAGTACTATTTAGTTGGGTCGATAAGCACCACACAGGTACAGTAGTACGAAGAGATAAACTCGTTGCAAGAAGTGATGACTACAACAGCCAAGCTACACAAAACAAATCATTGAAACCACAGCATTGCCACAGGACATCTGCATTATAGCGCCAGCTATACACATCGAACTGCTCTTGCGCTATAGACCAGTCATCTTTCACTGGAGCGAGGACTGGTGTGCACACTGTGGAAGCCAAGAGAGGGAGCGAAGAGCAGCTGGAGGGTGGGAGGGAAAGAAGACGGAAGAGCAACAAGCTCTCGGCATTCCGTGGCGGGGGGCAGGGAATCAAAGGACAGCACGGACAGTAAACAAGCAGTGGTAAAGGAGTCACAGCCTGGGTCCGTGAATAAGTGCTGCGTGCTCAGTTGATTCCTCGAGGCCTCTACCAAAGCACTGGTAGAGCACACAGAGTGTGCACACTATCTAGTTTTGATGACTTGGCCTGGGTGAAATGTAAATTACCCAATCGTAATTGGCATAATTGCAGAAGTTTGGTGTTATTCTGGTGACGTGAAATTTCCAGTTTCCAGAATTACGCTATTGAACTGAGTTGTGCTGCTATTCACAGCAAAATCATGGTGCAGTAACACCGTGAACAACCAGAACGCAAGTAGCTGTTGCTCGCTGCACTTGGGTTTTTTACACTCTTTTTTTTGGTTAAAATACGTTGTCATGTCAAAAATTGACGTGAGGGTGCATTTTGCAATAAAATATTATGCAAAATAACAGATTTGCATTGCTCGTAATCATGCATGATTTTGTGTAATTTTCCCATTTGTGTATTTAAATTAAAGCAACATTTTGCAAACTGCTAGTGATGACAGAAATAAACGAGAAGCATCAGCAAACTTACAAGACCATATGTAATGTAACTGGTCCTAGCTCTCTAGTACCTTCGGGTAAAGTTTGCGCTATATAAAGTCGCATTAAAATAAATAAAAAACAATCCCCAGATGGCTATAAGTGCCGAGAAGGAGCAGCAAGCTTACAAGAGCATATGTGATGTAACTTCTCCTTTTGTAAAGCGCTCTGACACCTTCGGGAAAAGTTTGCACTATAAAAAGTAGCATTAAAATAAATAAAATAAAACACAATCCCCAGATGGCTATAAGTGCCGAGAAGCAGCAGCGAGCTTACACGAGCTTTACAACCGCAACAAGATTTAGAAACAGAACAGCATGTGTGCTTTAAAAGTTAAAAAGTGGTGCAGCGTGCGGAGCGCTTTTATCTGCTTAGCTTGTTGTTTAAGTATGCAGCTTGGGAGTAAGCGCTATAGCGCTGACTTCCAAAATAGATGTTCATCCAGAAAGTGGGGCAGAATAAAGCAAAACCTCTCCCTTTCCGGAAGACCGAAGGGTAGGTACGGAGCAGTAAATATAAAACAAGGCAGCTGCAGGAAATGGAACTATGAAGCCACTCGAATTAAAAGTAGTGAATGCATACCAGCAACCTGAAACTCTAGCGATTCTGGCATGTCGGAATCCCAGCTATGCCTAAATGCACTGCGCTTACAACATTGCGGGCGCACTCTGGAAGTCAGGCAGCCTTTGTTTGGACGAGGGCGGGGCTCGTCAAAGAAACAGGAAGTAACCGCCGAGGAGGACGTCCGAAACATGCAGGCTCCACGCTGAAGTCCCGGGGCGCTTCAGAGACACCGGGCGAAAGAGCGAGGGCAGGCAGACTGCATGGCAACACGGGGCTCCCGAGTGGTGAGGAGACCCCTGCGGCGTGCCAAAAGACGGCCCAGGAACCTGCACACCGAGCCGGTAAGTGAGAGCTTGCAGGCTGTTAGAAGAAAAGAGTGCGCGCGCGCGTGTGCGCGCGCGAGTGTGTCTGTGTGTGTGTGCGCGAGTGTGTCTGTGTGTGTGTGTGTGTTTGTGTGCCTGTGTGTCTGTGTGTGTGAATGTATGCGTGCGTGTGTAAAAGAGCCGATGACTGGTGGTGGATGGAAAGTGAAAGTAACCAGCGCAAGTGTGTTTTAGTCTGTGTGGTGGCTGGCTGTGTGCGCACGCGTGGACGGAGCCGACGTGCGCGTTCGCGGACCCAAATCCAGGGGAAAAGCGCGTGGCACCCTCTTGTCCTAATCCCCCTGAAGTCGATCACTATAATTGTCGAGCTGGACTGGAGCATCCTACGGATGCTTACTCCAGCTCGACCTAAAAACCTGCAAGGCCAACTCAGCCTGTCACGTTTCTGAGGTCAAGAAGCTAAGTACTGAAAAAAGAAATCCAAATATTTACAGTACTAGGAAAAAATAAAATGAGTGAATTATTTCCAGCTATCTATCAATAAAAAAAACACTCTGCTTTATTATTACTTTCAGTAAGATAAGTACAAATCCAGAGTGGTGCTGTGACCTTTGAAAATAAGCTCCCAAAGCAAGTGCAGTATTGGTATGTGGACAAGAGTAACCTTATTTTTCTTGTTGCTCTTCTAGCACAAGTCTTTAACCACTACCTCCCTAGTTAAGAGGTTAGGATGGATCTTATTTGACTCAAATCTAAAGAAAAAATGTGTCCTCAAGTAAGGATTTCACATCAGGAACTCTGATCTCAGAATTGAACTCCCTGAATGAATATGTTGGACTTTTCCCTTTCCCCCCAAAATGTTTCGCTTTTTGCCCCCCTAATTCAGGATGTCTCCCCCATAGTGAGTAAAGTGTATAGGCCATGTGAGGTATGAGATGCCCTGTGTAATGTTAAATGCAATGCAAAGGTGTGCGGTTATCAATCCCCCATTATAGAAATATACCCTGATGGAATGCTGTGTTCAAAATGGATGCCATGGCTGTGCGTTGTGCCACCTGACTGCAGTAGGTTAGCAGTCTAGATGTTAGGTAGCCAGCCACCCCAGCATTTGGAGGCTGGCACTGTCTGGGAGGTGGGGTGAGGAGGGTATAAATAAGGGGGATGTGCCACCATGTGCTGAGACAGAGCTGGGACAGGAACGTGAGGGGACCTGCTGCCAGGGGATACCGCCACTTGGGCCTGTGTGCTGGACCCTGCACCCATCTATGACCCCTATACTGTCCCCAGGGCTAGTGGAAGCCCCACTTCAGGAGTTCAGGCTGCTGTTCAGGAGGAGGGCCACGCTGCAGTGGAGGATGGTGTCAGCTTACCGCCCTGTTTTAATGAAGCCCCCACTGACTGTTGACCTGGACCAGTAGTGCCTACTGCTGAAAAAGGAGGGCCCTCCTAGGTCCCTGAAGCTGCCGGGACCTTGCGCCACACAAGCGCTGCCCCCAGAAGCACCTGGAAGGGAAGAAGCACCTTGGACCTCCCCCCATGAGATGAGGAGTGCTACCCTGGGGCTTGCTGCTGGGACTGTCCGCCCCCCTTTCGCTGTGAGCCTGGAAGCGCTGGGCCTAAAAGAAGCCCTGTGTGCTAAAGCGCTGTGCGGAACTGTGCATGTGAAGCGCTGCCTGGCCCTGGTTGAGTGCTGCCTGCTAAGCGCTATATTCTTGGAAGCACTGTGTGGCCCATAAAGGAACTGATTTGAGAAGTGCCGAGAGTGCCCAGTAGCAGCAGCCCCTTACAAGCCTGGGAAGCTAGCGGGTGCCTAACCCGCGTGGGAGGTACTGCCTGCGTGTAAATACTGCGGGTGCCTACCCCGTGTGTGACTGCTCTTTCGTGGGTGCCTACCCCGCACTTCAGAATTGGCGTGAAGTCACCGCCGTGGCTGGGCCGCCATGAGAAAAACTGCCACCTTAAGAGATAAGCGGGAGCCTACCCCGCACCGCATATTGCCACCAAAAGTCACTGCCGTGCCCATGTGCCGCTGAGGGAAGTGCCCGCCACTGCCCGGGAGTGGGGAGGAGGCGAGGCCGCGCTGCGGCATAATAGTTGAAGAATGGGCGGGTGCCTACCCCGCGTCCTGAATAATTATTAAGCGGGTGCCTACCCGCGTGTGTGCCGCGACGTGGTGCTGGAAGAAGTAAGAGGGAGCCTACCCCTCGTGTCCGCCAGAGTCACCGGCGCGGCCCGGGAAGAGCCAGCGCCACCGTCGCGATGCGGGACAAGGGCGGAGCTTCGCTGAGGCCTGGTTGGGCCTGGAGAGCCGCGCAGTGATTGGGCGCCGGCCGCAGCATTGCCGGTAGTCCCGCCCTGTGAGGGCGGAAGCCGGATGACGTCGATCCTAATCCCCCGGGTCCCAGGAGGGAACCCGGGTGAAGCTGAAAGAAGAAGGTGGCGTCGCGGGCTCCTGTGGCAACGAGGGAGCCCGGTATTGAACAAGAGACCAGAGCGGGAGCACACCGGGCCGGTCATAGCCCAGATGAAGCAGCGAGAGACGGCCAATCGGAGAGCAGGAGCCTACCCTGAGGCACATTGTCAGTGCCTGCCCCCCTCCTACTGCACAGCAAACCCAAGAGAGGAGCCCGGTGAGTGGGGGTACAGCTGCAAGGTGGTTGGGGGTTGGATTCGGGGCACAGGGTCGGTGCCCACCCCCCCTGTGACTATATATAGGTCTGAGACTTTCACCAGACTAAAGGCCCCCAGGAGAGGAGCTTCTGCTGTATCAGAATTGACTGACTTGACACCGCCGCCTGCTGGACAGTGGGCCTTTGTCCTGTTGAGCCCAGGAGGAGGCTCTCGGCCTAATGCTAGAGGTCATACCTAATGTTGGAGAAGGGATGCATTAGGCCCGGGTTATATGTGGTTAGGCTCATGAGGTGATTTTCCCTGATAAGGCTTCCCTGCCCCAGGTACACCGGTTTAGGTCTGGGTGGGCTATGCTGGTCTAGTGTTTATACCGGCAAGGTGACCTTGAGCACACGGTGAGGCTTCCTGTTGTGGGTATACTTCCGGCCGTGCCCAGGTGCTCAGGTTGATGCCCCAGGTTAAATGTGATTATGCCTGCCTAGGTCTGATGTGAATATTGCGTGCCTTCCATTTTGCAGGAGGTGCTAATGCCAGGCCTGCTGTGTTCATGCCTAGTGTTTTATGTTATGCTTAAAGCCTACTGCTAAGGTTGCGTCAAGGATTAAGGCCTTCATTTTCCCTGCAGTATAGACCCTGATGTTTAATGCCTAGTTTTTCTCTGCCTCACCTTGATATTGCAGTTATTGCATGTCATGTGGAAACGCTCTTTTTATTTCAACCCTGGAACTAATGGACTTACCTTTTTATTCTTTTTCTGATTACCCCTGTAAATAATCCCCCTTGCTCACATTGCTCTGGCACCCGTTGGCGCCCTATTGTGATTACTGTGCTTTTCTGTATCTTACTTTTGCAGGTTGGACCTAATACAAAAGTTATTCTTTTTCCAACCAGAAGCGGTGTCGTGCCTCTTTTGTGGTGTGTCGTCTGTGGGTACTGTGTGGATGCTTCACACATGTCCTCAGGAGTTTGGCCTGCCCGCTCTGCTCCATGCTACCCCCCGTAGAATTGGCTACCCCATTTCTAACAGAATAGTTCTGACCAAAGAACTTGATCACCAGAAAAAGGGATATACCAGTTGTTTAGCAAATTACCTACTGGTGGTCGCCTAGTTTCCTTTCCATAGAAAAGTATTCTTTGACATGCTTATAACTTTCAGTCGATTTGGCGAATCTTCAAGTAATTTTCCAAAATGTAGCCTACTTTGTCTAGTTCTGCATGAAAAGTTTCAGAGTGATCCATGAAGCGGGGGCTGAGAAAAAAGGGGGTGGCCAAAAAATGTGCATTTCCCATCCAATTTTCCGAAGAGATTTTGAACACGACTACAGCCTGAACTACTGGATGGAATTCCACCAAATGTGGCAGAGAGGTAGCTGTGGGTCCAGAAAGAGCCCTTTTTGTGATTCGTTGTATATATGTTCAGTAGTTGTGGAGTTATTAAAGGAACAACAAAAATGTATACCTAAGGACGCAATTCCCCTACAGTGGATCTGCAAAATCTCTTGCCACCGGTACTGCAGTGATTGGCTGACCACATATTGACCGGGAAGTTTCGGACACCATTTTAAGAATCGGGGAATGGTTCTGAGGACTTAAAATGTTTCTGGAAAAAGATTAAGGGGGTCAGGGTAGAGTACTCTGACCACATCAGTGTGTTAGATGAGTATGAGAGAGACCTATATTGAGTATAAAATTGACTTATATCAGTTTTTTTCCCATTTCCGAAACCCGTGGATTCCCTACGAGGCTCAGTGTGCCCTCCCCCATGTAAATACGTGGCAGATCAAAACACCTTGATGCACTTTGAAAAAAAAACACTTTTAGACCCACTCAGACAAACACACAGGAACTCTCACACCCATTTACAGACCTGCACAGGCAGTTACACACCCACTCAGAGAGCGATACAGGCAATCTCACCCCACTCACAGACCCACATAGGCACTCACACATCTACTCACAGACCTTCGCAGGCATTGACACACCGGTTCAAAGACTCATGCTGGCACTCACAGATCCACTCACAGACTCATGCAGGCACTCATAGACCCTCTCACATACCAATGCAGGCACACACACACATGACCACTCACACACCTAGCCACAGAACCATACAGATACTCACACAGCCACTCACAAACACACTAAGACACACACACCAATTCAAAGGACCATAAAGACACTCACATGCCCACTCACAGACCCATAAAGAGGCTCACATACCCACTCACAGACCCATAGCACCACTCACACACTCATTCACAGACCCACACAGAGACCCATACAGTCAGTTATGCACCTACTCACAGACCCATGTAGACACTCAAAAAAAACGGTCACACACCCACACAGCTACTCACACACCCATTCACAGACCCATACAGCCACTCACACATCCAATCACTGACCCATGGAGCTACTCACATGCCCACTCACAGACCCACACAGGCAGCATCACAGCCACTCACAGACCAACACAGCCACTCACAGACCTATGCAGGCACTGACAGATCCATTCACAGACCACTACAGGCACTCATAGACCTAGTCACTGACTCATGCAGGTACTCACTCATGCATTCACAGACCCATACTGGCACTCAGCAACCCACTCACACACACATATAGGCACTCACACACCCATTTACAGACCCACACAACCATTCACTCACTCACAGACCTACACATACACTTTCATACCCACTGACAGAATCACACAGGCCCTCACAGACTTATGCAGGTACTCACACACCCATTCAGAGAAAATACAATTATAAAAACCTTAGAAATTCATTAAAAAAAACAAAAGTTACAGGGACGTACGTAATAGTTAGACTCAGATTGTACACACAAAAAACCATAGAAATTTAGCAGTTATAATTACCTGAGCTAACTATAACTTATGCCCTCACAATGCACTGCCTATGACCTCACATATTACACATCACTCATGACATGGCCAGTGAAATCACTAATGACATCACTGACAACATCGCAAATGATATTCCTGATGAGGTCATGCAGGTACTGTGAGCATTTTCTAAATGTTTATGGAGTTAAAAATATATACAAAGCTACTACAAAGTTCCATAAGTATACTTTGTGTACTATTAATGAGTGAAACTATTTGTACCATTTATTATGGAAGTGGCTGTGTGACTGTGTGTATCTGTGTGTGAGTGTGTGTGAGTGGCTGAATGGGTGTGTGTGTGAGTGGCTGTATGAGTGAGTGACTAGGTATGTAAGTGACTATCAGTGACTGAGTAAGTGTTTGATTAAGTTGGTTAGTGTGTGAGTGGCTGTATTAAAGAGTGAGTGGCTGTATGGGTGAGTGAGCAGGTGTGTGAGTGGTTGGATTGATGTGTGAATGTCTGTGTTGAGAGGGTGTATGGGTGAGAAAGTGGGAGTGGGAGTGGTTGTATGGGTGAATAAGTAGATGTGTGAGTATCTGAATGGGTAAGTGTGTGGCTGTGTGAGTGGATGTATGGGTGAGTGAGTGAGTGAGTGAGTGAGTGAGTGAGTGAGTGAGTGAGTGAGTGAGTGAGTGAGTGAGTGAGTGGTTGTGTGAGTGGCTGTTGTAGTGAGTGAGTGAGTGAGTGGGTATGTGAGTGGCTTTATGAATGAGTGAGAGGGTGTGTGAGTAGCTGTATGGGTACAGGAACGGGTATGTGAGTGGTTGTGTGGGTGTATGAGTAGGTGTATGGGGATGTGAGTGGGTATGTGAGTAGTTCTGTTAATGATGTCATCAGTGATGTTATTTGAGATATCATCAGTGATGTCACTGACTATGTCATGAGAAATGTAATGGGTCCTAAGCAGTGTATTGCGGGGATGTAAGTTCTAGTTAGCTCAGGTAAGTATAACTGCTGTATTTCTATGGTATTGTTGGTGTACAATCTGAGCCTAACTATGATGCCTTGTAGCCTTTTTTGTCAGTGAATAAAGACTATTATTCATTCCTAATGTCACCAAGATCTATAGACTCTTTTTGGCACTGCGAATAGTAACTGGAGTGGTGGAAAGATTTCGAAGTCCAGGGCCCATGAGACCTAATGAATCACCTGACAAACTAGACTGTGCTTTCCAAAGGAGAACAGCCAGTCTGCCAAGACCTGAATCAGTATTCTGGGGACCATATACTGTAACAAGGCACTTTCAGCAAGAGAGAAATACATAAGAATGAGGATGGGGTACAAGGGTACATATTAGCTAGCCCTAAACCAAAGGTACTTTCCATTAGTTTCAAATACAGGCCCTACATTCAGTTAAAATACTACCCAGCTTATGCCACAAAAGCTTGAAGCCTAGAAAAGCTTTACCATGAAAATAGACAATCTCAGCAAAAAAAAGTGAGTCTATGTTTCAGGGTAAAATGCCCATGAGTTTCTTTCCGTCTTATACAGAGTAGACAGGAACCAAGTAATCAAGATCAAAGTATGTTCCACCTCAGTGTGCTCTTCACAGTACTGCAAGTAAAATATAAACACTACTATGCCACAGTTTCAATGACATTGTAACAAAACAGCCATGATGTTGTGACTTCAGGTGTCACAATAGGCGCTGGAAGTAGGTGTGCTAAGAGCACCCCCTAGTAAACTTGATGCGTTCTGAAGATGAATGAGCAATAAAGATGCTCTCAATTGTGGGCTTCATTTACAAGAGGCCTGTGCTGCTGTAGCATCACTTTTAATGACACTTTGGTGGGTCAGGTCTCCAAATCCTATCTACGAGGCCATGCAAAGCCACTCAGCGTGGCTTTTCATGGCCTCCTAGATATGATGTAAGGCAACGCAGAGCAACTCACTGAGTTGTCTCACACTGCATCAGGGAGGCCTGCCACAGGCGTTGATGTGGGATATCTCACGCAAAACCCATTGATTTTAACACATTCCCAGATTTATAACATAGCACAAATCTGGGAATGCAGCAAACCCATGTGCTTCCCAGTGGTGGCACAACGAAGAGAAAAAACTTTATTTTCCTCTTTCTGTGTTTGCTGCTTTCTGCACACACACACGTGTGTTCTGCAGTACACATAGAAAGAGGAAAAAGCCTCTATAGATTGTTTTTGTGCAGGAAGGTATTCCTTCCTGCACAAAGACAATTATTCCAACAACGCCGACGCCCTAGCCGAGGTGCAGGGGTGCCTGCATTGACACAAGGCAGCCATTTATGACCCTGTGCAGTGAAAGAGGACAGGAATGCACCCTATCTCATAGATACGGCCAAAGCATGACAGAACAATACATTCCATTCTAACACATGCCAGTACAACGCGGCCATTACAGCGCAAATGCATTTACCACTCATAACATTTACCATGCATTTACAATGATTATGCCTTTACCCTGCAGGCCTTTATAACTAATTTTGATGTAAAAGATGAATGTTAAAGGTATATGTGTTTTTAAGCTTTTACCTGATCCAGTCCTAAGTCCTAAATCCATTTCCCGACACCACCCCCTGGTGCCCAGCCCCCCCAAAAACCCTGTCTGAGCCCTAAAACTGGACCCCGACGCAACTCTCTTTGCCCTTTAAAAACTTCCCAGCTCTGAGCCCTAAAAACCTGACCCCGGCTCAATCCCCCTGGCGCCCTGCCCTTAAAAAACCAGGTCCCAGCCCTGATCCTTAAAACCGGACCTCTAGCGCAACCCCCTGGCTCCCTGCCCTTACAAAAAGACACAGCCCTTGACCTGTGCCCAAAATATTGACCCTGGCGCAACGCCCCCGGTCCTTTAAAACTTCCTGGCCCCAGCACTGAGCCCTCCAACTTGACCCCGGCTTAAGCCCCTGTCCCCTTGCACTTAAAAAAAACAGGTTCCAGCTTGAGCCTTGAATACGAACCTCTAAGCAACCCCCCCCCGGCTCTCTGCCCTTACAAAAATACACAGCCCCAGCCCTGAGCTCTAAAACTTGACCTCGGCGCAACCCTTACATCACCCAGCCCTTTTTTTAAAAAAAAAACAGGCCCCAGCCTGGTGCCCTGAAACCAAACCCTAGTGTTACCCTCCTTGCCCTAAAAAAAAATCCACCCCAGGCAAGAGCCCTAAAACTGGACACGTCACTGCACCATCCCTGAAAGTCCCCACACCCCACGTCCTCCTGTACAATCCCCCTTACCTCCATGAGATGTGCCTTTTCTTTGAAGTAGAAAAGCAGGTTGTTTTCTTTTCCCTTAAGTGGAACCGCAAGCCGGGTCTCTCTTCTCTAACAATGCCAATAGCCTGTACTACACCAGGGCCCTTAGTACTGTTGCCGTGCCTTTGCCCTTACCACCACTACCACTACCACTCACATGCCCTTACTGTTCATACCATTACAACATAATTAGTTATAAAGGCATGCGTGGTAAAAGCATATGCATTGTAAAATCATGCGTGGTAAAGTATATGCGTGGTAACGGTACACAAGCTATAGCAACCGTGTGGTAAAAGCTATGTGTGGTAACAGCCATATTGTAATGGCTGTTTCCCAGATATGGTACATTCCTGACCTTTTCTTTTGATGAAGCGCAGCAAAGTGACTTACTGGGCTGTCCTGTGTCAAAATATTGTAAAGTAAGCCCTCTGTGTTTATATTGGAGCATTTGCATGCATCAAAGATAGAGGTGAAATATCAGGTTTTGTCTTCTGAGAATTGAGAAACTGGAGCATATTTTTATTTTTTTAAGGCAAAGTTAGAGGATTTTGTAAAAGTGGTCTAGGTGGCAATCCTGTTGGGGTTCCAGAAAAGAAAGGAAGGGCTGTAGTATGCCAGCTCTTTTTTTAACACACAACACTTAAATATAAGGAAATTAATTACACACATAATTCTAATTACATCAGCAATTTAGAAAGCATAAATGAAGCACATCTTTGTAATTTGTACGTGTGGTGGAAACAAATGATGTTTTTAGGATCAAAACAAATCAAGACACTAAACTTGTTGATGCACAAATGATAAATATCCAATGAAACCCGGTTTCCACACATTATCAATTTTGCATTATATAGTTTTACCAGTAAAACTGTATGTCTATGCAAATTTAGTGGTCATGTCAACGGAAAATGTGCTGACTGTAAATGACAGTGCGCTACCACACTAGTGTTTCTAACGCACCACCACAGACCACACCCTAACCACTATCCTGCTTAATGAGGAAAGAATATTTGCTACAAAGTTTTTTTAGTATGACTCTTGGGTTATACACAATCCCTATTACCTCAGTGATATAAAATGAATGACAGCGCCACTACTTTGAACATTGATTTCCAGCAGCTGGTTCTAGATTGAAAGAAGCAGACTATCTAATACTTTTGCCGCAAATCTTTGCCGATTAAAGGAATTCTTCCTTTCAATGTGACTAATGCACCTGGTTGAGAGGACTGTCGTGCTGCATATACTATTGTCTTGATAAAGACCCGCCGCGACTGAAAACATTGGCGCTTTCAGGGTCGAAACGTCGACATCCATTCACAGGCCACATAAACTTGGAGCCCCCAACAAACTTGAAAGAAACTATAGGGTTCCCAGATTGTATCAGTTGATGGTCTTATGAAATGATATTTTGTATATACATGTACAGTTTTTCTACATGAAATTTGGATATATTTGGTTTATCACAAGAACACTATTCACTAATGTCACTTGGCTTTGCACTATACTTTGATATGGTGACAGTTATTTGTATATAATGTATAAAATTATTTTTTGACTCAGAAAATGATATAAAGAAAGCATAGAGTAACACTTAGGTTTTCCTTCTTTATTTACTATAAGGATTTGTTACAGTACTTTGGAGGGTTTATGTTGGTTCTATTAGAAAAAACTGGATAAAGTACTTGTTGTTTGAACCCGACAGAACCGTTATTTTTTTAAATTATGCAAATTTAGTGGTCATGTCAACGGAAAATGTGCTGACTGTAAATGACAGTGTGCTACCACACTAGTATTTCTAACGCACCACCACAGACCACACCCTAACCACTATCCTGCTTAATGAGGAAGGAATATTTGCTACAAAGTTTTTTTTGTATGACTCTTGGGTTATACACAATCCCTATTAACTCAGTGATATAAAATGAATGACAGCGCCCCTACTCTGAACATTGTTCCAGCACCACTGGGTTTCGCTGTATGAATTTGCATCAACTGACCTTCTGATATCACTTCAGCTGATGACCAGAGGCTTGTGTACTAGTGTGCAGACAACCACCTCCCTCAGACCACAGCCAGCTTAATATTGCATGATTGCAAGGGGTAAGAGACTGCACCAGCTCAAATCCCCATCTATTTTTTTTTAATTTACAAGCAAGCTGACACTCCTGTAGAAAGGTAACATAACATTACATTTTCCAAATAATTTTTCATTTTCAAACAGAGGATTAATCTCATTTAGCTTCCAGCGCACAGTTTACATTCAGGGGGTTGTGCAAGTAAGTTTACCAGTGCCAGTCTGTAAATGTAATGATAAAATACAAAATGTTGCTTCACTGACAAAAATATCACAGATCCATCGAGTGCATAGACCCCTACATTTCTCCCGTAGTAATTTGAAAAATAGAACACCTTATTTGGAATACAAATAGTATACGCACAACGGGACATCCCCAAATTCCTTCCCCTTACCGCCCGCTACGCCCAAGAACTCGCGGAATCAGGACATGTTTTCTATGCGTAGCCTCTTACTCACATCAATCCAAGTGAATCATCATAGTCCATTACCAAATCAAAGTATTCTTCTTGGATATACATAAAAACTATTCACAGCATCACACTTTATCTGCATCAACGTGTCACCGGCAGTAAGGAAATTAGGTACGACATTACACTTTAACATTTATCTCAGCGTACACTAGAACAACTTGGCTGTACATTTCGAACTTACACTTTACCTTTTAACTCGGCTGTACACAAGAACTTGTCCGTACATTTGAACTTAGCCGTCTAGGCCGCCATTCTCCCATTTGGCTGCGCATATTATACCGGCAGGCCCCAACGTGCTTCAGCCAACAGTTACATTACTTGACATCCAGGTCACCGCATACCGCACCGGCCCACCTGAACACAGTGAACACAGGTATCCTGCCCAAGATTCGACTCAGTCCATACGTGGTGGGTAAGGGCAGTAGAGTCCAGGACTACCGGCAGGCCAGTCCCTCTTCCCCGCCTACCCACTGCACTTGTGGAATCTACCCCTTGCATTGCTTTGTGTCACTTTGCATCAAATAGACAATAATTTGGTACAATTTGAGTTGATCAGCACAATCAGTTACAGTTTTTGATGCAAACCCTGATCTAATAAGATATCTGGGCTGGGCTTTGGGTCAAAGAATAATGCCTGCTTGAAGCAGGGTTGTGACTGAGACTTACCTGAATATTGGCTGGAGAGTCTTTAAAGCCATCTGATCTTCTGCCGCAGGCCCGCACCTGTATCTGTAAAAAGAAAAGAAAACAGGATATTAGAAAATAGATGAAAGACTGCAAGGAATAAGTGAGAAAGAAAAGAAGAAAGGACTAGGAAAAATGCACAAACATGGGAAAAAAACTATAAAAGAATGTCTTTCCTGCTTACAGGGTGAGAAGAAGGAAGGAGCTGAAGACACTGCCAAGATCGACAGGCAGCACCAACCCCAAGAGTACAATCGAGCCAGATCAGCTGGAGCATGCCGAGTCCGACGCACCACGAGTAAACTACCCACTTAAGGACATGGTTGTTTACCCCAGCCATATCTGTATACAGATCGACACTAGTCTACCATGTAATTTGCTCTCAGGAAACTCATTTGGCACATAATATTCCCCCCCATCATTGTACATGCAGACACTCTAATTCTCAGTGGAGCACAACAGTTTCAGTGCCACGACTAGCCTGCATTTGGCTATGTGATGCAGTCCCTGCTGAGCTTTGGAAGCCTGCAGCTCTTGCAATACGGTTGATGCAATGAGTTATTTTTATCACAAATGTGTATGATACCAGCCAAACATGTTATTGTCCTGTTGATGATCCTGAGATTCAGGTGAATCGAAACGTTGTCGACCTAATGGTTCTGTTCATTCTGATCCTTCTGACTATATGTAATTGATATATGGGTGCAGTAGTGCTGTGTTGTATTATCTGTGACTAATGTTGTTTATATTTGTCACTATTATTTTGTCTTCTGCCTGTGTGAACTACGTACCTCTATAAGTGTGCCTCGTAGGGGTATTACCCTTATGTTATATGTTATGTATTGATACATTTATGTTTTAAAAGTTGGTTGAAGATTCCCTGGGTTATATTTATATTCCCAGTGCTTTCTACACATGGACCTCCTGTTCCTTGCAATATAATACTACCCTTGGTCCCATGGCATCCATGGGATTCCCTTGTATTTTCAAAAACAACAATTTTTATCAACACCTAGTAGATACACTCATATACATGCGTGGATTCGGATCATGATCTGATTGTGATGCACAATGACCTGCACATATATGTTCCACCAAGAGGCCCTTGGCAAATTGACCTCTAACACTAAAAATACCTGACAGAAAAACAACGTTTATTTACCCACGTCAAACAATTCCTTAAAGATAATGAGGAATCGGTGACCCCAGTGGAGAAACTATGGGGTGAAGGGGAGAATACAATATGAGGTTTTCTCACAAAGGAATCAGCAATACACAAAGCACAGACTAACTGTGTGAAAAATAATCACAAAACCACACCCCAACTAAAGAATACTCCCTCTCTCCGACTCATATTACTTTATGCACCCGTAAAATAACCAATCATCCCTGAATTGCCTTTATATGAGCTCTGCAACAAAAAAGTCTGTTTTTCGAGTTCATCTACGACACTAAAAAAGGAGGGCTCCCTAGTCGCATTGCAAATCCGACAATCAGAGTCCTCAAGGATGATATCTCAGTAAGCGATACCTCAGTAATGCTGAGGATGATCTTCATTCAAACCCGCAAGACATTATGTTTGCATTCCAAATGTACTATGAAGCTCTATGCACCAGTGCCCTGTCCACAGGGAGTCGGGGAAATACATTTCATGACTGGCATAAACTGACACAGGATGAACCGACATGTTGGCATGCAACATAACTGTAGATGAGCTAGCTCAAGTGATTGATTGATGGCAAGGCTTTGGGTAAAGCACAGCAGAGAAGAGGGCTTACCACTGGAATTTTATCAGACAACTAAGCACCTGATTGGTCCCCTGCTACTTTTAGTGTCCAATAAGAACCTGAAGGATGGCCACATGCATAGTGATCTTCTCCAGGCCTAAGTATCTGTCATTCCCAAGCCGGTTAAGAAACCTTTAGATTGCAGTAGTTACCAGCCCATATATAGGGCCAGCTTTAACGCTGATGGCGCCCTGTGCAACAATGTTTGTTGGCGCCCCCACCAGACTCCCTCACTCCTACTCTTTAACAGTGCCCCCTCAAGTCTCCATAACCACTCTCTCGCAGATGTATTTAATTAGTTATATAGCACCACCTATACCAGTATAGGGTGTCAGAGCACTTTACACCACACATACATTACACAGAGACAATCAGTCTTATGTGTGTAAATCAGTGTATAGGAAATGTTACATAAGCCAGAGGACTACAAGGGGAGTCACATGTCATCATTACTGGTAGACTCAGAATTTAAAACATAACTCCATGCGTGAGGGTAACATTTACTTTTTTTACCAAAAGGAACCCTTTTTGAAACATTACAATAAAGAAAGACATCATAATGCTTTAATCTATACCTAGCAGTTTGCATGCAGCTCTTTGATGACAGTTATTATTAGCTCACTGTTCCATGTTAGAATTTTAACATCTACACTGCCAGTAACAAAAGGATCTCTGACAAAAGCACTGACCTATTTAAACTATATGGGGCTTATTTACAAGGCCCATGCGCCACTTTTGTGTCATTTTTAACATGGGAAAAGTGACGCAAACGTGGCGCAAGTGAGTCGTAACTCTGCCCCTATGCACTTTGTGATCTGCATGGTACACATTCTTTGTAGCAGGCACATTAACCCCCTGTGTTACCATAAAATGAGTTAAAACATCCACTAGACAAAACTCCTCATCTCTCCAGGAAGAACATTAATCACCTGACTTATCTTGACCAATAATGGAGTAGCAGGTGTTTTGAAAACCATAAAATACTTCCAAACAGGTGCCCCTGGGATAGTCAGCAACCGGTGCGGTGGCACCGGTCGCACGGCCCTAAAGCCGGACCTGTCAATATCGCTCATAAAAGTGTAAAGATTTGAGCTAAAGTGCTACCCAATCGCCTATGGAGAGCTTTTTATCAATTGATCCATCCCTACCATGTGGGGCTTATCTAGGGTCACGCTTCCTCCAACCATCTTCAAACATTTTCTCACATCCTATCACAGGTGAGGGATGATCTGGACGAGAGAGGCCTTCTTTCTTTGGATGCTGAGAAGGCATTTGAAAGGGTTGAATGGGGATACCTCTTCAGTACCATGGAGAAAATGGGCATTGATCGGACGTTCCTCAAGACCACCACCTGGATGTACCACAAACCCACTGCATCAGTACAATGTTGCAGGCAAGATTCCCTTTACTTCCAACAATGCCCCTGTTGTTTTTAATTTCCCTGGAACTCCTAGCAATTGCAATCCCCACAAAGAACACATTCATGAGATATACACACCTGCAAGTGAATTGAAAGTGTTACACTATGGTGACAACATACTGCTGATTTTATTGAGGACCATTGAATCCATCTCTGCACTGATGCATCAACTAGAGACCTTCTTACAGTTTTCAGGATATAAAAGTATGCATTATTCACGTGTCTTCATGACAAATTGAAATACTTAGGGATTTATATCAACAAGGACTCAGCGACATGGATCAGAATAATGTCCTTCCCATTCCTATTACCATGCGGCATGAGTTCCAGAAATGGATGCAACTCACACTCTACCTGTAGAGGGCCATTCAAGTTGTTAAAATTAACACAATTCCAAAATTCTATCACGTCATTGATGTGATTTATTTATCTGTTCCGCAGCAAATGTTCTGAGACGTGGAATGGGACATCACTGATTCATTTGGGGAGAGGGACAAGCTGAGACAGAAAGGTTCCAATCTTTACTCCTTTTCAGAGAAAGGTTGTCTATGTCTCCCCCACATAGAGTGCAGAGAAGCAGGGCAGTCCTTCTTCTGTAGTGTCCACAGAAGTGTACTGAAAAGTGGGTCTGAGGGTTCCCTTTTTATACTTGGTGCCCATTTTGAAGTGGAAGAAATTTCCGGAGTTTCCCTCTACAGAAGTTTCTACAATTTCCTGCCTCCCTGCCCTGGTACTAGTCTGTCTGTGGTTGCATTAGGCTCGTATGAAGTCCTTTGAGTGTGAGCAGGGCCAGTGCCTTTTAAGTGAAAGTGTGGTAGGTGACTGCTCCGCCCATCCTGCCAACATCCAGACCCTCTATTGTGATGCTCTCTAGTAGGAATACACACAAAGGCCGACTGCCAACTACACTGAGTCATGTGACCCAGGAACTGTGTACAGGCACTAAATGGTTAAAACAAGAAAATGCCATTTTTCCAAATGTAGCCTTTTCACAATTGTGATGTAAAAACGATTAAAGAGGTTTTTAAGTTACAATTCTTTAAACAGCAAACTCAGCATTCCCTCTTGCTCCCAATTGAAGGTTATCGCTTTTAAATATATTAAGGTAAGCCAATGTTATCCTATGAGAGAGATAGGCCTGGCAGTAGTGAAAAAGAAATGTAGGAGTTTTTCACTGCCCGGACACGTAAAATATAAAGTACATGCCCAGCTTTTTAAATAAAATGCACTCTGCCCACTGGACTGTTTAGGGCCTACACCAGGGGTGACATACGCATTAAAAAGGAAGGTTTAGGCATGGCAAAAGGGTTTATTTTGCCAGGTCGAAATGGCAATTTATTACTGCACACACAGGCTCTGCAGTGGTAGGCTTGAGACAGTTTTATAGAGCTACTTAAGTGGGTGGCACAATCAGAGCTGCAGGCCCACTAGTAGCATTTAATTTACAGGCCCTGTGTACATGTAGTATCACATTACTAGGGATATACACATCAATTAAATGTACCAGTTGATTGTAAACCTAATCCACCATGTTTAAAGGAAAGAGTACAAATGGAAACAAGGAAGAGTTCTCCCAATTATTTTGGGGTCCAGAGGGGGGAGACAAAGGCAAACTAAGCATAAAGGGTACCTCTAGAAGGACCTATATTACTTTTACCAAAGGAATATATCCTAGAAACATTCACATTTGAAGGATGCTAAAGAGAGAAGCCAAAACATCAAGATATTATTAAAACATATTTTTATTTATCTTTTTATATATTTAAGTTTGACTTATTAGTTTTTAGGAATTTGTGCCTCTATACATTTCATTTTATCACATGACATCACTAACATAAATTCATAAACGTTCATTATATAATTTATACAATTGAGTACAGTGCAAATTAGAGAAAGGATGTGACCCTAACAATGTAATATATTACTAACATACATTCACTCTCACATACCAGTCATACATCTACATTGATTTAAAAATACATAACAAACATATAAACAAAACTAAACACAATAGAATAATAACCCGAAGGTATAATTGGTGGTTCACAATTGGAGCATAGATTTTAACAATTCTAACAATCATTGATCTGTGTGTCATTGACCAATCTATGATTCATTGTCCAGATCTTTTTGGATGTACGGCCTACGTACGTTTCGGTGATAGAATCACCTTCCTCAGGGCCAAAGAAGATAGAACAAAAAGCAAGAGTGGAAAAGCAGACTAACATAAATACTAAATCTCTACATAGTTAAAAAGATCGGGGCAGTGCAGTGTTTTTCTTTTTTTCTGAAAATAAAAGAAACATTTGTAAACATATAATCATTCTATAAATTTTTAACATTTCAAAAAACTAGCATCCTATACACACAGCAGTATAGATCAATCAATATTTTTATAAAGTATTTTGTTTTTCACAGACTGCTTTGAAGTAGCACCTATAACCTTATAACCCTATAACCTTATAAATGAAGATTTAGAAATTAAGGAGCAAGAATAGAGGTATAACCCAAGTGGTTAGAGCATGAGTACACCCAGTGCAGTCATACTGATCTTGTAGTAAAAGGTAGTGCTCTATTTCCCAAGATGGTAGATATGGTCTATCAGAGGTTATGATAGTGTAAAGGAAGAGGGGGAATTTTTACCTATTTGTAGTCACATGGGCATATATGGCATGTACTTATGTAAAAAGGCGGAAGTGATAAATCCCTCTAACTGCTACTAGTAGGAAGATTTCTGGAAGAGATAATAGGACTAGTAAGATGATGTCAAGCAGGAGGGTGAACCTATGAAGAATATTCAAGAGAGCGTTACCTTTGGTCCAATAAAGTGCGTTATATTACAAGATCCAAAGGTTGATGATGGCTAGGAACTCCGGATAAAATTGGTAGAGATAAAGGTCTTATATGCAATTATGGCTTGTCATCTAGTGGTTCTGCATGGAAAAATTCGAAGATCTATTATTGCACACAGTTGCTACAGATCCTTAGTCACAGTTATCTAAGATAATTAAAGAAAGAATGAACTAAGATACATAAAGAGGAAGAGTGCTGGGTTTACCTGAACTTTAGACTTTGTTTTGACAAATGCCAAAAATATGACGACGTGGGGCAGCCTCTACATCTGAAATACAATAATGAAGTGTTGTGAGATAACTGCTAAAGATGGCAAGGTGAAAAGGTTAGCAATAAATGTTAACCGGGATTAAAGATAAAATGGGAACTTAGTGAGTTCTGTTCGCTGTGATGGTAGAGTATGCTAAGCATTTACAAGGTAATAAAAAATGAAAGGCATTAAGGCTTAGGCAATTTAACAGCGTAATAAGCGCATATGTTAGCAGGCTGCCGGTAACCCCTTGAAAAGGCTTGGTGCAGTGTCACTGAGACTGCGCACACGTACTTGCATAGAGAGAGCCTGACTAGTGGCTAATCCAGCAGGTTCCTTGCCCAGAGCAAATAGGCGCAAGTGGATTTGATAGACTAAATGCGCAATGCTCTGTCAATGTACTGAACTTATTAGCGGGGTTTGGTGTAGGATAACTTTAAACGCGCACGATTCCTCACATAGAGAAAGACCTAGAGTCGACAGGCGCTGATGCGGTACTAGCACAAAATATACTGTCAGTGTTCTAATCGGCATCCGGCACCCTGACAGAGCAACAAGCTATCAGTTTTCTGTATTACTCAGCGCCTGTCGACTCTAGGTCTTTCTCTATGTGAGGAATCGTGCGCGTTTAAAGTTATCCTACACCAAACCCCGCTAATAAGTTTAGTAAATTGACAGAGCATTACGCGGTTAAATTGCCTAAGCCTTAATGCCTTTCATTTTTTATTACCTTGTAAATGCTTAGCATACTCTACCATCACAGCGAACAGAACTCACTAAGTTCCCATTTTATCTTTAATCCCGGTTAACATTTATTGCTAACCTTTTCACCTTGCCATCTTTAGCAGTTATCTCACAACACTTCATTATTGTATTTCAGATGTATAGGCTGCCCCACGTCGTCATATTTTTGGCATTTGTCAAAACAAAGTCTAAAGTTCAGGTAAACCCAGCACTCTTCCCCTTCATGTATCTTTGTTCATTCTTTCTTTAATTATCTTAGATAACTGTGACTAAGGATCTGTAGCAACTGTGTGCAATAATAGATCTTCGAATTTTTCCATGCAGAACCACTAGATGACAAGCCATAATTGCATATAAGCACTTTATCTCTACCAATTTTATCTGGAGTTGCTAGCCATCATCAACCTTTGGATCTTGTAATATAACGCACTTTATTGGACCAAAGGTAACGCTCTCTTGAATATTCTTCATAGGTTCACCCTCCTGCTTGACATCATCTTACTAGTCCTATTATCTCTTCCAGAAATCTTCCTACTAGTAGCAGTTAGAGGGATTTATCACTTCCGCCTTTTTACATAAGTAAATGCCATATACGCCCATGTGACTACAAATAGGTAAAAATTCCCCCTCCTCCTTTACACTATCATAACCTCTGATAGACCATATCTACCATCTTGGGAAATAGAGCACTACCTTTTACTACAAGATCAGTATGACTGCACTGGGTGTACTCATGCTCTAACCACTTGGGTTATACCTCTATTCTTTCTCCTTAATTTCTAAATCTTCATTTATAAGGTTATAGGGTTATAAGGTTATAGGTGCTACTTCAAAGCAGTCTGTGAAAAACAAAATACTTTACAAAAATATTGATTGATCTATACTGCCGTGTGTATACGATACTAGTTTTTTGAAATGTTAAAAATTTATAGAATGATTATATGTTTACAAATGTTTCTTTTATTTTCAGAAAAAAAGAAAAACACTGCACTGCCCCGATCTTTTTAACTATGTAGAGATTTAGTATTTATGTTAGTCTGCTTTTCCACTCTTGCTTTTTGTTCTATCTTCTTTGGCCCTGAGGAAGGTGATTCTATCACCGAAACGTACGTAGGCCGTACATCCAAAAAGATCTGGACAATGAATCATAGATTGGTCAATGACACACAGATCAATGAGTAATTGGTGGAATTGTTAAAATCTATGCTCCAATTGTGAACCACCAATTATACCTTTGGGTTATTATTCTATTGTGTTTAGTTTTGTTTATATGTTTGTTATGTATTTTTAAATCAATGTAGATGTATTACTGGTATGTGAGAGTGAATGTATGTTAGTAATATATTACATTGTTAGGGGCACATCCTTTCTCTAATTTGCACTGTACTCAATTGTATAAATTATATAATGAACGTTTATGAATTTATGTTAGTGATGTCATGTGATAAAATGAAATGTATAGATGCACAAATTCCTAAAAACTAATAAGTCAAACTTAAATATATAAAAAGATAAATAAAAATATGTTTTAATAATATCTTGATGTTTCGGCTATTCTCTTTAGCATCCTTCAAATGTGAATGTTTCTAGGATACATTCCTTTGGTAAAAGTAATATAGGTCCTTCTAGAGGTACCCTTTATGCTTAGTAAAGGAAAGAGTACAAGCACCTTAGCACTGGATAGCAGTGGTAAAGTGTGCAGAGGCTAACACAAATGGGTTCAGGTAAAAAGTTATTGGATGACCCTCCAGAGAGGACCGGGCCCAACAATGTTCTTTCCTACCTCTTCTTTTGATTAGGGTCTTTTCTCTGACTCCCCAATCTGCATCTCCCATCTCAGGCACTGGGTCCCCCGAAACAAAGGCTAAAGTAAATGTAATAAAAATAAAATTAAACAAAACAGCAGAAATGTTTCATATCGTCTTTTATCCCATCTTCCTCTCTGTTTACATTTATTTCACCAAGGAGCTACTCATTTCGTTTCATCTACATCTCCACCCCCTTGCAACATTGTTTGTTTTGCCTCTTACCGCCTTTCAGAATACTCTTGACATTCTTTCTCCTCCGTGCACCCTTTTTTGGTTAACACCCTCGCTTACTTTCTGTCAGGTGTTTTTCATATCCTTTCTCATTTCCCTATTCTCTTTCCTATACCCCACCTCTCATCATTTGAATGCCTCAGTCCCGGTGGTTATGCCCAACTAAGCACTATGGTGAGCAGTGGGTAGGTTTTCTTGCCCACTTCTCCCTGCTATTGCTATGCCCTTTTCCCTTCCGCCCTTGTCCCATTAACTTTCCCCGTCAGCCCTGCCCCACCCCCTTGAATTCACTCAAAGCTGCCCCAGGATATACCTATCAAGTACTGGAAGGTCATGAGGCAGGACCGTGGTCCCATCCTCATCCCTCGTCTCTGGGTTGCTCACTTGGAGGTTTGGGTGCCTTGCTGGATCCTGTAGATAGTTTCCATTTCATGTTAGTAGTGGCTGAAAAGTCTGCTGTGATAATAATCTGTCTGTTATCCTGTTGATAGTGGTAATTATTCCTTTCCTAGAATCTGTAAAGCAAGCCAAGATGTGTCATGGAAGGACACACAAGAGCAAACATGGAGAGCCCTCTGGAGCTCCATTGATGGATCAAAAGTGACACACAATCGGGAAAGAAGTAGTATGCTTAAAAAGGTGAAAATATTGTATTTCACTTCGTACGGCACTCCCAGAATCCTTTACTCCCAGAATCTGTATATTGTCTCTATGGCTACTGTTGTCCAAGCCAATCATCTTCTGATGGAGTTGCCATAGGCTTCACCCGGAATCAGGTAGGTTATTCACACGTTGTTCAGCATCACTGAGGCAGTTTTCCGTAGACGTTTGTTCTGTTCAAAATGAGGAGATGTCACCTTGTAAAGATTGCAATTCCGAGAAGGTGGTGGCCACCATTGAGGACATAGTTTCTATGGAATCTTTGATTTAAGCCATTTCCTTGAGAAGGACCACCCGGCCATGTCCGGTACGTCTGTCGTGGATGTCATGTCAGGTGTTGAGTGTTTTTGAGGTGTACTGTAGCAATGGGTGCCCCCAGACTTTGTGCGGCAGCAGCAGAAAAGAGCTTTGGCCCTCTTAAAGTTGGCTGCTGGTAGTGATATATTCCCAGGGATGGCAGGACATTTATTTGGCAATGTCACTGACTGCCAGGCCTGCTGAATACCACAGCTGCCCAGTTTTGATTCCTTTGTTTGCCTCTTTCTTCCAGCACCCTAAAGGTTCTATTTTTTTCTTACTTTTGCAGGATCCTTTTTTTCCCAGGATCCTTTTTTTCCCGAATGTGATCTTATCCTTCTCTTCCACCCTTGGTATCCCTTCCTCTATTTGGTCTGGGTAAAGTTAGATTATCAAAATTAGGATTGGGTAAACAAAAATGAGTGCTTGCACCCCCCACTTCCAACTAGCAGCACAAATTAAGCGCGTTGACCAAGGCTCTGGAATGATGGATGGTTGGCTGCCTGGCTATCTTTAGATCTTTCCCAATCGAGATGACCTCAGGTGAAGGAATATTATCCTAAATCACTCACCAGGCACATTTATACAACATGCCTCTGACCACAATGTTTCTTAACTTTTTAGATACTAGATGCTCACACAACTTGACCTGATGATGACCTCACATCTATAGACGTAAAAATGCAGCCAACTATAGACACACTGACTTCTCTTTTACCATATAGAAAGTCAAAAGTCTTGTTGTTTTTAATTGCTGCATGTGGTTACCTCTCACTTACCACTGCCAGTTCTTTCACTCAATTGTGAGCACTGCGTCTTGTCTTACACTATCAAAATGTTTGATATGCTTTAAGAATATACAATGAATAAATTAATTGCATTGTAATATCGGTCATCTGCTTGCTTCTATTTCTTATCCGGGTGTACTATTTATTGTACGATCATAAAATCTCCTTAGACCTTTTACTTTTTCGCTTACTTGACTAATGGCCTATAGTGAACCACTGTCTTTTACAGTACAGTTTATCACCTTAATTTATCAAAAATTGTGGGGTTTCCCTTGTTTTATAATACATATTCTTCTAAAAGGGGCGTTTTTTAAAGGGTTATGATAACATTCGACTTTACCAGTAAAGAGGATTTGTAATTACCATTCCAATTATATGAAACATAACATATCAACTCCTTCTCAATCAGGAATTACAGCTTATAAAGTGTAACAAGGATTTCCCAATGTTAACCAATGGGAGAGGTAGGCCTCACAATGGTGAAAATCAAATGTGAGTGTTTTTCATGACGAGGACATGTAAAACTTAAAAGCACATGTTTGACCATTTGATTACACAGCACTCTGCCCTATTGGCTATATGGGGTCTACCTTAGGGGTGGCATATACAATAAAAAGGAAGTTTCGGGCTCATCAAGGGGATGTAAATGCCATGTCGAACTGGCAGTGTAAACTGCATGCACAGGCCCTGCAGTAGCAGGCCTGAGACATGTTTAAAGGGATACTTGTGTGGATAGCACGGCCAGTGCTGCAGGCCCACTAGTAGCATTTATTTTATAGGCCCTGGGCACATGGATTGCATTCTGCTAGGAGTGTATAGGTAAATTAAATATGCCAATTGTGGATAAGTCAATCAAACCATGTTTATGGGAGAGAGAGCATGCACTTTAGCACTGCTTGGCTGTGGTAAAGTGCTCAGAGTTCTAAGGCCAACAAAACGAATTCAGCAAAATTGGAGACAAGCAGCCAAAATGTTTGGGGAAAGACCACCCTAAGGCTGACAGGTCTAACATTCAGCTAGAATCATTGGCAGCCAGTATGGACATCTAATTATCAGTGCCAGCCACAATGTCCATTTTCCCCACGAAAAAAACAAAAAGATTGGTATTCAGTAAGTCTTCTCTTCTCAATCTTCAACCATCTAAATTCCAATCCCTTAACTCCAAAAAAATATATTTATATGCAGATGGGGCTTCAAAAGCATGTATATTTAACGTCCAATAGCTTCCCAAACAAAAGTGAGCATTGGAATATCGTAAATGATAACATGTGGAATCTTATCTTTCACACCGAAATATGGTTGAATAAAAGTTCTGGTCCGGACCTTGAATCAGCCATTGCTAATGGGTACTCGATCTCACTTCTAGAGAGTATCTGAACCGTGGGTAGTGGGGTTGCCATCATCTACTCACCCCAATTTATTTTGTTCCAGTCAGCAAGTAGATCTACATAATAAACCTGAGGGCTTTTAACACAAAGATTTCGGACAATTTCTCCCCTTCTGGTATTCTTGTATATTGCCCCCCTCACCCCCCCATTCAACTAACAGTTCTGTGAGATCTTAGCCATTGCCATCATGCCTTTATTTTTTATAATATTCTAATATTAACCGTCCGAGGTGACTGTAATATTCGTGTTGATAAGCCTTCATGTAAAGCTGCTAAACAGTTGATGGAAGCAATGGCCAACTTCAAATGAATTCAAAAAGTTGCTGGCCCCACACACTCTATGGTCACACCCTAGATGTTACTCTTTCCAACCTGGAAAAACTTCCCTTACAGCAGCTTTAAAAGAAAATGAGCCCCTTGGCATGTGGACTTGGATACAGTACTGAATTCGATCTCTTTCAAGTGAAGGTTGACCAGTGTGGTGATATCGATAGGGCCATGACTGCTTTTGAGTCAGATCCAAGAACAAATCATGATCCAATTGTGCCTCTGAAAACAAATTGCAATAAAAGGGCTTCTCCCTCTGCTCCATGGTTCTCTGCAGAACTGGAAGAGGAAAATGCAACAACAAAAAAATTGAGAGGATGTGGCATCACCGTTTTTCTGAGGATAAATGTATCTACAAATCAGCACTGAACACTTTACACCAGAGGTCTTCAATCTGTGGGGCGCGACCCCCAGGGGGGTCGTGGAGTCCTGGGAAGGGGGTCGCAGATTCTGCCAGAGTGCAGTTCCTGGCGTCGGGCTGATCGAGAGTGCTCAAGGCGGAGGCCGCCTAATTCACACCGAGGTGTGAAAAACATCAAAGCCTCGTTAACAAGTAAAGTTCTTTTAAAGACCTGTGATAGTACTCTGGTGTGCCTTTGTGTGTGTCCAAGCTGTTTCAGCCAGGCTGACATACACGAGCTGGGGGGGGGAGGAGGCTGTAGCCTTTTGAGTTCAATGGACTTAGCTGTGGGTTTATTTTTACTTTTAACGTTTTATATAGCGCTAGTTTAACCCGTAGGTATCAGAGCGCTTTACAAATACACAGTAAACAGCAGAAGGACAGCAGAAGGACATTACAATCATATCATTGGTTCAAGTCCCACAAGCCCTCATACCTGGCGCCTGTGCAGGAGAAATGTGGCTGAGAGTCTGTTCTTCATGGTGAGATGTTTTCACAGCCGGCTGCCACCTCCCCCCCCCCCCCCCCCCCCAAGCAGGGAGGCACAGAGATGCCCTCCCATGAGAGAGGAAGACGAAGCAGAGAGATACTGACCCCCCATGAGAGAGGCACAGACATGGTGGGTGAATGAATGATGGGTGGATGGATGGATGAAAGGGTGGACGGATGAAGGATGTATGGATGGATGGATGAAAGGGTGGATGGCTGTATGGATGGAAAGATGGAAGGATGAAAGGGTGGACGGATGTGTGAAAAGGTGGGTGGATGAATGATGAGTGGATGGATGTAAAGATGAAAGGGTGGATGGATGGATGAAGGATGGATGCATGTGTGAAAAGGTGGGTGGATGGAGGATGGATGGATGAAAGGGTGGATGGAAGGATGAAAAGGTAGATGGATGAGGGATGGATGTATGGATGGATAAAAGGTTGCATGGATGAATGATGGCTGGATGGATGTGTGAAAAGGTGGGGGGTGAATGATGGATGGGTGGGTGGATGGATGGATGAAAGGGTGGGTGGATGAAGGATGGATGTATGGAAAAAGGGTGGATGGATATATGGATGGAATAATGAAAGGGTGGATGGATGAAGGATGGATGTATGGATGGAAGGATGAAAGGGTGGATGGATGAAGGATGGATGTATGGGTGGATGGATAAAAGGTTGCATGGATGAATGATGGATGGATGGATGTGTGAAAAGGTGGGGGGTGAATGATGGATGGGTGGGTGGATGGATCGATGAAAGGGTGGGTGGATGAAGGATGGATGGATGGAAAAAGGGTGGATGGATATATGGATGGAATAATGAAAGGGTGGATGGATGAAGGATGGATGTATGGATGGAAGGATGAAAGGGTGGATGGATGAAGGATGGATGTATGGGTGGATGGATAAAAGGTTGCATGGATGAATGATGGATGGATGTGTGAAAAGGTGGGTGGAAGAATGATGAATGAATGGACGGGTGGATAGGTAAAGGATGGATGTATGGATGGAAGGATGAAAGGGTGGATGGATGATGGATGTATGGATGGATAAAAGGTTGCATGGATGAATGATGGATGGATGTGTGAAAAGGTGGGTGTGTGGATGGACGGGTGGATAGGTAAAGGATGGATGTATGGATGGAAGGATGAAAGGGTGGATGGATGAAGGATGGATGAATGTGTGGAAGTGTGGGTGGATGAATGATGGATGGATGGATGTGATGAGGTCTAACAGGCGCATTTATGGTTGTCGATAGTTGTTTATGATGAGGAGTACTAGTTTCTAGAATCTTTTGTCGGAAGGGGGTCCTTACGCCTAAAAAGGTTTTACAAGGGGGTCTCGGCATCAAAAAGTTTGAAGACCTCTGCTTTACACATACAATAAGACACGTTAAAGCCTGTATGTTTACCAAACAGATTCCCTGGACCATATTTAAAATTGTAGATTCCTTCCTGAATCCAAAATCAGGCAAACAATCAACTCCCACCTCCCAAGAATGTGCAGACAATCTGTCTTGTTTCTTTCATGACAAAGTGTTTAAGGTCTACTCCAGATTTAGAGACATTCAAAATAATAATTTCTCCAGGTCCCTACTAAAACCTCAGGGCACCTGGCCGTATCTCACCACTTTTGGGAAGGTCAGTATTTTAGGCAGAAATTCAAGGAGCATCTATAACAGAGGTATGCAGAGATGTGAACAGGGCATCTCCTTCCACCTTTGTAAAACATGATAGATCAATGCAGGAGGTGGGCTTAAATCATGTTTTTGGTTCAAAGGTTCTTTCCTCTATGGAGCAATAGCAAAGCCTCAACTTATCTATTAAATTCGGGGCGTAAATCAAATTTCGTAAACATTGAAAGTGAGGTATAGGACGGTAATGCTTTAATTACTTTGTGGAAATTGCATTACTCTGATTACTTTAATTCATTACTTAACTCCGACCCTGTTTTGTCCAGGTTAACTGAATTTATTGTGGCTTGGGTACAAACAGGATGACGAAAAGGCGGGAGGGGATTGTATAATCAATGTTGACACTGGA
The DNA here is from genome assembly GCF_964263255.1 of Lissotriton vulgaris. NCBI lineage: Eukaryota > Metazoa > Chordata > Amphibia > Caudata > Salamandridae > Lissotriton > Lissotriton vulgaris. Next base: position 1,000,539,886 of record NC_141695.1, on the reverse strand, counting down.
TTGGTGGTGCCGGAGAGGTGTGGCTGCCCCATTTAGTAAGAAAGTAAAGAGAAGAAGGACTCAAAGTAATGCAAATACCACTAGGTAATTGAAAATTACAGCCACTATCTCCTCTCCAAAGCACGTTTTCCTTTTAACAATAAGCTGTTGTATACTAAAATCACACAAAAACATCAAAAACTGTGGATAAGACTTAAAAAGTAAGGAGGGTACACTTTTTTTTCTGTGGTCTGACTCCGATCATTTTGTTCATGTACCTCAAATAATCCAGAATGATTATATTAACGTTTTCTTTGCTATGAAACTAGCCACGACTGTTTGCAAGCAGAAAGCAGCTATCAGGAAAGGCTCTCCAGCTGTCTAGAATGTTTTTCGTCACTTACGTCTGTCGCTCTTTGTGAGCCTGTTCACAATTATGACACAGGGTGAACTGTCTGAGGTGAACAGCTCATGGCATTGCCTCGCGGACGCCTGCTAATCTTAATTCAAGATCACATTTTTCCAGCATTCTAGACGGAAAAAGGAATTTTATAAAGCTAAGTTAATCCTATACAAACATTCCAAGAATGAACACATATCTGTCTAATAAATTGTTTTCCTGATTTTCATTAAGCCAGTGAATTAAAAGAGTTCCAATGTTTCTGAATTGTTGCCAGGAATATTGAATTAGTCATAAAAGTAAAGTTAGTCCCCAGCTGCTTTGCATACTTTGTGATGCATTGTCTATGGATCTTGTCCACACACATATTTATGGGGCAAATCTTCACTTGTGTGCGCTCAAGGTCTCTGTTATCTGAATCTATGTATCAGAAATATTTGCTTTCGAGCAGGTATACCTGCACTTATTAATTCATAAAGCCAAAGTGGTACAAGCCTGGGCAAGTTTTCTTTGGATTGCATTTCCTTGAAGACGCATGCTTACAAAATAAGAAATGTCTCAGCAGGAAGCTCCATTACTGCATACATGCCAACATTTTAGAACAGGGGGTGGGAGTCTTGAAAAGAAGTTAGGGAAATGTATTTTCCCCATTGATTCCTATTGAAGCAAAGGCAATTTTAGGTGGGGGACATCCAAATATAAGCCATTTTTGTCTTCAAAAATCGTGAGCCGGTGTCTGAATCTGGTCTACTGGAACTGGTACAACAGAAGTATACTTTTATGTATACTTGCATGCCTTTGGTAATTGGCCCAAAATGTCCAATTTAGGATTTGGAAAAGTACAAAGAGGGAACAACCCATTCTATCTGTACTAATTTTTGTATGTGTCACTGAATATCCCTTTCTAATGCCATTTTATGGGTTTAAGGGCTAACCCACAAAGGCATGTAAAATAATTCGTAAAAGAGTACTACAGGAGTAATAATTTCAACGCCCCAAATTTCTTTTCTGAATAATTCCCTTTGTTTGTATCTCACAATTCCTAATAGGCCTGGGCGGGAATTAAATTATGCTAGTGTATTCAATGTAAATTTGTGAATTTCACATTACGCTTATTATGTGAAATTCCCAAAAGTACGCAATTACCCACACTGCACAATTAGGCCATCATTCGCATCACAATTACAGTATGTAGGAGCTGGAAAAATGTGAACATCCATAACATGTGCGGCTGTCGTTCAAGGTAATTGTGGTGTTCATGCTTTTTCAGAACCAAATGCATCCTTGCACAAAAAATTGATGCATGGATACATTTCTCACTAAAATATGGCACTAAATAACGAATGTGCATATCATGTAATTATGTGTAACTTTCCTGAAATTTCGCATGCCTATGCAAATGCAGATTATGTGAATTTGATATCCTTCTAATTACCATATTGAATCACATAAAACCTGCATTGACTTTTATTACTATTAGAGATGGGTGGAAGAGGCAGAGTTACATAATTATTCTGCTAAATTCCATGGATTTCGGCCAACGAGTGGATATTTATTTATTTATTTATTTATTTTTAACACTTATAAAGCGCTGCTTATACCCTTGGGCGTCAAGGCGCTAAAAACCATTATTGAAGAAAGTGAATGAGAGAATAAACAAATTTGACGGTTGAGAATGGGTTACTGAGAGAAAAGCCAGGTTTTCAGGAGTTTGCGGAACTGGAACAGCGTAGCACTTCGTCTGATGTTAAGAGGCAAGGTGTTCCAGAGTCTGGGGGCCGCCACCAAAAAGCGACGGTCACCCCAGGACACTGCATATATGCATGTCACGCTGCTTGCACTGTAATTTAGCACCAGTAGTGCAAGCAGCTCTGAAAAATCAGTGCAAACAGGACCATGCGGTGTGCAAGAGAGTGCTGCCATTTAGCTAATTTTGCTGCCACTGGAATAGAAAATCTACTTGAGCAGCAGCAAATCTACCGGATAAGCAGTCCCCTGACCACGACTATCCCTGACCACATGCTTTAGAAAATGGTGCAGGGAGTTCCACATATCACTCATGTTCACATTTCTGTATCCTTGCAGTAAAAAATTCCGCCATGCGGCTATTGGCAGAATATTGCTGGAACTCTGTGTTACAAGAGAAATGCGGAGTTGCCAAATTCCACCAATTCACCCCAAATTATTATATGTAGCCAAACTAAAAAAACTCAGTATTGTAACCTTTGTTATTTCTAATAAATAATCCAATACACCACAATGTTTTAACATATTAAATTGTTTTTGGAAGATTTTGATAGGTTTGTCTTCACTTTCTTAAACTATTTATAATTTTTTTGATGTCCATTAATATAGCACAAATGGTGTAGGTCCTGCACTCCTTATCTTGCCACATAGGGCCAAACATCAGATAATGAGCAATTTCGAGGGCAATGTGAAACTTTGGTTCATATCACCAAGGAGTTGCGATAAATATTGCAAAGCATGCTTAGCGCTGTTATTTTTATCGCCGGCTATCGCTGGAATAAATCGCCGAGATAGCGTTGTATTATCAACACTTATCTCAAAAGCGATAGCAGGGTTTTCCATGGAACATCACTGGTTTTGCAGCGATGTTCCATGGAAAACAGCGATATCCTTGGTGATAGGACATGTGGTCTTAGACACACAATCCACCCCCATGTTAGGTATGCCTTAGTCAGGAATTTAACAGAAGTTACATTCCTGCATTCAGGCATACTTAACGCGATTTCAAATATGCCTTGCCTTGATAATATCGCGATATTTTCACTGGTTGGTTTCACAGCCACGCCTACTTTGCATCTCATTAGCGATGCGAAGTTAGGAGTGCTAGAAACGGGGGCTAAGAGCCATATGTATCAAGCTAATTTCGGCCTTTGCGAATGCTAATTAGCTAAATGGTATGTATGTAACATGTTTGATGCAAAATAAGGAATCGCAAAATTAGCCATCCCTTATTTTGCGATTGCACTTAAGGAATCGCAAATTTTGCGATTCCTTAAATGCAATGTATCAAAGAAAAAATATTCCAAAATGCCATTATGGATTCGCAAATTACCACCAACTTCTAGTTGGTGGTAAGTTGCGAATTCTTTTAAAAAAGCTTTTTTAAAAAAAAACAAAGGTGCCATATGACGCTCATACATGCCCTTAGGGCATGTATGTGCGCCATATGCCCCCAAATGTCATTTTTAGGGGTGCAGCAGGGTGTTCTTGAGACACCCCTGCACCCTTGAAAATATTCCTAATTTGCGATTAGCAAATTGCTAATCGCAAATTCCCCCTTCATTCCTATGGTCCTCCTTGCCCATAGAAATGAATGGGTAATTTGCGATTAGCTATTTGCTAATCGCAAATTAGGAATGGTAAGGAATCGCTATGAAACAGCGATTTTGTACATACATACCGTTTTGCGAATTCCAAATAGCGATTCCTTAAAATTCGCTATTTGGAATTCGCAAAACGAAACTATGATACATATGGCCCTAAGTCAGCAAAACACGGGCTAGCGTGTCCGTGTTGATTGAGCGATAAAGTTATCACTGTTTTACGCCCGAAAACGGACGCTAAAGCGGCAATAAGTTTATCCCCTGGCCTTGATAATATGCCCCTATGTTGTTCTCAATTAATGCAGACCGATCCTTAACTGGCTTTCGATGCACTACTCACATTGCTTTTTTCAATGCTGCAGTGAACAGGCAGGTAACACACACACAGCTCTAAGGTTTAGGCATAAATGTGAGACTGGAAAGGGAGATTTGCTGCAAAATGGTTAATATATATACCACAAAGTAGTAAGAGAAACTGGAAAATAAAAGAGTGAAAATGGAAGAATCGTGCAAATAGAATAACGCATCAAGAAATAGGTAAGTTAGTTGTGAATTACTAAACTACAAACATATCTACTCCTCTAGTTCTACAGCCCAAACAGGCTCAAATCTGCACCATCCAAGCTTTGGTGTATGTCACTCACTACGTATAGCCACATGTACTGCAAGGGAATCACATTTAGACCAAAGAAGGTAGGCGATAACATTATCAGCAAAAAGATCTACAACTAAAATTATGTGGAATAATAAAATAACAAATATTAAATGGGTCAGATAACTCTAGACATTGCCAACATCCATAAGAATTAGATTGTAAGAATGTAAACATAACACATGAACCTTCTTCGAGAATTCCAAATGTGTAAATAAATAATGAGCTACAAAAAATATGTGGCTCATCATTCCTCTACACACTTTCAAATATAGAACACAACATAATACATGTTCAAAAAATACCCACACATACAACTGTAGTTAATTTCTGGCTCCACTACATTTTGCAGCACAAGGGCAAAAGGGCAGATTCCAGGGTGTCAGCATTGAAGTGCTTCCACATTATATGCCTAATTCCCTATTTTTGTCAATTTGTAGTGCTACATAGCAAAGCCCGCTTTTTGTGAATTATTATTAGTAGGTGCGAATCCTCCATTTGAGCGAAAGAGCATCACCCTGCAAGCCCCAGAGCTGAAAAATAAAACGGTAATAAATTTAATTTATTACCGTTTTCTTTTTCAGGCTTCCGAACTAAGTGTCATGACAGGGCGGGTCAAGTTCTGCAAAGTGACAGCAGCAGAGAGCTATTCTCTTAAAAATGTGCATGTCTCTTTGGCCTGCCATCTTGGGTCAGTCGGCCAGACATGCTCATTTTAAAGTTCTCTTACCTAACTGTCTTAGACAGCTGGGTTAGAGAGCGCACAGGCCTCCAGTGCTCTTAGGAGCGCGGGGAGAGTACTCTATCCAATCCTGGTACTGCTATCATGCTGTGAAGGCAGAGCCAGGATAGAATAGTCAGTGCACAAGTCCTAAAAAAAAAGAAGTGGGAGGACGCTGACGTCACAACAGGAAGTAGCGACACAAAAGGGGGCTTGCACCATCAGACTCGTTGCCTCCCCTTGCTCACCCCTTAGATGCAATTGCATCAGAGAAGCCAGCACGAGAGCAGCGTTCTGAATGAGCTCCGATCTCGCCCCAGAGAGGCCAAAGAGTGAATGTGTGGCTCCATTTGCTCCAGTTATCGAGCTCCCGGTAAAATATGTGGGAGGACGCTGTCCACCCACGTGGTATCCCAACTCGAGCCCTGAGGATGGTGCAGTTTCCTGCATTGGAGCCTCCTGTGTAGACGCCCAAGGGAGGAGGACGTCGCGCTGCAACTCACCAAGGTAAGACTATTTTAATTTTTTTTAAACTGTGCCCTACCATCCTCGGTATAAGCCACCGCCACTGATTATTAGGTGGAGATATACCCTGAGGGACTGTGGGACAAGCGTAGATCTATATGCCTGGAGATGTCTACATGTAGATTTCCCTTTAATGAATTGCCTTCAATGTCCCTAGGCATTTTACAAAGCCTCACCAAATAGGCCACATTAAGGACAACTCAAGATTGAGGCAAACACTTTTACTATTTCACATCTGCCCAAAGCTTGGGTGAAAGTTTTACATTTTATGATTACCGATTGTGCGTTTAGTCTATTTTACACAATATTTGGTTTGCTCCCATTACAACTGCAGGCGAAAAAGTTTTGCAGGACCTGTGAAACTAATGTGTGCCAACGCTGCAAGACATTTTCTTCTCAACCGGTCTTCCACTGGTATCTCACTTGATTTTTGTATGTGAGGGGCCTACTTAATTGTTGTATATTAAATCCCTATGAAGAGTTTAACGTGAACAACCAGCTCGGAATCAATGTATTCACTGGAGTCACATCAGACAAAAGTTAACCACTGTTATGACGACACTTGGAGAAGCACTCATATACCCTCAATTCTGCCACCATGCCCGGGACTCCAGAGATCCGGCGCCATGATAGAGAGGCGGTATGTGGTCTCACCTGTCTTCTTCCACCACTCCTGGGTCTCCTCAGACCAGAAGCAGATGGGAGAACATGGGCAGTAATGCGCATCCACCAACCGCCTTGTGCCACGTCAGCTGTGTCTCTGCAGAGAGTAAAGATATGTAGCTGCACTGTAAAGTGGCTCTCACAGAGGCACTGTCAGTGTGGCGCCCGCGGGAGGGGTGGAAATGCTCAGAGGGTGGTGGGGTTGGTTGGCAGGAGACCAGGTAATTGCTTTCAGTTTGGGCAGGGGAGGGTTGTACATGGCGAGGTGGAGATGATTAGCAGGAGGCCAGGTATTTTTTATTTTATTTTAGGGGTAGAGGGAGGGTATATCAAGAGCGGTGAGGGTGGGTGGCAGGAGGCTAGCCTCTTCCTTTGTTTTAACATATGTTATCTATATTGTGCCTCATTTTCCTCCGGCCCTACAATTATGTTGGACGTAGAGCCAGATGATTTAGGGGAGCATATACTACATAGAATTACAAATGGGTGTACTGTGAATAACAGGGATGATTTGATATAACTCAGAAACCCTTGATGAACACCATCTCTTTTATTCATGAATATGCATCTATAATTCTATTTATTTAGCAGTTTTAACAGTGAAGATTAGACCGAGAGATATCAGTTCACTTTACAATGAAGATGATCAAATTTAAATTTTTACACTTTTCGCCTATGTATGTATAGGAGCCAAAAATGAGTAGTTGTCATGAAGACAAAAGCAGATGGAAGGGTCAAGGGAATATCTCCGAGGGATAAAACTTGATTTTGTGGCGCTCTTGTATACTTTGGACATCAATATACTCACGCCTCAGAAAATGTCCAACCTCCTAAGCTGATACACACAGTCAGGAGTTCTGACCGCTGACTATTTGCGATAGACCAGCCCTGATGAACTTGTGGGGGTGTTTCCCAATTTACGACAAAACATTTGTTAGCTAAAAGAAGGGCATCTGGAAGAAATAAATCTACATTGAAAAAAGAAAAAAGATTTCTCCTACGCTCATCTTTAAATTTGTTTGTCTCACAATACAACTGTAAATGAATTGAATAGCGTGTGCTTCAAAACTTATTGTATATGTTAACTAATCCTAGGATTTTACTAGGGGAATAGAGTGTTTCTCCGTCACCATTCAATGCACGTGGGTGACAAACCCTTGCCGAATGAATACATTTGTCAATATTGTATGAGTGCCTGATACCTCATAAACAACTAGCTTTGCCATTTAAAACTTAATTACCTTGTTAGCTCAGGGAAAAACATTGTGACTCAAGTAATCTTAATTAGGGGTAGGGAGGGGAACCAAGCTGTTTTAATAAAGTGTCTTACCTAAGTTTTAGGGAAACCACTCTAACAATTTGAGAGAGGATGTTAATTTCCCAGAAAAGTATTTTTTAAATTTTCAGTTCCTGTCAATCTGAGAAGCTGTCCAAAGGTATGGCCATCATTCAGAGCACTTGGGAGGAAACTACAATATAATAATAGTGCACTCCTTTATGGGGGTTTCATGAACAAAGTGGTCTGAAGGTTATTGTCAGCAGTCTTGACAATAAAATGTAAATAATCAATGTTAGATCTGTTCCATTCATGCGTACAATGCAAGTCTGGCTGAGAGTTATTTAGTCAGGATAACAATTCTGATAAAGAATTCGTACCCCTGACCAAATCATAAAGATGTTGTCAATATATCTTTTTCACATCCTGATTTTCTCCGTAGAGGGGTTAGTCCTGTGCAGAAGGTGTGCAGATTCAAGGGTGTTCACAAAAAGTGTCACAAAATTTGGAGTGAAAACTACCACCATGGAAGTGCCCTTATGTTGACAGTAATATTTGCCATTAAACCAGAAAAAGTTTCCGGTCATTGCGGATGAGTGAGATTATGAAGAAAGTGGAGAAGAAGGTGAGTGTGGATCTGGTATTAAGCAGGGAATCAATAGCTTCATTAACTTTATCCTGTTGGATATTGGTATCTAAAGATTCAATATCGTGAGTGACCAAAGTTCCTGTGTGAGGTTCCGTGACGGTTCCGTGACGACTTGAACCCGTGTTTTCAAGTTTGTCGGAAATACATAAAATGGTATCAGTGAACCGCAAATGATCCATTTAGTATATCCTAGTGTTTTCGCTACGCTACGAGCAAGAGCACTCTTGTTATGAACACATTTCTGATCTACCCATGGCATCCATCTTAGATCATGGCCGCCATTTTGTGTTTCCTTGCCCTCACATATGCAATAGCCTTCATTCACTCCACTTTGATTAAGGACACGTAGCCTTAGCCGGAGATTCACCTCTTACGTGACACATGCACCTTAAACCAGATCACGCTGTAGCTGCATGACTCGACAAAGGCTGCCTCCTCTGCCCGAGGCCAGTCCTGCCCAACTGGTCTTCGTGTCCATTGTACCTGATCATGATTAGGCGGCCGAAGCCGGTAGCCTTGCCCATTTACAACCCACAAACATCTCTTATCCCGCTTCTCTATCTTCTGCACCTGGCTCTGCTCCTTTCCTTCTGGGCCTTTATTAGGGGGAGGTAACGAACTTTACGATGAGGCGGTCCGGCTCTTGAATGCAATATTGACAAGGGATTGTGATGGACTAGTGGGAACCCCTCTTCGTGATGTTTGGTATCAGATATTATCGACAGTTCCTGTGTAACGCCAAATATTTATTGTTTAGGACACAAAGGTTTGGGAATGTACCGACATGTGAAATATTTGCCTAGAGCACAATTTTTGGTATATAAGGAGCAACCCACTTTGTACAAATCGAACAGTCTCCTGAATTCTGCCCGTGTGTAGATTCTGTGACTTCTGTGTCCCTGCAGTAATAAACCTTTGGTCTTTGACGCCACCATAGAGAAGCCCGTGTTTCTGTTCATTTGTGCACCAAGGCAGGTGGAACTCCGGGGTCTTCGGGTGTTGTACCCTGACACCTCTGGACGGAACCAAAAAGTCCAGAACTCCAATTGGCGCCCAACGTGGGGCGACGTCATTCGGTACCGGTCCAAAAGCCTGAAGAGTTCGAGAAGCTTCGTGTGAAGATTCCTGAGGGAGGCGCCCCACTTCATCGATCCCGGCATATCGCAAAAGTGGCCCTGAAGTTCTCTTCCACGAGGGTTCCCGTTCAGGACGGCTGCAGTGGGCCGTTGCCTTGACCGTCGCCCTGTCTTGGACCCGAAGTGGTGCAGTCCTTAGTACGGCGAAACGTGACGGGTTTCTCCTTGGTGACGTCTTCAGTGACTCAGTTAAGTATTTAGTGATAGCTAGCTGGTTACTTTTGTGAGGATTGTTAAAATCCTTGATCGGTTCTTGGTTTGGTTTGGTTTCGTAAGATTATCACTAGTTGTTCTGGTTACGATAATCTATTTGGTTCAGTTTGGGTATCGATACATCAGTTCGTTTTTGGTAGGCCTAAGTTCTTGGTTCAAGTGCACAATTTGTTTCGTGTTTGTTTGTTTTGTGTTCCGGACTGAAAATGGTAAGTCGGAAAATGTTGTCTTGTTTTAGTTGCAACAGTGACTCACAATTAGAGGACTCTTGTCTGGTTCCTCCGATTGGGACTCCCCTATATGATTTATACTGTAAGTATGGTGTGGGTCCTATAACTTATAATGAGATATGGGTCCGTTATTGTAAGAAGGATGGTGTCCTTAGTTGGCCACTGCATGGTAGTTTTGAACAAGAGATTCTCGACAACTTAGAAGCGAAATTGTTTAGGAAGAAAGCCCGGCCGGCAATGTTTGACTCTTTTCGTTATTGGCGGAAAGAATCCAAACAGAGAGAAATGAAAAGGTTGAAGAAAGAGCAAAAAGAACAAGAAGAGTTAACTCTAGAGCAAGCGACTAAACAGTTGCAGGCTAACGAGTGTGAGAAGGCCATAGATGCAGCCATTAGAGAGCATAACTTAGCGATTGACAAGTGCTATCCTGCCTTGCCATCGAAAATGGCTAAAATACTGGAGGATTCCGAAAACGATCCTCTGCTATCTTATCTGTTACGTTCACCTCCACCGTATGCACAAGGTGCTGCGGCTCCACCCATCCCGAATGTTCAATTGCCGGTTGCTGGACAACCTGGTGTTCCTGTTCCTCAGAATCAAGTTCCTATACTTCCCGTGGTGAATGTAAATGTTCCTACAGCTCCTCCTCTTCCCGCGCTGCCAGCTCCTATACCTACCACTGTACCTACTGTTCCTCAAACTATTTTTCTCGATACTCCTATTGTTTCGTCATCTATTCCTACCTCTACTGCATTCTCTATGTCTGCGAGTGTACTAACTCCACTTTCTGTTCGTCGAAGAATCACTGATTCTGTTACTAATATGCTGTCTCCTATATATAAAACCTTGATTAAGACTCCTACTCCTGACTCTGTTCAGAGACGGAGTCAGCTACCAAGTACTGAAGAACGGGGAGTTTTAGACTCCACGGCTCTCAGATGGATTACGAAAGTTAGAAGATATAATACGAGGGATGTGTTAGAGACATTTATGCAATGGGGAGAGCCAACGCAACGGTACGTCTTTGATGAGATGTGCTCGTTGTTACGTGAGGAAATAGAAGAAGACGATGTCGAATCAGATTTGGAAGATTTAATTAAAATTCAAAAGGAGTTTGCTGCAGGAATGATAGTGGGTGAGAATATAAAGCAAGCGATGGAACTCATTTTGAGTTTTAGGAATGATCCATCTCTTCGTTCACCGAGAGATTTAGAAAAAGGTAAAGCGAAGCTAAGTCGCCAATATCCTATGAGGGAGGTTCCTCCAATTTGGCGCGAAGCTGTGCAAGCTGATCAAAACGCTGGTATTGTAGCTGCTCCAGCACAGTTCCAAAGAGTATGGATACATATTCCATGGAAGCGAGCAGAAGTATTAGCAGTGAAACAGGCCTTGCCAGATCCACGTAAGAATCCAGCCGGATATTACAAGGAATTGACACAGACAGTTGAGGCTTGTATAATGAACTTAGCCGACATTGATATGTTGTTTGGTAATGTAGTTCCACAACCAGTGTGGGCTAAAATTCGTAGAGAGGATCATCAGGCTGCTTTAGGTGGTGATTGGGCAGCTATCACTGCAGCAGATGCTCAACAAACGGGTGGTGCGAAACCCGAACCTTTGATTGCTAATCTGCCAGGTAGAATAATTGATCTAATGAAGACTCTGATGCCAGCATTGCGTGTTAATTGGGACAAGTTGTCAGCGTGTAGGCAGAAGAAAGACGAAAGTGTCTCCGACTTCTTCACGAGGTTCGAAGAGACTTTTGTAGACCATAGTGGTCAGGACATGAGCACTGAAGGAGGACAGAGATTGTTTGTCGATAAATTTGTGCATAATTTGTTACCTGAATTATGCAATAAATTGAAAGACTCAGAAAGTGCGTGGGCTGTATCTACGACAGCGCAAATACTTGCGACTGCACAGTACTACGAAAATAGGGATAAAGAGGAAAAGGAAAAATCAGAGAAGAAAACGAAAGATTTAAAAACTAAAGTTCTTTTGCAGCAGGCGTATCCGCCTCGTACGAATCAGACTAATACGCAGCAAAACTCATATCAAAGGACGGATTATAGTACATCAAGGCCTCAATATCAGTGGAATCAGTGCGCGTACTGCAAGAAAGAGGGGCACTATAAAAATGAATGTCCGATCTTAGCACAAAATAATAATGCAGCAGCTCAGAGAGGTCGTGGTGGATATGCGCAGAATTCTAGAGGTCGAGGGCGAAGTGCTATGCCTCCGCAAACGAATGATCGTCCTTCTAATCACTTTGATCAACGAAATGTACAGTCAGCTCAACAGAATAGGTCTCAGCAATATCTTGTTGAGGATTATTGTGAAGTTGATGAGGGATTCCAACAAAATGGGTACTAGGACAGCCATGGACAGAGAGAGGGAGTAGTATCAGTTCCAGTGGATCAGAGTGGGCCTTATGTCGCAGTAGCAACATCAGGTGTAGTCGAACCGTTTCTGTTGGATACTGGTGCCGCGAAAAGTTCTATCATGCATGCGAAACTCCCTGGCGCACCTTTGTCTGGCTCAACAAATGTTTCCGTAGGTTTTTCAGGCGCCCCTGTGTACAACCCGATATCTGGTCCTTTGTCTATTTCTGTTGGACCGTGTCAATTGAAAGCACCCCTGATTTTGACTACAGGTTGTAATGAGAATCTGCTTGGTTTAGATTTGTTAAAACGACTATATGCGACATTGTACTGTTCTCCGGAAGGAGTACAGCTTACTTTGGGTAAAAGACTCACCTCTCCGATGTACTTGTCAATGGACGCACTCCCGCCGGAGCTACGTTCACTCCCTGATTCTCTTTGGGCGACTGGTCCCAATGATGTAGGCCTTTTAGAAATTCCACCATATGTGGTAACTTTGAAAGCGAATGTAAAATTTCCAAGAATTCCTCAATATAAAATCTCGAATGAAGGAGAACGTGCACTCTTACTAATTGTGCAAGATTTGATTAAAAAAGGTGTGGTTGAAGAAACGCGAGGAAATGTCTGTAACAGTCCTGTATTACCGATCTTGAAACGAACTGATCCTACAAAGCCTCCAGTCTATAGGTTTGTCATAGACCTTAGAGAAGTTAATAAGATTGTAATTCCGCAGTTTCCTGTAGTGCCAGACATTACTGCCTTGTTAACATTGATTCCTGCCACAGCTACGTGGTTTTCAGTTATAGACCTCAAGAATGCATTTTTCAGCATTCCGATAGCTGAAGAAAGTAGGGATATTTTCGGCTTCTGTTTAGGAGGTCGCAGTTTCAGATTTAAACGCGCTCCACAAGGCTACTGTGAAAGTCCATCCATTTACAGTCAAGCTTTAAAGAGTCAGCTAGATTCTTATGTCCTTCCTCCAGGCTCTGCCCTAGTACAGTACGTAGACGATCTTTTAGTGGCTGCCGATGACAAGGAAACTTGCAAAGCAGCTACAATTTCACTATTGCATCATTTGTCTAATTTGAATCATAAGGTGTCACCTTCCAAAATGCAATATTGCTGCCAAGAAGTAACCTACCTAGGTCACCTCTTATCAAAGGAGGGAAGGAAGTTGACCCCAGAAAGAATAAAAGCAATTATGCAGATGAGTGTTCCACGCACACAGAGGGAAGTACGTGCCTTTCTAGGTATTACCTCCTACTGTAGGCAGTGGATTCCAAATTTTTCACTTTTAGCGAAACCATTGGTAGCTTTGACTGGGAAAAATGTTCCGAGTCCGGTGCCATGGTCTGATGAATGTCAAGAGAGTTTTATTGAATTACGAAAAGCACTGTGTTCAGCTCCTGTATTGGGTACACCTGATTATAGCAAGCCATTCACGCTCTACGTTCACGAAAGAGAAGGTTGCGCGTTGAGTGTTCTGACACAGAAGTTTGGTGACAAACAACGCCCTTGTGCGTATTTCTCATCAACATTAGATCCGGTAGCTAGAGCATTGCCGAGTTGTTTGAGGGCTACAGCGGCAGCTGCAGTTTCCATTCGACAATCTGCTGGTTTGGTGATGAACAATATGCTAGTGGTCATGGTTCCTCATGCAGTGGATACACTCATGAACCGAACGAAGACACAACACCTTACTAGTGCGAGATTATCTGGTTACGAGCTGACGTTATTAGCAAGTCATATTCAGATCAAAAGATGCAATGTATTGAATCCAGCAACATTGTTGCCGACTGATCAAGAGTCGAGTGATTCTGAGCCACATGACTGTTATTTCAAAACGGAGGAAGAGACAAAAGGTCGCATCGACTTGAGGGATACTCCCCTATCCGACCCGGATGGTACGCTGTATGTGGACGGGTCATGTTTTAAATTGGAGAATGGTGATGTGACTGCTGCCTACGCAGTAACGACTTTGAAGACGATTGTGGAGACTGCAAGAGTGAGTCAGAATTCTGCCCAAGCAGCAGAATTAATAGCTCTTACGAGAGCGTGTGTTTTAGCTGAGGGAAAGAGAGTGAATGTGTTTACAGATAGTCAATACGCATTTGGCGTGGCCCATAGTTTTGGCCGGTTGTGGAGAGAAAGGGGTTTCATTACGTCCCATGGGACTAAGATTCAACATGGTCAGCTAGTTAACGACTTGTTAGAATCTTTAACCTTACCGACTGAAGTTGCGATTGTGAAGTGCAGTGCTCATAAAGCAAGCACGGATGATGTTGGTCGGGGAAATGCCTTTGCTGATGAAATCGCTAAACAAACAGCTAGAGACATGATGAGTAGAATGTATGTTGCTACGTCTGCAAGATGGATTGCTGAGTCTGGAATGTGTGAGGACACTATGGAAAGTGTGAAAGAGATTCAGAAAGAAGCGACTGAGGAAGAGAAACGCGTATGGAGAGAAAGTACGGGCAAATTGGACTCGAATGGATGTTGGATCGATTTGACAGAACAGCAGCGTTGGATGTTGCCTGATGCGTATGTGCTTGCAGTAGTGACGATGGCGCATGGAGTGGCGCACATAAGTTCTAAAGGGATATGTAAGATGTTAGATCCGGTCTGGAAGAATGAGGGAATCAGTAAGTGTGCAGAGAGAGTGGTGAAAAATTGTATGGTGTGCTTGATGCATAATCCTGGCAAGGGAACTCCAACTCCAGCTGGTCATTTTGCTCCTCCTTCCTGTCCCTTTGAAGTAATTCAGTTAGACTTCATTCACATGGAACGCTGTAACAATTTAAAATACGTCCTGGTGGTGGTTTGTGCTTTTTCCAGGTGGATAGAAGCATACCCACTGAAGGACAATACCGCCTTATCAACTGCCAAAATTCTTCTCAAAGAATATTTCCCTAGATTTGGAATGCCACGGATTGTATGGTCAGATAACGGAAGTGAGTTTATAGGGAAAGTTATGCAGAGTGTGTGTGCTGGTCTAGGATTGAAACAAAAATTTCATAGTGCGAACCATCCCCAGTCTGCTGGTTTAGTCGAGAGTTACAATGGCACCCTCAAGCTTAAAATAGCCAAAATACAAGCATCCACAGGTTTGGCTTGGCCAGACGCACTTCCCTTGGCTTTGTTATCAACGAGAGCAACAGTGCATTCTAGAATAGGGCTTTCTCCATATGAGATTGTGTTTGGCCGCCCGGCAAATGTCTGGGGTGTGCCAAGGCCTAAACAATTTAGCTCCATTGAATATCCTATGTTGATAGACTACCTTTACGACTTGACTGCTAAATTAAGTCTTATTCATCAACAGGTCTTTGATGCACTACCAAAGCCTCCGGAGAGTCCAGGGCATCAACTGAAACCGGGTGACTTCATTGTGGTCCGGAACTTCGCGAGGACAAAGAATCTTCAGCCTCGCTACATCGGCCCCTTCCAAATCCTGCTGGCAACGAGGACAGCTGTACGTGTTGCTGGCCGTAAGCACTGGATCCACGCTTCTCACGTAAAGCGTGTTCCACTGCCGCTGCCCTACGACGACTGGGTGAAGAAGGGAATTGGTGCCTCCGAATCTGAAATAACTCCGAAATTTGTCCCTTTCAGCGATGCCGATTTGATTATTGACACTTTGAAACGTGACTCTCCTCCTGAAAAGACTGCTTTGAACATTGAACATTTGTCTCCAGCATCAAAAGACACTTTGCCATCTGCGAACGTAAACTCTGCAACATCTGCTAGTGATACACTATTTTCCGATCAGACAGTACCAGCAAAGAAGAGATACAACCTTAGAAGCCATAAAACGAACTAATAAAGCAGGCAACTGCATATTGTGATTTTGACATATATACATATATATATTGAACTTTTTGCTTTTCAGCCAGGAAGTTTGCTATTGTTTATTGTTTTTTTTTTAAAAAAATTGCCTTGCCGTCTGGGTAGCCGTAGGGTCGTGGCTGTGTGCCTAGTTTGAATTTGCAGGGGTCTGACACAAGGTCGATCTTTCTGTTAGTTTTGGGAACTCCCAGGGCTGACAGAGGCATTTTCATCTACGTACACATCATCAGTGGTCGCGAGCGGATTGTAGAAGATGGAACTTCCTGCGCTGCAACGAGAAAATGTGATTTACGTTCGCAGAAACAGACTAAATAGAATTCTTCACAGCAAATGTTTCCTGATGCAATGTGCCATTACATTTTTGATTGTTTTAGCAACATTGGTGGGTGGAATTGTCTTTAGCATAAATTTGATTTTTGTGCCAGTTTCTACAGTGCCTCCCCTTGATCCAGCTATTTCTACTGTTTCTTCTATACACTCTTTTCACTCATTTCCAGAACATGAGCAAGCTCGACGCTCAGAATTCATTAATAACACTTTTGTACAGCTCTTGCATCAACACCAACTGGTAGTTAACACTACAGACTGCTGGGTGTGTGGCTTGATACCTCACACTATGGATAAAGGTATTCCCTATTTGGTTTTGCCTTTCAGCTATAATGGATCATTTCAGGCCTTCCAAACCATCTTTGCTTATGCCCTTGAAACCTATCCTCCACGTCCACCACGTTCCACTAAATATAACTCTGCCAACAAAGCCTTAGTCCAGGGAATTATTGACATGGTCAAGGACGTCAATAATACTCCATCTTACCCTAGAGACGAACTGCGAGTATATTTAAGTTGGAATACTTCAGAGTATCGCCTTAGTTTAGGAGAAAGCAAGCGTAAAAGCTCAACTCCAATCTGGGTCGTACCTCACCGAGGTCAGGTCTGTCTGCAAGGTAATGGGAGAAATCCGAGAGCTCAGCTAGGGAGGAGTGAGTGCGTAGAGACTTATGTGTTTTCGGCTAACTCCTCCCCTGCCTTCCTCACTGCTAGGGGTACCTACTTCATTTGTCAAGACAGAGCTTATACATGGTTGCCTGCCGACTTCTCAGGATCATGTTATATTGCTCGATTGTTGCCTCCGACATACACTGCTTCACCGGATTATCACAGAACAAGAGTAGCTAGAGGTGTTTTCAGCAAGGAAGATACCGCTGGTCAGGAAGCTGGAGACTTCTTCAAAGGCTTCCTTCCGTTCTGGGGGCCTATGGCCAATAGTAGAAACATACGTCAGCTAACACGGGTAGTTGAATCTACTATTACCGAAACTGCTGGTGCCCTTAGCAACCTGACAGCTGAGCTTCAGGCGGATAGGCTCATGACATTGCAGAACCGTATGGTTCTAGATGTTATACTTGCAGATCGAGGTGGGGTATGCAGAATGATCCAATCGAGCTGCTGTGTCTTTATTCCTAATAATGCTCCAACAGTTTACGAGGCGATCTCTAAGTTGCACAAGATTTCGGACTCCATACATGTAGACAAGGGAAACTGGTCCTTCATGGAGTGGGTTTGGACTCTGATCTCAGCGTGGGGATGGAAGGTTCTAATGGTCATTGGTGTCATCTTAGTATTCCTATTCTCATGTTGTCTGATTATCCAGTGTGGTCCTGCTCTGTGTAGTCTTTGTGCTGCAACTTGCCTCAGAAAACCACCTGCGTTTGGAGAAAAGACACGAGAAAGGATGATGATACAACAGCATGTCACTGACCTGATGAACATAGAACTAGATTCAGACATAGATTGAGTAATTGCCTATGTAAGGGCAAAAGGAGGGGCTGAGGTTCCGTGACGGTTCCGTGACGACTTGAACCCGTGTTTTCAAGTTTGTCGGAAATACATAAAAATGGTATCAGTGAACCGCAAATGATCCATTTAGTATATCCTAGTGTTTTCGCTACGCTACGAGCAAGAGCACTCTTGTTATGAACACATTTCTGATCTACCCATGGCATCCATCTTAGATCATGGCCGCCATTTTGTGTTTCCTTGCCCTCACATATGCAATAGCCTTCATTCACTCCACTTTGATTAAGGACACGTAGCCTTAGCCGGAGATTCACCTCTTACGTGACACATGCACCTTAAACCAGATCACGCTGTAGCTGCATGACTCGACAAAGGCTGCCTCCTCTGCCCGAGGCCAGTCCTGCCCAACTGGTCTTCGTGTCCATTGTACCTGATCATGATTAGGCGGCCGAAGCCGGTAGCCTTGCCCATTTACAACCCACAAACATCTCTTATCCCGCTTCTCTATCTTCTGCACCTGGCTCTGCTCCTTTCCTTCTGGGCCTTTATTAGGGGGAGGTAACGAACTTTACGATGAGGCGGTCCGGCTCTTGAATGCAATATTGACAAGGGATTGTGATGGACTAGTGGGAACCCCTCTTCGTGATGTTTGGTATCAGATATTATCGACAGTTCCTGTGTAACGCCAAATATTTATTGTTTAGGACACAAAGGTTTGGGAATGTACCGACATGTGAAATATTTGCCTAGAGCACAATTTTTGGTATATAAGGAGCAACCCACTTTGTACAAATCGAACAGTCTCCTGAATTCTGCCCGTGTGTAGATTCTGTGACTTCTGTGTCCCTGCAGTAATAAACCTTTGGTCTTTGACGCCACCATCGAGAAGCCCGTGTTTCTGTTCATTTGTGCACCAAGGCAGGTGGAACTCCGGGGTCTTCGGGTGTTGTACCCTGACACCTCTGGACGGAACCAAAAAGTCCAGAACTCCATGTGGAGAGTCAAAATCAAGGCCCTCAATCAAATGGATGAATTTCATGCTTTCTTCGTCATAACTCCCACTCAGAAGAAAAAGGAATTTTATAAATAATTCATTAGAACTGCCAAAGGGTTTCAAAACTGAAATGCAACCAGATTGAGTGGGTGGTCTTCGTGGGTCACTGGCATTCTTATTTCTTGTTTATAGGTTTGGCTTTTCTCATGAAGCTGACCCTTGTGCTCTGCCAGGCATCGTCTTGCATGCTCTGTGTGCATTGTTGGTTGGTCTAGTGCTTGTGCAATAGGACTTTGCCTCTGTATTCCATCCTGCTGCCCTGACAGTCCACCCATATTTATTTGGTGTGTGGATTGTTGGTGGGCTGGCCTAGGTACCTTGTTCTGTGCTTGGCTTGGGTTGGACATCCTCTGCATGTGCACTGCTTCTGCCAATTTGTTTCTTTGTCCTCAATGCTGTTTTTACAAGTAGTATCCCTGTCCCTGTGTGAAGCTGTTTCTTGAGCATTGACCCTTCTGTTCCTTTGTTTTATTCAGGTGGTGATTTGAATTGGGTTGTTCCTTGTGCTATAACCTGAGGCTGTGTCCTGTTGTGGAATGGTGCACTGATTGGACTTTAGTTAGGATCACCACTTGGTCCATGTTGGGCATGGTGTTTTTTGGGTACCTCTCTGATTTCCCGTATTGGTGCTGCAAAGGGTTGACTTTTGCTTTAAGTGCTGGGTGTTTGGTTCTACCTTCTTACTTGGGCTTTGATCTACTCCAATACTATTTTGGCCTTGGTGTTTTGGACGTGGTCTCCCCTCCTCACTATGTGGCTCTTTTAAAGAAGTTTGTATTTTTATTCTAGGCTGGCACATCTGTCTTCTTTTGCTTAGGTTCCTTGTGCTTCTTGGTAAGCAATTGGTATGCTCCTCTTTCTCCATCTTGGAGTTTGTGATTCCTGACTATATGTTCCTCTGTGCTGCTTCCTTCACCTCTGCCTGGGTGTCATGTTGTTTTCTTCAATCCTTGGTTTTGGGGCACTGGGGTCTCCCTGATCTCTCTTTGGTTCTTCCAGGAGAACTCAGTTTGTTTTAAAAATATACCTCTATCCTTTTTTATTTGGCATGTAGTTTGGTGGCGAGCTGTTGTAAGAACGTCTTGCTGGGCCACAACCATATCTTTGTTGGAATACTTTTAGGGGATCACCAGGTTCGCTTGTGTGCTGGGTTCCCCTTCAAATGTGTTTTACTCTCAGCACTCTTATGCCAATGCTTGGGTGTTTTGGCCCTCTTGTGTGATCCTAATTGTCTCGGTCTCAGCTGTAAAATGTGTTAATCAAAAAAAGGACTAGCCTATTTGTGAACAATACAGGACTCAGGACTGTATGACAAGAGGGAAACCATTAGGTTTCTTTATGAAGCCCTCACCCACCAACCTAGTTGGTGGCATGCTTCATCATGGGGCCTACCCAGTGACACTGAGTGTGTCCCAGGTGTGTTACTACGCCTGAATACAGCGGAGCTGGTGTGTTGCTGAGTGTGCAGTGTGAGTGACGTGAAAGTGAACTTTTTAAAAGCTATACAGTGGTCCCAGTTCCCGAGGGGATCATTTAATTTTAATGTCTGGGCCTCTGATAACATTAAAGACAAGGCAGGTGGATGTTGGTGGAGTGAATATTAGGAACTCCTACATCCAAGGTGTGGTCTACATGTTTCAGCCAGACCTTTTCTATATCCTTTATCCCATCATCTTCACCCATACATGGAGCCTCTCAGATCCATTCTTGCAGATAACATCATCCATCAACTTCCATCAATATGCATGTAGCACTCACTAAAAGTAAAAATATAATTACCCAATAACACACAGAATCTCAAATCTTGCATCAAACTCATCCGATCTTCGATTTCAACTAACTTCCTGAAGCAAAACCCCACAAATACAGAACTCCTCCTGTTTTCCAACAGCACCAAGTAACCACAGATTCAAGCCGGAGTCTCTAACTTAAACCTTTGAGGATTCAACCCCTAGCTGACAAATAATAAAAGTCATCTCGCTCAAGCAAATCATTGAAAGGAACACCAAGACAACTTCCTGTTATAATCTTAATGTACTCTAGATGCTAGGCCTCACCTATTCCCCCTCCCTTATCTACACTGAGTGGTCGCTCCCATGGAACCCTCAGGTAAAGCTGGTATAGAATGTTGGGTTCCAGTCAAATGTTGTGACTCTGGCAAGTCTGGAGATGTCGGCTTCATGAATACTTAATAAAGTATTTAACCTATGCTGCCTCATTTAATCTTTTCAAATGGTGACGAGGATGGTATCTCCCATGGAAACATACAATAGGATATTGTCCTGAAACACACATGGTTTTCTTACAATCTTTCAGTATGTGTTACATAATCCTTTGAAATGAGGTGGTGGCTGAGGCCAAACATAAAAGCATCATTAAGACTTTGAAATTGCCAAAAGGTGAGATAAAAGCCATTAACACTTGTGATTCAGTATGGAGGGTGACCAGGTGGTAGGCTGAGAATAAATCTAGGACACTTGGCCTCTTGTATCGTACGCAAAAACTCAAGCATCCTAGATAGTGATGCCAGTCCACACAAATCTTTGTGTTCAAACCCCTTAGGTCTACACATCGGTGACTAGTTTTTCCTCCATCTTTGGTTGTGATTATAATGGGAGCCAACCAGTGGCAGCTCCTCTGTTAAGGTGGAGGAGCATTGTCCCACTGCTTTGAAGCAGTAAAAGAAAAGAAAAGTAAAATGATATTAATGTAATGTTATTATAATTTTATATTGTCCTGCTGATGCAGATTTGGGTGAGGGGGCCAGCTGCTCTGCTCACACAGTATTGAAGGGGAGGAGTGGTAGCACCTTCCTAAGTGTGCAATGACTTTTTAGCTAGCTCTCTCGGGCCGGCCAAACAGTCATGCGCACTTTGCATGTTCTCCATGCAGAATGCATTACAGTTTGTGTGGAGAACATGCCCATGCACCAGTCCCTGGCTGAGCTCTGAACAACGGCGCTCAGACCAATCACAACACTGCATTGGAGCATTGTGATTGGCCCGGGGAGCATGGCTGGATGCTTCCTGTTCCATTCCTGAGAAGAGATGATGGAGAGACAGGACGGTGAGGTACGTTTTTTTTCCCTTTTTTATAATTCCCTTATCCCCCCTCACCCCGTGCCTCCTTCATCCCTGATCTGTGGCGGCCGCTACTAGAACCAATCAACCTAGACTTTCCATTTCCTCAATAACACCTTGACTTACTAGTTTCTGCAGCTGTAATCTCAATGGTTCCCTCATCAGTAACAGGCTGATCTTGTCTTATGCACCATAGGTGTGGCCCCCGCTTTAAGTGTGATTTTATGTATGTAATGTATAGCTTACCCAAATTGTCTGCAAACAATTCTAGGAATTCCTCACAAAAATCTTTCTGCACATTCCTTCTTGATGAAAGAAAAGCCATTTCTCGGGGAAGTTGACCTAAGAACACTGTGCATACCTTAGACCGCTACCATCTGGATGGAGTCAACCATGTGCACAGTCATCCTCCGATATCACCCTAGCACCTCTGAAAGGTATCCTACACAAAGAGACAATGTATGAAGGGCTCAAAGAACGTCAACCAAATTATCCTTCCCCCTTTAAAAGACTTACATTTGCTCCCTTTTCAAGCCCAGATCATCTTTACAATGAGCTACATTACTATAAATCCCTCAACAAAAATACTGTAGCTTAACAGGCAGAAAACACTAGCCAGGGGTGATTGGATATCAAGACCAGAAGCCTTAAAATCACCATATTGATGCAAAACATTGCCCCTGTCAGCATCAGATAAGCATAAACTCAAAAGAAATCTGAAGACAAGTCTTCAAGGAGCATAACCCTGCCTGCACAATCTACCCTTGCCCTTCCTTCAATAATCGTATCTTCCTGGGAGAAAATCCTACTTTGAGTACTCATTGATCTCATGTGAGACTTGTGCTTTACAAATACTAAAATATTCACATTTTGTTAGAAACGACAGAGGGAAAAACATACTATAAAATCAAAGTAAGGCTCCATGGCTTTCCAATCTTCATTTGACATAGAAACAAAAACAGGACTGTGATGAAGGCCAGGCAGACTCTATTAGACAGCAGCTTTCATTTTGGTGGCATTGGTGACAAGCCAACAGTAGGGAAAAGATTTCAGAAGACATGAGGGGTGGTTCGCAGGGGTAAAATTGAGGGGCTAATGGGAGAAAAAAAGGAGATAAGGACAGGAGGAATAAGGAACATCAAATCATGAAAGAAGAAGAGGAAGGAAAAGGAAGAGGTGTTGGAAGATGGACTAGGAAGCAACATAGGAGAGAAAGGGGTAGTGGCAGCAACCTTGAACAAACACAATAGTTAGAGGAGAAGCATCACAGCAAAAAAAGGAAAGGTGATGTGGAACATAAAATGGTGCCAAAGTGTCCAAAACCCATTTTGAGTCAAGACTTCTCAAAAGCAAGGCGAGTCCCCTTTTTTCTCTTCTCCTTCTCAGCTTTTTCCAAGCTAATCTGCTGGATTTATATCCCCAAATGAATGAGTTAATGTTTTGCTGGCATTTTGCAAGCTGCTTGGTGTCAAAAATTAGTGGAATGGAATTAAAAATAAAAGTGAATTTCGGGAGAATACTCATTTTTATCAGGCTAGTTCTCCCATAAATGTTAAGCTGGAGAAAAGACCAGGCTTTCATAAGAATTTGGGATTCTCGGGAAATACGGGCTAAGTTGTTTTGAGCCAAGTGATCTAGATCTTTAGTTATTGTGATGCCAAGGTACCTCATTGAGGATTTTGTCGGAAGTTGAAAATTATGAATATTCCAGACCATAATTTCGGTTTTTCCTGCGTTGATTTCGTAACCAGAGAATTTCCCAAAATTTTCCGCTTTCTTTATAATGATGGGAAATGCCAATGTAGGATCAGTTGTGTATATGAGAATGTCATCGGCATAGAGGCCAATCTTCTTTTCCCAGCCCGAAAAATTAAAATGTGGGATGTTGGTATCCTCCCTAATGGATTGTGCAAACGGTTCTACATATAAATTAAAGAGAAGGGGGGACAGGGGGCAACCCTGTCTTGTTCCTCGGCTGATTTTAAAAGGAACTGTTCGTGTACCGTTTATTAGTAGAGATGCTCTGGGGTTGCTATATAGTAAGCCTATAGTCCTACAAAATTTGGGTCCCAAGTGAAATTTAGTCATTATTGAATTTAAGTATGCCCAATTTACCCTATCGAACGCTTTAGTGGCGTCGAGGGTCATGATGGCCAGGGGTAGGCCGAAAGTTGAGGCAATGTCCGAGGCTCCCACCAAATCATAGGTTAGATCAGCCAGTTGCCGACCTCTGATAAACCCCTTTTGATCAGGGTGAATGATCGAACCAATCTCGCTTCCCAATCTCGCAGCCAAAATTGAAGTAAAAATCTTGTAGTCATTATTGAGAAGCGAGATTGGGCGGTATGATCCACATTCGGCTGGGTCCTTGCCGGTTTTTAATATTAGAGCTATATTGGCTTCCCCCCAGGAGCTTGGTGGTGTCTGCCCTCTGATCATTATGTCATTAAAAAGATTCGTAAGGACAGGGGTAAGGGTGGAATTGAGTATCCTATATAATTCCCCAGGGAGGCCATCTGGTCCCGCGGCTTTGCCCTGTGATAATTGCTTAATGGTGTTATAGACTTCTAATTCAGTGATCTCCTTATCTATATTCTCTGTTTGGGAACTTTCCAGTTCCGGGAGGATTATATTATTCAGCCATTCGTTCCTTTCATCTTCATTGACATTCAAATCCTCTGTGTATATGTTCTGGAAGAACTCCCTAAAAGCTTCTCCTATGGCCGTGGTTGTTGACCTACCATTAGCTTCCCCGGTGACCCTCACTTCTTTAATGCAATTTCTTGATTGGTCCGCTTTAATTTTCCAGGCCAACAGTTTTCCTGCAGATTCCCCATATTCGAAGTGGGCAAGTTTACTTGCCTGCCAGACCTGGAATATTATGCCTGGGCATTTCATCTGACCCACTCTAGGATGTTACTTAAGCTCCCCTGGGAAAATGCAAATGGGCTTATGTACAAGGCAATGTTATTGGGTTCGGACCTTCCAGTGAATGGTTTTCTCTTCAAGTTCGGCCACCAGACGTTTTTAAAAAAAATTAGATTAAAGACACTATTGAGTAGCTTAAAAGAATGGTCCCAAATAAAATCTAAGATCGGGATAGGACATTTATCCGAACATGCCCCAATTTGGGACCTACCTGGACTAGCACCACAGGAAGCCAACACAGTTAAAAGAATCCTGCTGGACGCAGGGATCACAAAGTGGGGGGATCTGCTGACGGAAGGAACAATCTTGGGCTGGGATATCTTCAAGCTTAAAGTAACATCACCACTCTCCTGGATAGTATATCTACAAATAGGAAGTTGGATTCGGACTCAAATTAAGAAGAAAGGAATGATGGGACAGGAGAGTCCTCTAGAGAATATCCTAGTGGAAAGACCGGCGGGGAAAAAAGAAGTTGCACTCTTCTATTGGCATATTATAGAGGATGGAGAGCGAGACTTTAACCTCCCGGAAAAACTTTGGGGTGCGGAGGGAGAACCAGATAGGGGAGATATTTGGGAGGAATCTTTTATCCTCCTCTATAAAATCGTCAAGCCAGCATGGCTGAGGCGCAATCATTTCTTCACACTTCATAGAGCATATTACTCTCCCAAACGGTTGTCGAAATTCCAAACAGGGAAGTGCTGTAGTAAATGTTCCTTACCAGCAGCGTCAGACCTGCATATGTTTTGTGACTGTCCGAGTATTGCCACCTTTTGGCATGAAGTTAGAACAACACTCGAATCTATTCTTAGTGTCACTATCCCGTGGTCATGGTCTTTGGTCATCTTCGGATTAAATTATAACATCAAGGGATCAGAGAGAGATTTTCTGTTTTATGCCATCTTACTGGCTAGAAGAGAGATCTGTAAAAACGGGATTAACATAAATCCCCCAACACATGCAGAGTGGCTGTCTTCATTATACGCAACTTCAAGGCTGGACTTAATGAGAACATGCAGCCCTCGATCTCTTACATTTTGGCACCTTTTGATCGATTGGAGGAGGGATAGTTAGCCTACCCGGGGTTTTTTTTTTTTTTTTTTTTTTTTTTTTCTTTTCCCCGGGTCCGATGATTAGGCCTAAAATCTCTCTGTCCAAAAGGGTGGTATCGTACAGCAACTGGACAACTGGCCGAACTGGTCTGAAGGGAGTACGTCTATTCAAGCTCTGCTGGAAGCATAGGGGCCGGCTCTCTGGGCACCTGGAGCTCAGCATTGGGCTCCTTGGTGTTATGGGGGGGACGGTCCTCGTGTCTGAGAGGTTAAGAGCATAGTTGGATCGACTTTATGGCTAATGAGGACACAAAAAAAAAAAAAAAAAAAAAAAAGACTTCTCAAAAGCAAGATAAACAGAGTGGCCATGGCAGGGTCAGTCTATAATAACTGCCCTGACAACAGCAATATAAATAGATTGCTGCGCTAAAAAGTAATTTTAAAAAATGGATTCAGTTTAGAATGTAGGTATGACAAAGCAAATTCAAAGTGACAAGCAGTGTAATGTGTACACACGATCAGCCAATCACATTTGTTCAGAGAGAAATACTCCCTTGATGACAGGCAAGACATGATAGAAAACGTTTCAAGCCAAAGGCGAAAAGAGGCTGGTTTAAACATGCTTACCCAAATGTCACTCAGTGATGTTAGAGGAGAAATAGGTATGTGTGACTTCCATACTGTTTTATATCCAGACTAAGAAGCCTGTCTGCTCATGTGAATATTTACATACAGGTTTGTTATTTTACAACACACTCTGTATTCTGTATGTACATTGGTGTGTAGTGATATATATATATATATATATATATATATATATATATATATATATATATATATATATATATATATATATATATATATATAGTATGCTCAAGCATTGGAGGAGTAGTTGTAATGTGATTTTGTGATATTTATTCCATTTTGTTTCTGAAAAATGTCAATTGTTTTTGCTGCTTATATGTGAATGCAATGATTGTAATTTATTTTTTGCTAGATGGTTAATTTGTCTGCTTTTTTGTAGGTCGATGCCCTATATATTTTAACAGCCCTGAAGAAGTGCCAATGGCTTGGGACGAAACGCGTTGGCTGTGTCCTTGTTCCTTTTGAAAATGAAAAAATAGAGAGAAAGAACACTAAGAAAAGATGTTTCTTCATATGCCTTCCTTTGGAGCAATTGATTAATTATAGTCTTGTGTGACTCTGCATTTTGCCTTAATTTTAGGCTGAGTAAACAATGTATACTCCACAGACTTACTATTTAAATTATGGCGCTCCTCCTGTCTAGTTTGAAAGTATTAAGATACAATAACATGATAAAAATTCAACACCACGTTAAAAAAACAGAGAATACCTTTATCTTTAAGCTGAAACCAAAACTACCAAAATCCAATGTAGGGAACCAGGGATATGAATTTTTCAATTTAAAATGAAAAATATGAATTCTAGCACCAAAAAGCCTATAGCCCCACTCGTGGCTATCTGATAATCCAAAGTCAATGTTTTATGCCAACCGCGATGGAGCTCAGGCTGGATAGGTCATGTTCAAGATTTTACCATTGCACGAAGTCACATTTTTATTGGTTAGTCCCAGGGAGTCTGTGTCCTCAGCATCAACAGCAAGGAGCTCTGGAATTTTCAGAGAGACAAACCAGAGTGGTCAGGCCAATTCTTGAGTCAATGACAATAGTTTGACTCTTGACATCGAGTTGGTCTTCTTCTGGAGCTTTTTAGCAAAACTTAACAAAAGGTTCCGAAACTTTCAGAACTTCTTCTGAGTGGTTTCCTTTGTGTTGAAAAGCGTCCAGCAGTATCAGCCAAGGGTTTAGAAGCTCTGGATTGCCTCTTGTGGTCTGGGACTTAATCTTCCACAATACACCTGGTCAGTCCAGGAAAATCCAGTTGTAACTGGTCAGCTGGAGTAGTCCTCTCTTTGGATTTTGAGGGTGGCTTCTTCCAGCACTCTTCTGCCTGGTGCTGTTTAGGGAGTCCACTCATTTTTCCTGAATCAGGCACACTACTTGATTTGTAGAGGCTTGTGCCAGGACCCCCTCCTGTGCCCTCTGTGAGGTGGGCCTTGCGGGCAGGGCCCATGAGGCATTACCCTTGTGGCGTTCAGTGGCTTGCTATGATACCATGATTGATATTCTCTAGAACCCTTGGTTTCAATGCACTTGAGTCTATGGCAAGCATTTACCCAGAACACATGAACCAATAGAGTACCTCATACTCGTTGTTACTAGGGCCTTGGTGTGGTTTTCCATTGTACATATTTGAGTGAAAGAGATACATTTGTGTCCTGGTTAATTGGTTCCATCCTGTCAAGTTGCACCTGGCCTTCCATAAAGGTCAAACTATTGCACTAACATGTGTTTACTTTAGGGATAGTTGAAAACTTTCCAGTTTACCATGTGCCTCACATGTCACCGTGAGCCAGCTGCATCCATTGGAGTTCTTACATGGTATATAAACCATGCCAGATAAAGACACTATGCCCTTGATTCTCTTATGAACAGTGGTAACAAGAAAAAGCACAAAAGAGCGCTTGCTAGGTATATGAAACTAAATACAGGAAAAACAGAGGTTCTTATTCTAGAGAAGGAACAATCAATCTGGTCCTCTGCTTGGTGGCCAAATTCACTTGTGCCACTACCAGACTCCAAGCCTAAAGTTCGGAATCTCTGCGTCTGTTTTGCTGCAATACTTTCGATCAACAGTCAGATCATAAGCCTAGTAGGAAAATGTTTGGGGATCCTTAAAAAGATCCTGGGACTTCTACCGGAAACCACTAGAAAGTCAGTAGTACAGGCTCTAGTAATGTCCAGATGCAAGTATTACAGTTTGCTGCCTCTGAAAGTATCACAATTTAGATTGTTGAGAATCCAGAGGGTGCAGAATGCAGTAGTTCGTCTACTGCTTAACCTGCTGAGACAATCGCCTACGGGTCCATCTCTCACCAGATTGCACTGGCTGCCTCTGGGTAAGAGAGTGTCCTTCAAATCTGTGTGTTATTGCCACGTAATCCTGATTAGAAAAGAGCCTTGCTATCTGCACTTTCTTGTCAAAACTCATCTACCAGGCAGAAGTCTTAGGTCTGCAGAGGCCGCTTTATTTGTATTCCAACTGTGAAAAGAGTATGCCTGGGTGGATGCTCCTTTAGTTTGTTAGCCTCCAAAATGTGGAATGTCCTGCCACTGACACTTAGAAAGGAAAGCACTGAATTAGCCTTTTGAACGAAACTCAAAGCTTGGCTATTTAGACAGACTTAAAGGCTAATTCTTGAGCGTGCTTCATAGGTTCTATATCTGCAAGTGAAATCTTAGAGCGGGGACACTTTGGTTGATGTATCCAGGCAATTTAGAAATAATGTTATTATTATTATTGATATATTCTAAGTTTAATACTGAGATCTGTATTTCAAGTTCATCCTTGGGAGTGCCAAAAACTCCAATCTGTATTTTGAGTTGATTCTAAGCATGGGCGAATTTTGCGGATCTCGCGTTCGCGAATTTTGCGGATTTGCGGATTCGCAATCCGCAAAATCCGCGAATTCCCGCGGATTTTTTTTTTTTTTGTGTTCGCCCGTGTTTCTGCCAGTTCGCGAGGGTTTTTACAATTTCGCAATTTGCGAACTTACCTGTCGGGTCGCAAGTTTTGCGAACTTGTTGTTTCTACGTGTCCAGCCTGTTTGGGACACTCTTCTTCATCACTGCCACTCTCTGTCACCACTGCCACTCTCTGACTACTCATGCCACCCTCTGGCCCACCCATGCCACCCTCTGTTTCATCACCACACCCTCTGGTTGTCCAGTGTACATTATTTTCGGCAAAGCAAAGCACACCTTCCCTGCCTCAAGTGACCTGAATTAATTTGGGGCTGATTAATGTGTCACAGAATATTTTTTTAGCTGGCACCTGCTTCCTTAGTGCGCCCTGATTAGTGATCTTTTGCACTTGCTAAGTGCTTTCATTGTTGCAAAATTAGTTACAACACCTGCCCTGCCCCAACTGACAATAATGAATTAGGGGCTGATTAATGGATTTTAACTTCCAGCCTGGCTCCTGCTTGTCTCCCTTAGCTGTAATTCAGGACCTTTGTGGCATATGTGTAACTATTCTGAGGTTCAGAGCTGGGTCACATAATAGTTTCAACTGGCAACTGAACTCTGGAGGGGCCCCTCAGGAAGCACTACAGGAAATGGCTACTAATGATGAGCCTGAACTTTTGAACCTGGTAAGTAGTTACTTTCAGTTTTGCTAAGAGCGTATTTCTGCAATTTTGCACTTATTCGCAGGGCGCGAACTCACGCGAACAGTGCGAGCAGTGCGAGCAAAATCCGCTGCTCGCGGATTTGCGGATTTTGCGGGAGATTCGCGAATCTCGCGGATTGCGAATTTCCCGAAAATCCGCAAAATCCGCGAGCGGAACGGATTTTCCGCCCATACTTAGTTGATTCAAAGAAGTGCTAAAAACTCCAATCTGTAAATTTGGTTTTCTGCGCTCATGCTGTGTTTCTGAATGAAACCTGTAAGTGTATGCTACTGAAGTAAAAGTTGTGTTATTGTTTAATGAGGTTTATTAGTTCACTGATGAAAACTGCCTCCTCTTGTTATTTTCTGTGTATTGCATCTTCACAAAACCAGAGGCCCTGCCCCAGTGCATATCAACCACGCAAATACCGATGGTCTGGGGGTGCCAAATCCTGTTACGCAGTGTTGCACAGCTGCTGAGGAGATCCAGTACTGCAAGTCTCTCCTTTCTTATTTTGTCTCAATCCCCTTATACCCTGGGTGGTGCGTGATTTTAGGAGTTTGGTCCCTTCATCTAGCATGGCCGAGAGGGATTGGAGGTCCAGGATCGGCTTCAATATCGGCTCCAGTATAGTCGTGCATGACACCTTGAGAGTGTAGCAGGTGCAGTCCTTCTCAGTGAAAGACTTCTGTGGTGTAGTCCAAGTGCCCAGCAGGGCATTCTTTCTTCTCCAGATATTTCAAACAGGAATCTGAGGGGTTCCTGCAGATCTCCCATATGTATTCCCATTTTGGGCTGGCAAAGGGGGGCACCCTTACCAATGGGGGTAAAGTTGCCTCCCTCTATGACCACTTCCTTCAAGTGTGGCATATTTTTGACCCAAAATGCATTGTTCTTCAAAATTCAAAATAGAGAAATTCTCTCCCTAGAGTGTGTCTCAGGCTAACCCAACCCACAGGTGTGGCTAACAATTCACTACACTCCCCTTCCAGCACCTCTACTAATCTAATTTGGGGAGCTCCCATCTGGCTGAAGATCAAGGAAGAGGAGGCTGGCCTGGGTCCTGGGACACCTGCTCGCCTGTCTCTGAAGTCCAGGGTATCTCCCCAGCCTCCTCCCTCTGCCTGGTTTATGCAGGAAACAAATCTACTCTCTTCAAATAACTGTACTGATTCAGCCCCAGGCCTCTTCATGCCTACTCAGGGAGCAGCTTGGCTCAGGCTGTCAAAGCTGCCAATAAGAAGATGAATAAAGAAAAAAACATAGGGCCCGATTCACAAAGGCAATCTGAGACAAAACTCTAACTTTATGACTTTTGGTATTCACAGAGGTCATACACAAGTTGTATCTTTACATCTGCGGTTGGCCTAGAATCTCCGGCTCAAGCTGTACTCTCCGGCTCAAGCCATACTCTACGGCTCAGTCTGGGTGAAGTGTAATCAATGGTTCGGAACCAATTTTTATAAGCAAGGAATATTGGGAATGTGAGATAAATGTTAGAGGAGGTAATGAAAATCAGTTTTGCAGGGAAAGGGGTGTGGTCAGACACTGCTTCACATCCCAGAAAAGTTTGCTCCTTTGCACCATGGTACATGCAGTCCACAATTTGCGCTCCCCTCATTGTTGAATGTAGAGTTACATCACATTCAGGGGCCGATAACGATGTCGGTGGGACCATAGGGAAATAATGCTTCCACAGAATGTGCAGTATTATGCACAATAATCTGCTCTTTTATTAAATCATGTCTGCCCTACTACACAATTTGGTCCCCTGTTGCTGCATAATTCCAATGCCCCTGGTGCAGACATTGTACAAAACATGCACACATAAACATACTCACGCACATTCACACGTATTCCCTATATATGAAGCTTTGTGGCTTGCTGATGATGTATGCATGAAAACATTAGAACGTTTTTTCAGGCACAACTCTGACCCATGCTTTCGAAAAGATTTGCAAACTGTTAAGTTCTAGGTCAGTACAACAGCGCAATTGTTGAATTCTATACAGACGAATTTCACCACAGACAAATAAGTACTTCGCTGTTTGTCCCCTGACTGTCAGTGCAGATGGATTAACATCACCCCTTTAAGGCCCAGTGAGTATTTTGTGCCAACGTCACTTCCAGACAAAGCCGCAGAAGTCACTCTACGCCTAGTAAATGATCCGTCCTTCCACTTTGGACCTCTGACGCACTCTGAGCAAAAACGTTCGTTTTACTGGCGCCGAGAAGCTTGGAATTTGAACTCTGAAGTCCTGCCCGCCATAGCTCTTTTCATTTGTCTGAAGAGAAAGCCTGCAGTACACTTTATACAGCCATGCCCTTAAGCTGCGTGAAATAAATTGTTATAGCTTTGATGAGAAAGTTGTACTAGGAAAATAATCGAGCCGGCAGTCTTATAAAACGGTTTATTAATAAAAATAATCAACTGCACAAAATAATTTTCCTATTAAGTGAAGTGAAAAATAAAGATAAGAATATTTTGTTTTGTTCCTCCCTGTCTGCGATGTTGGGATGCACGTTTTGAAACAGGAACTCCCTTGTGTATCATTCACTGTACAAAAAGCTTCTATTTGTGTAAACCACTTACTGCTCTATGCGTGTTGTGTTGTTAAATTGTGCCTCTGTTTGACTTTTCCAAAATGAATCTTTCATGAATCATATCCAGTGACCGGAGTTCCCAGCAGGCAGAGAGTTGGAAATTATATTTCCTTTCAGGCTGACCTCTCGCCTAGGACTTTGTGTGATCTCAGACTCGCATCGAAATGCAAATTCATCATACGTACGACAGGGTCAGACTGGAGATCGAAGCCCAGGCCCCGCCTCTTCTCGCTTTAACTCTCTTTATTTCCATACATCCATTCTCTCCCTGCTTCTCCCTCTCTGGTCCCTCGCTATAGCTCCATCCCTCTGTCTCATCGCCCTCTCTGTCTGTCTCTCTCCTGAAGACGCTGTGCTTCCTGCAAGTATTCTCAGGGAAATGGGGAAAGAGGCAGAGACAAGAATTGGCCCTGGTTTAAAACCGGATGCCAATGGCTCCAGCCCACCGGGGAAATGCCTGATGGAATAAAAGGCCAGTCCGGCACTGATTACTAGGCCAGACTGCATCCTTAGTTTTTCAAATATTCACCATGAGTTCCTTGTAAATGAAGACGGCTAGGTAACCCACCCGAAGTTTTAAATACTGCTCAAAGTAAAAGCAAGAAAACGCTCAAAACTGTGTCAAGCGCTAAACTTGACTCATTAAATAAATATATTATACGAGGCTCGTTCAGTGAACTCTTGTTTTCTAAATGCACCAATGCCAGTTACACACTTTTCTACTGCTGTTCTCATTTTCACCTCGGTATTTTCTTTCACCTGGTCAGAGTAAAGGTTTGATTTTTATGTGGTCAGCTATGACAATGCGGAGTGGTGCAATTTGATTTTAAGCACTGGTTTTTGTATATTCCTTTATTGTACATTAATATGTGTTTAATGTTTCTTTTTTTATATGATGCTGCAATGGGATGACGCTGCTTCAAAGTCTTTGTGTGTGTATTAGTACAACTGGGAGTCGGCCGTGGATGTGTACATGCACGAGGGCAACAAAACAGATACAGAATGGTGGACTGAAGACTGGGACTCTCCATAGAGGAGGAACGGGGTTGCGTACAACTTCTGTCTGCCCTTCAGAGTGCCTTGTTCGAGTGGGAAGGCATTCTATAAAAATACCATTCTGGTCTGCATAGTTCTTTCTAAGTATCTCTGAGTATCTCTGCAGCATGTTGTCCTACGTCCAGAATAGAGCCAATACATCTCCTCCTCATAGCTCCCCAACAACAACCATCAGTGATTACCTGAACGGAATATTTGTATAATATTATTACTAACTTGAAGAATGCTACGGTTATGTGGAATATACTACTATTTCATATATAGCGAAAAAAACACAAATTTAGCACAACCCTAAAATGATCATGTAAAAGTCAACTTGATGTGCATTTAAAGCATCTGACGTAATATGGAAACCAGAATCAGACACATTCCGCTGTCCATTTTATGATCAAATATTCTGGCTAAAGATTCCATTAGGTTAATCAATTATTCATAATTATTAGTGCTCAGCGGTAAGTGCTTTTTGATTCACAGTTGTCTGCTGGCCGATTCATTACATTCATTTTATTAATGATCTCTGAAGATTGATATTAAACAATGAGCAGAGAATACTCTGTGGTGAAAATATTCCAGTACCAATACTATGGTCATGTGGCAATATGTTGCTTGAGGTAGAATGGCCCTTCTTCAATGCAGGTGTAGTTATAAGAATCATATTTATCAAGAGTGTGGATTACGAATCAAACAAAGGAAGATATGTAACCTGAGCATGAAACTTATCACCCTCATATCTTTATGTCTTGCATGCCTACGTGTTGTATGTCCTTATCATTAAACACATTAAAGAGACTAAGGTATTAAGTGGCATGGAACCCATATATTAACAGTGAAAATGCTAATACAAACATAACAATGTTCTCAGTTTTTAAGTGTGTGACTACAGTGTAGTGCCCCCTTCTCATGTCCAGGAAGCAAAAATATCCCGAAGTTAGTGTAAGTCACCGTGATTGTGGCTGAGTGACACACATGCTTTCACATTTGTTGTGTCTACTAAGTGGGTTGTGTATACTTTTTACAATTGGGTACCCCAGATCTGTGTGCATTTGCAGTGTTCAACCAAAGGGTACTGATGCAATTCTATGACATAACACATATTTAATGTTTATATTACATTACATTTACATCACAGTTATCGAGATCTTCATAAAAACGGATATGATAGCCTTCGTCTCAGCTTCTTGTTTTGCATGACAACAAATGTGCGGGGAATGAGATTTTGATACCTTTTCTGATCACCTAGATACCTATCTCATTCATCCAATTTTGGATCGATTATTATCTGTCATTGAGTAAAAGGCAAACCCACATAAGTTAAATCAACCTCATAGACTGACACAACTCTGAAGAACCACTTACGACTGATAAAGTTTAAAAATTTAATATAAAATCATAGATAATTGCAAATACAATCCTCTCAAGATAAGTTTCAACAAGTATACAGGAACTAAAAGGAACATAAATTCCCTAAAGAATCTTAGTCTACAAAAGAATACAATCAAAACCAATTCCAAAATCAGCAAATTGAATAGCATAGACACAAATTGAATCTGATGCGTCATTTACAGAAAAGAATAAACAAGTTAAATCTGTCCCTACTCTATGCTAGATGACATCCCTACTAGCAAGTCCTTTTACCTAAAAAGGTGTCAGCAGTTTGACTTCCTAAGAAGTTCAAACTCTCTTAGTCTCTGATGGAAACCTATGTCGAGAAGCAGTACCCTTTCTGCCTACCCATCCGCTCTCTAAGGGTCCTCGGCCTACTGCTCTCTTCTGCTGCTCTCTTGCTCCCTTGCTCTGCCTTCTCCCTCGGGGTGCTGTCCCTAAATACAAAATCACAGTATGGGTGGAACGCCCCTTTGAGACGCCCACCATGTGCTCATTTCACGTGATCCCGCTTCTGGTTCTTTCCATAGCTTCGTCTCTTCGCGTCGTCTGTTAAGTTGACCTTACTTCTTAGGCGTCATCTTCATCTTCGTGCTGGTAACCTCATGACATTCCAGTTGACACTTTCAGTCCAAAGTCTATCACCTCAACAGAACTCTATTCATTACAGTTGTGATTATAACCTCCTTTGGTCCTGTGAACAGTCACTTCTAAACAAGACCCCAAATTCCAAGCGTCTCTTATCTCATTAGGCCATAAACTCCGTCCAGCATTGTCACTTTAAATTTAACAAGACCTTTGACTCTTGGCTCGCACATTCAGATCAAAGCTATCCCTATTCCTGTGAGCCCACTAAATTACATGCAGTGAACTACACTCTTGCGAAGCCTTGGTCCGTTAGGTTAAAACCACATATGAACACACTATGCTAAAATTCCTACAAACTCTTCTACACGGTATGACTTTTAACACATATATATATAATTGAATTAGCAAATCATTTGATTATAATCGAATCCATATTACATAAAATACAACGTTATACTCTTATTCTTACGCAGTGCTATACGTTCTGCACATTTCTTCACTTTACATTTCATCTTCTTTCTCTGCTTTATAATTACATACGTACATTCTCTGTTTAGCACGTTCTACTGTTCTTAAGCATTTACACATTTTCTACTTTAGCCCATCCTATATACAGGTCTTTCTAATTCTAATGCATTTCTAGAGTAAATACAGATACATTTCCTATTATTCAAGTTACATATGCTAACATTACGCTATAGGTTCTAACTTTACATTACAAGTGCTAATTTTACATTATAGGCTTGTAAATATGGTACGGATATACTTTTCATTCAAATTGCGCTCTCTCAGTTCCCCCCTTTGATGACCTCTAGGGGTCATCACTAACACTTCAATTTGAATGTTACTTTACACAGAACTAGTTACAAGGCTCCCTCTTTTTATCGTCTCGAGAGCTCTCAAACTTTTATACTGCTGATCTTGTAAAGCAGCTAATCTCCTTTCTTGCTCTCTCATGGACCTTTGCAACCGGTTCGTCCTATACCATTTGTACAGTCTCACTAAACCCCACAATACGATTATGCAAATCAATATTATTAAGACAGGTTTCAAGATGTACCAAACAACACTTTTACCTAGATTGGCAAACCAATCTCCAACTTTACCCATTCCATGACCTACTTTTTCCCAAACATTTACTTTTGTTAAATCTTCGATTTCTTGATGTATCTCTGTAATGTTCTGTATGACTTTCTCAAGTGGTTTTGAATTGTCTGGAATATAAGTACAACATTCCTGGACCTTCAGAGCCTTGCAGACTCCGCCCTCTTTTGCTAGCAGAACATCTAAAGCAAGACGGTTCTGAAGAACCATTGCTCTAATCGACTGCATCTCTCCTTCCACTAGCATCAATGACCTTGCAGTACTTGCAGACAATCTATCCACAACTGTAGCTAGTCTCCTGATCTTAACATCATTAAGTATCAAACCTAAAATAGGAAACATTGCTCCAAATATGTCTCCAACTACCTCAGCATCTCCTATTTCCCTTTTCGCTCTTGTCGAAGCCTTTCCTTCTATGATCTCTAAATCCTTCGCATGATATATTTTGGGGAAGACAATTGCCAAATAACATGAACCATACCAATTGTCAGGCAATTTTACATAGGCATTTCTTCCACATACAAAATATACATTAGGAATCGCTTGCATCTCTTTCATGAAATCTTTCGTATAATACTCTAACCTGAAAGCATGTTCGCAATTAACTTCACCTACAAATACACTCTCATAATATGTCTTGCTTCGAGTTAAACATAACTTTCCTTTCTGCGTTCTATCCAAAGCTATTGGACCATTGCTACCTTTCCTTTTATGTGCCTTTTCCTCTTCGGTCCAATCTGTTTTCCACTGTCCTGACATCTTTAGAATCTTCTGCCTCCTGTATCTGTCATCTACTTGTCCAATGAATTTCTTCTCAATCTCTGACACTTTGCAAGTCAGATTATTTCTGCGTGCATATGAAGTATCTAATGTATCCCAAGGAAGAAAGAATTTTGCCAATCTATCTTCTTTTTTGTAGTAGTCCCACTTATTCATTTGTTTATAATTCGGGACTTCAGGCAGTACCAAATCATAATTTGAAAAGTAGTACTCAAACCCTTCTCTACCATAAAATATACTGAGCAATAAACTACATGTTATCCCATATGCCAGTGGGAGATGATGATATCTGATACCTTCATCTACAGAAGCCGGTAATTGCATACAAACATAACAATCTTTGGCCTCCATGGCATCGATATACTCATACAATAGTTTGGCATATGCATTTGATTTAAAATTCTCCTGCGACTCGTCTATGTGTAATCTACGAGCTTCATCTGCCAGTAACGCCTTTTCACGGATTACATTGCTCTCCTCCTTCTTCCCAACAAGAGCAGGTTTCAAGGTCGTTACAGGCTTTACATCTGTTGTCTCCTTTACGCTTGTATGTCCTACTATGTATGATATGGTAACTACTGCGATAATGAGAAAAATTACTACTGCTATTAGTGTACCTATTATGCATTGGCTCTTTCGGTTTGGGTTGCCATTCTCCATGTTATCAAACAATGTAGCTCTTTCTTTCTCTTGGAAAAGTTTTCTTTTTCAAGTCTTTATTTGCTTTATTTGATTTCTCAATCTGTGAAGCGCTTTTAATCAACAAAAAGTCTCTTTTCACAACAATGTCTTTTTATCTTCAGCAACTGACAACCCTAACCCTTCTCCGTCCTCTAAATGTAATCCCTAATTTTATTCTTCTTTCCACTCGGCGCTAGGTTATCTTCTTCTTTATAGCTTAAACACAAAAGTCTTTATGCATCTACAATGATTCTCGTACCTGCAGCTCTAATAACATATTCCAATAGTTCTAAACGAATGACTTTTTCTTCTTGTGCTGGTATTGGATGACCCAAAGTCGGAAACTCTAATCGATTCAGCACCTGGTCCTTGATCCGACTTAGGAAAAGGGGAATGGGAAGTGTGAAGGTCAGTAACCCCTCAGTCTCGATTCCAGGCGTCAACATCCATACCTCCACCGTCACAATTGGATCGAGATTGGTCACTTGCACTTCTCTCACTCTCCCAGATCTCTGTCCCCAAAACATCTGCTAGATAAGTCCACTCTGGGGTGGCGTATCTTCTGCAGGGCACACGTAACCTCCTGGATCTTCTCGGACTCTCAGAGCCTGAGTCCGTAGCTTCTTCGTTTAGATCTGAATCTTCAGAGATCGGGACAAGGGTGCTCTCTGGATTTACTCTCAAGGTCAACCTTCTCCTTCTTTCCGGCCAACTAGCTTCTCCATTCCTTGTCCTCCTGCTCCTTGTTCCTGGACTCGTCTCTTGATCACTTATAGCTTGTTCGGTGTCTGACTCGAATTCCCAACTACTTTCCTCTTCTGAGACAGCTTCGGTCTCACTGGTGTCTTGACCATCATCAGCCTGTTCCGACACAGGCTCAGCCTCTTCAATCACCTCTACAGCTTGACTTTCCCTCTCTGTGGCTTCTCCGCTTTCTGCTGGATTTTCATCCGAGAGAGGAGCTGTTTCTTCCAGAGGTGCTGGAACTCTTCGGGTGTGCGAGGCGTGTATCCAGTTGGGCAAGCCTCCACACTTTACTGCAGTGTTCGTAACTAGTATGACTTGAAATGGTCCACGCCAGCGCACGTCTAGACAGTTCTTCCTGACATGCTTCTTCACCAGGACCCAGTCCCATGGACACAGGTCATGGCACAGGTCTTGAGCTGATGGAACCTCTGCAGCCTGGACCTGGAGGGACACAGAATGAATGGAATCAGATAGTCCCTTGCAGTAGTCCAAGATCAAATCGTCTGTGATGTTCAACAATGCTGCAGTCGGAACCGATGGCAGTCTCATAGCTCTCCCCATTAGCACTTCATGTGGAGAGAGACCTGTTCTTCTATCTGGTGTGCTACGTATGCTCATAACAACCAATGGAAGTGCATCAGGCCAACTCAGGGATGTCGATGAACAAACTTTGGCGAGTCTGGACTTTATTGTGCTGTTGATTTGTTCTACAATCCCCGAAGCTTCTGGTCGATAACTACAATGGAGCTTCTGGTCTATGCTCAAGGCTGAACATAGCATCTTCACTATTTCACTGTTGAAATGAGTTCCTCTATCTGATTCCAAAGAGGCTGGCACCCCAAACCTCGGTATCAACTCTCTAAGCAACAATTTTGCTACTGTAAGTGTATCGCACCTACGTGTAGGGTAAGCCTCAACCCATCTGGAAAATATACAGACAATCACTAAGACGTATCTGAGTCGATTGCACTTGGGCATTTCAATAAAATCCAGCTGCATTCTATTGAAAGGCCCCCCAGACCTCCCTATGTGACTTAATGTGACTGGTGTTCTTTTCCCTACGTTTAGTTGCTGACAGATCGCACAACGCTGACATACTGCTTCTGCCGCTACTCTAAACTTCGGATTATACCACGTTTGTCTGAATACTCTCACCATAGCATCTCTACCTATGTGTGCTGGTCCATGCAATCTCCTTGCCATTGGACTAACAAGTTCGTTTGGTAAAACTGCTCTCCCATCTGCAGAAATCCAAAAATTCATCTCGCTTTTGGTACAACCTGCTGTTTCCCATGCCTTTTTCTCGAAATTAGGCGCATTCTCCTGGACACACTTCAGTTCATCCCACGTGTCTACAGTGTCTAACAACATAGTCAAATCAGTTCTTTCCTGTATTCCCCCCACTTCTACCTTGGTGTGAGAATACCCCTGTTCCGCACAGTAACGTGCGACCTCATCTGCGTATCGGTTACCTTGCAATACAAAATCTGTATTTTTCGTGTGCGCGGCGCATTTGACAACCGCTATAGCTGCTGGTCCTTGTAATGCTTCTAACAATAATCTCACGAATTCTCCATTCCTAATAGGAGAACCCGAGGAGGTCATGTAACCTCTTTGAGACCACAACTGCCCATAGTCATGAACTACCCCGAAACCATACTGGCTATCGGTGTATATGGTGACTCAAATTTTGTCGCCTGCCAAACAGGCACGGGTCAAAGCAATGATTTCAGCTACCTGAGCGGAATGTACTCCTTCCAGGCAGGCGGCTTCCACTACTCCGGTAATTGTACAAACTGCATATGCTGCTCTCAGCTGACCGATATCATCTCTTACGCATGAACCATCAACAAAGAATATTTCATCGGGGTCAGTCAATGGCTCATCTACGATATCTGGTCTCGGTTTGGTGCATAGTTCAGTCACATCAAGGCAGTCATGATCTGTACAAATTTCATCATCAATATCATTTGGAAGTGGCATCAAAGTAGCAGGATTCAAAACAGAGCATCTCTTTAGGGTCACATTCTCAGCAGCCAATATGACTTGCTCATAGCGTGTGAGCCTGCTATTCGTCAGATGCTGAGTCTTGGTCCTGGTCATTAACAATTCCACAGAATGCGGTACATACACCACTAACTGGTGTCCCATAACCACATTTTCACACCTTTCAATGCTGGCACCCGTTGCAGCAACGGATTTGAGACATCCGGGCAACGCTGCGGCTACTGGATCTAAGGTAGCCGAAAAATATGCAACTGGTCTACGGGCATTTCCGTGTATCTGGGCCAAAACTGCTAAAGCACAACCTTCCCTTTCACAACAGTAAAGCAAGAATGGTTTCTCGTAGTCAGGCATTCCCAAAGCCGGGGCACGACACAAGTCTTCCCTCAGCTGCAAAAATGCCATCAAACAATCTTTGTCCCATGGTACCGGATCATTCACCCCCTTGTGCGTCCGTTTTTGTAAAGGTTTTGCCTTCAGTGAAAAGTTGGCTATCCACTGCCGACAATAACCAACCATGCCTAGAAACATCCTGACTTCCCTTTGTGTTTTAGGCGCATTCATTTTCATGATCGCCTCTATTCTGTCTGGAGACACCTTCCGTTTTCCCTTTTCAATCCTGTGGCCCAAGTATTGCACTTCGGTCAGACAATACTGCAGTTTACTTGGAGACACCTTGTGTCCGTCCTCGGCCAAATGATTTAATAAGGTGATGGTGTCTGTTTTGCAAGCTTCTTCAGTTTCTGACGCCACAAGTAGGTCGTCTATGTACTGGACCAGAACCGAGTTCATAGGCAGTACTAGACTTTCAAGATTTTTCTTCAGCAGCTGGTTAAAAATCGATGGGCTTTCAGTATACCCCTGGGGAATACGACACCATGTTAAAACACGATTTTCCAGCTTAAAAGCGAACAGATACTGGCTCTCCTCATCTAAAGGGATTGAAAAGAAAGCCTGGCAAAAGTCTATCACTGTGAACCATTCAGCTTGGAACGGTATCTGAAACAATATCACTGATGGATTCGGTACCACTGGACAACATGAAACAACGATATTATTTATCTTTCGAAGATCCTGCACTATTCTGTATTTCCCACTAGGTTTCTGTAAACCCATAATCGGGGAGTTACATGGACTTCCCACGATCTCCTTCAGTATTCCCTGTTTAATCATGGATTCGATCACAGGCTTTATTCCTGCAATCGTCTCCGGTGTCAACTTATATTGTGGTGTTCTTGGATACTCGGCATTGGGCTTTACCATGATCTTTACCGGTTCTACTCCTTTGATCAGTCCTATTTCTTCTCCAGTAAAATCCCACACCTCAGCCGACACCATCTCCTTCAAATCCTGTGGAAGCTCCTCCACCGTTAAGGTAGGGTATAGTTCCACGCATCCCTGCGAGTTTACAACCTTAAAGTCGGCATCATCATCGTTAGTCTGCACTTCTACTCCTTCCGGTGTGCAATATATTGTGCAGTTTAGTTTACACAACAGATCTCTTCCTAGCAGACACACAGGGCTAGAATCACAATTCACAAACTGGTGTTCATCACTGTATTTCCCTATCTTCACTGATACCGGTTCGGTCAGAGG
The DNA here is from genome assembly GCF_964263255.1 of Lissotriton vulgaris. Classification (NCBI taxonomy): domain Eukaryota; kingdom Metazoa; phylum Chordata; class Amphibia; order Caudata; family Salamandridae; genus Lissotriton; species Lissotriton vulgaris. The sequence continues at coordinate 1,000,497,162 of NC_141695.1, read as the reverse complement.
ATTCGTCATTCTCCTATTTGTGAATCCTACTACCTGGATCGTTTCTCCCGATATTGGCAGACCTGGGACTACCGCCGATCTTATAGTGGATCGAGTGGCCCCCGTATCCACCAAAAAGGTCGTAGGACATCCAGCTACTTCAGCTTCCACGTATGGTCCTCTCTGATCTACCTCCAGGGCTGCTCCTAGAGTACAGTCTTCATCCCTATTCACTCGTTGTCCCGTAAGGGGATCAACGTAGTAGCATTCTTCTCCTCCTACGAACAGTGGCAGTTGTCTATAGGTTTTCCCTCCATTTGCAATCCGAGGTGGTTGAGGGAACTGAGCTCGAGGAGTCTGAGTCCCCCCTTTGACAAACTTTCCCTTCGGGACCGCTGTTCCCTTTACCAGGCTGTTCTGAACCTCATCCTCCTCCTGTTCTAATTCCCCTGTCTCGACATTATAGGGACACTCGCGTCTCCAGTGTCCCACCTCGTTACACTGGTGGCACCTCGTTGTCTTTTTCAATGTCGCGATATCTACCCTAGGTCTCGGTTTTTCATCCTCATCCCTGCTTTGATTATTCTGTTTCTTCCCTAGGGTTCCTGTTCCCTGTTGCCGCTGTCCACCCTTTCCAGCTGATTGCATCTGCACCAACATCAGCTTCTCCTTAAGTTTCTTTGCTTTCGTATCTATTTCATCGCTGCAATACCTCGCATACCTCAGAATCTCATCTAAAGGTTTGTTTTGCCAACAGATCAAATGCTGTTGAATCATTAAACTTATGTCTGATCTCAATCCCAGGATGAACTTCGACACGAACTGTCCTATGTCCTTAGGATCCATCACGTCCAATCCACTGTACTGTTTGAACGCTTTCAGCAATCTCTCATAGAACTCGTGAACGGTCTCCTTAGGTTCCTGAGTTGTTCGATCTATCTTAACCCAGTCTATGTCCTGCAACGGCACCTTCTCTTTTAACCATGCCATTACCCTCTCGTACTTTTCCATGACTCTCTCTGATGGTCCATTCGTCCGGGGATCCCTCTCGGGTTCACAAATGGGCCATTCGACATTAAGTTTGCATGCCGTCCACAAATCTCCGGGTACTACAATGTCAAACAGGGTGTTCAAGTCGACCCACAGCACCTTAGAGATCTTCACGAACCTCTCTACCTGTTTGTACCATTCGACGGGATTCTCCCTTAGCTTTGGGAAGGAATTTGTAAATGCCGCTAGATCCCCCCTACTCCAGGGCACATGCACGTAGTTTCCGTTCGCGATTTCTCGCAAAGGGAAAGCTTCCATTCGCATTAGCCCTCCCTCCGGGGACCCCGCAAGTATACTCCTTCTGACGGTTCCCCTCTTGGACCATCTTTCCTCCCATTTATCCAGATCCCTCCACATTCTGATACTCAAGATCAATTCCTTTATGTGTATTTTCAGCCCAATCGTCCTACGCTCATCTAGATCCTGATCCGTGCAATTCAGCCTATGGTTACCCTGTAAAGCTTTAGTTCGTGATAGGTCTATCATATACCTGTTTGCCAACTCAGATAATTTTTCATGAACTGACCTCGCTTTCCGAGTAACGTCCTTAGACATAAACAGTATTTCATCCTGTTCATACAGATCTATCCTTTCCATTGGCAATGTGCCGTCTATTATTTCCTCCAAATCTGATTTTAAACTGATCACATCGAGCCGTTTTGCTTTTATCTCAGCTCTCAGTACCCCACTCCTAGGTGGTTCCTTTACATCTCTCTCACCCCCACTACGAGTCCTACGTCTAGGTACAGGTGAGTTATGAGGAGTTCTTCTTGCTTCTCTTTGTTCCCACCTCTCTAGGTCCCAAGCTTTCCCATCTTCCCTAGGAGTGTGGTGGAACAATGTTCTATTCCCCATTACTGCATTCTGTCTTTTTGGCTCGGTCTCTCTAGCTGCGAGATAGGATCCTCCGTTCTGTTCTAAATCACTGCAATTCCCTTGCTGTCTGGTGTCGCTCAATAACCGATAAGATCCTTCACGGCCCTCCATGTTCCCGCGATCCCGTCCGTGATCACCGGATGCATGGCGAGACCCTTCGCGACTCCCTATACTCTCGTGATTCCAATGTCGCACATTTTCGTCCGGGGTATGGTGCGGGCACCTGTAACTATCTCGGTACTCCTGTGTCCTTCGTTCTCCCTCACTAAGGATGGGGCGAGACACTCCCTCACATCCTGTACTCTTGTCTTCACACAATTGTCTATTGCCACTGATGGTATGGCAAGTATCTCCTTTGCTTCCTTGACTCCCTCCCTCCCACTCCGGACTGCTTTCGCCAGCTCCGCAGTGAGAGAGGATCCTGTTATCCTGATCTCTCCATTCTGTTTCTGTTTCTATTCTTTTATTCTGAGTCTCTACGGCAGCATCCCATTCTTTCAAGTACTCCCTTAATTCCTTAAAGGATTTCGGTTTCGGTCCCCTCAGGTCCATATGTCCTCTCTGACCCCCCTGTTCTATCCAGGGATCCGTTACTGGATCCAATGGGGTACTCCGACTCCTTGGTCCTAGCAACTGCCTTTGGGAATTGATCGTATTGTTCCTACTTTCCATCTCTGTCCTTTCCCTGTCCCACCGTGCCTGTTCCTCCTGCTGGGCTCCCTCCGGGTTATAAATTGACACTATAGGACCTATGGTAACAGGTACTTGTAGAGCATCGGGCAGTTGATACGACCTTGCACGCTCCGTTTCTGGCACCTTCTGGACCACAAACCTTCCTACTACTCTCTGTATGGGACTAGATTGAGATATTTCTTCACCTTTCTTGGGTTCCCACTCCGACATGGGGAGCGGTTTATATTCCCCCTGCCTAGCCCCGTCCCCCTGCTGTAATTCGGGACTTTCGGCTTCTCTGTTGTACGGAGGTGGTCTGTCCATTAATAGCCTCTCTATCAGACCATCATCCGACTCGCTATCCTCATCTTCTTCTAGAGGTTTCTTTTCTCCCGTAGCCTCTAGCATTGGGTACAATTTGTCTGCTTCTATCTTTTGCACCCTCCAATTTTTAGCTTCATCGTCCCATTTAGCATCCTGCACTGCTCTTACCGATCGTCTCACTCTTTCTTGGCGTCTATTCAAGCTCTTATCATGTGCCGCCCTGAACCATGCATTAAGGGCTTCGAACTGTGTTGGCCTCGGTAGAGGTCTCGTTGCGAGCATTACCGCTTTCAGTTGGTTCAATGCTTCTACCCTAAACGTCCCGTATCTCGGGAACGTCAGTTCCTCATTTCCTTCTGTTAGCTTACTCCACTCGGAGATCCATAGTATTGAGTGTAACCCTACATTCACAGCCATATAATAAGCTGGTGTGCCTTCTGGTGGGGCTTCTTCCCCTGCATACGAGTTTCCTCTATCTCTCTTAAAGATCGCCCTTAAACGTTTAAAACACTTCATTTTCAAGAATCTACGATTTTCCTTAATTCTCTTCCTTATTTTACTTCCCGATAACAAACCACTAATCCCTGCGCGGCTCTCGCTAACCAGCCTATCCCAGCGCGGTTCTACACCAACCGGCCAATCCCAGCGCGGCTCTACGCTGACGTCACTCGTCCCCTCTGCAGCAGTTCCCCTCCTTTCTCAGCTCGTCTCGCGGTCTTGCATGCGTCTCATTCATACACCGAAAAATGACTACTTCCGACCAAGCGATCACTTTTCTTGACTGTACGTCCACAGTCTAGCTGTAATTGTCACCTCAACTGGCGAGACGTCTTCCTCTCACTTCAGACGCTCGCCTTACTGATAGGTTACTTACACACAGTAAACGTCCGACCAGCGTCCGTTACTCATACACTCACTCTGACATTCCCCCTATCTCGGTCCTGCGGGCGATCAATGGTACCTCATGACCCCCTTTACAATGGTAGACAATTACTCTGGGTGTTCGATACACCCGAACCACTTAAGCCCTTCTCTGGACTTAAGATTTTATCCGGTTGCGCGCGCTCACAACCTTCCCTCAATCACACTACAGGCATTCAACTCCGCTTGACATTACAACACAGGTACAACACAAAACACCGCAATCTGGCAACGCATGACCCTTATACTCACTCTCGACCGACTCTGCTGCTTTTCTCTCGCACCATCAGCACCTTCTTCGGCAGGGATTCTTCTTCTGGTCGTCGATGACTAGGGACCTTGGGGTAATCTAGACCTGACCTAGGTTGCCTTCCTCAAGAAGAAAACCATCTTTCTCTGCTACCAACTGCGGGGAATGAGATTTTGATACCTTTTCTGATCACCTAGATACCTATCTCATTCATCCAATTTTGGATCGATTATTATCTGTCATTGAGTAAAAGGCAAACCCACATAAGTTAAATCAACCTCATAGACTGACACAACTCTGAAGAACCACTTACGACTGATAAAGTTTAAAAATTTAATATAAAATCATAGATAATTGCAAATACAATCCTCTCAAGATAAGATTCAACAAGTATACAGGAACTAAAAGGAACATAAATTCCCTAAAGAATCTTAGTCTACAAAAGAATACAATCAAAACCAATTCCAAAATCAGCAAATTGAATAGCATAGACACAAATTGAATCTGATGCGTCATTTACAGAAAAGAATAAACAAGTTAAATCTGTTCCTACTCTATGCTAGTTGACATCCCTACTAGCAAGTCCTTTTACCTAAAAAGGTGTCAGCAGTTTGACTTCCTAAGAAGTTCAAACTCTCTTAGTCTCTGATGGAAACCTATGTCGAGAAGCAGTACCCTTTCTGCCTACCCATCCGCTCTCTAAGGGTCCTCGGCCTACTGCTCTCTTCTGCTGCTCTCTTGCTCCCTTGCTCTGCCTTCTCCCTCGGGGTGCTGTCCCTAAATACAAAATCACAGTATGGGTGGAACGCCCCTTTGAGACGCCCACCATGTGCTCATTTCACGTGATCCCGCTTCTGGTTCTTTCCATAGCTTCGTCTCTTCGCGTCGTCTGTTAAGTTGACCTTACTTCTTAGGCGCAATCTTCATCTTCGTGCTGGTAACCTCATGACATTCCAGTTGACACTTTCAGTCCAAAGTCTATCACCTCAACAGAACTCTATTCATTACAGTTGTGATTATAACCTCCTTTGGTCCTGTGAACAGTCACTTCTAAACAAGACCCCAAATTCCAAGCGTCTCTTATCTCATTAGGCCATAAACTCCATCCAGCATTGTCACTTTAAATTTAACAAGACCTTTGACTCTTGGCTCGCACATTCAGATCAAAGCTATCCCTATTCCTGTGAGCCCACTAAATTACATGCAGTGAACTACACTCTTGCGAACCCTTGGTCCGTTAGGTTAAAACCACATATGAACACACTATGCTAAAATTCCTACAAACTCTTCTACACGGTATGACTTTTAACACATATATATATAATTGAATTAGCAAATCATTTGATTATAATCGAATCCATATTACATAAAATACAACGTTATACTCTTATTCTTACGCAGTGCTATACGTTCTGCACATTTCTTCACTTTACATTTCATCTTCTTTCTCTGCTTTATAATTACATACGTACATTCTCTGTTTAGCACGTTCTACTGTTCTTAAGCATTTACACATTTTCTACTTTAGCCCATCCTATATACAGGTCTTTCTAATTCTAATGCATTTCTAGAGTAAATACAGATACATTTCCTATTATTCAAGTTACATATGCTAACATTACGCTATAGGTTCTAACTTTACATTACAAGTGCTAATTTTACATTATAGGCTTGTAAATATGGTACGGATATACTTTTCATTCAAATTGCGCTCTCTCAAATGCAAACTGTGTGGGGGTTCACCTTAGTCCTGAATAAGGTCAATGACCCAATCATACAGAGGAGATGGTCGAAGCATGTAGCTGAAACCTTTTGGATCTGCGAAACATTTTTTCCACAACAAACATCCCAACTCAATTTTAGTCATCTAGGGTGCTCTCCGACTAAAATAGAGTAACCTTTTGGTTATACCCTAAAACATTTAAAAATATTTTTAAATATCTGGTCCCTGCTTATAGCAAGAAGAATGTATTTGGAACTCCCACCACTGGTTGAGTGCATCAAGGTGGTTTTTACCTACCTTGATCAAGAGAGGACACTGATGATGAAACATGCCACAAAGAATTGCGGCTGAGGTGTCCTCTTCTAATATCTCTGGATTTCCTGTGATGTGCCAGAAAACATCCAAGAGAGTTCCTGCAGAGACACCTATATACTTTAAGCATTGAGCTATAACGAAGGCTCCCTTGCCACCAGACCTTCTTTTAAAATAGATACAAAAAGAGGAGGAGTTGAAGGCAACTGCCTTTTGTTTCAATGAAATGAAACAAAATATCCAATTCCATCAGCACTTATGAGAAGCCGCCAGAAAAGAAAGTGTCTGAGGGATAAAAGAGGTGGTTGCAGGTGGTGGAGCAGGGGAGAGTGGCTGCATGAGAGAAAGGATAAAGAAATTAGAGGGTAGTGTGTGGGGCTTTAAGGAGAGCAGAGGGAGGAACCCAGACCGTCTGCCTCCGCCCTTTCCGTTCCGAAGCCACAGAGATATTTTGCAGCGTACCCAAAGGGTCTTCCCTCAGCCCAACATTGTTCAACATCTACATGGCCACACTCGCTCACGTCACCTGACTGCACAACCTCAACATCATCTCCTACACCGACGACACCCAGCTGATCCTGTCCCTCACCAAGGACCCCCTCACCGGCAAATAAAACCTTCACGACGGAATGAGAGCCGTCACATAATGGATGAAGATCAGCCGCCTCGAGCTGAACTCAGACAAGACGGAAGTACTCATCCTCGTCTCCACTCTCTCGGCAAGGGACGACTCCTGGTGGCCGACCACACTGGGAGCAGCACCAACACCCACCGACCACGCACGCAACCTAGGTTTCATTCTCGACTCAATACTCTCCATGACCAAGCAGGTCAACGCCGTCACGTCCTCTTGCTTCAACACCCTCCGCAAGCTCTGCAAGATCTATAGGTGGATCCCCACCAAAACAAGAAGAACGGCCACCCAGGCCCTCGTCAGCAGCAGGCTAGACTACCACAATGCCCTCTACACAGGAGCATCGGCAAAACTAAAACAACTACAACGCATACAGAACGCCTCTGCACGCTTGATCCTCGACATCCCAAGCCGCAGCCACATCACACCCCACCTAAAAGACCTGCACTGGCTTCCCGTCAACAAGAGTATCACCTTCAAGCTCCTCACCCACGCACACAATGCACTCCACAACACCGGACCAACATACCTCAACAGCCGACTCACCTTCTATACCCGAACCGCCAGTTCCACACCGCTGACCTCACCCTCGCCACTGTCCCCCGCATCCGAAGAACAAACACCAGCAGCAGATCGTTCTCCCACCTCGCCGCCAAAACCTAGAACACCCTCCCCATCCTCCTACAGCAGACCCAGGACCTACTCACTTTCAGGAGGCTACTCAAGACCTGGTTTTTCGAGCCGTAGCAGCACTCCTCCCCTCAGAACCCTGAGACCTTCACAGGTGTGTAGTGTGCTTTACAAATGTCATGACTGATTGATATAGCTACTGTGATTGGCACCAGTTCAGCAACCCCTGTAATTCCCTAGTAAATGGTACCCCTGGTACCTAGGGGATTTGGACTGAGAAGGGTTCACTGGGGCTGCAAGACCAATTTTTCTATCCCTGGGACCCCTCACCAAGACTATACAAGTTGCCACTGCAGGCTACATGTATTGGCGCAGAGAAAACCGAAGAGTCGACATGGCACGCAACCCTGTGTTCCATGCCCCATACACTGCATGAGGTATAGGTAAATCACCCCTACCTCAGGCCTAATAGCCCTAAGGCAGGGTGCACTAAATCCTATTGTGAACATATCTGCATCACCTTACAATATCAAGTCTAATCTTTGATGTTGCAAGTGCACAGGGAAGCCATAGAGAGTACGTGTGCTGGATACCTGTCGGTACGAGCTTCCTAGCTCCATCATGGTTTCACTGTACCCTAAGATATTTGGTACTAAACATCTTGTCTTAATAAATCCTCACTGATGCCAGTGTTGAATTTATTAATACATGCACACTGGATGTCCTTTAGAGGCTCCGCTGAAAGCCTACCAAGGACTAGTGTGGTCTATGACAAGTCTTAGCCAGTCTGCCACCACCAGACATGTTACTGACCTCATGGAGTGAGTGCTAGCACTCTCAGAGGTCAGGTACAATGCCTGCTCTGGGCGGAGGTGTTACACACCTCCCCCAGGACAGGATGGGCTTCCGAGGTGGGAAGATTCAATAGCGAAGTCACCTTTGAAATGCAACCCAGGCATCTCCAGATAGTGGAGGATGCCAACCCCCCTTTCTGGATCCACTTTTGGTGGGAGGAAAGGTGGGAAAATTAGTTAGATGAAGAGGTGTGCCCAAATTCAGAAAGCACCACCCATAAAGATGTGGCAGTTGATGTGGACCCCTTTTTGGAAAATTCTCCATCTTGATATTGTAGAAAAACTACATATCACTGCTAGGGTTGTGCCCCTTGCCACAGAAAGGGGTCATATAGAGGGTGCAGACATCCTGAAGGTAGGCAGCCCATTTGCTACTACCTGTCTCCCCCTTTAACACCCACAATTGTAGTATTTAGGTAGCATTCCTGGACCTTAAACTTTAGATTCATTGGACACAAAGAAGAAAAGAACAAAGAAGAGCTACTGACCCGAGGACCCTGCTGAAGAAAATTGGTGCCAAACGCTGCCTGCCACCTTAAAGACTCAATAATCGTGGTGTCTTGTTGAGTTCTGCAACTGTGAGGACTCCAAGAGCCCTGAAGCCCTTCCAGTCTTCTACAAATTGCCAAAGAACCTCCCTAGGAGTAGAGGCCCAGTTTCTCTGCGACAGTCGGCATCAAACCACAGAATATGGTCTTACCAACTTGCTGCTCGCCGGTGACTCCAATTCAGCATCTGGACCAAAAGTGGTGCACCATTTCCGAAGGGGCAGACCTGTCCCCCCACCAAGATGAAGGACACCAGAACCAACCAGAGGTGTGCTGCACCAATACCCGGGGTACTGGATCCCAGGCAGGATTCACCAAGATGACAAGTCCACTCCGAACTCCAACTGCTTAGGGAGCAGGCACCCATCGAGGGACTTTGAGACCCCCAAGACCCACTTCATGAGTAGACCATCTGTCCCAGAATCCCCCACACAACTTGACTGGTCCTGACCGCAGGGACTCCTCGACGCATACTGCCCAGCGGACCTATCTACATTGTGCCCAGCCCCCCCGGCCAGTGTACCAATGAACCAGCTGTGCTCCTGAGGCCCTTGCGACCTGCGCCCTGTAGTTGGACCACCCAGACTTACCTTTAAGTCCACTTGTGCACTGTGTTTCCAGGTGGTCCTCTTCTTCACAGCGCACCAGCTACCAACCACCTCAGCACCCTGCTCCCAGGCAAAATCTGGGATGCTCAAGAGAATCCAATTGTGAAACATTGGACCTGGCCTTGCTAACTACTGAAACCCAAGATGTGAACCATGAAAGTCAAATGTACGATTTTACATACATTTTTGTCTTTTTCACTATTGACGTCAACGGTGCATAACTGCGCACAAAAGTGATTTTGAAAATTGGTCTCAGATTTTTTCTTGAGTGTGTGTCTTATTCATTGCCTCTATGAGTACAACAAGTGATTAGCACTACCCTCTGATGAGCCTAACTGCTTGCCCACACTACCACAAATAGAGCATTAGTATTATCTACTTTTGCCTCTGTAGACCAATATGGGTCTCACTGGACTCTCTGCACAGTGTACTACGTTTTAATGCACTATATAGAGAGCCAGCTTCCTACCTTCATCCATGATAACATTAGTTTTATGCATGTATGGAGCATTCTCTTTGTACAAACTACAAAAAATGCCACATTATTTTTCCAGGTTATGCCAAAGAAGACGTATCTCCCTGTACATTCACACCCTTCTGATGTTCAATCACCTCACCTCAACAATGGTACAACATGACCCAATGGGCATACAAGCCATCACTGGGCATACATTTGGTGTCCTCAAGTCACACAATCGATAACTTGATCATGTGGTCATATAGAAGTGCTGCAGAACATTCCAGAAGTAGTGTGCCAGATCATTGTAGTTGTTGCATGCCCCCATCCTGGTTTCTTGGGTGCACCACCCCCCAGAGGTCAAGGTCTGCAGATCAAACCAGCTAGTAGTCTCACATTTCACCAGAAATTCTAGTTTGCTTGCTGCATCACAGTGACTGACCTTATTGAGTCAGTCATGAATGAAGAATTATGACACTAGCTGCACACAACATGCTAAAAGACCACTGTACCACTTCCATGATGACAAAACTAGGCCTGGGTAAAATGTAAAATTTGAAGGCATAGTTTGCATGATGTCAGGAATTTAATGTTACGCTTATTATGCAAAATTTCCGAAATTACATCATGATGGGTGCTGCTCACCGAGGAACTCTCCTTTGCCATGAGGATTGTCCCTGACTGCTGCTTGCATTCTGAGGCTGTTCCTGCTTCCTCTACCTTTCACGACACCCGCTCCGCGGGTGCCGCTCACAGACTAACTCTGTAGCCGCGAGGATCGTGTCAGCTTCCCTGTTTTCTACCTGCTCCCTGAGGCTGTCTCAGCTGGTGTGAGCGGCTCCGCAGTCGGCGGATACCACACTCGCTCCCAGTGAATAACAGCCCAGGTTGAGGACTTTGGTTGGAATACAGCGCGTGGAGCCTACCGGGGGACTGCGAGGACCAGCATCCTCCATTCTGCACAGCTGGTGCCTCTTCCCCCGGCGGCCACGCCCTCAGCCTCCTCGTACTTCACAGGTGCATTCTCCACCGCGACGCGGGACGCTCGCGGGACGGAGCTCGGGGTGAAGACCGGGCAAAGAGCGGGCCGTTTGAGGCCGTTTGAGTACGGGCGAGTACGGTCCGGGCCCCCCCCCCCTTTAGTGCCATATCTGGTCTCCCAACCAATGGAGCAATGAGCACTAGAGAAACCAGAAGCAAAACTACACTAGCCGTGGCCGGAGCCGCAAAGGGCCCCATTGACAATTACTTCGTCAAAGCCGGATCTCTTCTGATTGAGGAAATTGAGGTTTTGGAGAGAAGAATTTCCCAGGAAATTGACTGGGTTAGGAGATCTTCCAGGGGGCCAATGGCTCAAGCCAGAACCCCGGAGGGGAGGCCCGAACTTACAATCAGTGAAATGACTGACCAGGTAGCACATCAACTACCTAGTGTTACAACAACTAACCCCGATTTTACAATCGAGGCTCCCAGTGAACTTGAGGACATGAGTTTAATGGCCCTCCCAAACACCCAATTGCCTCAAACCTCACCAGGAATCCTTCACCCAACACTCGAACCCAATATAGTGGTAGCTAATGACAAAGAGTTTAGCCCTGACAGAGATAGGGGGGTCAGGGAAGGTGCTATACAAAAAAAAGAAGAGGGGGGGCCATAACAAAGAAGATAACAGGACAAAGTCTCCAAAATCTAAACCATCGAGGGGAAAAGGGGCGAAGGGAGGCAATACAGTTATTAACCTAGAGAAGCCGGGCACAACAATTTCCCCCATAATTCATAGTACAACGGTACCCCCACCGGCCACAAACACCACTCTAGTGGATAACTCTAGCGATGACATCACACTGGAGGATATTGGCACACTTCTTAGGTCCCTCCTGAGCCCCCTTGAAGCTCGATTGATCAAGATCGAAGCCAGGCTAGTTAACATCAAGAAATCCACTGTGCAACTAGCTGATTCGAAGAAACTTGATCTCAATGGAGCCAAAGTAGTGAAAGGGGGCCCGATCCAAAGTCTAAAAAGGGCAACGAATCCACTACAGTTGCAAAGAATAAGTTACCCTCTACTGACTCCCAAAACCCACAACCCATTCCAAACAAGACACTCCAACTCCCGCCCAACCCCAATACCAACAACGCCCCTTCAATAACTCCACATACATTAATTGCTACTCCAATAACTATCCCCCCACCCAAAGATACTGCTCCTATCCTGACCGACACTAAGGGTGATCCAACACTTATGGGAGAGAAATCCAACCCCATCCGTAAACCAAAACCTGTCAACCTTCCTCCAGAGGCAGCCCCCTATACCTTAGTCCTGGCAGGGGTTCCGGAATTAAAACCTATGACATCAGAATCAACATCTTCACTTAGGAACAAGGTTATCAGCTGGTTATCCACATATAGACCGCTCCCGAGAGGAATAACCAGTGACATCTCTATGGTCAGGCGGGCCACGTGGGTGGGATTTTCTAGAAAATCATTAAGGGGAGACTGCGTTTTGGTCACCATCAGAGAGCCGGGCACAGCTGCTTACATTTGTGCCTGGGCTTCTGATGAGCAAGGCAGCAACATCCAACCCCTTCCTCTCTCATTCTTCTACCCATCAAGTCTATACAACTTGGAGGATCAGAGATGGGGCATCACCAAGAGTTGCTGGATGACTGGGAAAGTTGTCGCAGGGAGAGAAGTGCTCCACTTCATCACAGGGAAAGACCAATAGACCACTTTTTACCGTACGGGGAGGAGGCAGGTTGGGAAACTATCACAAGGAGGAGGGGCGGTGGGGGAGGATTTATGAGAGGAATTCCGGGGCCCCACAGAATGCATTATCCAGCCCACTTTCCTACCTACAACAGATATAGTAGCTTGGAAATGGTAGATTGAAACTCGGATAACGAGGGGTGTGAATTGTCCGCATCACATTGGATAGGGAATAGTTCGCTCCCAGTACCCATACCACACACAAGGGCACTAAATGTATCGGAACTAAATCTAGCTCTAGAGTCTATCTTAGAGGATCCAATTGTGATCCATACTAATACAAGATCGGCTCTGAGCCACTCACCCCCTATTTAGATGGCCACTTCGGAGATTAGTGCCGTTAATACCATTACCAAAGGTTAATCTACTACCAAACCATATCCCTTAACTCTGATTTCATGTAACGTCGCAGGACTAGCCAGTAAAATTGACTCTACAGAGTGGGGTTCTTTTATTAGCTCCAAAAATATACTACTTTTTCAGGACACCTGGGCGCGTGAGGAACTCTTATTTCAGGGATACGCAGTCTTTTCTAAACCCGCTAAGTGGGGGGGAAGGGGCAGGCCATCGGGAGGACTCGCGACATGGGTGTAGTGTAGTTCCTATTTTCCCAATAGGCCCTGCGCATTGGAATAACATAAACAGTAGTATCGACGTAGAAGTGCGGATCTTCCAGGCCTCCACTGACTATGCTAAACTTAATTGGGTTTGTTACCAACTAGCTCAGAGGTCACTGGAAACTTTCTTCTCTGAATAGGAAGTGATCAGCTTCCCTGGTACAGACAAGAAGGGATTCAGTTTTCCAACAACCATGCAACATGACAACTTTGCTCCTCAGATAAGAGTCAATCTCTAGAGTCGTGTGAATAATAGACAGTTATTTTACTCAGTCAGTGGTTGTGCAGTTTACTTTCACAATATGTAGAGAATAGAGAGACGGGTGTTTTCAATAAAGAGTAACATTTATTTAACAGTCTTTCTTCTCGTACAAGAGAAATGAATTGCCACAATTGCAGGACTTGCTATTATAAAAAGTACGTACAGTAAGATGAGTATTGCGAAATAATACTGTAAAAGCATTGATAAGGTTTCTTAGCCATACAATGGTTTAAAATGAATAAAACATATATACATTTATATATACATTAGGCTAAAACACTCAACTGGTGCTTCTAACTACGCCTACCCCAGTGTACCTGACCTAAGCCTAATACTTGGGAGGGGAGTAAGTAAGTAGCTTTAAGTTAAGTTGGTTTTGCCAAGGTTTGCTTCAAGAATTCTCTCTAAGGGTTTAGTCAACACCATACCTCTGGAATAGAATGATGGAGGTCTGGTATCTCCTTCAGGGGGTCGATATCCCAGTCACCCGCAAGGGTAGCCTGGAAACGCCGGGGCTGGATTTCTCTGCAGGAGAAAAGACAGCGTCTCTCTCAGCGTGTCGAGGAAGAGGAGGGGCAGCGTCCGCGGGCAGCTGGCATCTGCTGGGCTCTTGCAGGGGGACGGCTGTTCAGCTCCTAAATTCACCACACCATCGTTCGCTAGTTAGCAGCGATAGCAGTAGCGATAGCAGCTATGGTATCATCAGCATAACAGCAACTTCAGCAGCAGCGATGGCATTGAGGCAGCGTTTGCATAAGGCAACGTTGATAATATTTATACCTGAAAGGTGCCTTGTTTGACGTAAGTTTTTGGACATAAGACGTCAATAAAGATTTCACTAGGAAGTGATCGTCTATCAGTGCTCATTGGAGTTCTATTACTAATCAAAACATAGCAAGCGGGGCTTTCCCAGGTTGCTGAGTTTTTATCTTGTTGAAGAACTCGGAGTGTTAATCTAGGAATCTTAGATAGTAACTTCTGCTATGTCATTGCACTAAATAGCTGCAAAGGAAGTGGCAGAGAAAGCGATTCTGAAATGTGGCTCTGTTTGTGTGAGGCCAGAGACGAGTTCCTGAATATTGCATTTGATCGGTTATGCCAATATAGGGAATAAATGGATTTATAGCCGCATAGGGGCATAAGGTCACAGTATCGATCAGGGTCCTAGATTAGAACGCTACATGGGTAGCAACGGATCTAGGCTGCCAGGCTACCTGTTTGGAGACAGACTCCAACGATATTCTGGCCGTCCTACTAGAGTGGCCAAATTCCTCGAAATTGGTGGTCGTCAACATATACTCAAGGCCGGTACCCACGTCAAAAGAATCTAGCACCATAGAGGAACTCTCCGCGTTCCTAGATGGTATTCCTTGGGAACTCGCATGCCTGGTGGGAGGTGACTTAAACTCACAGTACGAACCATTATCAGGCCTACGTGATGGCCCCTCCTTGGAGGAAGATTCACGCTGGCTTGTTCCTGCGACGGCGGCGCCACCCCCCAGGGCCTGGACCCCCCTGGCCTTGCAGATAACTGCCCTTACTCTAAACCAAGGCTTAAGGGCCTGCAATGGCCGTTGCAAATTAGACACACCAAGTATCTACACTTATAATAAAACTGGTAGTGAATCGAGACTAGATTATATCCTTGTCAAATTATCAATGTGGTCACAAATAGTTGATTTTAAAGTTATTGAGAGAAGGGACAGTGACCACAATGCCATGGAACTCTCCTACTCCTTACCGGGGAATGAGGCTACAACGCTTGGTACGGATAAAGATAAGTCAGGACTCCTACTAGAAAGCAATCGGAGAAAAGTCAGGTGGGAGAAACTGGCCACTAGCGGAGATAGAATACCAAAACTATACGCAAGGATCATCCCGCTTTTGGAGAAGGCTTTTCAGATAGGGAAGGAGGTGGAAGGTGTGGCAAATAGAGAAAAGCTCGCTCAGACACATGCAGATCTAATTAGTACCCTAGAGCTAGATTTGTTTCCAAAGGCAGGGAAAAGAAAAGGACCCTTAGCTAAGACGACCTGGTACAATGCTACCTGCAGGGAATCTAAGGCCAAACTGCTACTTGCAATAAAGGGGCGCAAAAGCAGGGAAGAAATTCAAGACAGGAGAAAATCCTATAGAAAGCTCCTGGTGAACGCGAGGGCTGAATGGGATCAAGAATATTGGGAAAACCTCTTAAGATCACTAACCATCAAAGACTCGCGCAAATTCTGGCGTATAGTCTCTAATGGTACAGAGGACTTATCCTCAGCAATCGAGCCTAATATAGCTCCTAGCTTATGGCAGAGTCACTTTCAGGCACTGTACTCAGCAGAAGAAGGGTTTCCTAATACACCAAACAGTATGATAGTCCCAGGTCCAACTGGTGACCCTTTCACTGAAAAAGAGGAGAGGGCGGCCATAGCTGGTCTGTCCGCAGGGAAAGCGCCCGGTCTTGATGGGGTACCTGGGGATCTGTTTAAGCAGGAACCAGGGATATAGGCCCCATACCTTACATTGATATTCAACGCTATTCTGGGGGGTATGTAGGTCCCGGATACTTGGTTGGGAGCAGAGGTGGTTCCAATTTATAAAAAGGGGTCCCCTCTGCTCCCAGCCAACTATCGTCCAATCAGTCTTATTGATATATCCCAAAAGCTCTTTGGAAGACTGATTTTGGACTGGTTACAGGATAGATGAGACGGGTATCCTGACTCCCTATCAGGCGGGATTCAGACAGGGGGTCTCTACAATAGACCAAATTTTCAGGCTGAACCTCCTATATTGGAGGACAGCTGTAATTGAGGGTGGTACTTTGTATACTGTCTTTGTAGACTTGCGTGCCGCCTATGATTTGGTACCTAGAGCGAAACTATGGAAAGTTATGGAGGAGTTGAATGTCCCTGGAGATATCTTGGCAATCCTGATGAGATTGCATCACAACAACTATGCCCGCGTTAGGTGTGGCAGAGGTGGCAACCTAACCGAAAGGTTCCCCGTTCGCAGAGGGGTAAGACAGGGTTGCGTGCTCGAACCGACCCTGTTTTGCCTCTTTGTGAATGGGGTAGTTGCCCACCTGACCAGGATTCCAAACACTGACGCCCCAAAACTGACTGGCAGCAGGGTGCCTGCAATTATGTTTGCAGATGACACCCTGCTGCTGTCCAAATCCCCTATGGGCATTCAACGTGTTCTGGACTGTTTAGAGCGGGGACTTGAAATTAACCCGCAGAAAACTAAATACATGATTCTCAATCCCAAGCCCCATAACCGCGCACCACCTAGGTTGGGAACAGTCCAATTGGAACGGGTGCATACAGTTGAATATTTGGGGATCACTCTCAACGAAAATTTAACGTGGCCGTCTCACCGTTCGAAAGTGAACATCAAACTGGCACAGTTGGCGGGTGGCACTATGAGGCTGGTGAACAAATCCCCCTACCGGCCACTTAGCCCCATTATTCATATTTATAAAGCCCAAGCCCGGGGGGGTGTCACATATGGGGGCGAGTTGTGGGGCCATATCCCATCATCTAAATTATTAACAACTGAGAACAAATTCCTGAGACAGATTGTTGCACTTCCACAGAGTACTCCACTACTCCCTCTTAGACTGCATTTGGGCATTCGACCAATAACGGAGGAGCTGGGTCTTAAGCCTTTGACATTCTGGCGGCGTCTATGGAGCAGCCCAGACCTTTCAAACTACAGAGCTGAGTTACAGGAATTTTTACAGTTACCCAATGCCAAAAGAATTTCGTGGCTGACTTACATCAAGGGAACGCTGGAGGCAATCGGACTCCCTGAACTATGGCTGGACCCACTAAACATCTGTTCAAAGATCCCGAAAAAGGTACTTGCGAGAGCTTATTACGAACACATGCTCTTCAGAGCTACAGAAGGTACCCGGGACGGATCATTGTCCAACCAGTTCATAAAAACTAGAGACTCCTATCAACTCGAAAGTGTCTTAGATGCCATGACCCCAGCATTAACTAGGAAATTATTCCTCGAATGGAGATATGGAACTCTTCCCCTAGCATCATTTACAGCATCCTGGTCTTGTCGCTCCTCCTCAGAAACTTTCCCGGCATGTGCGCATCCAAAGGAGAACGACGTCCACGTGGTCTTCTTTTGCAGAGGCTATGAGAGGAGCAGGAAATACTGGCTAGTCCCCTTGCTCAGGAATCTGGGATTCAGAACTTTACTACCCGCTTACAGAGTTTTAAAGACAGATTTATCTCCCACTGTAGTTTTTGCTCTATCCAAATTTGTAACTTCTATGTGGTACGCCCGAAGTCGATGTGTAAAAAGGCTTGTGTAAAAAGACCTGAAGACTTGAGACAGTTCTAATTTATGGCATATCTCTCCTTTTATCTCTTTTTAATACTCTGATCACTAATGTTGTTTAATACGTTTTTAAATTTTTGTATAGAATGTAATGCACATCTTTTATGATCTTGTGATCGAAATAAAGATTTCTCGAAACGAATCGAAACATCATGATGCCACCACATGTAACTATGCGTCCTTTGAGTAAACATTTACTACATAGTGGAAGTGGATGGCTCTGCCACTTATAGAACTTTGTGCCTAACCCCACACCACGCATGCAGTGCGAGGGTTGGACACTTGTGGTGTGGTTTGGGATAGTTTGGCATGCTAATAAAATCTTACTAGTGCCCCTGCCATATACATTGTTGTCATCAATATACATGTATATTACCCACTTGCGGTTGCCAGCACATTGTTGTCATCAATATATACGTGTATTACCTATTTGCAGTTGCCAGTGGGGAGTTATTCTTAAGTTAGTTTTTCTTCCATAAGAAATGCCTTTTTTGTTTTGTTAATACATTTGAAGCCATTCGATGAACCTTCACAAAACATTCCCAAATTGCTTTTTGTCTTGTTTGTAAAAGGAACATTTTGACATATCAGTCAAGGGGGGGGGCTGAGAAAAAAGGGCGGATCCAAAGTGCAAAATCTCATGCATTTTGCATATACTTTTTAGACCAAGGCTACAACAAAAAAGCTGAACCTAATTATACCAAATTTAGCAAGAAGCTAGATCTTGATCTGGAAAGTGTCATTTTTGATAAATCCATTTAGTAGTTTTTGAGATATTAAGCTCCAAATATATTTGTAAATCTGGGCTTGAAGGACTCTCCCAAGAGTCCTTTGAACCTAAAAATGAGAGCCTTCTGATTGGTCCAGCTGACCTTTTTGCCCGTGTGTGCTGATTGGCTGCCTAAAACATAAGGAAAAATGTTGCAGGCAGCCTTTACAGGACTTGGACTCTTAGTCCCCTGTGTTGAGGTTAGGGAAAAATATATATAAAGATGCAGTGTAGAGATACCCTGTTTCCCATGGCCCAGAGGGACTCCCTTATTTAATTAAAAGAATGAAAAAAAGTCCAGATCCTGCGGACACACATGTGATTTGGATCGAAATTAATAAAAATGTTTTAAAAAAACCACTGGTTAGCATTTAAATGTTTATAATATTTGGGATAGAGGGGCATGCACCCCCCTTCCCTAAGCCAGAGATAGGTCCAGGGGACATATTAATCAAAAAGGGCCCTCCAAAACCTTGAGAGGCCCTGAGACCCTATCCCCCAGGGCGTGCTCCTTAACTGTGTCCTGGGGGGGCCCACACCTGATTACAATACTTTTCCCTGCCCACAAGACTGCTGCCAGGGAAAGTGTGCTTTCACCCAGCAGGAGCTTTGAAAATGCTCCTGCCAGGTGGGTGCACACTTCAGTTTCCCTTCCCACCCTCTTGCAGACAGGAAAAATCTGATTGCTCTCCCCAGGTGGGAGCAAGCAGAAACTGCTGCTCCTGCCAAGTGGAAGCAATGCCGGCTCCCATGCGGGAGCCAGCTGGAGCCACAGGGACCCATTTTTATGTTTTTGGATGCTCTGAGGGGGCACCAGGCCACCCGCTGAGGGTGGAAACGGCCCGGATGTTGGTCAGTCCCACGCTGCACACAGATGGAAAGTTAGCTTTATGTCTGGTAATAAACTATTAACTTACGTAAATAAAACCCTTGCATTGCACTGAAAAAAACTAAGGTTAACTCCTTCCCGGTGGTGTTAATTCGCCCGCGGTGGGGGGGGCTGTGCGTGGGGCCCCGTGCTCGTCACGCTGCACTGTGGAGTTGTGCTCATGACGAGTTGAGCTCGTCACGACTACGCTCACTCAATGGAACGCCCTGCACAGGAGGGGAATTATCCCTGCGTGGGCATTCCGCGGAGGTTATGATGACCTCAGCTCGTCATGAGCACAGCTCCACTGTGTCTCATGACAAGCTGAGCTCGTCATGAGCGTCGAACCGGTTAAAGTGACATGAAAGTTAGGTGAATATTTCAGTGCCAACTTAACGTTTTGAACAAAACAAACACTGAAATTTACCAATTATAGTATTCTATAGTAACTATAGCTTGCGCCCTAAGTTACCTATGACTCCCCATGCACTGCTAATTTCCTCCCATATTACAGCACTCATGACATGTTGTATGACAACATTGATAACAACATTGCAACATCTGAAATCACATCTTTTATGACAACATTGTGGATGGTGGGGGTGCAAGTTACAGTTACCTTAGGGCATGAGTTATCATTACTAGAGATAACTATAACTGATGAATGTCACTGTTTTTGTTTTGTACGTTTAAAACATTATGTTGTCACTGAAATTCTCACCTAACTATAAAGTTACTTTAACCTTTTTTTTCCCAGTGAATATATATATATAAGTCCGGAATTACAAGGGGATTGGGGAATGCCAGTCCTAATATCCCTGGTGATTCCTCGGATTTTCACACAGAGGTTTCAGTTACTTTCAGCAGCTGAAATCTCTGTGTGAAAATAAACAGATCTGCAGAAACATTACTGATCCCATAATTCTTATGAGGCTTATAACCTCTGTTACAGACCCCATAGGAATTAAGAGGCCACTCGTAATGAGTGCCCTATTAAGAAAATTATCTGACTTCTGGCACACAGGAAGATGGCAAAACTTTGTTACAGCTCAGCTGCATTCATAGCTAGTGATAACTGCTGTGCTGCCGCTAAAGCAGTTTAGGTGTGCAGTGCCCAGTTCAGCCAGTCATGGAATACAAGCACTGTACACATTTCCTCATGCCCGAACTAGCCTGCTGCAACCATGCAAATATATACAGCATATAATTTGACCCGTATACACACATTTAGGTATAACTGAGAGTACGTGCCCATGCCACTTACAGATACCTGCATTGTGGCTGGCCACTGTGCACACTTTCAGTCTGGGTGCATGTGTGAGCACTCAGCGAGGAAGAACTTGTCACTGGTCCTGACTGGGATTGGGCCTCTCACTTGTAACACCTGAAGAAAATGTGGGGTGGCACCAACCAAAAGTGAAGGTGGAGAAGTCAGAAACGTCACCAACTGGTCGAGTTAATTTTCATGATATATAATAAAATGGTTTCTTAGGTATGACCAGTGGCACTAGAACTATGTGATTCTGCGGCCACGTTTTTTTTTGGATAATTTTGGATTTGACGCATTTGCCACATAATCCATCATCTGCTGCATAATCTGCAGATTTTTAACAAGTCAATTTGTTTCTAGCTCAAACAGATCAAAAGTTACAAAAAATGTGGCTATATGTCTTTACGTGCAGAGGTTGGCTCTTTAGAAAAGTTAACTGGTTATCTTTCATTTGCTCATGTATTTAGTTATTAACCCCTTAGCTGCGGCAGCTATTCCGCCGCAGTGCTAAGGGGGAGGGGGGCCGCGCGGCGCACCCGTGCTCGTGATGGAACCGCTCCATCACGAGCATCGGGTAGGCTGTGCTTGTGACGGAACGGTTCCGTCACGGCCCCGCCCGCCTAATAGAACCTTCAGCGCAGGCGTGGAATTTGCGCCGCTCAGGCGCGGCGAGCGGGCCGTGAAGGAACCGTTCCATCACCAGCACGGCCCACCTGAGGCTCGTGACGGAATGGTTCCGTCACAAGCACGCAAGGGGTTAAAGTGAAAATAATGCGGTGACATTTTTGCTAAGAAAGTATACTCTTTTTAAAAATGACAAAATAAGGAAGTAATCCTATCAAAAATGTGCTGCATTATGCCACATATTTTGGCTTTTTTGCCACTATTTTGTTAACGTTGCCACATAATTTGGTGCTCACCTGCTGCATAATTCTAGTGGACCTGACTATGACATACTTTTTCGTCTCAGTCATCATCACTTTTCATCCCTCTGTACCAGCCTGCACTGGACTAGACCCGATACACAGATGGAGTGAGTGCACCATATACAATGAATTATCGCTATGCCTTTGAATATAAAATGTTAGTATAAAAAACTCAATATGAAAACAACTCCTACAGCAACAGTTATTCATGCCCAATCACTTATCAATGAAAAATTCTAAAAAACGTTAACTACAGGCACGGCTGGCACAGGTAAGAGTGGTGAAGCGGTGAGGCAGGGCAGGGAAAGTCGACAGATGACGGGATAGGTAAAATAAATTAAAAAAATTATAAAACCACTTACCTTGTGCTCGCCATATGGGTGATGTGGCGAGCGCCAAGTAAGTGGTTTTATTTATTTAATTTTACCTATCGCGTCATCTTTTGACTCCAATCCTCCCCCCCGCTCTTCCCACCGCTCTAACCTGTGCCAGCTGCACCTGGTTAACTAGCGCAGTACATTAGTGCATAGAAGGAATTATCTAAAAAGCGCTTAAGCAAGGCAGGAGAGCCTTACTGTGTTCTCACAATACAACCTCTCTACACTTTTAAATGAATGGGATAGGTATACGCTTAAACACATTTTGATTGGGGTAAGCAGGTAAAGCAATATTATTTTGCTCCTTTCATGGCATCAAAACTGTGCACCGGCTTTGATTACTAGTGTGTAAACGGCGAACTTGTTCACGTTTGTGTGACGTTGGGCCTAATTAATAACCATTCCCAGCTGCCTCAAAGTTTCCCTAAAGTCAAATTACCGGGTATGACACTCAAATGAAGCAAAAAGCTGCAGTTCCAAAAACGACGTGATTTCAGATTCAGTTGTAGCAGGGTGTAATCTGAATCTGTGTGCAGTTATGAATCTCTTGACAGCAGTACGAAGTTTTGTTACAGTAGTTCACCCTTCCTGTGTTCTTCCCACCAGGTATGGATAATCAGCTCATTGGGCGTAAAACATGCCTCCTGTTGCACCCTATTTTCAAAGTGACGCATCTAAGCAGATGCGTCACTTTGTAAACCCCTGCGCTACAATATAACTGCGTCAGGTATAATGAATGCAGGGTTGGCGTCCCCATGTAAGTAAGCCTCATAGAAGTGATGCAGTGAAATCCACTAGATTTCACTGCTCCACTTCTAGGGTGCAAATGCGTCAATATCTTATGCATGCCTCACAGCAGGCGTAAGACTGATGCAAGCCCTTTCACAAAGGGCTTGACTCATGTGAAAAGACACATTGCTGTTGCATCACTATTGTGACACATTCAAGCAATGCGTCACTTTTGCGCCGTACAGATAAGTCAGAAATAGTGACGTATCTGTAACTCCTTGCGACATGATGCATCATACAGTAAATATGACGCATCAATTATGTCACAAGGAGGTCGCACTGAGAAGTGACGCATCACTGCTTTCACGCAGTGATCCGTCACTTCTCATAAATGAGGCCCATTGTACATCAGAATAAATAAACACAACTATTTTCTGTCCCTTTATCTAAAAAGTTGCCTTTTTAATACTTAATGTTTAGTCTGATTTATTTTCTCTGAAACTTATGCAAAGCTTAGAAAACAGGGACTGCATTCCGGAGAGTTTACAATGGATGTCTTGATGGAAAATAATGGGCTCTGGTTTCAATTATTAGCGTTCAAATTCGAAAACATGATAATAAGACACGTCCTTTCATCTCCCTCTAAGTAAGTTGAAATAATATTTTGAGAACTTTTCATCTCATGATCCGTGGTACATTGGAATTTCAATACTGAAGATAAACTGAGGTCACAAGGAATGAGCTTAGTTGCAAATCGTAAGGGAAACAATGTGAGCTTGCCTGGTGACGTGGCTAAGCGCAGTGAGAACAGAAGCCCTGAACTGAGAGCAAGCAGTTCATACCATTCATCTGGTGACCACAGAATGTATAAGTATGCTGTGACACTTATACTGTGCATCAGATGCTAAACATTTATTACCGACTTATTTTTGTCTATGTTTCATTCAGAAACAACAATAAACATATATGTATAAGCTTTATTCCATGAAGCAGCATCAATCTGAAGGAATCTGAGAGTTGCAGTGCAAAGCTGAAACGCGCTAAGCCTTGGAAGGTGGGAGCCGCATTGAAGTGTCAAAAGTCAGAACGCCTAGAAAATATCATTAAACTATTTAGTCATTATCTTGCAAAAACAAGAATCTGCATTGCAAACATATGTACGTGGATGCCTATGGATCGAGATTTGCAGATGCCCGAGGAAACAACTGAAATCGAGCAAGAGGAGGCCTGCAAAAATGTTCGAATTGGACTTCCATGGTTGCCAATCAAATATCTTATTTAATTCAACTGACACAAGTCATGTTATTAAAAGCTAAGACCACACCTAATGGTAAACATAATCAACTTGTACGTACTTGAGGATCCTGATTATTAATTGGTCTGATTAGGGGTAGTATTAACCACACCAAGTAAATATTATTATCCCAAGGTGGCATTTACAGAGGTGCAAAGTTCACTGCGAATTTTGTGTATATTTTGCAAATATCTGTGCAAGCTTTTGTTTGTGCAGGGATCAGAATTTCCCTACAAACTCGGAATGGTCGGGAGATTCTTTCCTTCAGTGCAGTACAGTTGTGTTGGAGCAGTAAAGGACTATCAGTTGGAAACTGTGTTTCGGCATGCTGAAATCATGTAAACACCAAGGACTCATCTCTTCTGGGGAAGTGTTAGACACCCAGCAACCTTCGGTTGATGCAAGTCTTGGCGTCTCTGGTCGTCCATCACTTTAGGTGATCAACACCTTTTTTTGTGTTCTCTGTGGGGGTTCTGCCTTACAAGTTTATTTAGAGGTTCCTTATCAGTTCCTACTTTTATCCAATATTTTACATTTCTCATCATGCCCCTTCCTCAGTTTATTGAGACAGTGTGCTCTGTTGTTTCTGGGGCACTATGCTCTTCACTAGGACCAGTTATACCTCACTAGTGATTTCACTAGCGAGCATTTGTGGTGACTATATGAAATAGTCGGCTGTATAAAAGATCAGCATTTTGTATTAATTCCTGGTTCTCTATTTCTTTGTCCATAGTGAGATTCTGTCTCTTCTTTTACTCTGTCGAAATCTTTGGAAAAAAAAATGTAAGCGTAGATGAACGGAATGCTTGGTGTATTACAGCACTCCCACTCGATTTGCCTTTAAGAGTAAAACAAGGTGGACATTTTGGTGCATACTGTGTCTAAAAATAAACTAAAGTGTACCAAAAATTGATGGATGGAATACTTGAAAAGGAATCTCATCCACTTTGAAATTGCTCGGGCTGTATCCCAGTACATTTTAATTTTGCACATCATGCAACCTCAGTTTGTACGCAGCCATATGCACATCAGTCGACCCTGCCCAGTGGGAACAGTCCAGCCCAAACTACCAAGCTAGGGTATGCCTGAACCAGAATACAAACAATCTAGGACCGGTTTCACCCTAGTTAGGGCTCATCAGCCATAAATAACTTGGTTCCAGTGACACAGTGAGCACTGGATTCTCGTCTGGGGATACCCATCTGTCTTATGAGTATACAAAAAAGTGATGGATGAAATGCTTGATGTAATCTCAGACACTGGTAATTACTTGGGACCACATCCCAATCCATTGTTACATTGCACACTGTGTGTTAGAAATTGGATTCCTGGTTGGCTCGGTTATGCACCTAAGCCAGGCAAAACCCACCACTGTAGTAAGGGCAAGTTGGTTACACACTAAAGATAACCTGTGCTCACCCTCTAGTAGCTTGGCACAGAGCAGGCAGGCTTATCATGAACACACCACAAAAGAGACTCCACACAGGATTATAATAAATTATATAGAGTATATTGTACATGAACCATAGACCAAAATGAGATAAACCATAAATACTGTGCATACTATGCAAATCCTGAGATAATACTCATTATCCTCGCAAGGCAAGCAACATCCATTATAACTTCACTGCATGTAATGCAGCAGTGAGGTTAGAGGTACAACACATAAATAACCAAATATCAGTAGTAGTACAATATCACAAAGTATCACCATAAGCACATCAGTAACAATAAGCCAACATATGCACAGGAACCCCTGCACCCATATTCATGGTGTTACATACATTGTTGTGAGCCTGGTTGGAAAGGTGGGATTTAGCATCCTAGCAGTAGAGCATAGGCAGGTCTGTGCTCCTTTTTTGGTGTTTTAAGGGAATATACTGGGAATACTATCCCAAAGCAACGATCCATGCCGGGCTCAACTACCAGACTTCCTCAGTGACGGATCGTACATTGGAAAGCACTGGCGAGGCTCTCCAGATTACACACAAGAACTAGCTGCAGACGTGCGAAAGACCTTGCTCGGTCCGTCACTTCTGTTTCCTCCTAAACCAACTGCCCCACGATTACGTGGGGCAATTACAAAAAACCACACCTCTCTCACTGCAGTGAGGCCCCGAACAACTGGGGGGTTCCCATTGGAAGGTGTCGTGGTGATGGACCCCTCAGGTCAGTTTCTGTTAACCAGGGCGGTTCCTTTTAGCACCCTCATGGATGAACTCCGGTTCTCCCTGAGTGCAGGAGTTGAGGTCTGAGCTTTGATGGTAGAAGGAGAAAACTGTGTTACACTGGGGCTTTCCCTGAGGCTGCATTTTTTTTCTTCTTTTTTTTTTCTAGGGATTTATAAAGCGCATGGTTACGCCATCCCAGCGTGTCCCCGCGCTGGGGTGAGAGACAGTTGCAGCGGCCCGGACCACGTTCCGGGGCGCCCACCTGGCAAACCTGAAAACAAGTAGGTTTTAAGCGTCTTCCTAAACTTAACTCCATTCGGAGATTTAAAGGGAGATTGTTCCAGTTCTGAGCTGCCAGGAACCGGAAGAATCTGCCTCCCAATCTGGCCTTCTTCACATTCTGCACTTTTAGCAGGCCAGTCCCACTTGATCTAAGGGACCTTCCAGGCACATAGCTGGTGACAAGATCCCTCAAATATGAGGGACCAATGTCCTGGGTGATGCGATGGCATGTACATAATGCCTTAAACATCACTATTTTCCTTACTGGAAGCCAGTGCAAAGTGTCCAAGGCTCATTTGGAGGCTGCCCTCCTAGGCTGCATAAGTACCAGCCGTGCGGCAGCGTTCTGCACAACCTGCAGTCTACCAAGGCATTTAGCAGTGGCACCAAGATAGAGTATGTTCCCATAGTCTAGGCGAGATGTAATGAGGGCGTGCAACAGCGTCTTCCTAGCCTCTATCGGAAGGAGATCCATAGTTTTGCGTACATTTTTGAGGACTCCAAAACATTTCCCCACTACACATCTGGTGTGCACTTCAAAGAAAGCGTGGAGTCCAGCCAAACCCCACGATTTTTCACCTGGGTGCATGGTATGGGAGTTGAGGAAAAGTGAATCATACTCACTCTCCATCACAGGGATCTATCCAACAGTTTGCATAGTAAAGCAGCAAAGGAATTGACAGCCAATCTGTAAAATTAAAAGACATCTTTATTATAATTAATTATGAGGCTTCGTCGTATAACCGTAGTTTTACAGCTGAAAGAGGGAGCCTGCCTGAGCTTTCTCAGGCAGGCTTTTTATACAAAAAGTTTGGCCCTAGGCTCACATTCTTGCTTTGAAACACATCATTGTAGGTCACTCCCATGTTACTACCAAAGCATGTTATAATTACAAATACCAGTTTGCTTGCCCAAACTGTCCAACCCATCTTCCATCATGAACATATGTCAAACTTCACATATTTTCCTGTGCAGGCCGGAGAAACTCACAATAGAACTGGTTTCCTCCCCATCATATAAACGGTCACCTCCCCATTGTAAAAGCCCAGAAGCAGAGAAACAGAGCCAGGTGTGGAAGATAGAAATGTAGGATAAGGGATGCTTGTGGGTCATAAACAGGCATGGCTACTGTATTCGGCCTTCTAATCTTGCTCAGGCCAATGTACACAACAAGTTGCTCAGATCTTTAATATAGATTGACTAGAGGGCATGGACTGGTTTGGTGAGGCCAACATCACGTAGGCAGATTCAGCCTGTTCAGGTCAAATGGGAGTCAGGAAGAACTCAAGCTAAGGAATACGTGTCCTTTAAGAATCATTGGCTCATGTATAGGCCTATGTAAAGGGCAACAACTAAAATGGATGCTGTTCACAACATGGAGCCTGTGGGCTCAGAATGAATTTGCCAATAACTCCTGCATGCATCATTGTATCGTGATGAAAATACACACACATATTAAACTTGCCATTTTCGTTTCTCTGATATCAGAATCATAGCAGAATAATGATATTTTAAACACAGGTTCAGATTTCACAGAACCTCAGATGACCCTTTGCCCTTACATAGGCAATTACTCAGTCTATATTAGCAGCTGTGTCCAAAATCCGTTATAAGCCTCTTGGAAGGCTTCTATTGTCCATCAAATCCGCTTCCATCATTTTCTTCCGCGTTGGGCCTCTCGATCCAGGCCTTTTCATGCTCAGTAGGAGTGCCCTCCTGGAACACCCACAGTTCATTCAAAGTCTCAATGTCTCAAAACAAATGCACCAGTGTCTCTTCTCTGTGACACCTCAGGAAATGTGCTCTTCATTGATCAAGGGCACAAAACATCTCGTGCAGAAACAAGCACCACTGAGAAACAACCTCTCAAGATCAGTAGCTCCTTTCCGACTCCAACACTCATCATTTAGTGTTAGAGGACGATCAAGCTGCTCTTCTCATGGGCACCGGAATGTAGTGCCTTTTCCAAACTTGGATTCTCAGGTGCACTGCCTTTCTGCTGGAGCAAAGGGAAAAGAGGTGTGTGTGGGAAAAGGCCAAAAACTCAGGCCAAGGGGGTCAGGGGACCGCGCGCTGCCAGAGGTTCAAGCACATGACAGTTTGAACAAATTGCACAAAGTGGATGACAGTCCTGCCATCAAAAGCAGGGATCCTTCGCATCTTTGCACTAAACTTCTGAGGCAAAACAGAAAATCAGCTCCTTTTTTCTTTTCTTTTTACAACGCCTTCTGATGAAACAAATGGCCTGCTTAGGAGGTACCACTGGAGGCACGCTGATGATCGCTGTCCATGCTGATGACCGCTGCCCACGCTGCTGATTGCTGTTCACGCTGCTTATTGCTGTTCACGCTGCTAATTGCTGTTCATGCTGCTGATTGCTGTTCACGCTGCTGATTGCTGTTCATGCTGCTGATTGCTGTCAGGAATTTCAGGGCCAAGAAATCTGTAGTCGCCTGCCATGCTCACTGATGGGGACCAGGCTTTTCTTTTTTTAATCACCGGTCTGC
This sequence comes from Lissotriton vulgaris, assembly GCF_964263255.1. Lineage (NCBI taxonomy): Eukaryota > Metazoa > Chordata > Amphibia > Caudata > Salamandridae > Lissotriton > Lissotriton vulgaris. The sequence continues at coordinate 1,000,468,142 of NC_141695.1, read as the reverse complement.
AGGATAACATTCTTCCTTTTTGACTCTGAAAGATCCCCCAGCCTAGTGATATAGGAAATGTAACACAATTGTTAGTTTCCTTCAAGTCAGATACAAAAACAGTTAATGGGTTGGCTTTTTGACAAGAGGACTGCAAGCAAGTGGCCTGCAATCTGCAAAGGAGTGGCAATACGTCATGGGAACCTAAATGGATGCCCTCACACAGTGGCATTATCTAATGGGATACATTATTTAATGGGGTAAATACATATTCTCCTTAATGATGAAGCCTAGGTGTTCCTAAACTCCTTATCTAGAACATCTCAAATAGAGAAATGACATCATACACATTATCGAGGACATGAAGAAGTCCCTTCTTTAAACAATGTGCATCAAATGCGCTATGTAATACAAAGGCTAATGATCAACTGTGCAGACAAGAGGACAAGAACTAGAGAGTCCTGGTATCTGCATGATTAGAACACATCTTATTAAAAAATTGAAACAGCAGAAACAGAAGAGAACTGAAAAATTAAAAATAGACATTAAAAATATGTCGTACTAAAAAGAATGTAAACTTGAGATATCTCCTATTGAGATGGAAAATCTCCTATTGAGATGGAAAACTTGTATTGGGTCAATTAACCAGGCTATCACTATCCTGACAGTCAGTCTGAAAATACATTTGAAGTGGGCCTAAAGAAAATTCTTGAAAACTAGTCTGACCAATCAAAAGGGAATGTATGTGGCATAAGGGGGGTTCCTACTACATCACTGCAGTTTAGAAGTGTGAACATGAACAATACACCCATAATAATAAATGGGTTGACTGGTGAAAGGAAGATGGAGAAGGGAAAATGGAAGTAGGACACAACTAAAATCTTAAATAACTCAACATGATGCAACATTGGTCAGGGAAGAAGCAAAAAGAAAAATCTATAGGAAGGACAAGAGTTTGCTTGGGTGGCCTAAGGCATGAGACACAGCACCAAGAGCACGGGGATACATGAAAGACCAATGTTACAGAAATTTAACTCTACCGCTGACAATCTATACCCTACACGGTAATTCTAACTAATGTTCAGTTGTCTCTTCAGGGAAAAAAATGAATCCATAGGCTTATTCAGGAATCAAAAAATGCGATCAAAAAAAAATGCGATATCGAAGTTAGGCCACCTTTAGTCACGGATCTATAATTCCATCCTTAGGCCCAATCAAGGATACATAAATGCAGAGCTGCCTGTCCTTAAGGAAAAAGGGCAGTAAGTGACTAACAACGGATGGCACACTTTGATCCAGTATATCATTTTAGTTTTCTAAAAAATCATTACAGCCAAATTTAGGCATGCACTGGAAAAACTGCTGCCTTACTCGCTCACAGTATGAGGTCCATATCTGTGAAATTTATCTTAATACAATATTCATCCAATTTATTGTGAAATAACACATATCGTCATATGTGTTCCTTCACAACACAGGGGAACTTGTAATTCAAAGTAGCACCATAGAACAGAACATACACACAAAACATTAAAAAAATAAATACACATATCAAGCCATCTCAAGCCATAAGATATACTTGCTGTATATCAAGCACAAGGAAAAACAGCCCAGACAAACAAACAGCATATATGAATAAACGGTCATGCATAATACCATGGCACATGTACTGTATACTATAAACCTGCAGCCCAATCTCAATTGTCAAGTCTAAAATCCTATACCCTTCTTTTGACAGCAGGGCATCAGGTAATTGATACACTGCAGTCAAATATAATGTGGCTGTGTCAAATAACGCGTTTCAGTGGACCAAATGTATAAATGAAACATAAACACACACATTTTTTCTTAAAGAAATTACGCAAAAAAAACCTTTCTCTTCAACCAGCCAACTCACGTGTCTTGTGAATTAATCCATGAATTATCTGTAGGAAGAAGCAGAAAAGATACACAACACACACATTTCTCATAATACAATATCAATTATAACCCTTTTTATCAGACTACAAAACATGACACAATGTGACATACAAAAAAAAACTTCTCATTATTTACCTGTAACTTTTTGTCCATGTACCTTGCAAAAACGCCCATTCTCACTCAGGCCTAAGGCCTTTAAGTTGCAGAATTTTGGGGAAGGGCTTCTACTTATTGCCTATCTAAAACTTAATGTAACACTTCGTTTTTCTTTTGTCAAACAAACTTAACTAAACAAAAATTAGTTCCTAGCATGGAGACACACATATACCAGTTCTACAGATCATTTAGCAGAATGTTTGATATTTTTTTTTTTTTCAAAGAAATCACTTTTGCATTTGCCCTTTTTAAATCATGTTCCCTCATTTTACACAGTGCTTAATTTGTAAGACATGAAGTGCAGGTGCTACAATTTTGCATGAGGAATACCTTTCCTATTTGTTTATTATCTCAGATGTGCGCTTTTAACGCAGATGTAATGTGAATGCGGCAAATGAGAACAAGCCAGCCTGCAATGAATGAAGGTTACAGATTTAAATCATATACAATCAACTACATCTCATATAAAGCGCTTGTGTGCAGCATTTTGAAAGCAGCTGGGAGCTATGCAAACCACGTGTGGGCTCTACAATCCTTCAGGAAAAAAAAGGTCTCTTTCTGAACCAAGTGCTACCTTTTTGCCAAATTTGGTCTAATTCCGTTCAGCAGTTGGGGCTGTAGCTGTGTCAAAAGTTTCCTAAGGAAAATTACATGGCGAAAACACGTTTTGGGATTCTTTTTCCTCAGCCCCCGCTTTTCAAATCATCACCCCAAAACTTTCAAGACAGGAGCACACCGCAGACGGCCACTACTTTTGAAAATTTTGCGAAGATTTGTCAACCGGCGCCATAGATATTGAGAAAACAAAAAAAGCTTTTCCTACGGAAACTAGGTCCTAAATATAACTACCTGCTACCGACCACCAGTAGGTAATATCTATATATGTATATATATATATATATATATATATATATATATATATATATATATATATATATATATATATATATATATATATATATATATATATATATATATATATATATATATATATATATATATATATATATATATATATATATATATATATATATATATATATATATATATATATATATATATATATATATATATATATATATATACATATATAGATATTACCTACTGGTGGTCGGCAGCAGGTAGTTATATTTAGGAGCGTGATCAAGGGTTCATCCCCGAAACGCGTCGTTTTCCCCGGTTTGCTGAATAAATCAGAGCAAAAAGCACTTGAGGTGTCCGAGTGGTTCTTTATGAATTTTTAGAACCTGGGAGCGGATATATATATATATATATATATATATATATATATATATATATATATATATATATATATATATATATATATATATTGACAACGCACAAACCCTACAGTCCTCAGGATTTTTTTCTTCAATGAAGAGCACTCAAAGCCAATACAGCGTGGTTTCGCCAAGAGATTTATTGCAGAAACTTTTCGCAGTTAGGTCAAGTTTACAAACGCGTTTCGGCGTTGCCGCCTTCGTCAGTGTAAACTGGCACTTGTTTGTTCAGTAATGTAAATAAAACCATGGTGACAGCATGTCACGTGTTTCTAAAAAGTTAAACATAAAAAACGGCACATAACTTGTAATTACATCATTACTTGTGGCGGCCATCTTATAATGGGTTGAATGCAATTTTACATTAATAATTTTCATAACATTTGGTACCATCATGTTATTCATTTAACATAATTATTTGCGTGATATATAAAGCAATGAAAATCTGTTTCATGATTTAATCATTCAAATGTTCGTAGTAACTTATGTTTCGTATTTATATTTTTAGGCGCCTATGCAGATAGTGCCATTAGTTCGCAAAGCTCACTACGGTCCCGTTTTGAGCCTTCACGAAGAGTTCACATTTTTGCATTTTATGGAACAATTCACTTTTTCTGAATTTCATGCAATCAAGCCCTGAATGGGCAATTTCATTTGTCATGTTGCATTTTACACAATAATCATTTAGGACTGCTCCTATACCTTTCCATAGCAAAATATTGTTTGGTTTCTAGGGATGGGGCAGACAACATTCGTATTATTGCTTACATGTTAATTCTGTCATTTCTTTCCCAGGGTTAAGATAATGTCATAGGGGCCCAGATGATAGTATTTTAGATATGAGTCCACATCTCCTCCTCATTGTTCATCCCGCCCGGGGTCTTTGTCTGAAGCTGGATAATGAATCTTGATTCTAAGGTTCTTAACTTTTTTACCCAGTTCCCCCCTCTCTCTGTTCTGACTAGTTGATCCAGTATGAAGTAAGTCAACAAATTGCTGTTACTATTGTTTACTTGCTCAAAATGGCGAGCTACTGGATAACTTGGATCCTTTGAGGTGATAGCCCTCATATGCTCAAGGACCCTGAGTTTGGTGGGTTTCACTGTACTCCCTATATACTTATTCCCACAAGGGCATATCAAGCAGTATACAGTGTGATCAGAATTACAGTTGAGTAATTTTGTTATCTTAGTTTTGGTTTTCCTCCCTGGAATTTGATATTCTTTGACCTTTTTTGAGTTTTTACAGGCCTTACACTTCATACATGGGAAGAAACCTAAAACAGTCGACTTTTTCTTTTTCTTTTTCTCATATTGGCTGTTAACTAGATGGTCTTTGAAGGAGTTTCCCTTTCTGTATGAAATGAGGGGATAGTTGGATAAGGATTTCCCTACTACAGAGTCTGTCTTTAAAATTTTCCAGTTTTTTCGCATGATATTGAAAACTTCTGGTGACTTCTCTGAGTAGTCAGTGATCATTCTGATTTTTGATTCAGGGGATTTAGGTTTGTCTATTAGCAGGTCTTTCCTCCCCACTAAGTTGCTTCTAATTTCAGCTCGATCCAGAATCCCTTTCCCATATCCTCTTTGTAAGAATCTCTTTTTGGATTGCTCCTTTGCTTTTTCAAACTCCTGTTTGGTCGAGCAGTTGCGTTTCACCCGCAAAAACTCTCCCAGGGGGATGTTATTGATGACGCTGCGGGGGTGATAGCTGTGTGAGTGCAATATTGTATTGCCTGCCGTCGGTTTTCTATAAACCGCAGTTTGAATTGAATCATTCTCCACATAGACCCGAAGGTCCAAGTAGAAAACCTCACTCCTACTGATATTGCTAGTGAAACTGAGGTTTAGATTATTGTTGTTCAATTCAGCAATGTATTCCTCAGCCTCATTCTGTGAGCCCCGCCACACCAAAAACAAGTCATCGATGTAGCGGGTCCACAGGATGATGTTATTCATCCACCGGTCATTGTCCCCCGCCCAGGCCACGTGCTTCTCCCACCAGCCCACGAATAGGTTCGCGTAGCTGGGGGCGAAGAACGTGCCCATCTCGGTCCCCTGGAGTTGTAGGTACAATTTCCCTGCAAATAAGAAGATGTTATTTCTTAAACAGAAGTCTGTCAATTCCAGCAACATTGCATTATGGCTACGATATTTAAGAGGTCTATTGTCTAGGAAGCTCTTCATTGCCAGCAGGCCATCTTCATGCCTGATTGAAGTGTACAAACTGGCAATGTCCAATGTTATTAGGATCATGTCCTCTTCCCACTTGACGTCCTGTATAATTCTCAAAAAGTCTTTCGTATCTTTTAGATACGAGCTGAGATCTTTAACGAACGGAGCAATGAAGCTGTCAATGTAGCTTGAAGTTTTTTCGAGTAGGCTGTCTTTCGCAGACACAATGGGTCTACCTGGTGGCCATATTTTACTCTTATGCACCTTAGGTAGGTGATAGAACGTGGCAATCTGGGGGAACTCACATTTCAAGTTGTTCCAGTCTTTGAAATCCAAAATTCTGTGGTCTTTCCATTTAGCAATCAGGTCATTGAAGGCCTTAATGCTTTCTGAATGTTTCTCCCTTTTTATTTCCATGTAATGTTTTTTGTTGTTCAGTTGGGAAAGTGCCTCGTCCTCATATTGGCTGCGTTTCGGGATGACGATATTTCCGCCTTTATCGCTAGGTTTGATAATGATGTTATCATCCTCTTTTAGATTTTTAATTACAGCCCATTCTTCCTTTTTTAAGTTTTTTCTTTTCCAATTGAATTTCTCTGCTTGTAGTCCTTTTAGTTCTTCAATGACCACTTCCTGAAATGTGTCGATTCCATCATGTGGCGTTCTTGGATTAATTTTGGATTTTATTGTCATTCCACTCTTGCAGCCTTGTTGTGTGATCCCACATTCCTCCAACGTTTGTGCGGGTTGTATCTCCCAATCCTGGGAATCACTCATTCCAATCATGGTTTGTGCCATGGCAATGGCATGTAGGTCTTTTCCAGTTATTGCTGCTAATGGATCAGTCTCTTCCATTCTAGTTCTATCATCAATCTTAGGGTTTAGAGTGGGTATTTTCCGTAATTTGATTTTTCTGATAAATCTAAATAGATCTATCCGTGTCTGCGTGTAATCAAACGCCGGAGTTGGACAGAAAGTTAGCCCAAGTTGTAGTATTTTTTCTTCATTTGTTGTCAATTTTCTATCCAATAGATTTATTATGGTGTTCTGTGTTGGCATCATTGTATTTATTTCCAGGTTTTCCCTCGAGTGCTTCTCGTCACTACAGGGGTGGATCTTCCTTGCGCGGCCCCGCCTGTCCCTCCTCGTTTTCCTCTTGAGGGTTTTGGTGGGTGTGTGGTCGCCGCAGGTCGTTTTCTGAGTCCTCGTATGACCTCGTATTCCTCGAAAAAAGAATCAGACTCTGAAGTAAGTGATTTTGCTTCTGAGTGGTTGCCACCACCTTCTGCACCTTTGGGTCCTCCTGTGTTCTTAGCCCTTACCGATTCATCCTCAGAAACTTCCGACTCTTCGGTGCTCGCCGGAGTTCTGTTTCTCAGTTTCTCTTGTTGGAGTGTTTTCCTGGGGGCATCGTATTTTCTTGCAAATGTTAAAATCCTCCCATTTGCATAGTCTTTCTCATCTCGGATGAACTTGGACTGCTTTGTTAATTTGATTGTATTTTCATAGTCAATTAATCTCTTTTTCATATGATCACGCAACTCCTCGCATTTTTTCGTGTCTTTGTCGCCACTGATCTTCTCCTCAATGCCCTTTATTTCTTCTTGTAATTTGGTTCTGTCATTCCATGCGTGTTTTACTAGCAGTTTAAGCATTCCTTGCATTACATCATTCATAAATTCAGACCATTCCCGCAGTAAATCAATGTTTGGGTTTTCATATGATGGGACTAAAAGGATCCTTAGCCCTCTAAAAAACAAACAAAAAAAACTACATATATATATATATATATATATATATATATATATATATATATATATATATATATATATATATATATATATATATATATATATATATATATATATATATATATATATATATATATATATATATATTTGAGCACAAATATGTATATATATATACAGACACACATATACTTATACATATATGTTAACTGAAAAAAACATAATTTTCAGGGGCATTATAGTTAGATTGACATTTCACTCCTACAAAACCATTGAAATTCCCCTGTTATAGTTAGTTCGGCTAACTATAAATCGCACACCCGCAATGCACTGCTGATGTCGTCACATATTACAACACTCATGACATGGTCAGTAACATCACTCATGATATCTCAAATAACATCATTGATGACATCACTGATGACATCATCCAGTGAATGTGTGTTTTTCTGAAAATTAAATGTGTTTTATATGTATATCCCAAGGTCGATGGAAGAATAAATGGGTATATAAGTGTCTAAATGGATGATTTTTTTATGTAAAATTGATTGTATAACAGACTGATTACGTATATCTTAGTGAATACATGGGTTAATGACCAATGTTTAAATATGTAATTATCTTTATCAGTCTCTCACTTTGTGTATAAGGGACTGCATGGGTTGTGAGTAGCTACATGGTTGTCTATATGGGTTATTTTACTTGGTTTTTCGAGTATCAGTATGTCTGAGTGTCTGTATGATTCAGTGGAGGGGATTACTTAGTGCCTAGATGCATGAATGAGTGTGTCACTGTTTGTGTGTGTTGAAGACAGTATGTGTGCAGGACTGTATGGGTGGATGAGTGTGTGTATGGGTGTGTTAGTGAGTAAATGACTGTCTCAATAGTATCTTTATAAGTAACTACATATATTTTAAACTAGTATATGTGAGTATTGGTGTATATAAGTGAGTATATGTGAGAGTGAGAGATTGGAAGAGTTCCTGTATGTTTCTATAAGTGATTGTTTAAAAGAGTAAGTATGTGTAATTTTCTGTAGAAGCAAGTGTGGTGGTGTGTGTGTATAACTGTATATGCAAGTAAATGGATGTTTGATTCTTTATCAGCATGAGTGACTATGTGTGTGAGTTACTCTATGGATGAGTGGCAGTGTGTAACAGGATGTATAGGTGTATGTGTACATATGATGAATGAGTACTTGCATGAGTGACTGTATAGGAGTATTGGTGAATGAGTGGATGTGTATGTAGATCTTGGAATTACAAATGGAAAAGAGAAGGGAGGCCTCCTTAGTATGGGTATAAGGGACAAGGAGGTCTAGGTAGGAAAACACAAGGAAAGTCCCTGGTTTATGTACTGACTTTGGAACCTGAGTGTAGTTCGTATGTACCAAAAAAACTATATCCCAGTATTGAAGTATAAATTCATAATGACACTATAGTACACCAAATTTTAAAGCAGAATTGGGAAAATAAGAAATTAAGAACCTTAGAGTTTGTTGTTTTATCAAATAAATGTACAGTTTATTACAATATTCACAAGGTTAAAAACAATCATATGCACAAAATTAAAAATCATAAAATATCACAGTCAGTTAAAAACAATGAGTTTCAGAAGTCACAGTTTGTTTTCGTTGTCGACGCTGCGTTTCGGTGAGTCTGTGATACCACCTTCATCAGGACAAACAAATTTCTATAAAAAGACATTACAATTAGAGGACATCCTTTTTTTTGTGCAATATAGAGCGTCTAGAGCTCTCCTTTTTTTCAAACAAGCATTAATTAGACATATTAAACCTTCTATTTTCCATTAACAACAAACTGAATATCAAGTTTAAAAATTATAATACTTGATGGAAATATGAATTGCATACTAAGGTTCTAAAGGGTGTATGAGTGGGAGCAATTTTGGTACAAAGGACTATCACTATGGTTTCCATAGTACTGTTGGCTAGGCAACACGTGTATCAGGATGCTTCTGAATGGGAATGAATCTGAAGCGTACCTGTGAGTGAATTCTTCACAAGTCCTCTTCCGTTCAAGTGCGAGGAACTTCTCATGTGTCAATTAGACGAAAATGGCTTCCTGTTTCTCAATTTACAGGGTGCTATTTCTATAACAAAGTGTAATGTACGTCAGTAATTAAATTTTTGTCCATTACTTTGTTTTTTTACAAAAGAATGCTCTATATAAGCGGGAGTTTAACAGTTACTCTGGTTACCTGATTTGAATACAGAGTTCTGGATTGTAGAGGTTACCGGAGGGGTGCCACCGATTGTGATCGGTGGCACCCCTCCGGTAACCTCTACAATCCAGAACTCTGTATTCAAATCAGGTAACCAGAGTAACTGTTAAACTCCCGCTTATATAGAGCATTCTTTTGTAAAAAAACAAAGTAATGGACAAAAATTTAATTACTGACGTACATTACACTTTGTTATAGAAATAGCACCCTGTAAATTGAGAAACAGGAAGCCATTTTCGTCTAATTGACACATGAGAAGTTCCTCGCACTTGAACGGAAGAGGACTTGTGAAGAATTCACTCACAGGTACGCTTCAGATTCATTCCCATTCAGAAGCATCCTGATACACGTGTTGCCTAGCCAACAGTACTATGGAAACCATAGTGATAGTCCTTTGTACCAAAATTGCTCCCACTCATACACCCTTTAGAACCTTAGTATGCAATTCATATTTCCATCAAGTATTATAATTTTTAAACTTGATATTCAGTTTGTTGTTAATGGAAAATAGAAGGTTTAATATGTCTAATTAATGCTTGTTTGAAAAAAAGGAGAGCTCTAGACGCTCTATATTGCACAAAAAAAAGGATGTCCTCTAATTGTAATGTCTTTTTATAGAAATTTGTTTGTCCTGATGAAGGTGGTATCACAGACTCACCGAAACGCAGCGTCGACAACGAAAACAAACTGTGACTTCTGAAACTCATTGTTTTTAACTGACTGTGATATTTTATGATTTTTAATTTTGTGCATATGATTGTTTTTAACCTTGTGAATATTGTAATAAACTGTACATTTATTTGATAAAACAACAAACTCTAAGGTTCTTAATTTCTTATTTTCCCAATTCTGCTTTAAAATTTGGTGTACTATAGTGTCATTATGAATTTATACTTCAATACTGGGATATAGTTTTTTTGGTACATACGAACTACACTCAGGTTCCAAAGTCAGTACATAAACCAGGGACTTTCCTTGTGTTTTCCGATCTTGGAATTACTGAATAAGTTGTTGTAACTGGTATTGGTATGTCCATTGTTTTGAAAATGTTAGTTTCTATTTTTGAGTGTGTGTATCAAAGGTTATATTAGGGTGAGAGGAGGTCTGCCACTCGGTCACAAGGATTTATGTCATCAGTGATGTCATCGGTGATGTCATTTGAGATGTCATCAGTGATTTCATGAGTGATGTCACTGACCATGTCATGAGTGATGTAATATGTGACGTCATCAGCAGTGCATTGCGGGTCCGCGAGTTAAAGTTAGCTGAACTAACTATAATGGGGGAATTTCAATGGTTTTGTACGAGTGAAATGTCCAGGTAACTATAACCCCCCTGCAACCTATGTTTTTTCAGTGAATTTCAAAGGATTTTTAAATGCTAATTTCTAACTTTAACGTAACTGAAACCTATAGTTTTTAAGTTAATTTCAACGATTTTATAAATACTAGCATCTAACTATGCCTACAGAGGTAGGACATGTGAAGAAAGAAGAAAAAATGCAAAGAAAGAAAAAAGAAATGCAGAAAAAAGCAACAGATGTCCTCAAAGACGAAGAAAAGTGCAGGAAGAATCTAGACATGTATAGAAAGAACCAACAGAGGAGCAGAAAGAGGCCTTGTTACAAAATCATCCAGTGCCGACAACTTTTTCAGTCGGGTACTGGTGTCAACTGACTCTGATTAACCAGGCCTAGAGCCAGTGGTATGCTAAAAGACACTTAGAATACAGTGAAAACACATGCATACACTAGGGAACACTATGCGTTGGGGTACCACTGTGATTAGCATGACCTCTTCTGTACTCCCCTAGTACATAATAGGGCAGGGGGATTAAAATAACGTCCTAAAACACTGGTGAAGGGAGGGGGGGAGCCTGAGGTGACATGTGTGCAAACAAGCCCTGTGGGCGTTTTAAGATGGGGGTAAAGTCCCTTTGAATCCTGAGGGTCCCTGGGGTAAAAAGGGGCACAGCCTAGACCACCTCTCTGCAACGCAGCGCAGTTGCACTTACTGGAAGCCCCTGGTGGGCTAGTTGGCCCCCAGGGGCCCTCAGGATTGAAGGGGAATTATTTCCCCAACTTAAAACGTGCCACAGGGCGTGTTTGCACACGTCACCTCAGGCCCCGTCCCCTCCCTTCACCACTGTGTAAACGTGCCCTGTGGCCGTTCTAAGATGAGAGATTAGGTACCCTTGAATCCTAAGGGTCCCTAGGGTCAAAGTAGCCCACTAGGTACCTCCAGTAAGCGCCGCAGAGATGCGTTGCAGAGAGGTGTAAAAAGGGGCGTGGCCTCTGAACACCTGTCTGCAACGCAGCTCCCTGGCGCATACTGGAGGTACCTGTTGGTCTAGGTGGTCCTCAGGGACCATCAGTATTGAAAGATAATTAATTCCCTAACTTACAACTCTCCACAGGGCGTGTTTGCACAATGGTGAAGGAAGGGGGCGAGGCCTGAGGTGACATGTCTGCAAACATGCCCTGTGGCGCGTTTTAAGTTGGAGAGTTAATTCCTCCTCAATCCTGAGGGTCCCTGGGGGTCGACTAGCCCACCAGCTACCTCCATTAGGCATCACAGAGCTGTATTGCAGAGAGGTGTAAAAAGGGGCGTGGCCTCAGAACACCTCTCTGCAACGCAGCCCCCTAGCGCATCCTGGAGGTTCCTGGTGGGCTAGTTGACCCCCACGGACCCCCAATATTCAAGGGGAATTTGTTTCGCATATGCAAACATGCCGGGGGGCGCGTTTTCAGAGTGCTGTAAGGAGGGGGTGTGGCCTCCGGCACGAAGCCGGTCTTTTATTTATTTATTTTTTAAAGAAGGGGGGCTGTGTGCCCCCCCTTCTGTTTCTAATTTATTGGCCCTGGGGACCCCATCCCCAGGGCCTACCCCCTATTTTTTTTTTATTAAAAATTTTGAAGGGGGCCACGTGGCCCCCCTCCTGAGGCCATAATCGGCCCCGGGGACACCATCCCCCGGGGCATGGCTCTTTTTTTTAACTTAAATTTATTGGAGGAGGGGCTGCGTGGCCCCCCTCTTCAGGCCATTTATGACCTCGGGACCCCATCCCCTGGGGCCTGCCTTTCCTTTTTTTTTATAATGGTGGAGGGGGCGCGTGGCCCCCCTCCCGGGCCACTTATGGCCCCGGGGACCCCATCCCCCGGGGCAGGCCTAATCCGTCGGTAACCGTGGGGGGTCCCCAATCCCTCCAAGGTCCATTCCGCTCCCCGCGTCCTGAGGGAGCCGGCATTGTTTTTCCACATGGGGAGCTGCTAAGATGCAGCTCCCCATGTGGAAAAGCAATCGCCTTTGGTTTTTGGAAAAGAGAGCAGGTTTCCTGCTCTTGCTTCCAAAAACCAAAGAAGTTTGCTATGGCAGGGAAGGAGCTGTGAGGCTCCTGCCCTGCCATACCAAACCACAGTGTCCTGGGGTGGGCACCCCGGGACACTGAGGAGCCGGCCCTGAAGGATGATGGTCCCCAGGGCCATCAAGGGCTCCAGACATTTACACAGCCTCGGTGTGGTGGTCAACACAGAATTATTTATTAAAAAAAGAGCCCTGGGAGTGACGGTCCCTGGGGCAGTGGGGGGCCGTGTGCCCTGGTACACAATGTTTAATTAAAGCCCCACTGGTGGGGGTCCCGGAGGCTTGGGGTGGGCTTGGATGCCCCCATGTTGAGAATTCAACCCCGGGGGGGTGGGGTCCCTGGGGCTGTGGGGGGCCATGAGCCCCCGCAAATATTTTCTTAAATCCCCAGGGGTTGACGGTCCCCAGGGCTTGGAGGGCCTTTGAGCCCCCATCCATGTATTTTGTAAGCGCAGGGGGGTGGCGGTCCTCGAGGCTGGGGGGGCTGCAAGCCCCCCACATAATTTTGAAAAGCCCCAGGGAGTGGCATTGCCTGGGGCCCCTCTGGGCCCCCATTACAATTTAAATATTACCACCGGGACTTGGCCCACCCGGGGTCCAAATAGTAATCAAGCGCATTTTTTTTCCTTCAGCCAGATCCACTTTTGCCGATTTAAAAAAAATAATAATAATAACTTTTGGGCCCTTGGGGTCCTTGTGGGAACCCCTAAGCAGGCCTAGGGGTCGGGGGTTTCTACCCTGCCCCCGTTTCGTGTTTTGCATACATCTCGTGATCGGGAGAGTGCGTGGATCCTCCGCGGCCATAAATATCGAAACTTTTTTACTTTTGATTTTCTCAGCAGCTACTGAACAGATTTACACCATTTAACAAAAAGGGATCTTTCTGAACCAAGAGCTACCTTTTTGCCAAATTTGGTGTAATTCCGTTCAGCAGTTCGGGCTGTAGCAGTATCTATGGGAAATTGCATGGGGAAAACATGTTTTGGGACCCCCCTTTTTTCTCGGCCCTTGTTTGCCGAATCACCCCAAAATTTTCAAGATAGGAGAGGACCAGAGCTCCCCACGAGTTTTGAAAATGTCGTGAAGATTCGTCAACTGGCGCCAAAGTTATTGGGAATAGAATGTTGCGAATTTCCTATGGAAAATAGGTCCTAACTATAACTACCTACTAGCGACCGCCAGTAGGTAACATATACATAGACAACAGTAGGTACTTTTAGTTATGACCTAGTTTCTGTAGGACAAGCATTTTTTGACTTGCCTATAACTTTGGCGTCGTTTAACCAATCTTCATGAAACTTTCCAAAAAAGTGTAAAAGTAGAAAAGTAAGTTCAGTGTGTCATGTAAAGTTTGGGGGTGATCTGTGCAGTGGGGACTGAGAAATAGGCAGGAAAAGGGTGTGTTTGTAATGTTAATTCCCATAGGAACTCGTTGTTGAACTTACAGCCCGAACTGATGGACGGAATTACACCAAATGTGTCAGAAAGATAGATGTGTTATGCAGATTGTGCTTTTTGTTATTTGGTGCAAATCCATCCAGCAGTTTTGGGGAAATTTAAGCCAAAAGTCATAGATATATCTCTGTCCACTTTTCGCGGTGGTTTTGCGATGAATTGTGAATGCATGTGCTTATGGGAATGGTCTGATTAGCTGGACACAACATGAACAGAAAGCTGCGGCCACCAATGTATTTTCCGGGAAGGGTTCCCGGGGCTGAAAATTTGTGTGAAAGCTAACATAAGGGGTCAGGGTGGAAATACTTAGACCCAATGTTTGAGAAATGGGTGTGTTAGTAACACAAGTCATGTTTCCAAAATTGATTTTTGTGCTTCGCGACAACGCAGGGAACGTCAGCATGGCCATCGTGTACCTTTGTGGGAACGTCACAACTATTGCAAATATTGGTGGAAATATAAAAATAAAAATATATATATTTGTACATACTTGCCAGTCACTGTCACAGACTTATGTATCTACTCACACATCCAGTTAGACACTCATACACCAACTCACATACCCACTCACACAGTAACACATCCAGTCACATAAAAACTCAGAGACTCTTACACCCACTCATAGACCCACCTGGGCACTCATGCACCCACTCACAGACACACTCAGATACTCATGCACCCACTTACAGACTAACTTAGAGTCACACACCCACTGTACAGACCCAATTAGCTATTCAGGCACCCACTTACTTACCCACTCACACACTCATATATGTATTCACAGACCCACTGAGACATGCATATGTTATGTTATAACAATTTATATTGCACATCCATGGGTGTCTAGGTGCTTCTGGTTCACATACTGTGTCAGAAAAGACTGATTTCTAAAAAGCCAAGTCTTGAGGTGTTTCCTAAACTCAAGCAGGGAGGAGAACTTCCTAAGAGAAAGTTGAAGGGAGTGCCATACCTTGATAGTACTATACCTGTAACTCCCCCCCCCCCCAGTTCATGCTTTTAACTCTGGAAGGATATACAATGTTAGGCGCCTTGATGCCTTCGGGTTATTGTTTGCGCAATATACATTTTATTCAATCAATCAATCAACCACGATTGGTCATCTGGTAGAAGAAGCCCTTTCAAAAGGATAGATAACCCCGAATGAAGGAAGCTATCTGCGCAGAGCACATCCTACGATGCCATACTTTTATATCTTACCTAAGATACACAAGAAACAGAGACCCCCACCAGGCCGGCTGATAATATCTGGCATCGGCTCATTAATGGAACCCCTTTCATCCTTTGTGGATGT
This sequence comes from Lissotriton vulgaris, assembly GCF_964263255.1. Lineage (NCBI taxonomy): Eukaryota > Metazoa > Chordata > Amphibia > Caudata > Salamandridae > Lissotriton > Lissotriton vulgaris. The sequence continues at coordinate 1,000,452,512 of NC_141695.1, read as the reverse complement.
CTTCCTGAGGCCGCTAGTACGGATTATGCCGTCTTACTTACAAGATACCAAAGACGTGCTGAGGCTCCTGCCAGAAATCGAATTCGATTCCAGATCAGACATACTGGTGTCCTTCGATGTGGAATCGCTTTACACCTCGATTCCACAGGACGAGACCCTTGAGGTTATTGAACAGCTTCTGAATGCGAGTGATCACGATTCCATCACGCCAGTCTCTTTTATCATGGATCTCGCTCCCATAGCAATGAAAGAAAATTTCTTTCAATATGAGGATAACTACTATCTACAGACGTCAGGTACCAGCATGGGCAGCGTTTTTGCGCCGAGCCTGGCGAACCTCTACATGCACAAATTTGAACAGGACCATGCACTCAATATCACAAACCTGTATCTACCATCTGTACGGGTTTGGAAAAGATATATAGATGACATCTTAGTGGTATGGCGTGGCAGTGTGCATGACCTGATGGATTTCCACAGCTGGTTGAACAATTGCAACAACTTTTTGAAGTTCACCATAGAGTACGACCACCACTCGCTGGCCTTCCTGGACTTGTTAATAACTGTATGTCCAGAAGGACTGAGATCTGAGCTATATAAGAAACCCATGGCTCGTAACTCGCTCTTAGAGTATGGGAGCTGCCATCCAAAATCCCTCCAGGACAATCTCCCATTTGGACAATTTTTACGTATTCAACGAAACTGTTCAACTAAGGAGATCTTTAACAAGCATGCCCAGGATCTGGAAGAAAAGCTACTTGAAAGGAAATACCCGAAGAAATTGATTCAAACCTCAAAAAAGAGGGCTGCCAATAACAACCGGGAGGCCTTATTGGAACCGGCTCCCCCCAAAGAACAGAGTGACAGGATAACATATGTGAACACATTCAGCACAAGATCTAACGCCATCCAACAGATCATCCGCAAACATTGGAAGATCCTTAATACAGGCCTTGACAAGTTAGAACAACCTTTGTTTGCCTTCAAGAGAGGCACCAGCATTAGAGATCAGCTGGTTCATACAAGGCCTATGACGGATAATATTCGTCAAATCGGGACACTCTGGGACATGCCCGCAGTGACAGGACATCACCCGTGTGGTAATTGCGCTGCATGTCCTCAAACAAAAAAATCCACCAGTATTGATATTGGAACAAGTAGAGCTTAGGAACAAAGGCTTTTCTCGAACTGCAACAGCAGTAATTTAATATACTTAATCACCTGCCCCTGTTCCCTAAGATACGTAGGGATGACAACTAGGAAAATAAGAACGAGGATCTCCGAACACAAAAGTACCATCCGCTGTAAAAAACAGGCAACTCGTCTCACTAACCACTTCCTAGAAGTCATTCACAAACCCACAGACTTCCAATGGACAGTACTGGAGCAGCCTCAGATTCCTACTCACATCACAGACGTTTCCAAACACCTCTTCAGGATCGAACAGAAATGGGTTTATAAACTCAATATAGACAAGGCTGGCTTGAATGAGGACATCCCTTGGATGTCCCTGTAATATCGTTCACATTGTAATACTTCTTGAATCAGATACAGTGCTTGGCTACTTCCATTCATCTACATCTAACGATCTCTGATGAAAGTACACTGTCCTAGTTACCCACGATGTAACTATCTGTTGTCCCTGTTTCATCCCAATTATTACCCACGATGTAACTACCTGTTGTCCCTGTTTCATCCCAACATATCTAGCCTAAATGTATATACATGTGGGCGTTCACGAAACATGACTTGCTGCCTCTCTCAGTTACCTCCCTAGTTTGACACTCACACTCCATTTAGTGGTGGGTTGGTCCTAGGGTATATGACCAGTTGGTATCGGAGAATTGGTGTGCAATACTAATAATATCAGCATGTTCCGCTTTTTCAATGGAGTCTTTTCAAGCCGAATGTAATTAATCCAAAATCCTGTGGATATCACTTCAGGTTTCCTGCATAGAACATCAGTGATATTCCGCAATCGGAACACTATTAGAAACAATGTCCTGCGTGAGTAAACTACATTTCCCGACATACCCCGTCGCCGATATATGATGTCATTTTTCGGCGTTTGCCAACAGCGGTGTCTGACAGGAACTACATGTACCGTCATACTCGGCCGCGGGCTTATGACGTGGTTGTCGATCTCCCGAACAAACAAACAAATAATGGTGTCTCACTTTTTTCCGACACCTCCCCAAGCAGCACAGACGGCTGCCGAGTGTACTGACGGGCAGGTAAGCCCGCAAGTTTATGCTTGTTTGTACCGATTGTAGTGAGTCGCGCTTCAGGCGCTCGACAAGTATGAGCACGAACTACTACCTAATCGAGTATAAAATGCTTACTGTTTGAGAGCACTTTTTAAGTGGCTCCGTATTGGGAGCAAGCCGAGTCCATCCTAGTGGACATATGTTACAAACTGGGTACCCCGATACTAGGGCCAAATGGAGAAGGGAATAGTTTTTGAAACGGGCATATGTTTGATGTGGGATCGCGCTCCTATTACTAATTACTGAGAACGCGAACAACATAGTTGTGCTATTTAGCCAGCTAAGTCCATCTCGGTGTTTGACAAAACAAATGCACTACTATACTTGTATAAAAAGGGCTGAACGCTGCCGGGTATGAAACACAACAATAGTTGTTGTATATGTAGTCTTTTACCCCTCTGCTCCTACTAGAATTGGTGATAAACTACATACTAACGACACAAGAATGCACATAAGAGAGCAAACCCGAGAGAACTATGGGTTTGTTTTTTGTTTTTTAGAAAAAACATGGACTGGTATATCTCATTTAGACTTTTTGAAGCGCCCGCATGTCTGGCTATCGCAGTGGTTTATTGGCTTTACATCTCATTTCCTCTACATTTTAGAGTGGTGCACTATCTTCCTGAGCTGTAGCCAGACGAGGAGTGGCACGCTCCTCTTACCCTATAGGTGAGCGAGAGGACTATAGTTGATTAGTGGCTGGTAATTGGTTTAATAGGAATGCCATATCATGAGTCGATAATGCAAAATGACTTACACTAATCATGTAAATGTCGTTTTTATCTTTGTATGCGTCCTTTTATTTGTGTTGTCTGTGTCTTGATGACCTCTTCCCTGGACTTCCCCTACACACTTAGGAGGATCACCAGGTTTGATCAGGTGATATCTGTATCAAATACTCTTTTTATCGCACTTTGAGCAGTAGCAAATACTATAGGTCCTGATGAAGCGGGTGATACTTAGTAATCTATAAATCGCAGAAACATGTCGACCACTACGATAAGCCAGTGACTATTAGGGTTACTCACTGGTTGTTTTGCACTGCTTTGTTTTTTAACCTTGGAATTGAACGGCACCAGAATAAAGTTCCTCAGCGTTCATTATCCAATTTTAATATAGAGCACTTTTTCTCCTTCCTCTTTTGATTTTCACAAACTCTTTCTTGCACTGCTCCTCAGTTACCAAGTAACATCCCCTTTACCGCGTACCACCCTTCCCTTGTTGAAGTGGCAAAGACTCAGCTTCCACGCTTTGGGAAAGGTTTCAAATGATGACAGGGCGGCAAAGGACGAGTAACTGATGGATATCTTCCCACCTAGTGCGATACTCTGTTGTGTGCTGTTCTAACAACTCGTTCAACACGCACTCAGTCACCCAGACACACTTCATAAAAGACACACTCCTATTGACCCACAGTTATTTTGTTGTTTAGTTACATAAAAAAATAGTCTTTGTATTATCATAAACACATTAGAAACATAATCACATAATATACACTGTGCCAACTCGCACTAGCCAATATTCACAGGGGATTATATACAGGCTGGCCAACTGGCAGCCAATGCAATTTCTGAATCCCCTCCCTAATGGACTGGGTTTTGGGAACATCTAAAAGTAGTCTGGCGTTGGGATCTGTACTGCTTGCAATCTTCTGAGTAGGTTGGATTGCAGGTTGATGTAAAGGCCATTACAGTAATCCAATTTTGATAAAACCAGGGAGGTCAGAACCATTTTTCTGGTATTTTTAGAAATAAACTGGAGAATTTTAAGTAAGGTTCTAATGGTAAGAAATGCGGAAGACACAACCTTCGAGATCTGAGACTTAAAATTAAGTTTCTCATCTATGATGAACCCCAAATTGTTTTGCTTTGGCTACTGGTGTAGGAGGGGGGCCAAGTGTATGTGGCCACCAGGCTGGCAACCATAGTGTAAAGAGATTTCTAAACAACACCTCTGTTTAACTTGAGTTCAACATTAAGCAGTGCCTTCTCATCTAGTTGCTTAGAGTGACCATGCAGTCATGAAGTTTGATGGAATAGTTGATATCTTTGTCTATTGTTGAGATAACCAATTGGGAGTCGTTGGCATAAGAGGTGAGAATTAGATCAAAGCTTCTAATCAAAGGTGTTAGTTCAGACACGTAGATATTAAAAAGCGTAGGGCTCATCGAGGAGCCCTGTGGCACCCCAAAAGGCAGGATAAAAGGTGCAGATTTAAAATTGCCTAGGTGAACTGTTTGAGTTCTATCTGAAAAAACGATTTTAAAAGCAAAATGGCCTTTCCTCCTAAACCTATGGTCTTTAATCGTTCTACCAGAAATGTATAGTCCACGGTATCAAATGCAGGTCTAGGAGGATAAGGGCCATCCAGCACAGTGTGAATTTCCTCCATGGTTTTTATCAGAGCTGTCTCAGTGCTATGACACGCTCTGAAAACAAACTGACTCTAGTCTAGAATATGGTTGTCTGAAATAAAGGTGGAGAGTTCCACATTTATAATTTTCTCAACAATTTTAGCGGGAAGCGGAAGCCTCGCAATAGGACGGTAGTTGGCTGGGTCCATTATGTCCAAATTGGATTTTTTTTGTAGCGGCTAAAATATAGGCCTGTTTCCACATTTTTGGGAAGATTCCTTGTGAAAACATCTGATTGAAAATGCCAGATAGCTGTGGGCCAATGAGATGGCTTATGTTGTGAAGGATCCTGGGAGGACGGGGATCATCCGGGGACCCAGATTTGGTCCTTGAAAGAAGCGTAGCTATTTGTACTGTGGAGGTAGGGGTAAAGTTTAAAAATGGCGTTATGAGTCTAGCTTCCTGTCCTTTGACATTAGTGTTTAAATTGTAGTTGGCAACCTGATCATAAATTTGATCTAGCGTTGATTTAAAAGATTGGGTAAGTGTGGTGCAGAAGTCTTGAGTACAGTTGGCAGCATCGTCCTTTCTAACAGTAGTCAGATTGTTCATGATCTTAAAAAGTTCCTTGGTCGAATTGCCCGTCTTCTCTATTTGCAGTGTGGAGTATTGGCTCTTCTCAGCAATTAACTTTTTCTTATTGTCTGCCAACATGAATTTATATTGATCTTTATCAGCTGATTCATAGTTTTTCCGCCAAATTCGCTCTAGCCTCCTACAGACTTGTTTATTTAATCTTAGAGCTTCAGAAAACCAGGGTGCAGAAGGGGTCTTTCTCTTTTTACTAGTCAAACTGGACTCCTGACAGGTAGTATAGTTTCTGGCTAAGACCTCTACTTCCAATTCTAGATCTGGTTGACTTTGCATTAACTGGCTTTCCAGTAAGCCTTGGTCAATTGTATGCCAAGCTCTGCCAGTGGACTTGATGCTAGACGTATTGGTATTGGATCTAGGCAAATTATAGCTAAAAAAGATAGTGTAATGGTCAGAACACGTGAGAGGGAGGATGTATGTTATTATATATTTTTAATGCACACGGATACTCTGGAGTGTCCTGGCGCGAGAACCAGTGTGAGGGAAGCTGAAGGACCTGTACCGTGGAATGGCGTTAATTAAAGAGCAAGGTTTTTAACTGCTTCTTAAACAGCCTGAGATCTTGTGTGTTGCATAGTTCGTAAGGGAGGGTATTCCAGGCCTTGGCTGCCTTAAAGGAGCGAGAAGTCCCCCTAGTCCTAGCAAGGCGGAAGCGTGGTATAGCTGCAAAACATTGCCCATGTGATGGAAATGGCAGAGTTATTAGTAAAAAGACCATCTAAGATATGTCCTGCTTGATGCGTGGAGATTGGACCAGCTGTTGGAGCCCTAGTTCAGATGTAATATCGAGAAACTCCTGCAGTGAATCTGTGAGATACACTCCATCACAGATCCACTGATACACTCATATACCCACTCACTCACCCATATAGTCACTCCCAGACTCAGAAACACACACCCAGTCACAAACCCACGCAGATATACACACACCCACTCACTCACTCAGTCAAGGATCATGCATCCACACACAAACCCACCCAGACATTCGCCCTCCAAGTCACAGACCCACTCAGACACTCATGCATGCACCCATTCACTCACCCACTCAGAGACGTATGCTCTCACTCACAGACCTATTGAGACACTCATGCACCCACTCACAGATCGACTTATGCATCCACTCATGGACCCACTCAGAGACTTATGCACCCAGTTACTTATGCACTCAGAGATTCATGCACATGCTCACAGTCACACTCAGAGACCCATGCACCCACTGACAGACCCACTCAGACACTCACGCTGCCAGTCATAGACCCAATTAGATCATGTCACAAGCAGAGACCCATGCATTCACTCACAGATCCACTCAGATACTCAAGCACGCACTCACTCACTCAGAAACCCACTTACACACTCATGTATCCACTCACAGATCCAGTCAGACATTCATATACTTACTTACAAATGCACAAATGCACGTATGCACCTACTCACATATTGAGTGAGAGAAATACACAACCAATCACAAAGCCATTGTGATACTGATGCACCCACTCATGGATGTACTGAGGCAGACATGCATTTCATTAAAGAAGTATTGATAGATTGATGCACTGTCCCACATTTCCTTAAATACGTATACAGTAATGAGAGGGTTAGTGATACAGTGATGCATTCAGTCATAGATTACAATGGAAACGTTATGTACTGTGTTATAGAGATACTAAGGGAGTTCAGATGCTATTATACAGTTATTTAGATAATAATGTGTTTAGTGTTTTGGTTATATTCCATTTTGCAGTTATAAGTTTTGAATGTGGTGGTGGCTATTGAATGTCTACATATGTTTTGTCATTTTGTAATTTTGCAAGGTATTCATGGTGATTGCAGCTACCGATAAAATTGCGCCGCTGGTGTCACCGCGAAAATGGAAAATAGTCTTTGAATATGAGTTTTCTGGAAACTCTCTACAAAAATATAAGTTTGAAAAGTACACTACTAAGCTCTACTGTTAAATATACTGTAGAATATGTCTATATATCTCTTTAACACTTTGTACAAAACATGCGCTCTTCGCGATTACCGACAGCACCGCAATGACGTCGGTAATCGAGAATATAAATTTTTTTGTAAAGGTGGTTTTCTCCTAAATTGACCACAGAAAGAAAAGTCAAAACAATATCTTACTAAATATTTAGACTTAAACTTTAGCTTAAAAATGTATTTAAATGTATTTTTCAGTATGTGAAATACATTTACTAATCACAGATTCTCCACAGTAAATGCGACAATGTTGTGCAGACTCAAGAAAGTGTTAAAAATAAAACCAATTATCAATGTACTTTCTGATAAACACATACCAAGTCAAAAATGGTGGTATATAATATAAATATATGTGTGGGTAGGGAAAATATAACTGCACATAACAAATCCCTAGGCAACTCTTGTTCTACTTAACATTATATGACATAATTGGTGAATGGTGTTGAAAAAGGCTAAGTATTCACATGAATATAACTTATAAAAAACGTTTATTCATACAAAATATCTAAAAATCTGTGAGAAACATATTTCACAATCCAAATGTCTCTCAATACGTTATGGCAGCAGAATCTGATTTCATGTATATAATTTCAACAGATTGAGGTTCCGTGACGATTTGAACCCGTGTTTTCAATATTGTCGGAAATACATAATATTAGTATCAGCGAACCGCAAATGATCCATTTAGCATATCCTGGTGTTTTCGCTATACTACGAGCAAGAACACTCCTGTTATGAACACATTTCTGATCTACCCACGGCATCCATCTTAGATCATGTCCGCCATTTTGTGTTTCTTGCCCTCACATATGCAATAACCTCTGATCACTCCATTTCGATTAAGGACACGTAGCCTTAGCCGGAGATTCACCTCTTTCATGACACGTGCACCTTAAACCAGATCACGCTGTAGCTACATGATTCAACAAAGGCTGCCTCCTCTGCCCGAGGCCAGCCCACCTGAACTGGTTCTCGTGTCCATTGTCCCGATCATGATTAGGCGGCCGAAGCCGGTAGCCTTGCCCATTTACAACCCACAAGCATCTCTTATCCCGCTTTCCTATCTTCTGCACCTGGCTCTGCTCCTTTCCTTCTGGGCCTTTATTAGGGGGAGGTAACAAACTTTACGATGAGGCGGTCCGGGTCCTGAATACAATATTGACAGGGAATTGTGATGAACTAGTGGGAACCCCTCTTCGTGATGTTTGGCATCAGATATTATCGACAGTTCCTGTGTAACGCCAAATATTTATTGTTTAAGACACAAAGGTTTAGGAATGTACTAACATGTGAAATATTTGCCTGGAGCACAATTTTTAGTATATAAGGAGCAACCCTCAATGTACAAATCGAACAGGCTCCTAGACACTGCCCATGCGTAGTTTCTGTGACTTCTGTGTCCCTGCAGTAATAAACCTTTGGTCTTTGACGCCACCATCGAGAAGCCCGTGTTTCTGTTCATTTGCGCACCAAGGCAGGTGGAACTCCGGGGTCTTTGGGTGTTGTTCCCTGACACCTCTGGACGGAACCAAAAAGTCCAGAACTCCAATTGGCGCCCAACGTGGGGCGACGTCATTCGGTACCGGTCCAAAAGCCTGAAGAGTTCGAGAAGCTTCGTGTGAAGATTTCCGAGGGAGGCGCCCCACTTCATCGATCCCGGCATATCGCAAAAGTGGCCCGAAGTTCTCTTCCACGAGGGTTCCCGTTCAGGACGGCTGCAGTGGGCCGTTGCCTTGACCGTCGCCCTGTCTTGGACCCGAGGTGCAGCCCTTAGTACAGCGAAACGTGACGGGTTTCTCCTTGGTGACGTCTTCAGTGCCTCAGTTAAGTATTTAGTGGTTGCTAGTTGGTCACTTTGTGAGGGTTGTTATAATCCTTGATTGGTTCTTAGTTTGGTTTGGTTTCGTAAGATTATCACTAGTTGTTCTGGTTACGATAATCTATTTGGTTCAGTTTGGGTATCGATACATTAGTTTGGTTTTGGTAGGCCTAAGTTCTTGGTTCAGGTGCACATATTTGTTTCGTGTTTTGTTTGTTTTGTGTTCCAGACTGAAAATGGTAAGTCGGAGAAATTGTATGTTGTCGTGCTTCAGTTGCAACAGTGACTCACGGTTGGAGGATTCCTGTCTGGTTCCTCCGATTGGGACTCCCCTTTATGACTTATATTGTAAACATGGTGTGGGTCCTATATCCTATAATGAGGTCTGGGTCCGCTACACCAAGAAAGACGGTGTCCTTAGTTGGCCACTGCATGGTAGTTTTGAGCCCGAGATTCTTGATAATTTAGAAGCGAAATTGTTTAGTAAGAAAGCCCGGCCGGCAATGTTTGATTCTTTCCGTTACTGGCGAAAGGAATCCAAACAGAGAGAAATGAAAAAATTTAAAAAAGAACAGAAAGAGAAAGAAGAGTTAACTCTAGAGCAAGCAACTAAACAGCTGCAAGATAGTGAGTGTGAGAAGGCTATAGATGTGGCCATTAGAGAGAATAATTTAGCGATCGACAAGTGCTACCCTGCCTTGCCATCGAAAACAGCTAGGATACTAGAGGATCCCGAAAATGATCCTCTGTTGTCTTATTTGTTACGGTCACCTCCACCGTATGCACAAGGTGCTACGGCTCCACCTGTACCGAATGTTCAATTGCCGGTTGCTGGACAACCTGGCATTCCTGCTCCTGCCCCTCAGAATCAAGCTCCTGTACCTCCTGTGGTTAATGTGAATGTGCCATCGGCTCCTCCTCTTCCTGGATTGTCGACTTCTATACCCGTATCTGTCTCGCTTACACCTACTACTTCACAAACTATTTTTCTCGATACTCCTACTGCCTCGCTATCTGTTCCTACTTCCACTGTGTTCTCTACGTCTGCGAGTGTGTTGACTCCACTTTCTGTACGTCGAAGAATCACTGATTCTGTGTCTAATATGCTGTCTCCTTTCTATAAAACTTTAATTAAGACTCCTACTTCTGACTCTGTTCAGAGACGTAGTCAGCATCCAAGCACTGAGGAACGGGGAATTTTAGATTCCACGGCTCTCAGATGGATTTCGAAGAGTAGAAGATATAGTACAAGAGATGTGCTAGATACATTTATGCAGTGGAAGGAACCAACGCAGCGGTACGTCTTTGATGAGATGTGCTCGTTGTTACGTGAGGAGATGGAGGAAGATGATATTGAATCAAATTTAGAAGACTTGATTAAGGTTCAGAAAGAGTTTGCTGCTGGAATGATAGTGGGTGAAAATATAGAAGAAGCGATGGAACTGATTTTAAGTTTTAGAAATGATCCATCTCTTCGTTCACCGAGAGATTTAGAAAAAGGTAAGACGAAACTGAGTCGCCAATATCCAATGAGGGAGGTTCCTCCAATTTGGCGCGAAGCAGTGGCAGCTGATAATAATGCTGGTATTGCAGCTGTTCCAGCAGGGTTCCAAAGAGTGTGGATACACATTCCATGGAAGCGAGCTGAAGTGCTAGCAGTGAAACAGGCCTTGCCAGACCCGCGTAAAAATCCTGCTGGATATTACAAGGAATTAACACAGACGGTTGAAGCTTGTGTAATGAACTTAGCAGACATTGATATGTTATTTGGAAATGTAGTTCCTCAACCAGTCTGGGCTAAAATTCGTAGGGAGGATCATCAAGTAGCCTTAGGTGGTGATTGGGCAGCCATCACTGCAGCGGATGGTCAGCAAACGGGTGGCGCAAAACCTGAGCCCCTAATTGCTAATCTTCCGGGTAGAATAATTGACTTAATGAAGACTCTGATGCCTGCATTGCGTGTTAATTGGGACAAGTTATCCGCATGCAAGCAAAAGAAAGACGAAAGTGTCTCCGACTTCTTCACGAGGTTCAAAGAGACTTTTGTAGATCATAGTGGTCAGGACATGAGCACTGAAGGAGGTCAGAGACTGTTTGTCGATAAATTTGTGCATAATTTGTTACCTGAATTATGCAATAAATTAAAGGATTCAGAGAGTGCGTGGGCTGTTTCTACAACTGCGCAAATACTTGCGACTGCACAGTACTACGAAAATAGGGATAAGGAAGAAAAGGAGAAATCAGAAAAGAAGACGAAAGATTTAAAGACTAAGGTTCTTTTGCAGCAGGCGTATCCGCCTCGCACGAATCAGTCTAATATGCAAGAGGGTTCTTATCAGAGGACAGATTATAATTCAACGAGGCCTCAATATCAGTGGAACCAATGTGCGTATTGTAAGAAAGAGGGTCACTACAAGAATGAATGTCCGATCTTAGCGCAAAATAATGCAGCAGCAGCTCAGAGAGGTCGTGGTGGTTTTATGCAGAATTCTAGAGGTCGAGGGCGAGGTGCTATGCCTCCGCAGACGAATGATCGTCCCTCCAATCACTTTGATCAATGAAATGGACAGTCAGCTCAGCAAAACAGATCTCAGCAATATCTTGTTGAAGACTATTGTGAAGTGGATGAGGGATTCCAGCAAAATGGGTACTAGGACAGCCATGGACAGAGAGAGGGAGTAGTATCAGTTCCAGTGGATCAGAGTGGGCCTTATGTCGCAGTAGCAACATCAGGTGTAGTCGAACCGTTTCTGTTGGATACTGGTGCCGCAAAAAGTTCTATCATTCATGCGAAACTCCCTGGCGCACCTTTGTCTGGCTCAACAAATGTTTCTGTAGGTTTTTCAGGCGCCCCTGTTTACAACCCGATATCTGGTCCTTTGTCTATTTCTGTTGGACCGTGTCAATTGAAAGCACCCTTGATTTTGACGACGGGTTGTAATGAAAATCTGCTTGGTTTAGACTTGTTAAAACGACTATATGCAACATTGTACTGTTCTCCGGAAGGGGTACAGCTTACGTTGGGTAAAAGAATCACTTCTCCGATGTACTTGTCAATGGATGCACTCCCGCCAGAGCTACGCTCACTCCCTGATTTTCTTTGGGCGACTGGTCCTAATGATGTAGGCCTTTTAGAAATACCACCATATGTAGTAACTTTGAAAGCAAATGTGAAATTTCCAAGAATTCCTCAATACAAAATATCTAGTGAAGGAGAGCGTGCACTTTTATTGATTGTGCAAGATTTGATTAAAAAAGGTGTGGTTGAAGAAACTAGAGGAAATGTTTGTAACAGTCCTGTACTACCGATTCTGAAACGAACTGATCCTACAAAACCTCCAGTGTACAGGTTTGTCATTGACCTTAGAGAAGTTAATAAGATTGTGGTTCCGCAGTTTCCTGTGGTTCCAGACATTACTGCCTTGTTAACATTGATTCCTGCTACGGCCACTTGGTTCTCAGTCATCGACTTGAAGAATGCCTTTTTCAGCATTCCGATAGCCGAGGAAAGCAGAGATATTTTCGGCTTCTGTTTAGGAGGTCGAAGTTTCAGATTTAAACGCGCTCCACAGGGCTACTGTGAGAGCCCATCTATTTATAGTCAAGCATTAAAAAGCCAGTTAGATTCTTTTGTCCTTCCTCCAGGTTCTGCCCTAGTACAGTATGTAGACGATCTTCTAGTGGCTGCCGATGACAAGGAAACATGCAAAGCAGCTACAGTTTCGTTATTGCATCATTTGTCTAATCTGAATCACAAGGTGTCACCTTCCAAGATGCAATACTGCTGCCAAGAAGTGACCTACCTAGGTCATCTCTTGTCAAAGGAGGGAAGGAAGTTGACCCCAGAAAGAATAAAAGCAATTACGCAAATGAGTGTTCCACGCACACAGAGAGAAGTACGTGCCTTTTTAGGTATTACCTCCTACTGTAGGCAGTGGATTCCGAATTTTTCTCTTTTAGCGAAACCATTGGTAGCTTTGACTGGGAAAAATGTTCCGAGTCCGGTACCGTGGTCTGATGAATGTCAAGAGAGTTTTTCCGAATTACGAAAAGCATTGTGTTCAGCTCCTGTATTGGGTACACCTGATTACAGTAAGCCATTCACGCTCTACGTTCACGAGAGAGAAGGTTGCGCGTTGAGTGTTCTGACACAGAAATTTGGTGATAAACAACGCCCTTGTGCGTATTTTTCATCAACATTGGATCCGGTAGCTAGAGCGTTACCTAGTTGTTTGAGGGCTACAGCGGCAGCTGCGGCTTCCATTCGACAATCTGCTGGTCTGGTGATGAACAACATGCTAGTGGTCATGGTTCCTCATGCATTGGACACACTCATGAATCGAACGAAGACACAACACCTTACTAGTGCGAGACTATCTGGTTACGAGCTGACATTACTAGCGAGTCATATTCAGATCAAAAGATGTAATGTATTGAATCCAGCAACGCTGTTGCCGGCTAATCAAGAGTCGAGTGATTCCGAGCCACATGATTGCTGTTTTAAAACGGAGGAAGAGACAAAAGGACGCATTGACTTGAGGGATACTCCATTATCAGATCCAGATGGTACGCTGTATGTGGACGGGTCATGTTTTAAATTGGAGAATGGTGATGTGACTGCTGCCTATGCAGTAACGACTTTGAAGACGATTGTGGAAACTGCAAGAGTGAGTCAGAATTCTGCCCAAGCTGCAGAATTAATAGCTCTAACAAGAGCGTGTGTTTTAGCTAAGGGAAAGAGAGTGAATGTCTTTACAGATAGTCAGTACGCATTTGGCGTGGCCCATAGTTTTGGCCGTTTGTGGAGAGAAAGAGGTTTCATTACGTCCCATGGGACTAAGATTCAACATGGTCAGCTAGTTAACGACTTGTTGGAATCTCTAACCTTGCCGACTGAAGTTGCGATTGTAAAGTGCAGTGCTCATAAAGCAATCACGGATGATGTTGGTCGAGGAAATGCTTTTGCTGATGAAATTGCTAAACAGACAGCTAGAGACATGATGAGTAGAATGTATGTTGCAACGTCTACAAGATGGATTGCTGAATCTGGAATGTGTGAGGATACTATGGAAAGTGTGAAAGAGATTCAGAAAGAAGCAACTGAGGAGGAAAAACGTGTATGGAGAGAAAGTACGGGCAAGTTGGACTCGAATGGATGTTGGATTGATTTGACCGAACAGCAACGTTGGATGTTACCTGATGCGTATGTGCTTGCAGTAGTGACAATGGCGCATGGAGTAGTGCACATAAGTTCTAAAGGTATCTGTAAGATGTTGGCTCCAGTCTGGAAGAATGATGGAATCAGTAAGTGTGCAGAGAGAGTGGTGAAAAATTGTATGGTATGCCTGATGCATAATCCTGGCAAGGGAACTCCAACTCCTGCTGGTCATTTCGCTCCTCCTTCCTGCCCTTTTGAAGTGATTCAGTTAGACTTCATTCACATGGACCGCTGTAATAATTTAAAATATGTTCTGGTGGTGGTCTGTGCTTTTTCCAGGTGGATAGAAGCATACCCACTGAAGGACAATACTGCCTTATCAACTGCCAAAATTCTTCTCAAGGAATATTTCCCTAGATTTGGAATGCCACGGATTGTATGGTCAGATAACGGAAGTGAGTTTATAGGGAAAGTTATGCAGAGTGTGTGTGCAGGCCTAGGGCTGAAACAGAAATTCCACAGTGCGAACCATCCCCAGTCAGCTGGTTTAGTGGAGGGTTACAATGGCACCCTCAAACTGAAGATAGCTAAAATACAAGCATCCACGGGTTTAGCCTGGCCAGACGCACTTCCTTTGGCTTTGTTATCAACGAGAGCAACTGTACATTCTAGAGTGGGGCTTAGCCCATATGAAATAGTCTTTGGCCGCCCAGCAAATATCTGGGGTGTGCCAAGGCCCAAGGAATTTAGTTCTCTAGAATATCCTATGTTGATAGACTACCTTTACGACTTGACTGCTAAATTAAGTCTTATTCATCAACAGGTTTTCGATGCTTTGCCAAAGCCTCCGGAGAGTCCAGGGCATCAGCTGAAACCGGGAGAATTTGTCGTCATCAGGAACTTTGCGAGGACAAAGAATCTTCAGCCACGCTACGTCGGTCCTTTCCAGGTCCTACTTTCAACGAGGACAGCAGTTCGTGTGGCTGGACGCAAGCACTGGGTACACGCGTCACATGTTAAGCGTGTCCCTTTGCCGCTTCCTTACGACGACTGGGTGAAGAAGGGAATTGGTTCCTCCGAATTTGAAAGCACTCCGAAGTTCATCCCTTTCAGCGACGCCGAATTAATAACTAACACTCTAAGCTCTGACTCTCCTTCCGAAAAGACTCCTCTTAACACTGAACATTTGTCTCCAGCATCAAAAGAAACTCTGTCATCTGCGAACCTGAACATTGCAACAGCTACCAGTGAAACGCTTTTTGCTGATCAGACAGTACCTGCGAAGCAGAGATATAACTTGAGAAAACGTGACATGGACAAATAAAGCAGGCAACTGCATACTGTGATGCTTTTGAAATATTGAACTTTTGCATTGAGCCAGGAAGTTTGCTATTGTTTTATTGTTTTAAAATTGCCTTGCCGTCTGGGTAGCCGTAGGGTCGTGGCTGTGTGCCTAGTTGGATTTGCAGGGGTCTGACACAAGGTCGATCTTTCTGTTGGTTCTGGGAACTCCCAGGGCTGATAGAGGCATTTTCATCTACGTACACATCATCAGTGGTCGCGAGCGGATTGTAGAAGATGGAGCTTCCTGCGCTGCAACGAGAAAATGTGATTTATGTTCGCAGAAACAGACTTTATAGAATTCTTCATAGCAAATGCTTTTTGATGCAATGTGCCATTACATTCTTGATTATTCTAGCAACATTGGTGGGTGGAACTGTTTTTAGTATAAATTTGATTTTTGTGCCAGTTACTACAGTGCCTCCCCTTGATCCCGCTATTTCTACTGTTTCTTCTATACACTCTTTTCACTCGTTTCCGGAACATGAGCAAGCCCGACGCTCAGAGTTCATTAACAACACTTTTGTACAGCTCTTGCACCAACACCAACTAGTAGTTAACACTACAGACTGCTGGGTGTGTGGCTTAATACCCCACACTATGGATAAAGGTATTCCCTATCTGGTTTTGCCTTTCAGCTACAATGGATCATTTCAGGCCCTTCAAACCATTTTTGCTTATGCCCTTGAAACCTATCCTCCACGTCCACCACGTTCCACTAGATATAACTCTGCCAACAAAGCCTTAGTCCAGGGAATTATTGACATGATCAAGGATGTCAATAATACTCCATCATACCCTAGAGACGAACTGCGAGTGTATTTAAGTTGGAATACTTCAGAGTATCGCCTTAGTTTAGGAGAAAGCAAGCGTAAAAGCTCAACTCCAATCTGGGTCGTACCACACCGAGGTCAGGTCTGTTTGCAAGGTAATGGGAGAAATCCGAGAGCTCAGCTAGGGAGGAGCGAGTGCGTTGAAACTTATGTGTTTCCGGCTAACTCTTCCCCTGCCTTCCTTACTGCTAGGGGTACCTACTTCATTTGTCAAGACCGGGCATATACATGGTTACCTGCTGACTTTTCAGGTTCATGCTATATTGCTCGATTGTTGCCTCCAACATACACTGCTTCATCTGACTACCACAGAACCAGAGTAGCGAGAGGTGTCTTCAGCAAGGAAGATACTGCTGGTCAGGAAGCCGGAGACTTCTTCAAAGGCTTCCTTCCGTTCTGGGGGCCTATGGCCAATAGTAGAAACATACGTCAGCTAACACGGGTAGTTGAATCTACTATTACCGAAACTGCTGGTGCCCTTAGTAATTTGACAGCTGAGCTTCAGGCGGATAGACTCATGACGTTGCAGAATCGTATGGTTCTAGACGTTATACTTGCAGACCGAGGTGGGGTATGTAGAATGATCCAATCGAGCTGCTGTGTCTTTATTCCTAATAATGCTCCAACAGTCTATGAGGCGATCTCTAAGCTACACAAGATTTCCGACTCTATACATGTAAACAAGGGAAACTGGTCCTTTATGGAGTGGTTTTGGACTCTGATCTCAGCGTGGGGATGGAAGGTTCTAATGGTCATCGGTGTCATCTTAGTATTCCTATTCTCATGCTGCCTGATTATCCAGTGTGGTCCCGCTTTGTGTAGTCTTTGTGCTGCAACCTGTTTTAGGAAACCACCTGCAGTTGGAGAAAAGGCGCGAGAAAGGATGATGATACAACAGCATGTCACTGACCTGATGAGTATAGAACTAGACTCTGATATAGACTGAGTAATTGCCTATGTAAGGGCAAAAGGAGGGTCTGAGGTTCCGTGACGATTTGAACCCGTGTTTTCAATATTGTCGGAAATACATAATATTAGTATCAGCGAACCGCAAATGATCCATTTAGCATATCCTGGTGTTTTCGCTATACTACGAGCAAGAACACTCCTGTTATGAACACATTTCTGATCTACCCACGGCATCCATCTTAGATCATGTCCGCCATTTTGTGTTTCTTGCCCTCACATATGCAATAACCTCTGATCACTCCATTTCGATTAAGGACACATAGCCTTAGCCGGAGATTCACCTCTTTCATGACACGTGCACCTTAAACCAGATCACGCTGTAGCTACATGATTCAACAAAGGCTGCCTCCTCTGCCCGAGGCCAGCCCACCTGAACTGGTTCTCGTGTCCATTGTCCCGATCATGATTAGGCGGCCGAAGCCGGTAGCCTTGCCCATTTACAACCCACAAGCATCTCTTATCCCGCTTTCCTATCTTCTGCACCTGGCTCTGCTCCTTTCCTTCTGGGCCTTTATTAGGGGGAGGTAACAAACTTTACGATGAGGCGGTCCGGGTCCTGAATACAATATTGACAGGGAATTGTGATGAACTAGTGGGAACCCCTCTTCGTGATGTTTGGCATCAGATATTATCGACAGTTCCTGTGTAACGCCAAATATTTATTGTTTAAGACACAAAGGTTTAGGAATGTACTAACATGTGAAATATTTGCCTGGAGCACAATTTTTAGTATATAAGGAGCAACCCTCAATGTACAAATCGAACAGGCTCCTAGACACTGCCCATGCGTAGTTTCTGTGACTTCTGTGTCCCTGCAGTAATAAACCTTTGGTCTTTGACGCCACCATCGAGAAGCCCGTGTTTCTGTTCATTTGCGCACCAAGGCAGGTGGAACTCCGGGGTCTTTGGGTGTTGTTCCCTGACACCTCTGGACGGAACCAAAAAGTCCAGAACTCCAAGATACACTGATGTGGTAAGCGATACTTTGAATATGATAATCACAATGATGACAACACATTAAGATAAACTCGTAACGGTATCATCAATGAATCCACTCGATTCCACGAAGATTCATCCACTATCAAAGCCACTTTATTGTCTCTCAATTTGGATATATGCATTGCAAAACAATTTCCTTTTTCCTTTGTTTAAATATAACCACTGTTTGATAAACATGTATATATTCATTGTTGATACCGGGCCATATTACCTACAATCCTTCGGATATGCAGGAGGCATATGCACTCTCAGCTTCTAAATTAAATAAGCCTAGGTAAAACAAATTGTTACGTTTTTATTAGACTAATGGAGTCTCTTCATTTGCATCATTAGGTGCAGATCAATATGATATGCACCAGTATGCCTAAATACATAACAGAAATTCTACGTACCTTGGCCTCCCCATTTGCCATTTCTCGATTGCGGGCATAGCCTTATCCCTCGGTATGTCCCATATGCCTGACAATGCAATAATGTGTCAAAGTATGTCCACTAAGTTGTTGAGTGCCACATGCCAGTGTGTACTATATGACATCATTACAACCTTGTGTCAAGGTGTGCCCCATAGACAGGTAAAGATCCTGTGTCTTGGTATGTCCAATAGGCCTGCCAAGGAACCATTGCACCAGGGAAACCCTATGTCGCACCTTCATATGCAAAGACGGACACACACATATTTATGCATATATTTACATACAAATGGTCATAAACATAAGCTGATATGCTCACATGATTTTCAATCAACACATACGCTGAAAACACGCACACACACATGCAAACACACAACTGATTATCACTCAAATTGCTCCCCCATCCTGTGGATACCAGCCCATTACACTTCACTTCACCCAAGGAACACTGCTCATTAAATTATGACTTAGTCACTTAGGCCTCACACTTGACTTCGTTGGTGGGATGCAGTCGACCTCACTGAATCACCCCTGAATAATGGGGCCAATAATTTGCTGCACTGCATCTAAGGATAACTTATCAACTGCACTGCATGAAAGACACCAACTAACTTATGAAGCTGTCATGCATGCGTGAAGTGGTTGGCTGGCAGAATGTAGAAACTACACAACAGCTGCACCAACATTCTTCATTCCCCATGAGCTAGAACATGAATACTGGGCAGCTGATGATCTCAAAAGAAATCACAAAAGCCGTGATCACATCCAGTTACTCAAATGATACCACTCCTGGCTTCTCAAATGCACAGCACAGGGACTTCCTGAGGAGCAGTTGTGAAGGCAAGCTCCAGAGAAAAAGACAATTTTTAGGATACCCTAAATGGCAACCAGAGTGAATTGCTTTGTTGTGGCTCACTTTTTAGAACAACCAGGCAACACCAAGATCAACTTCCATCAAAGAAGTGTCCCATGGTTAGAGGATATCTGAGCTCATCACAGAAGCAGGGGCAAAAACGTTATTGACCAATAGACACGAGGGACTATGTCCCTCAGGTTACCATGCACTGTAGTTGCACCAAGCTATAGATATTTTGGATAACAACATTCCATAGATTTTAAGTTCAGTAGTTACATCTGCCTTCCATAGATTTCCTTCCATTGATCTGGTAACTTAGGGTATGATTTAGAGTTCAGAAGGCGGCCTGGTGGTGGGGGATTACATTCATCACCCTGATGAACTACTGCACACCATGAGGCTTATTTATAACCCTTGCGCCGCTGGTGAGCCACTTTTTGGGATGCTCTGGTGGCGCAGGAGCCTGCAGCATATTTACCAGGCAGCACTAAGGAACTTTTTTTGGCTTAATGCTGCCTTTTAAATATCGTTCCTTTAAATACAGTTTTGTGTGGTAAAGGGGCAAGCAACAGGTGTTGCTTGGGTCACTCCCAGCAACATCCATTGCTTTTTGACACTGGCCCAGATTTATGATAAATCACAACTATGAGGCAGCACCAACAATGCACCCCTCCCCAGGCGTAAGGGAGGCACAACGATGAGAAATATCTTTCTTTCTCCTTGTTTTTCCTTTTTAGGTTTCGCCTGGCGATCCGCTGCGCAGCAGCGTTTGCGCAGGCGAAATCTTTTGAGAACAGTGTATGTGGCTATGTCCCACCTCTCTCTTTCATTGGCTAGCTCCATAAATGGAGGCTAGCCATTGGAAGAGAGAGGCATCCGTCATTGTCCGAGGTGATTCGTGGGCGTTCCGTCGATTTTTTCTCATCCCGCCCCTTTCAAAACGTCATGCGGCGGTGGGCGTTTACTGTTTTTTTTTTTTGCAGCCGTTTATTTTGTCATTTGCCCCGACCGCCGCCAGAAGAAGTCGTCCTCTGGTGAGTGCTTGCTGCTGTCCTGCCCCCCCCTGTTCGTACTTGCTGTCCTGCCTTCCCCCGCCCCCCCTCCTCCAGCTGTCCGTGTCTCCGTTCCCACCCCTTATTGATGCAAGAGCTACTCCACACTGCATGCCTGAAATTAATCAGAGTTGTCTGTTTTAATAGACTTCATATTTTGAGTTGCTTGCGTTAATGTGTCTCTTGACCTGTCACACGTTTGGCAATGGAAAGTCTCGCCTACACACATCGAAGCGATGGATATGTCCCACAGGGCACTCTGAACACTTGGCAGCTATGGTTGTCTATAGCTACGTGTCCACCTGTGAGGGCATGCAGTCGGATGTAAGCAGGGTGTAATGACCACCGAAAACCTTGGACTCGAAAAGTCCCTTTTGTAGTCACAATCGACCGTCGTCAATCAGCCTGTTCTTTTAGCCAGCCGCCCGGCTGGCTGTGTGCCCCTGCGGCATCTCTCCAGCCCCCCCCGCCAGACGGGCTGTTCCGTCTTCATTTCCCATAACTTTGTTTTTGACTGAGTGGCCCCAGCCCCCCTCCCCCCCCCCAGGCCTCCGAGCGCGAGCTCCGGTGTCTGCCAAGTGTGAGGTCATTCATTCCCTTCAGGACTTCAGTGACTAGGAGGAGGGAACGAATGAGGCCCTCCTGGGAGAGGTGTGCCTCCCAGCTGGTACTGCATGTTGTAAGGGGGGCCCTCCCCGTCTGTCCTCCGAGCCCACCCTCATCTGGGGTGGGTGGGGGTGGGGTGGCGTGCAGAAGCACGGCTTGTCTAATGCCCTGGGCCGGTTGGAAGCCCTGCCGAGATGTGGCCGACGCTAGAGAGCATTCCGCACCAGGAAATTCTATTCACGGAGGCAGAGGTTTCACACGAGGAATGCGGAGGGAGGTGCGAGTCGGGGCAGGGAAGCCCCCACCCCCCGCTGCGGGGGTGTCCAGAGCCTTCATGTCCACTGCACGCCTCTACAGAGGGATCAGAGCACGGGCTGCCGGGGACAGACTTCAAGAAAGAGTCATTGTGTACACTTTGGAGAATTTGCTCTTGAAAATGGTTAAAGTTCACTGGGATGAGCAGAGAGAACAGCAGAAAAGAAGGCCGCTCTCCAGTGGCTTTTGGGAGCTATATCGCATCGAGGTCTCTTGATTGAGTTGAGTCTGTGCACCCAAACCCGCATTAATGTTATTACAATAGCCGGCCTCATCCAATATAATGGTCTCTGTTGGACTGAGCTAGTTAAAGGTTTGAGACAAGACTACCGGAAAGGAGACAGATTTTTTTTATTATTAAAATTCTAGATTCTTTTGCTATTTTGTTAATTTTTAAATGGATTTTTTAAAAATAAGTGTCTCTAAATTACAATTAGCAGTATCTATAATAGGGTCCCCAGTAGACTGAAGATTAAGACTTTTTAGGTTTCGCCTGTGTGGCTCTGAGTGTGTGTGTGTGTGTGGCTCTGGGTGTGTGTGTGTGTGTGTGGCTCTGAGTGTGTGTGTGTGGCTGTGTGTGTGTGTGTGTGTGTGGCTCTGGGTGTGTGTGTCTCTGGGTGTGTGTGTGTGTGTGGCTCTGGGTGTGTGTGTGGCTCTGGGTGTGTGTGTGGCTGGCTCTGGGTGTGTGTGTGTGGCTCTGGGTGTGTGTGTGTGGTAGTAATTGCTGTCTGCTGAGCTCGTCCGTAGGGTACAATAGGTCTCACATTTGTGAGAGATTAAGCTAATGGCAATGTAAATGACAATGCCATTTATTTATCTGTTTTCAAAACCAACACATAAATACAAATTTTGTCATTTACAATGCCAATAGCTCTAACTTTTCCAAAGGCGAAACCATTGCATTGTAAATGCTTGTTTTATGTGTGGTCTTCCGCTGCACACATAATAAGAGGAAAAAGCCTCTTGTGATTGTTTTTGTGCAGGAAGCTTTCCCTTCCTGCACAAAAATAATCATCCCCAGAAAGCAGGCACCCTTTCCCCATTCTGCAAAGATGTCTGTGTTGGCGCAAGGCACCACATAGTGCACCAGTACAGGGGAAAAGGACAGGAATGCTTTATAGCTAATAGGTAAGGCCCATTCCTGCCCTCTTTTGTTGCCATAGGACAGCGCCGCCGCTGCCATACAGAAAAAAACTCCTAAATGAGGCCCCTACTTAGAGATCTCTGTAGGCCATGCTGAAATTTCTGTGCCTTCAGATGAGCCTCTGTAACTTGAGTCTAGGGGCACTACCCCTCTGGAGGCTCATTAATGCATTATTAAATCTGAAGTACTGAAAATTAAATCACAATTCTTCTTTCGGCAGAATTTAAAGGAACATATTCTGCTGCCAGTTAGGAATCCACAGAATAATGCAATCTGCCTCTTTCTTGCCCAGTCATGCCTATGATGCTCTGCATGGTGGTCGAATAGTTTACACGTATTTACTCAGCATTTGGTTTCTGTGTCTGCTCCAGGAGCTTTGAAATGCAGTCTCTATTTCTGACAGCAGATCAATCTCGATGAACCAGAAACATGAAATGCAGAATATTGTCTGTCGGGGAGAGAGTGATCGGCATAGAATGTGAAAATGGATGCTTAGGATTCTTAGATAAAATTGAAAGGTTCTCTCCTGATCAATTCATAATATTTCCTTACAACTTCTAATAAGGAATCAGTGTTGATAGCTACATAAAATCTGAATTGACCTCTTTCGCACTTTCCTGCACCTATTTTTTTTGAAATCCAGGCCTCTTTAACTTTGTAAATATTTCTTTGTCGATTGTTGTGATTGTATTATTTTGAATTTTAGAAGGACCATCAATTAAGATTTTTTTTAAGGTATGATTATAAAGGCGAGTAGATCTCATTGTGCAATTATAATATTAATTATGTTAATTGCACATTTTTATAATTGACAACATTGCTCTCCTTATTATAATGTAAATCCTCTTCAAAAAGTTTTTACCCTTACAATTGTGAGAAGCTAGATGGTCATAGAAACCTGGGAAATTCTATTAACTATATAAATTGCAACAGCTTACCATTTCTTTGATTTATTGTTTTCTTTCGATGCTGAGACCTTATCTTTAATTCAACTAAAATGCATTAATTCATAGTGCCCTGATTGCGAGTGATATTTTTTACATTACACCCGAAGCAGGAAGGACGTGGTGAAAGGGATGTTTGTGTATGAATATTCAGAATTAAAGGCAGCCACGAAATGTTTCTTAATGTGTTGAAATAATATAAAGTTTTCCAGGTTGCAAATATTTTTGGTCAGCCGATCTACGAGGCTCTAAGCCTCTGCAAACACAGGCGATTTCCAAAACACTCAAAACAGCTTTACTAGTAATTCTCTGACATGGTACTGCTAGATTTCCGAGTACTGCCTTCAAACTTAATACATTTAAAAAAATTGAAACAATATGGTATTTCATGCACATTGATTTTTTGCAGTCACAGTTTCAGGATTTCAGTTTTTTCTTTAATGTTTTTGTACCTAAATAAATTAGTGATTCTAACTGCTTGCATGTAGTTTCCTTTTTCTGCTTCCAAGACATAAGTCAAAACATATCTGCTTTTATTAATTTATCATCATAGTCTTACAACAGTACTAAGGGTTAACTGTAGGCGCTGCAGATGTTATTCATACATGTGATAAGCATCACATCCTACCGGTTTTCCAGAGCCCTGCCGTTTTCTCTCTGGTTACTGTTGCTGTTTTTTTCGGGATTTACTGGAGATCAACCAGCTGTTTGGCGGCCATCGTCCCCCTCGGTTTTTGATGTCTCCCTAACCCATGACTTCCTTTCAGTCTGAGCGAGAGGTAGTTTCCACAGAGTTGAATAGGATAGAATGACTGTTGCTTTCCTCAAATCCTGTAGACATTAAGAGGCATGTTTATCAAGGGCTTGTGTCGGCCTTGCGCCACGTAGAGTAAGTAAGTCAAATTTAAGAAACAACGCAAGAGCACAAATGCGTTGTCTTCTGGCAATTGTGTGGAGCAACTGCTGTGAAGTATCCAGCTGCGTCATGTAGGAATTAATGTATGCAATGTAGAAGTTCCCGTAAAAAATCCCATGCAAATGTAATGCAGTGGTATTTAACATTATATCAATGCATCACTCATCATGCGGTAGCGCACTGCAATGAAAGAACTGCATCAGATTGCTGCGCATCAGCAATGCTGGTGATGGAAATGACGTAGTGGCAGTGTTTCAAAATTGTCACTATCACAGTACACTTGGCAGCACAACTACTCCATGGATGTTAATATACTGCAAGTGGGAGTAGGTAGTAGAGGTAGTAGACAACCACATGGGCAGTGAAGGAGGAAGGAATGTGTTTTCCATCTGCACATATCCCTAATTGACCTCAGGGAGGAAGAGGTCATACAATTTTACAGACTGAAGAGGAAGTCCATCATGGAATTGGTGGAGAAGATAGCACCGGAGATAACATTTTCTCCCTATTACCTAGCTGTCGCTAACACCAGTTAGCGACAGCTAGTAGGAGATAGCGACCATCTTGGGCCCCACTTTGCACGTCAGTGATATTTATCACTAATGACATGCAAAGTGGGCGTGCCAAGATGTTAGCGACTGGAAATAGTCACTAACATCGCTATCTCCTATAACCAACTTTTGGAGATATTAGCGCTAAGTGCGAATATCTCCAAAAGCTAACACCTGCCCTGAGCTGTTCTTAGCCATGTTATCCAATGGGAGATGGATAACATGTCTAAGAGCATTAGCTCGGTAATGCATGAATATCGCGGACTTTTCAGGCATATTCATGTATTGCGGTCGATTTTTATCGCATTTGCGATAAACCTTGGTAATACCAAGGTTTATCTGCAATAAAAATCGCCCCAGCTCAGCGGTAAACTTTTGTCTCTAACCAAGCAATAGCGATAATTATCGCTATGGCTTGGTAATATGCCCCCAAGTCTCCAGCCAGCACTGCAAGGACTAATGCCAGCCCAGCACACATCAAATTGATGTCTATGGTACACCTTTTAGCCTCAGGATTCTTTCACATTGCATTGGCCATATTGGCTGGGATTTCACCGGTACCATTATGTCCCTTTCTCCGATCTGTGTTGGATGATATCCTAAAACTCACACTCCAGTACCTTGTCTTCCCAGAAACTACCCTACAACCATTAACTACCAGGCAAGTCTTTTACAACATTGCTGGATTCACCCATGTGCTTGGTGCCATTGATTCACAAGTGCAATTTGTGCTCCCTGCAGCCACATCACACCTGTACAGAAACAGCAAGCACAATGACTCGATAAATGTCAGGCAATAGAGGACCATAATGGAATGTTCATCAATATCCCTGCAAAATTTCCAGGAAGTGTACTCGATGCAAACAACCTCAGACCTCCTGGTTTTTTCGCCGCACCCCCGCTGCCACTGCCCAGGTCCTCATGACTGCAGCCTTGCGCGTAGCCTGGAAGTCCCCAGGTCAATCCTGCAGTCCAGCCAGGCTTACTGGTACTTTTATTTGTACTTTGCTATCTGTCTCCCTGTGTTTTTCACCCCTTTGTGATGGTTTCTTATTCAACAGGTTATTCCTCTTTGTGCTTGTGTTGACATTCACCCCAGGCCCCTCTGTTTCTGCCCATTGCCTTTTCCCACCATTTTTCATGCTCTTGCCATTTCCCGTTCGCTGTCATTCCACCTCTCTCCGAGTCCCACCCACCTGCCAGGTCTACTTATGGAGGCCCCTGATTTGCCATGCTGCCGGCGCACCAAAGGCAAGTTTTTCTGAGGCCATCTGCACCTGGACCGCACCCATTGAAAGGAACCCTGGTCCTCTGCAGACCCACAGGTATTCCACTCCAGATCTCCTTACCCTGGATGACGGACTTAAAAATAACTGCTGCCTCACATTGCCACGCTCCACAGCTGAACTATTCACCTGCATCCACCCTTAAACTGACCACCATTGCAGAAAACAATGCGGCACCATCAGCATCAGCTGAGACCTCCCCGAACAACTTAGCAGCCTCCTGATCAACACCAGATCGCTCTGCAAACCACTGAAGTCTGGGACACCATCTCCACCCTCCCCCGTCATTACAGAGACCTGGCTGGCTCACCCCTGCATCGTCCCTAGACATCGCTACTACAACACTTATCGGCTACAAGATAAAGCACCACGACGATGCAAACAGACACGGAGATGGCATCACCAACATTCACAAATAAGCAATCATCTCTACCACCACCGATGACAAAACTACACCGATCATGGAATACATGAATTTCCATAGCCACACGGACAACAAAACCACCAATGGCATCCTCGCCCAACGACCCCCAGGACCACTATACAGCCTCAGCTATGCCATCACTGAAATCATCACCCTTTTGCCATCAAATTTTAACATTGTGTCTTCTTGGGAAACCTCTAAATTCACCTGGATGACTCCACTGACACCAACTGCACTGACCTCCTGGAGGAAATGGACAACATCGGCATAAAGCAGGTGGTCGCAGACCCCGCACACAAATCAGGACACACGCTGAAGCCTATCTTCATGGTCAGTAACAGTTATATACAGCCACACCACGGAACTCACTTGGTCCTACCATTCCATCATACATTTCACCATCACCGGACATCCCCACACGACCCCCAACCACCACAGCTCCCCCCTCCGCAGCTGGACCAAGGTCACCCAGCACCAATTGACCAACACCATCGATTTCCCCCATCCCAACTTCACCACCAACCTGAACCAGGCAGTAGAGAACGTCAACTGGTGCAGCCGACCGAGTCACACCCATCAAGCCAGCCAAAACACCAAGACACACTGAATGAGCCAGTTGGTACCCCTCTAAACTGAGAGAGTCAAAACGCAGATAAAACAAGTCAAAAAAAGATGGCGCATCAGCAGAAACAACACTGACTGAGCTACCTTCAAATCTGCCCTCAACAAATACCACCACCAGATCAAACAAGAGAAAAAGGAGGCACTGACACACCGCAACCAGGCCAGCGTCAACCAGACCAAGGAACTCTTCACCCTCATCAGAGAGTTCATCTGCCCATCAGCCAATGAAAATGTGATCCCCGCAAGACAGGAACTCTGCAACACCCTCCCTGACCACTTCCACAACAAGATGGCCACCATATACTGCAACTTTGATCACCAACCCACCTACCTCCTCAACACCCAATCTTCCATGATCACTACCACGAGCTCCCCAAATGGAAACAATCAGTACACCAAATATAACTACGCTAATAAACTCCATCCACACAGGAGCACCCACTGACCCTTGCCCCCATCATCTTTTCAACCTCGGAGGAGACGAGATCAACCACTAGCTCACCACCATCCTCAAAGCCTCCATCGTCACAGCCTCCTGGATACATTCAGAGGTTAGACCCCTCCTCAAGAAACCCTCCGCAGACCCCAGAGAACTCCAGAACTACCACCCCAATTTGCTGCTCCCATTTCCCTCCAAAGTCCTGGATAAACCCATCACCCTCCAACTGACCCAACACCTGGAGAAAAACAACCTACTCGACCAATCAGGATTCAGAGCCAATTACTGAACCGAGACAGCTCTGATCACTGTAACAGATGACATCCACACCCTACTCAACAGTGCAGAATCAGCCGCCCTGATCCTGCTCGACCTCTCCTCAGCCTTCAACACCATCTCCCACCACACTCTCACTGACCAACTACCACAGATCGGAATCAGAGACACGCTCAGATGGATGGCATCTTTCCTCACGGGGCACACCCAGAGCATCTGTCTCCCCTCTTACACCTTGCAGCCGAAGCATACCATCTGTGACGTCCTTCAAGGTTCATCCCTCAGTCCAACCCTTTTCAACATCTGCATGACACCACTCGCAGACATAGGCAGAACCCACAACATTGCCATCATCTTCTAGGCAGACAACACCCATCTCGTACTCTCACTCTCAGCTGTCCCATCATGGCCAAAGCCAACTTCCACAACTGTCTGAAGAACGTCTCATCCTGGATGAAGAACAACTGCCTGAAGCTCAGCACAGACGTCATTAAAGTACTGCTCTTTGGCAGACACACCTTCCTTTGCAATGACTCCTGGTAGCCATTGTAACTTGGACCCACTCCCACGCCTGCAATCTCAGCATCATTCGGGGCATCAAATACTCTATAAAATATCAGGTAAATGTCATCTCCTCAGCCTGCTTCTACACTCTAAGTATACTCCACAGAATCTTAAAGTGGTTCCCCATCAGCATCAGGAGAGCAGTGACACAGGCCCTCATCACCTGCCAGCTGGACTACCGCAATGCACTCTATGCAGGCCCAACCACTGAACTAATGAGAAGACTCCAGATGATTAGAACACTGTAGCTAGGCTGTAGAAAAGAACCCACATCGCCCAGCTCCTGAAAGACCTCCACTGGCTCCCCATCCAGGAAAGATGCCAATTCAAACAACTGACCCATGCCTACAAAGCCCTCCATGACCACAGTCTGAATTTCCACCTACCTCCTAGAAACCTCCGCTCACCTCACCCTCATATAGATACCGCACATTTGCCTCTGACGTACCAGAAGAGGCTCCTTCTCCTTACCACCAAATCCTGGAACTCCTTTCCTCTCCACCTCCGCACCTCACCAGCGCTGACAGACTTACAGAAGGGACTCAAGACATGGGTCTTCGACTGACGCCCACAGCACAGCGTCTGGATACACTAACAGGCAACAAGTTGCGCTATATTAGTACTGTTTGATTGATTGATGCTTCTTTCACTACAGTACCATCAATGAGCAGTTTGAGAATGGCAGCTATGTGAATGGCTTACTCATTGGTAAGGAAAGCAGAACTATTTAATATGCCAACTACTAAGTTGTAAGGTATGATATAATACCCATCTCTGTAATTGTGTCTAGATCTACTGTCATGTGCATAGAATGGTAGTATCTTACTCTAACATGTAGCCAATGATGTCCCCTTGTATGATTCCCTCACTGATTCGGGAATGGAAGTAGGATAAATCCCACTGTGAGAAGTATTGTGTAATGTCACACTGTGTGATCGAACAGAACCACAATTTCTGCAATGTCGAAGACATCAACTGACAAATCACGTGATCCATAGTTATTTTCAATCTAAGAACAAAGGAGAAAGAGTTTAAGATGTGGTTATGTGCAATGGTGTGGCGAGTCTGGATTAGTAGCAAATTGCCCACTAAAATAAAGGTTGTTGAACAAATCATGCAATCCTAAGCATATGTGTCGCAAATGGCAGTATATCTGTAGACCAATCAAAGTATCAGGAGCACATCCCCCTCTTTGACGCGTACCAAATGATATGTGCTCCTTAAGCCCAATTTAGCAAACACCTTAGCATCCTTAACCTGGCCTCACATTGTGGGAATTAAGGGCAATGGTTACTGTTTTTTTACAGTTACTCCGTTAAGGGCTCCATAATCTACACATGAACATAATTCACCACTCCATTTTGGTACAAAAACAGCAGTGATGAGGCTGGTCAGTGGAATGGTCTAATGAACCCAATACGAAGCATTTCAACAAGATATTCTTTAAGGTGACTATTTTCTTTCTCTGTCGAAGAACATATCCTACTGCAGGGAATATGAGCCCCAGGAAGAAGGTCAATTTGACAATCATAAGTGCTAAGCGGAGGGAGAGCAGTTGCCTTTTGTTTTTCAAAGGCGTCTGCCAAGTATTGGTAACATGGTGAATAGTCAGACTACTAGCTTCTTTCATAGCTGCAACGGTCTTCCCATCTTCAGTACTAGAAAGCAAATTCAAACAATGCCCTTTGCAAAATATAAAATCAAAGGTAAGGGAGCATTTTTCCCTATCAATGTCTGGATTATGAGTCTCCAAACAAGGAATTCCCAGTATAACCTGGAGCTGGGGGACTTGGATTCAATCAAACCTTAGGTTCTCCCTATGAGTCTCCTATATACTTAGCCATACATCATCTATAGAATGAGTGATAGGACCTGACTTCAAGGGGCTACCATCTACACTTTTGACCTTTTCTACCAAGTATTTGGAAACTAGTGGTATAGCATATTGAGTCGCTAAATACTTGCCCATAACATTCCCAGTCCCTCCTGAGTCTACCAGTAACTGAAACATGCAGAAGCCCTTTCCCAAGCCAATTGGACTGTCACATCAAAATGGTGATACAAACGGATTGAGGTTATTTGTGACAGGGTTTTTGAGGCATGAAGGAATGGAAGACGTGAAACTCTTGCCTCACTAAACTTAGGTCTTCAAGCTTCCCAACCCCCCTTTTCTTTCGGGCTTCAAATCACATTCCCGCCAAAAATTACCTTTATTACCACATTACAAACAGAGTTTCATGTCACAATGTCTTTGTAAATCCTCTTCACTTATTGGGCCTCAGAGACTTCCTATTTGCATAGGTTCAGGGTCCTCCAAGTATTCTGGTTCTGCCTGTTCTCCTTATACACTAAGATTTTGATTTTTGAACTTCCTTTATCACAACACAATGCCTTTCTGAAAGACGATGATCTAGTTTTACAACTAAGTCTATTAGATAACTGCAATTCTCAGGAAGGTCTACTACTTTAGCCAAGTGTTCCTTTCATTCATTCTTTATCCCTATGTAGAATAGAGAACTCCTTTTATTTTCTTGCCAACCTGCTTCTTCTACTGGTCAATTGAAGGTTAATCTATATGTCATAAGATTTGTATTTCTTTGATGCAGCTTGATTAATTCAGTGTCTACTGATTGAATAGAAGAATGATAATCAAAAAGCCTCTTTAATTTAACTTTGAAGGCTGAGTAATTGTACAATAACGGGTCATCTAATTCAACTAATGGACTGGACCAAGTAGCTGCTGTGCCCCCCAGATATGATAACACGAATGCTACTTTTGATTGCTCATTAACAAAATACGCTGGTTTTTACATACAGTGTTATTGACACTGATTGACAAAAGTAGCACATTTCAGTGGATCCCCACTGTATTGTTCGGGAGGAGCCAAAGGAAAAGCAGGAGGGGCAGTTATATGTATTAAGGGAGCACCAGAACCTTGACTTGATCCCGGTATGGCAAATTGAGTAAAGGTATCTTCATATGGTTTATCCCTATATCCAGTTCTGTAACTACTGGGGCCTGGGTTTCCTACAACTTGTAAGGCATCAACTCTTTGCGCAAATGACTGAGTCTCCTTTTGCAAATTGCCAATCATATGGGGAAAGTCTGCTAAAATAATCTCCTGTGCCTCCATTTTACTAAATGAAAACTTCGCTTGGGCTTGTTGTTATGTCAGGCTCTCTCCTGGTATTTCTTGAGGAGTAAAAAAGTGACCATAGTTAATAGTCCCAATCTCCCCGTTGGACATGAAGACCCAACATGAATCAAAGTCTGTCCTGCCTCACCGGGAAGAAGAGGAGGAAGAGAATTTATGGTTGTCAAGCAAAGGGTCGCTACATCTGAGTCACTAAGATTCCTCGCAATCTCCTCACGTTATTATAATTGAAATTCTAATGTACCACTGTTAATTATAGAAATAAATGTAGTAATTACTAGTGAATTGCATACCTAACTGTTGTATATTTGGTTCCTGGAACGATTCACACTTGCAGATATCGTACATATGCATACATATAATGAAAACATAAACATCTAGCTGTGTGCAGATTCAATGCATTCCATTATGCTTCTATGAAGCAAATAATGAAAACATTGTGTAACAAATCTCAGACCTTGTGCAGCACAATCACTCAAAACGTCAGTTATACAAATATATGCAGTATGCTGTATGTTTCCAAATAGTACCTTGCGGCAAATCCTTCATTCACTGAATTCTATGTGTCTTTTCTATTACAGAATTTATTATCCACAGAACATCGTAATAAGCTACTGTCAACCAAGCAAAATCAGATAAGTGCCCTTAATGTCAACACATATAGTGCATGAGGCACATTACCCACATAGAGAACGTTCGTTTATTTTAAAATTATTGTCTCTCCTCTTTACTTCTTAGGAAAAACACGAACCTCTGGTTGACGAAGAACCCGAAGAATCAACCCATGCTACCGGATGCAGCCCAGCAGAGAAGAGGCAATCCAAGGAAGACATCAGGAACCCGATAAACCAGGAAGAGACATCGGAAACAGGAGGCACCTCTACCAGTAAGTGTAAATAGGAAGCTGCTACAGGGAAAAAGGTTTGGACAATGAGTGTCTTTCCGTGTTGCAACTCGTAGCTTTAAAAGCTATGTGCTCCACCTCTTAATGGAGCTGCCATGGTCCGAACCTGCTTTCGGGAAGGCGTGACACTCTCACCATCGCCTGAATTTAAAACCGTTAATGCGATATAAGATTTTAATGCTTGATTTTCTCCTTGATTCATAATACAATATTCAAAGGTCCATCACCAGAGGAGGGAAGGGTCTAGGGAAGGAAAGTGGCTTAGTGATGGATAAATAAATGATTGAACAATATCATTAAACTATTAAAGAGTAAGGGCCTGATTTAGATCTCAGCAGACGGGTTACTACGTCACTGGTGTGATGGAGTAACCAGTCCACTGAGATCTAATGCAGGCCCTAAATTTTTGGGGTCCAGTCTGTGCTAGAAGGTGAATTTTGGAGGGAAATCCTTACCCTAACAGCACCTTTATCATGTGCAAGTGGGTGCTCACACTGCTATTCATATTCTTATGCATTTAGAAATATTTCTTAGCACAAAATGCATCTTTGCGTCCATTTTGGATATGAGGGGGCATTTTTGTGCTAAGAAAATAGAACTGAATGCAAAATTGTATACAAAATCTCCAAGCTATTTTATAGGTCACACCTAGCACAGTAAAGCCATATTTTCATTTGCACACATATTCCGGTCTCCTTGTGGCTTTACAGATTTAATTAAATTCTGCTGATTTTTTGGGAACAAAATGTAAATTTGAAATATATGTATATCTGGGAACAAACGATAATTGATTCACACATGTTCATAGATTTCCCAATGTCATAAATGGATGTAGATCATTGACTCCTGCAATGCCCAAAAGAGTCACAATAGAAATTCCTCCTCCAAAAATAAGACAATGTGCATTTTATAACAATCCTAGGGTACAGCAACATTAATTTAAGATCTAGTCTACAATGCTCACCCTATCAGCACTAACCCAAAACTCTGCTTTGATACCACTACGTGTTATGAAAAGGAGCATTGAAGTACCATTCGACACTGCTACATTCTTGTATTGCGTGCAGCCTTAGGGAACACAATAATTGCCTCACCTATTTCTCTGTGCCAAAAACATTCCAAAATAACATATTCCCACTTGAAGAGGATATTATAGATTGGTCCAGGGGTGAAAAGATTTCATTTTCCATTGACATCAGAGAGAATTAGAGATAAGTGATAACATAAATACTGTTGACCAAGGACCATGCTCTGTGAGTGCTGAAGAGGCTTAATGGTCACAGGACATGGTCAAACGTCACTGTCTATGGACAAAGCCTGTTGCACTTGATGGAGCAATGTGAAGAACAACATTTTGTTCAAACTTGCGAAGTTAATCTCTCCTAATAAAAAGTAAACAGACTAATAAGCTTGTGGTGAAATTATTAATCAACTTAGTTTTAAAGATACATTCACGATTACACACGCGGGACTAATGTGCTTTTTGTTGCAAACGCAAAGAAAAATTAATAAACTAACCTCGTCTATTGTCTTTGTCAGTATTAAATGCGGCAGTTTAATTTAATGGCATGTGCTTATTTTATGTGCTTATGTTATGTCTTTTGTGATAAAAGCTCTTAGAGTTCCAGACATTCGAAAAGGATAGGTGAATATAACGCTGCATATTTGTGCTTAAGCTAGGTAACATAATTAACCCTGTTAATTAGCAAAGGGGGAGGGTAACAGAATGGGTCTCAATTCTTTAATTAATTGATGTCTTGTGTTTATTTAATAATAGTTTCGGAACTAAGGCCTAAAGGTTGGTGCAGAAATATGGCTGACAGAGCTGTTGACACGAAAGCTTGTCCAGAGTGATTTTCATGCACATGCGCAGCTGTGAAGAATCTTGCTGCAAACCCATTATGAAATAAAGAGCGACTTCTTTGTCGTGGTGAACGTGTTCACGGAGGCCAGTCAAGGAAAATAATTTGTTATCCCTGCCATGGTTAGGAAGTGAGCGTCCTGAGCTGAAAAAAAAAGTATCTTTCTTGAGTAAATCGAGGATGTGGAACTAAAATGACAATGGGCCTTACATGAAACCCGGATTGTGGTCAGGAGCCGAATGACCTAATGACTTTTTATCATGGTCTGACACGGAACAGCCAATGAAAGGCTTGAATTTTATGAAAGAAGGTAAAATGTAGAAAGTTTAGCTAGAGAGAACGGTATAAATTATGACACCATGAGTGGAGAAAAAACTCTTACATTCTGATTCCTGAATGGTGCGTGTTATGCTGATGGACCTTTGGCGCATGTATGGACAGCTGACTTTAATGATTTATTCCTTTCTAGGTAAAGAGAGATTTAGACAGGGAAATAGATCCAGGGAATGGAAACTATTATTTTGCTAATTCTTCATGTTTCTGAGCTGACTTTGAAATGTCAGTTCTAATTTTCACTTCCTTATTAAAATGCTGCTTTCGTTATTGCTTATGAAATAAAGATTTTTAAACGTAAAATGCTCTTTCTAATGAATAATAAAGTTACTAAAATTGGATTTTAAATGACAAGCTGGTCTTGTTTATTCATGATCTAGTTTTCGTTAGATGAGCCATCAACCATAGAGGTTTGATTTAAGTGAAACATCGTTTTATATCATGATAATGAAAAATAAACTGCAGTTGTACATATTAGTGTAAATATTATGTGAATAGACTATAAATCAAATCACTTGAATCAGCTGCTCAATAATTGTTTCATTGGTGTTATGGGCCTGTAAAAGTGTTTTATAAATAATAGTGAGTATTGAGGCGTTAGTTAGCGTTTGTGAGACAGTTTTTCTATAGGAGCGCTGGATCAATTTCTTGGTAGCAGAGGATGGTTACTATGGTAACTGATATGTTACATGGTGATTACATAGGATTACATGTCAAAAACTTGTTAAGTTTGTTTAGTTGTTATATGTAGTCGAAAGGTTTTTTCCAGCAGTGTGAAAATTCCTAGTTGTGCAGGCATGAGTAGTGTGACAATTGAGGTTACACAGTGCATTTGTTCTGTTTCAAAATAGTGGTATTGTTGTATATCACTAGTTGTGGTCGTACAGCACAAGTTTAGGGAAATTTTAGGTGTGTAAGGTAGAATGCATAGTGAGGATTGTCTATGAAATCGTAGCTTTCGAGTATAGGGACATCTGTCCTGTTTTAAAACTCACTGTGAAAAGACTAGTAGAATTTATCCAAGCTTGAGTTAAGGGTAAGGAAGTGTTACCTATCTAACTGGCGAGTGAGGATTTCCATAGGTGGGTTAAAGTCCTACTAAAGATTCATGTATGTATGGTTGGGGATTTTCCGGCATGAATGTGCGTATATGTAATTGTAATATACGATCAAGTGAAACTCTGAATTGTCTCTAAGGAGGTGTAAAAATCTTTGTATGTGCATTTAGAGAGGAACGAGTTCGTTATTACTTGTTAGAAGGGTAGGGTAAAGCTATTTACTCTATTGACGAATCTAAATATTCTGTGAAAATAGCGTCATCTATTTCACGCGAAAAGAATACTTGAATGTCTGAGAAATCTATCACTTTATTTAGCGAAACAGACAAATGGTTCGTTCTATGTGAAGATATTAACTGAATTTCATCGAAAGTTTTATAAATATGGCGCTGTGAAAATTTTTTGTAAGGGAGGGGTCAGTTTAAAAAGCGAGAGTCAGAGCGGAGAAGTCTGCAGCGGTAGCATACGTCACTAGTGCCGCGCTGTGATTGGCTAACATACGTCACAGTGTTCGCGCCCAGATTGGTTCACGTGACAAGACGAGCTTGCAGCTGATTGGCTCAGCGTGAAAAACAGTAATTCTATTGGCTGACCAAGTTAGTGACGTAGCTCAACCTGATTGGTTCTTTATTGAGTGGGATCACTTTTGAATTCGTTTCCTTGCTGCCAAGTCAACGCTGGATTGAAGCGACCCCCCCAAAGGGAATTGCGGAGCCTTATACTCCCCAGGACTTTGACGACCACCTCGGACCCGCTTCGCGGGTCCGGCAGCGCCTCGTGTGTTAGAGGCTGCAGCTTTAGTGGGAGCTACTATCGAGGAGCGGGCAGGTTGAAGAGCCGGCGGGGCTGCGAGCACAGGCAGGGACTCCAGTCTCCAGGAGCCCCTGCGCGCCCATTTCACACACCTGGGCTGCTCTCCCCGCTGGCCATGCCCCCGCTTCCTCGTTGTAAAGGCGGCTGTTTCCACGGAACCCTTGGATCACTTTTGAATTCGTTTCCTTGCTGCCAAGTCAACGCTGGATTGAAGCGACCCCCCCAGAGGGAATTGCGGAGCCTTATCCTCCCCAGGACTTTGACGACCTCGCCGGACCCGCTTCGCGGGTCCCGCAGCGCCTCGTGTGTTAGAGGCTGCAGCTTTAGTGGGAGCTACTATCGAGGAGCGGGCAGGTTGAAGAGCCGGCGGGGCTGCGAGCACAGAAAGGGACTCCAGTCTCCAGGAGCCCCTGCGCGCCCATTTCACACACCTGGGCTGCTCTCCCCGCTGGCCACGCCCCCGCTTCCTCGTTGTAAAGGCGGCTGTTTCCACGGAACCCTTGGATCACTTTTGAATTCGTTTCCTTGCTGCCAAGTCAACGCTGGATTGAAGCGACCCCCCCCAGAGGGAATTGCGGAGCCTTATCCTCCCCAGGACTTTGACGACCTCGCCGGACCCGCTTCGCGGGTCCCGCAGCGCCTCGTGTGTTAGAGGCTGCCGCTTTAGTGGGAGCTACTATCGAGGAGCGGGCAGGTTGAAGAGCCGGCGGGACTGCGAGCACAGGCAGGGACTCCAGTCTCCAGGAGCCCCTGCGCGCCCATTTCACACACCTGGGCTGCTCTCCCCGCTGGCCACGCCCCCGCTTCCTCGTTGTAAAGGCGGCTGTTTCCACGGAACCCTTGGATCACTTTTGAATTTGTTTCCTTGCTGCCAAGTCAACGCTGGATTGAAGCGACCCCCCCAGAGGGAATTGCGGAGCCTTATCCTCCCCAGGACTTTGACGACCTCGCCGGACCCGCTTCGCGGGTCCCGCAGCGCCTCGTGTGTTAGAGGCTGCAGCTTTAGTGGGAGCTACTATCGAGGAGCGGGCAGGTTGAAGAGCCAGCGGGGCTGCGAGCACAGGCAGGGACTCCAGTCTCCAGGAGCCCCTGCGCGCCCATTTCACACACCTGGGCCGCTCTCCCCGCTGGCCACGCCCCCCACTTCCTCGTTGTAAAGGCGGCTGTTTCCACGGAACCCTTGGATCACTTTTGAATTCGTTTCCTTGCTGCCAAGTCAACGCTGGATTGAAGCGACCCCCCCAGAGGGAATTGCGGAGCCTTATCCTCCCCAGGACTTTGACGACCTCGCCGGACCCGCTTCGCGGGTCCCGCAGCGCCTCGTGTGTTAGAGGCTGCAGCTTTAGTGGGAGCTACTATCGAGGAGCGGGCAGGTTTAAGAGCCGGCGGGGCTGCGAGCACAGGCAGGGACTCCAGTCTCCAGGAGCCCCTGCACGCCCATTTCACACACCTGGGCTGCTCTCCCCGCTGGCCACGCCCCCCGCTTCCTCGTTGTAAAGGCGGCTGTTTCCATGGAACCCTTGGATCACTTTTGAATTCGTTTCCTTGCTGCCAAGTCAACGCTGGATTGAAGCGACCCCCCCAGAGGGAATTGCGGAGCCTTATCCTCCCCAGGACTTTGACGACCTCGCCGGACCCGCTTCGCGGGTCCCGCAGCGCCTCGTGTGTTAGAGGCTGCAGCTTTAGTGAGAGCTACTATCGAGGAGCGGGCAGGTTGAAGAGCCGGCAGGGCTGCGAGCACGGGCAGGGACTCCAGTCTCCAGGAGCCCCTGCGCGCCCATTTCACACACCTGGGCTGCTCTCCCCGCTGGCCACGCCCCCCGCTTCCTCGTTGTAAAGGCGGCTGTTTCCACGGAACCCTTGGATCACTTTTGAATTTGTTTCCTTGCTGCCAAGTCAACGCTGGATTGAAGCGACTCCCCCAGAGGGAATTGCGGAGCCTTATCGACCCCAGGACTTTGACGACCTCGCCGGACCCGCTTCGCGGGTCCCGCAGCGCCTCGTGTGTTAGAGGCTGCAGCTTTAGTGGGAGCTACTATCGAGGAGCGGGCAGGTTGAAGAGCCGGCGGGGCTGCGAGCACAGGCAGGGACTCCAGTCTCCAGGAGCCCCTGCGCTCCCATTTCACACACCTGGGCTGCTCTCCCCACTGGCCACACCCCCCTGTCCACCAACCAATGACAGACACTGATAGTGAATAAAACTGATCACGACTCCCGCTTCGCGGGAGCGCGCGGGAGGGCGCCGGGAGAAGCCCGGGACAAGGGCGGGACCGTCTGTGGCCGTCCGGGGCCGAAGGAGGCCGGGCTGGGCCATATCCCTTACCTTTTACTTCCAACTACCATTCTGATTAAGGTGATGCCCTCGCCGACACCACGCAAAACTCCATCAAGGGAGGGGGGTGGCAACACAGGGACGCTGGACAATTACTTTAAATCTGCCAAGGGAGATGCGGGCAAAGAAAATTCTCTGGAGAGACGCAGGGCGGAGCAGCGGCGCTCCATTGAATCCATGAAGAGCAGACCCTTGACTGAGATCATCCCGTATCCTATTTACCAAGAGGAAGGTACGCCCCCCCAATAGCTTAAATCCCCCGACTCTTGAGGATTTCCCCCTCTTACTTCGGGAAACTCCTAGCTCCCCTGGGTTGGTGCCGGGAAAGTCTATAGACACAACTCCTCCCATGACATGTGTCACCCCCGTTAATTTGGTTACCCAAACCCCCCCTTTGCATGTAACTAAGAAAAGTAAGCCAAAACAAAGTGTTGTGGTGGAGTTGCATAGGCCTCCACCTAGCAAACGCAGTAGGAAGTCAATAGGGGGGCGGGGGAAAACCAAACTATCCCATCTAGATTTTGGCAAAAAACATATAAACGCACTCCAATCTGGGAAGGATAATGAGATTGTGACTATCGCTCTTCCCTCTAAGGCTCGAAGTTCCAACATAGCTGATACCAACAACGACCTAGTGGCCAATACATCCAATACAATTCCCCCTCTCACATCTATAGGGAGTATAGAATTCCTACTTCGTTCCCTTCTGCAGCCCATTAGCGATAGCCTCAAAAAAGTTGAGATTTGGCTCACTCTACTAGAGACATCTCTTACTACCTTGAACACCTTAGTTAGTAAGCAATCCAAAAATGTGGGACCTCATCTCCCCGCAGGAAACCCTCCTAAAATAGGAGCCCCACAGGGTGCCAACAAAGTCCCACCGCAGAGTGTGCCTACTGCCCCCCCCCTGCAGCCACTAATGGCTATTTCAGTCCAGGCACCGCGCAGTAATTCAACCAATAGGCCGTCACAACCAATAGACCCTGTCCCTCAAAGTTCCCAGATAGGGATTAATGATGGCCACCAAGAAGCCGGCAGTGCCCCTTTACTCTCCCCGGGCCGGCCAGCCCCAAGACCACGGAGACCAGATCTGCCTCCAGAAGCTAATAGTCTAACGGTGGTCCTAGCAGGTGCCCCCCATCTAAGATCAGGGGAAAATGAAGACTACCAATCCCTAAAGAAAAAGGTCATTAAATGGCTAAATTGGAACCGACCCCTACCATCGCATTTTAATAATGAGATTATTATGGTTAGAAGGGTCCCTTGGTTAGGGAAGACCAGAAAAACAATAATAGGGGATTGCATTTTGGTAACTTTTAAAGATCCGGGCACTGTTCTGCACATCTGTGAAGGAATAAATAGATCACTGGATTCCACTATTCAGACCCTTCCAGTATCCTTCTTTTTCCCCCTTATTCGCATGCATTATGCTCCACCGCATGATGAATGGACAAGGGTGGAACGTAGACGCAGACACAAGGATTATGTACAACGCCCAAATCTTCAATTGCCGGACACACCCTATTTTCATTTCAACCGTTTCAATTGCTTGAATGGCTTGGATGGGGTTGATTGACTTTCCGCTCACAAGCCAGTGACCCGGGATTGCGGCTCCTGCAGACTTTTCGAGCCATCTACCCCGATTGTTGGTAAAACCCTTGATCCACTGAATGATCCAGTGTTTCTGGATAATGGCACCAGCAGACTTTCTGATCTATCTGCCCACAATGTTTACAATGCCTCTGGAATACTGAATAAGTCAATACTTGTGGAGAACGGCTCCTGTAGACTTTCTGAGCCATCTGCCCCTACTGTGGGTAATGTGCCAAAACGTCCGATTGCAGTAGAGTCTGGAACCATCTCCTCCAACCCTCCTGGCACGGCAACTGACACCCCTGAACATTTGAGGCTAATTTGCTGGAATGTTGCTGGACTGGCAAATAAACTGGGTGATCCGGACTGGGCAAATTATATCGAGACTGGAGACGTATGTATGTTCCAGGAAACCTGGGCCAGAGAGGACTATGGTCACCAAGGCTACATGTCATTCTTCATTCCAGCGAGGTGGGAAGGCAAAGGCCGTCCGTCAGGGGGGCTTACGACCTGGGTCGCATCTCACCTGGGCTGCGTGGCTACACGGTTGTCGGCTAACTCTGAAGATATCCTTGTGGTTTCATTATCATGGCCCAACCAAGCTAAACTTTTGTTTATTAACATCTATTCTAGGCCAACGGGAATTGCAAAGGAATCACCCACCATAGATGAACTCTCCAACTATATATCTGATCTACAGAGTGATTCATTCTATGTAGTGGGAGGGGATTTTAATTCTCACTTCGAGCCACTCCCCGGCCTTCTGGACGGGTTATCATCGGAAGAAGAGGCCAGATGGGCAGTGCCCCTAGTGGAAGCTCCACCTCCGAAGGCTTGGACCCCACTAGCACTACAAATTACAGCCCTCACCCTAAAGTTCGGAATCAGAGCTTGCAACGGGCGAATGAAATCCGACATAACCAGTAAAACCACCTATAATAGACCGGGAAGAGAGTCCCGTCTGGACTATGTCTTGGCCCAAATGGTGAAGTGGCCGACAATCCAGGACTTTAGGGTGATGGAAAGGACCGATAGTGACCACAATGCACTTGAGCTTGACCTTGTCCACCCTGGCCCCCAAGCTCTCGTGACTAACGCGGAAGGGAATAATCCTGCGCTTCTCCTGGACAATAGCAGGAGAAGAATCTGGTGGGAGCACTTGGTTACAAGCAAGAATAAACTCCCCATGCTCTAAGATGGGATAACTCCCATCTTGGAAACTGTGGGGAGCTTGGATACCGAGGCAAACAACAAAGACTCCCAGGACAAACTGTAGAAGGCGCATGAGGACCTCATAAAAGCTGCGGCACCTCATTTCACCTGTAGTTCACGGAAGCCAAGAGGGGGGCGGCAAGGCAAAACATCATGGTATAACCTAGCATGCAGACGGGCAAAAACAGAACTCCTCAGATTA
The DNA here is from genome assembly GCF_964263255.1 of Lissotriton vulgaris. Lineage (NCBI taxonomy): Eukaryota > Metazoa > Chordata > Amphibia > Caudata > Salamandridae > Lissotriton > Lissotriton vulgaris. The sequence continues at coordinate 1,000,410,262 of NC_141695.1, read as the reverse complement.
ATCAAGGAGGGCTCAGGGGGGGATAGCCTTAAACAAAGCAGGCAAGCTTACAAGAAACTCGTTGCCCACGCTAAGGCCGAATGGGAGGAAAACCAGTGGGAAGAACTCACCAAGGCCCTAGCGATCCAAAACCATTGCCTGTTTTGGAGGATAGTGAACGGGGGGTCGGGGAATTTACAATCAGCACTAGAGCCTAACATTGCCCCAGGGGTGTGGCAGGCTCACTTCCAGTCCCTATACAGCTCTGAGCCGGGAGAATCTCCTGCTGACACTGAGGTGGGCTGGCCGGGTTATGAAGGGGAGCCAATAACGTTGGGCGAGGTCACTGCTGCCATTTCAGGTCTGGCTTCCGGAAAGGCGCCATGACTGGATGGTTTACCAGGGGATATGTTCAAACAGGAGCCCATTGTTTGGGCCCCTTACCTTGCCGCCCTTTTTAATGGAGTTCTTGGCGGCATGGAAATCCCTAGTACTTGGCTGGGGGCAGAGGTGGTCCCCATCTTTAAAAAGGGCTCGCCTCTCCTCCCAGCCAACTACAGACCAATCAGTTTAATAGACGTAGCACAGAAACTGTTTGGTAGGGTTTTGCTGAACCGGCTCCAGGACTGGATGGAGGAGGTGGGCGCCCTTAGTCCCTATCAGGCTGGATTCAGGAAGGGGGTATCCACAGTGGACCAGGTTTTCAGATTAAACCTAATCTATTGGAGGGCAGCAAAATTCGAGGGCGGTAGTCTGTACACAATTTTTGTGGACTTACGGGCCGCCTTCGACCTGGTGCCCAGGGGGAAACTTTGGAGCGTCCTGGCAGAGATGGGCGTTCCCCCGGACATCCTATTGATCTTACAGAGGCTGCACCACAATAATTACGCCCGAGTGAGGTGCGGGAGGTCGGGGGAACTGACCGATAGATTCCCCGTTGGCCGGGGGGTAAGGCAGGGTTGTGTGCTGGCACCGACCCTGTTTTGCCTCTTCGTCAACGGAGTAATCGCCCACCTGAACGCCACTGACTATACTGACCCCCCCAAATTAAATGGCAGCAGGGTGCCCGCAATTATGTTTGCGGACGACACCCTGCTGCTAACCAAAACCCCTATGGGTATACAGAGGATTCTGGATTCCTTTGTGGCCTTCTGTACTGATAGGGGGCTAGAAATTAATGCGGCAAAAACCAAATTCATGGTTTTGAATCCGAGCCAAAAATTGCGGCCAAATCCGCAATTGGGAGCTGTACGGCTCGAGAGAGTAGCCACCTTTGAATACCTTGGTGTGACTCTTAACGAAACCATGACTTGGGGATCCCATCAGAGTAGGGCTAACCTCAAACTCATCCAAACCACTGGAGGCATCGCCCGGATGATGACCGGTTCAACATACCGTCCACTGGGGGCATTAATCCAGATATACAAGGCCCAGGCTAGGGGAGCGATTATGTATGGGGCGGAACTGTGGGGTCACACACCTTGCCGGAGTCTGTCACTAACGGAAAACAAGTTTATAAGACAGATAGCCGCACTCCCGCCCAGCACCCCGCTCCTCCCCTTGAGGCTTGACTTGGGTTTACGACCGTTAGCTGATGAAATAAGCCTGAGACCCATAGCCTTCTGGCGTAGGATGTGGAGCAGCAATGATCTTGCAGAATACAGGGCGGAACTGGTCGAACTTCTGAATCACCCAAAAGCGCTCAATATCCCCTGGGTCAAAAACATCCAAGTCACTTGCATGGAATTAGGGCTCCCTGACTTATGGACTGAGCCGGCGAATGCCGCACTAAACATCTCCAAAAGGTCCCTGGCTAATGTATATCACAAACACAAATTTGCCAGGGCCCAAGCCACCCAGGAAGAAGGGTCCTTATCCTCCGTGTTTCTGCAAAGCAAGGATCTGTATAGGTTTGAGAAGGTACTGGATCCTATTTCCCCTGTACTTGCCAGAAAGCTGTTTCTCCAATGGAGATACGGCACACTGCCCTTCCGGTCCTTTACAAGCGCCTGGTCATCGGCTCCCACCACAAAGCAGTGTCCGGTTTGTGATGCAACGGAGGAAACTGACTTGCATGTGGCTTTTTTCTGCCCAGCCTACAAGGTAGCAAGAAAATACTGGCTCCTCCCGTTGATAAGGAATATGGGTTGCAGGGAATACGCACCAATGTACAGGATTTTTTTTTATTTCAAAATATTCTTTATTGAGAGTGCATTTTGCATACAAAAAAACAAGGGCAAAACGTGGGGCCATTAGAAAGAAAGAAAGAAGGGGGGGAGGAGGAGAAGGAAGAAGAGAAAGAAGAGGGGGGGGGGGGTGGATGCTGGTCACTGTTCTAGATGTGCGTCGAGAGCTTCCCACATGTTATCTTTAGCGGTGTGGTTCGCCGCCTTTTGTTTGGCAGTGATGTTGTCAGCCCCCCGGAGGAACGTGACCCAGTTGAACCAGCGTTTGAAGGTGGCTTTGCTGGTGTCTTTCCAGTTACCCAGGATAGTTTTAACCGCAGCTGTCAGAAGTACATCTACCAGGTCTCGTGCTTCCTTGGACTGGAGTTCTACTGACAGGAAGGCGGTGGCTATCCCCGCTAGTCCTCTTTGTGTCTTGCTACCTGTGACTGTGTCTATTAGGTTGTAGACCTTGTTCCAGAAGGCTTTGATTTTGGGGCAGTCGTATAGCATGTGGGATAGGTCTCCTGTTGCCCTCTGGCAGTTCCAGCATGTGCTACTCTCGCTAGCTCCTACTTTCCCTAGTTTCGCTGGTGTCCAATGTAGCCTATGAAGTAACCAGTATTGCACCACATCTCTGAACAACAAAACACTAGCCTTTTGGGAACAGACAATACAAAGACCCCTAAACGAGGAAGAAAGAGCCAGGCTATGGACGGCAGCGTCCAATGTACAGGATTTTAAAATCTGATGTTTCTGGCCCAACTGTTTTTGCTTTAACAAAATTTCTTATCAATGTTTGGCATACGCGTAACCGTATTTTAAAGGTGTTGGGTCCCTCTTAAAAATTTTTAGATGCATAGTTTGTATAGCATTTTTTAGCACATGCATCCCAATGGTTTTTATCCTTTTGTGAATTGATTATCTGTGATTGTATATGTGTATTGTGAATCTTTTATGGCCAAATGGCCGAAATAAAGATTGGAAATGAAAAAAAATGAAATATTGAGTTTCGCGCACGGATTGGTTGGTGTTGCGGACTAACAACTTCCTTGTTACGATCTTTTCTGATGTTGAGGAAATTGTTTAAAATCATGGATTATTAAGAGAAAAACAAACTTTCATGGTTTCAGAAATTGAAAAATAAATTGAAACCTGACAAGAAAATTTCAACGCGAGGCGGAAAATTAATTCATAAGTACAAAATGCCTGCAGCTTATATGCTAGGTGAATGTGGTTATCATACTTGTCTTTGGATTGAGAATTGGATGAGATATACTGAGAATGATGGAGTTTTAGCATGGCCAGAAGACGGATCATTTAGCGTAGCGGTTCTGAGAAACTTAAAAGAAAGAATAATAAATCTTGTACAGAAACCCAGACCTACATAATTTGAAGCTTTAGTTGAATGGGAAGATGAGATGCATGAATTAGAACGTGAGAGTAGAGGAATTCTAAAAAGATTAATTAGAGAAACACATCAGGATAGAATGCGTCGATGGAGAAGTGCAGACATGTGTGATGGCTTGTACCCAGTGAGACTAATTAATGAGACTTATGGAAAAAAGCGTTCCCAAAAGAAAAATAATACTAGAGAAGAGAGTGATTCAGAAGATGCGGTTTTAGAAGACATGTATACTAAAAAACTGTCACCTTTTCAACCAGTTTGTACATGGACTACTCCAAGTGCCCCACCAAGAGAAATTATTGATGAAACTTCCCCTGAAATGATTTTGACTAATAATAAAACCACAGAAAGAGCAGAAACAGGACTTAATTGAAATATATCACCAGTAAATGGTAATTTCACTGAAACACCAGATCAAAGTAATGAAACCCCAAGAAATGAAATCAGAGCAGGTAGGTATAAAGAATTACCAATTCCAGATACTTCAGAATATATTCGTTCAGCAAATGAATTAATACAACAGTTAACTAAAAGCATGGAAGCAGTAACAGCACCTGTAACAATTGGACCTGTTCTTCCGGTATTTGATCAAAAAAGAAATTAGACATTCAGCTTTAACTGTTCCATTAAATACGGAAATACAAAAAGTAACTGAAAAATTTTATTCGGATTTAACTGAAATACATCGAGAGAGAATGAGGATGCCTGACTTAACTCTTAATCAAAGTTTAACATGTAAAACCCCAATTGGTGCAGATTCTGATTCTGAATCGCCAGAAAAGAGTATAAATAAAATAAATGTAACGCCAGAAGGTAAATTACTTGATGTTGGAAAACTGAAAGCAGATATAGAAGATTTAATTATTGGGACAATTGGAACTGACAGTTTAAAGGCAAGTCAGGATGATGAATTATTGTTTATTTGCAAAAGCATAACATGGAAAACGAAAAACAGATATGATCAATTGGAAGAAATAGCTTCTGAATTAGAAGTAGATTTAAGTAAGCAGAAAAATTTGCAGTAAATTATAGGGTGGATTTCACTGAAAAAGACATTGAAAACATGAATAATTCAGGAAGAATTACACATATAAAAGATTTAATTGCGATTTTGAGAAAATGGGGTCAATTAAGTAAATGGAGCGCAAAATGGACAAAGGAAAGAGATGAAGATAGAACAAGTTTAATCTTTCTTGTAAAAGAAAAAGAAAAGGTAGTAAATGAATTCCCAATGAGAGAAATAGCAGGTGGAGGATTTGTGCATATCCCATGGACAAGACAGGACATTTTACTGTTCACAAATGATTTTCCCCGTTTGAGAGAAAAACCTGTGGAATGGTATCGACAGGTAGAAAGGTTTGGGAAAGTTTCAAAGGTGTTGTGGGTTGATCGTTACGGATTATTTAACATGATTGTCCCATCAGATATTTGGACAGAATGTAAAATTTTGATAGATTGGCCCAGAGAAGAACATTCTCGAGATAAGGTAACAGGTGCTCCTTCACCAGATGTAATGAAAATATATGATAAAGTAATTGTGTTTTTGAAAAACTAAATTCCTCCAAAAGAAATAGATTGGGTTAAAATTGACATAACAATCCAGGAAACAAAAGAATCAGTACATTCATTCTTTGAAAGATTACTGCTGGTATTTAAACAATACAGTGGTTATGAGCATCTGAGTGAGAAAGTTATGAGCCATTTTATATACAGATTTGTATATGGCTTGAGACCTTAAATTAGTGAAATGATAAGAACTGGAATAGTTGGGTGGCAATCACATACAGTTGATGATATTTTGAGAAAAGCAAAATACTGTAGTGATGAGATAGATGCTAAACAAAAGAAGCTGAAAGAAAAAGCAATGTGGGTGCAGGTGAAAGTGGCTGAACAACAGATAGCAGCTTTAGGAAATAAAAATGCTGATCAGAATCAAGGAAAATTTAAAGGTAATTATAATAGGCCAAAGTTGATGGGAAATATAGAAGAGTTAAAACAGAAACTCCCATGTTTTAATTGCGGCAAAATTGGACACTGGAAGCGCGAATGTAAGAATCCGCCCAGAAATTTTGTTAAAAATCAATCATTAAATCCACAGATACAGAATGAGAAAAATCAGCAGCAACAGCTACAGCGTCAGGTAGTGATTCAGCAAAGTCAGTTACCACAACAGTTACCACAACCGCCACTTCCAAACTGTGTATATTTGTAGAGATGCAGTACAGAATCAGGATTCAGCGGAGGTGAACAGGTAACTAGATCACCGAGAGTGAATGTGTCAAATCTGTCACAACAATTCTTGTTAAAGGAAGATGGAGGGTGTGATTCTGATGATTACTTCTGAGGGTGCCTGAGAGAGGAGGAAGAGTATGTGCTTGGAACCACTCTTGAGGTAGACCAATCTGGTCCATTTGTGAATGGTAAAGTGAATGATGTGGAAATTACTTTCCTAGTGGATACTGGTGCTACCCATTCTACTGTTAGATCAGTGGAAATAGAAAACCTACCTCTCTCTGGTGAAAAGATCCAAGTAGTTGGTGTAGCTAATCAACAGATTAAAACAGATGTAACTAAACCAGTTGAAGTTGAAATAGGTAAATTTAAAGACATACACAGATTTGTCATCTGTGATAGCAGTCCGGTAAATCTGTTAGGTAGGGATATACTTTGTAAGATGAATTGCGCAATATATTGCTCACCGGATGGTATAGAGCTTCAAACTCCAGAAGAAGATGGTCTTTACAAATTAACAATGACAATGGTTGAGGCAGAAGAAAGCAGATTATTTCCTGTGTTTGATAAAAATAATTTACCTGAAGAATTAAAAGAAACAATGAATGTAAAAATTTGGGATTTCACTTGAGATGAAATGGGTTTAATGAAAAATGTAGACCCAGTGCAAATAACAGTAAAACAAGGAGTGGATTATCCAAATATTCCACAGTATAAAATGAAAGCAGAAGTGATTGAAGGAGTAATTCCTGTGATAGATAAATTCATTAAACAAGGTGTTCTAAAAGAGATTGAAAGCAGGCCATGTAACTCACCGATTATGGAAATTAAAAAGCCAAATGGAACATTCAGAATTGTTTAGGATCTGAGAAAAATTAACAAAATTGTTATTTCTTGTTGTCCAGTTGTACCAAACCCAGGGGTAATTTTATATCAGATTCCGCATGATGCAGAATGATATAAAGATATTGATCTATGCAATGCATTCTTTCCTGTTCCATTGCATCTAGAAAGCCAACAAATTTTTGCGTTCAGATTCAAAGAGCGTATTTTAGCATGGTGTAGAATCCCTCAAGGGTACACCGAGAGTCCAACTATTTTTAATCAGTTGCTAAAGAAATCCTTGGAAAATCTAGATTTACCAGGAAAATCTACGTTAGTGCAGTATATTGATGATCTCCTTGTTGCTGCAAATGAGAGATAATTGTGTAACAGATTCCATTACTCTCTTTAATCATCTGGCAGATGAGGGACACAAAGGGTCTCCTGCGAAATTGCAGTTTTGCAAACAAGAAGTAAAATATCTTGGTCACAGAATTGCAAAAGGTATCAGACAGGTAACAACAGAAAGAATAAAAATGATTCAAGCAATGCAACTTCAAAAAACACAGAGACAGGTTAGAATGTTTCTAGGCATGGTAGGTTATTGTCGCCAATGGATTAGTAGATTTTCTGTAATTGCAAAGCCATTGCAGAGACTGACAAAAGCAGACATAAAAGACCCGATTAGTCTGACAAAAACTGAATTGGAAGCTTTTGAACAGCTACAAAGAAGTTTGTGTGAAGCTCCTGCATTGGGAATGCCTGATTATGAAAAAGAGTTTGAGCTGTATTGCAGTGAAAGAGAAGGTTGTGCATTATCAGTTCTGATTCAAAGACATGGAAGACTGGGAAAACCAATAGAATATTTCTCAGCTGTTCTTGATCCTGTTGCAAAAGCATTCCCAGGTTGCTTAAAAGCAGTAGCTGAAACAAGTGTGAGTTTGGAACAAAGTGAAGGAATAATTATGGGATTTCCAGTTAAGGTATATGTACCACACTCTGTTGAAATTCTGCTTACTAGAAGCAAGACACAGCATTTGACAAGTAATAGGTTGACAAAATATGAAAAAGTGATTCTTGGATCAGACAATGTCTCGATTGCGAGATGTGTAAATCTGAATCCTTCTACATTGTTACCTGACACTTCTGAAACAGAAATCAGAGATGAAATTGTTGATCATGAATGCCTGGATGTATTAGAATATTGCACAAAACCAAGCATGCTTGAGAACAGATGAAGGTGTTCTGAGTGCAGCATATTCAGTATGCACGGTTGCAGATGTGATTGAAGCTTCAAGTCTCAAAAGAATTTGTTCAGCTCAAGTAGCAGAATTAAATGCTTTGATTCGAGCATGTGAATTGGGTAAAGGGCAAAAGATTACCATAGTGACTGATAGTCAGTATGGTTATGGTGTAGTTCATGACTATGTCCAGCTCTGGTCTCAAAGCGGTTATTTAACTTCTGCGGGATCACCAAAAAGGAATGCTAAATTAATAAAAAAGATTGATTGATGGAATACAGTTACCAGAAAAAATTGTAGTAGTTAAATGTACAGCTCATCAAAGAGGAATGGATTACATAACAAAAGGAAACTCATATGCTGATGAAATTGCAAAATTTTGTGCAAGACATAATGCAGCAGTCAATCGGGAAAAAGAAAATGAACATGTTTTGAACTTACTTATGCTAATATCTGCAGTTGATAGTTGGCAAGGAGTAAAACAGTTGCAAGATGAGGCAAGTGATGAAGAAAAAGACATTTCGTTAAAAGCAGAATGCAGGCAAAGAGAAGAGGATGAGATTTGGGTTTACAAGAATGACAGACCAGTAATGCCAGACAGCATGATTTCAGACATGGCACGCATGTACCATGGTCCAGGACATATAGGCAGAAATTCCATGATTAGGCTATTTAGGCAAACATGGTATATTCCAAAATTCAGAATAATTGCAGAATCCTTCTGTCAAAGATGTCTGATCTGCCAGCAGATTCACCCAAACAGGAAAACAGTTGTAAGCTTGGGAACCATAGGACGGGAGGGTGGTCCTTTTACCAGAATACAGCTTGACTTCATTGACATGCCACCACACAACAAACTCAGATATGTTTTGGTGATTGTTTCTTTGTTCTCAAGATGGGTGGAAGCTTTTCCAACTCATCATAATGATTCAATCACTGTTTCAAAATTGCTGCTGAGAGAATTCATACCAAGGTATGGTTTCCCAGTGTGGGTCGAGACAGATCGCGGCACACATTTGGAAAACAGATTGTTGAAACTGATTTGTGAAGCATTGGGCATTAAGCAGAAATTACATTGTGCATACAGGCCAGAGGCCTCAGGTGTTGTTGAGCAAGTGAATGGAACAATAAAAAATAGAATAGGAAAAATGTGTTTAGCAACAGGAATGAAGTGGACAGATGACCTACCACTTGTTTTGATGACTTTGAGAAGCATTCCAGATAAGAAGACAGGATTGAGCCCTCATGAGATATTAATGGGCAGGGTCATGAGGCAAGCATTTGTTCCAGTTGACAAGTTACTGAGTATAAATGATAGCGTCATTTTGGATTACTGCAAGAATCTATCTGACGTGGTGACTTCTGTGTTACATCATGTAGGAACTGAAGTGCTCACAAAAGAAAAGGAACAAGCTCATGATCTGTTACCAGGAGACTAGGTGAGGACAAAAGTGCATCGGAGAAGAAATTGCCTAGTACCTAGGTAGCAGAAAGCAAGACAGGTGATTTTGGTCACAACAAATGCAGTAAAGTGTAGGGGATTAAAAAGGTGGTTTCATGCGAGTCATACCATATGAGTCCCAGAACCTGAGAATCCTGACGAAGAAGGTGTTACAGCAGCTGATTCAGAAGAAGAAGAGCCTGAGGAAAATCCAGATCCTGAAGATCAACAAGGTAGTCGACATCTGGAAGATTCAAATGCGAATGAAGCTTTGAATGAAGAAATAGTGATACAAGATTCTGAAGAAGAAAATGACAATCTGCTAGATCAAGAAGCAGAAAAAGAAACTGATCAAGTAGTGATTCAAGATCAAGATCAGGAGAGTATTGAAAAGCAGAATAGAAACTTTGGAAGAAGGAACGAAGATTCTGAAACTGGTGAACTGAAAGTAATTGAAGAAGAAGAAGAAGTAATTCCAAGTACCAGCTATACGAATTACTTTCCTAACAAAATGAAACTGCTGAGTAAAGAAGTACCTGAATCTGATGAAGAATCTGACTCAGAGAAATTGATCATTAATGAATCATCTGAAAACACAGACGGTGAAACAGATGACAATGAGGATGAATCCAAATTGAAGAAAACAAGAAAAAGAGCTTGGAGAGTGGAATATAATTTGAAAGAGCCAAAAAAGAAGCTAGCAAGAAAAGGAGATAATTGGCCAAAAGAAACTGGAGGTATCAAATTTAAGTTAGTGAATAAAGCAAAAGAGCAGGTTGATGAGATTTCAAGTCAAAAAGAGGAAGATATGGATAAGAAAAAACAGGCAGGAAAGAAGATAGAAGTGATAAGCAGTAGAGCAAAGAGAACATTAAAACCAAACCAGAAATATAAATCGCCAGAGTGGGCCTACATCATTATCCCACCAGTAGTAGAAGTAAATAGTAGTCAAGTAGATTTTGATGATGCAAGTGACAATGATTGAACTTATTGATTAATTGATACAAGGTTGAAGAAACTGTGTTAGGAGACACAAAGTCGAAGAAATTGTGTTAGCTGAAAAACACATTTGATGTATGACATAAAGTTGAAGAAAAGCTGTTAGAAGAAAAAAATCATAGTAAATAAGATTATCTGTTTAAAACAAGAGGGGAGTATATTTGGTAATTTTTCAATTTTTCAATTTTTTGTTTTTATTTTTAGCTGTTATGTTAAAAAGTAAAGATGCCTTACACTAATGAAAATTCGAGATGCTCAGTTCCCAGAAGATGTTGCAAATTGTCTTCAATATGTATAATTTTGATTATTCTAGCCTGGTTAATTTTAGCAGTTATTTTTCCTTTTGGTGTAGATAAAGAGATGTATAAAGATAACATGACAAGTAAAGTTGTGGTTTAATCTGAGAAAACTGATACTAATAGAATTATTGCACGTAAACCAGAGATTCACCAAGATAGATCTATTGGAGATTTTTCTAGCAATACCTTCTCAAGACTTTTATCTGAGTATGTTAAGGTGATGAATGTAAAGGATTGTTATATATGTGTGAAACTTCCTTCTTCTGTTTCTGAAGGGGTAAATTATAACATGCTTCCTCTTACTTATGGTATAACAGGGAAACATCTTTTACAACGCAACTTTTACAACGCAATACCATTACAATGCAACTTTTACAACGCAAGTGCTTTTACAACGCATGTATTTACAACGCATGCTATTACAACGCAGATGTCATTACAATGCATGCTATTACATCGTAAGTAGGTTTATAGTGAAGTTTATTTTTTTTTAAATGAAATAATTTTAAATATTTATTTGATAATTATTTGTAAGTATTAAATTAATTTTTATATATTTATAAAAAAATACAAAAAATACTCAAGTATTAAATTGAAAAATTGTAATAGTTAAATTTATTTTTAATTGGTAATATTTAATGTAAATTAATACTTGAGTATTAAATATCAAATGAAAAATAGTAAAAATTAAAATTAAATTTATTTTTAATTAGTAATATTTTATGTAAATTAATACTAGAGTATTAAATATCAAATGTTTAATACGTTTTTATATTAATTTTATTAGTATTTTTATTAAAAAATATTCTAGTAATTGTTTAAGTTTTATTATGTAAAAAATGGTAATTTATAATAAGAAATTAAGTCATTTGTTTAGGAAAAAATTACTCAAATATTAAATCAAAAAATGGAAATATCTTTTAAAAGTTATATTAAATTAATAATATTTAAAAATAAGTAATACTCATGTAAAAGAGTATGTTTTTAAATTTTTATTTAAAAATTTATAATACATATTTATTCACAAGCTTTTTATTTTAAAAGAGTAATTAGAAAATACATTAATAATATTTAGGTATTACATTTTAATTTTAAATTATATTTAAAGATTGATAAATTTAAAGTTGTTAGTATTAGTATTTTTATTATATTTAAATACATTTTTCAAAAAATCTGTTTTTAAATAAATAAATATTTATGGTCTGTTAAATTATTAAATATATATTTATAAATATTTTTTGAATATAGTAAAAAGTTTCTTTTCTTTAAAAAATAAAAAAAATTAAATTAAAAAATGTTTATTCAAATTTATTTTTAAAAAATAGTTGCATTAATAAAATTGAAAAAATAAAAATTAATAAAATATTTATTATCGTTTTGAATTTTTAAAATAATTTAATTATTTTTTTAAGTGAAAGTATTATATGAATAAATATTAATGTAAGATATTTTCCCACGCTTTTACATTGTAATCAATGGAGAGTTTTGTCCTTTCTTTATTTCCATAGTTGAAGATTAGAGTCCAGCGGAACTACTTTGTAAGCTGTAAAAAAGGTACTTCGGTCAAGTTTGGGCAGGATTTGGCATCAGTGTAGAGGTAAGTTGCATTTCTAAATATTTTCTATGTAATTACATTTAATATAAAAATAAATTTGCAAAAATTACATTAATGAAAACAATTATTCGTTATTATTATTATATTTTTTTTATTGAAAACATCATGATAAAATACATTAATTTTTATTTGTAATTATCATATTTTTATACATTTTTTAAATGTACAGAAAAATTATGAAAATAATGCATATTATTAATACATAAATAAATAACAATAGTCCTATCTTTGTAGCTGGTGATGACATTGACGCGTAAATGTGTCTTCAAGAGGCCATTTTGAAGAGTGTCGAAGCTGGAAGCAGCAGGAAGCTGATCTGCGCTCAGGTAGGAAACGTTTAATACTTAATATATTACAATTTAATGTAATTTCGTATATATATATTGTAAAGAAAGGATAAGGAGAGGTTGCAAATGTTATTGTTTTGTATATAATGTTATTTCAGCATGTCGCCGATCATGCTACTGTAGTATGTCTTTGTCGGGTTGCTTAAAAAAAGAGGGAAATGTAAATAAAATATGATACATGCTAATGGGAGAATTTTTATTGTTTCAAATAAGTAATAATGTGAAATGCATTGACATTTTAATTCTCAAAGTACCGGAAATTGATATAATGTGAAAACGTAGAGATCGCGTTTCGAATTTTGATGGCTTGGTTGTTTTTTGATTACTTTGGTCTGTTGCTACGTGAATTTAGAATTGTTTACAGGATGCAGTGGGGAAAGTCATGGATTTATGAGTAGATTGTTTGCTTTTAGGATGTTGACTTTTTGGTCTGTGGATTTCTTTCAGCATGTTTATGTACTTTGATAAACATATGCTGCATGGTATTTGAATGAAAAGGTTTTTAGAGTATTTTCCATTACTCTCAGGATGAATATGGACGAAAAAAATCGTAAATGTTTCAATTTGTAAAAAAATTGATTTTGAGGACTATGGGTTTCTTTTCGAAAGGAAATGGATGATAGAGACATTTAAAAATGGTTTTGTATGAAGTTTGGATTTCGTAGAGTTTGGATGGTATTCAACATGTACATGCTTGTTGTAAATTTAAAAAAAATTGACTTTGAAAAAACCAGGATGTCAAATCATTTTAATTGCTAATAGAATGTATTAGAACTTTAAATGATGGATTTAGGGGGAAAAAGATTTTCTGCGAGTATGGATGATTTTTAGGATGAATTTAAATTTTGTAGACCAGACAACATTGTTTACCATCAAACGTGAATTTCCTTGATTTTGGATTACTTTGGGTGGTGTCATTAATTATCTTTTTTCCGTGCACTTTGGATTTTAAAGATAATGTATCTGTATTTTTGAAAATGCTCAAATTAGATTATGGAAAAAATAGGTTTATTTGCTATGTGGATTTCTGCTTTTTTTGCTTTGGATATTTGTTTCTTTCTTTCTAATGGAAAACAACTAAAGGCAAGCTGACCCGACTTTTAATTTGTAAAAAAAAGTTGTTAAAAAAATGCCAATTGAATTGAATGTTTATTTAATTTAGGTAGAAGCAGGAAAGTAAGGTGTAGAATAAACTTAGAAATTTAGGGGCCCATTATGATGACGGGCGGACTTAGTCCGCCCGCCATCATATCGGGACCCGGGACCGCCCACCATAAGAGCAGGGGTCCCGATCAGGGCATTAGGATGCGCCCACCACACAGGCGGGCGCATCCTGTATGGTTGCATTTGCGGCGGGCGGAGCAGAAATCTCCGCCCGCCGCTATGTGAAAAGTGCACGTTTTGCTTTTCAAGGTGCAACATGACAGGCACCGCGCGGTGCCTGCCATGTTGCACCTTGAAATGCGAGGGGTGTACCATAGGTACCCCCCATGTGCAACCCAAAAGCCAGGGACTCCCAGGGGGCCCGCAAAGGGCCCCTGCAGGGAGTCACCGGATGCCTTCCCGCCGCCACGGAAATGCATTGGTGAAAGCCCATTGTAATATGGCGGGCGGTGTCTAACAGACACCGCCACCATGTTACTCGTTTTCCGCCCCGGCCGCAAGGCGACCGGGGCAGAAAACATGCGGGCGGTGTTTCTCACCGCCGCGGTCCACCCCGCCATACTAATATGGCAAGGGGGAATTGGGCTGTGGATGTCGGGCGGATTTCCTCCGCCAGGCTGGCGGTGGCTACCGCCAGCCTGGCGGAGGAAATCCGCCCGACATCCTAATGGACCCCTTAGTATGTTAGCCACATTATCTAGGTAGTCTAAAGCCACACACAACGTAAACTGTTGTAATATTGCCAATAGTCTTTCAGACATTTCCTTTGATTTTTTTGAAATGCGTGGGTTTAGACTGCCAGTTAATGTTTGAGAGAGTATGGTTGAAGGAGTTATGCCATCCCTCTATGGCATTGTTTGTTTTGCCTTCTCCTTCTAAGCAGCTCGTGTAGCAGTTCCACCACTCCACATGGAAACGTGGCTTCCTCCTGCGACCCGATCAGCTTAGATGTCCAATCCATGTGTCCTCAAAATAATTTAGTAAGGGTGCCAATTTCTCTTCATTTTCATTAAAATAATCAGATTCTGTAATAGCTGTGTAGTACTTGTCTACACTTTCAGGAGGGACAAAACAAAGAGCGGTAAGTTTTTTTAATTAAAACTGTAGTTTGGTATCAGATGAGTATTCTGCAACCAGGGATGTTTTTTGTAATTTAGGCCAGTATGCCTGGGAAAATGGAAAAAACATCCCTGAATTTGGGTATCCATGTACGTTGTAGTGATCACATTGATCATAGCCAATTCAAAATCAATAATTATCTTCCTAGGACTTTTGTTGGATGTTTTGCTTTTAATCACTGATAAAAACTAAGTGTAGGTTGCTGATTGCTTATCTGGTAGCAAACTATATACTAATGGAATTACATTATGGTTAATTTTTGCGTGAATAGTGTAAATTTGGGTGAAAGGATGGGGTGTACTTTTAAACGTCCCATCCATCATCCAAATTTCACTATTTTCTAACTTAACAAGGTTGCGGGGTGTACTAAAGATAAGAATACATTTCTGAGGGTTTTGGTTGTCGTGCATGAGGAAAGGTTTGTTAGAAAAAGATATAATGAGCTCATTAGGGATTTTAATGTCAGAAAAAGTATGAGGAATTCAAGTTTGAGTGTTACTTGCCTGCTTTTGTCTTTGTATAATTCTTCTCAAATTGGGTATAATAGGCATACTACTAGCATTATGACTAGGAACATGCTGTGCAACCTCTCTTAATATTGATCCAGTTGTGTCATTGGAGGTGCTTGCAATGTCTTTCATTTAGTTTAAGGTTTCCATTACTTCAATCCCCATTGCAGAGGCAAAGTGGTTATGTACTGTTGTTTTAATAATGATATCATCAAGGGTAACCGCTCTGCCGCTGCAATGGGATGAGTAGTATTGCACGCACCTCCAATGTCTATGTGGTTCACTTATCCTTTTTTTACAATATATATATCAAGAATGTTTCAATAAACGGTTTCCTTTTCTAAATTTTATGTATGTTGCTGTTTCCTGAGTTGTCATTTTCAGTGAAAAAAGAGGCATATTTTAGAATGTATATTTTATACACTTAAGTACACTATTCTATACTTTACCTACTGCTGTAGCTTTCTGGAGTTTGAATAGTAAATACTGCCCCTACACTATCCCACACTTTCCCTACTTTTGCACCTTCCTGGAGTTAGAATAGTTAATTCTGTCCCTACACTATTTCACACTTTCACTACTGCTTTATCTTGCTGGAGTTAGAATAGTAATTTTAGACATTACACTATTCATCACTTTTCCTACTGCTGCACCTTCTTGGAGTTAGAATAGTAAATCTTGACCCTACACTATCCCACATTTTCCCTACTGCTGCACCTTTCTGGAGTTAGAATAGTAAATATTGCCCCTACACTATCCATCATTTTATTTACTGTTTTAACTTTCTGAAGTTAGAATAGTAAATCCTGCCTCTATACTAGCCCACACTTTCCCTTCTGCTGCACCTTCTTGGAGTTAGAATACTAAATATTGGCCCTACACTATCCATCACTTTCCATAGTGCTGCACCTTCCTGGAGTTAGAATAGTAAATCCTACACCTACACTATCTCACACTTTCCCTACTACAACACCTTCATGGAGTTAGAATAGTAAATTTTGCTTAAACACTATCCATAATTTTCTCGACTGCTGCACCTTATTGGAGTTAGAATAGGTAATCCTGTCCCTTTACTATCCCACATTTTACCTACTGCTACAACTTCCTAGAGTTAGATTAGTATATGTTGCTTTTATACTATCCTTTATTTTCCATACTGCAGCATCTTTTAAAAGTATAAATATTCAATGTCTGCCTTTTATTTATGTTTCTTTGCTAGGAATGTTCATTTGAATTACCTTCTTTGATTTGTTTTTTTCCTTGTTTGGTTTGTTGATGTCTTGGGGTTTCACTTTGTGTCGTTTTTTTCAGAGTTGTTTCTGAATCTGAAAGTAGATAAAAGTATGTTAATGTGATTTTTTGTTTTTATTTTATTAAACAAAGAAAAATGTATTTATTTCTGTGCAGAAACGTAGTTTTGCTTTACTGTAACGATACATTTTCTCACAGTTTAACTACTGCTACACTTTCCTGAAGTTAGAATAGTAAATCCTGCCTCTACACAATCCCACAATGTTCCTACTGTTACACCTTCCTGGAGTTAGAATAGTAAATATTGCCCCTACACTATCCCACACTTTCCCTACTACTGCACCTTCCTGGAGTTAGAATAGTACATTTTTCCCCTACACTATCCCACACTTTCCCTACTACTGCACCTTCCTGGAGTTAGAATAGTAAATATTGCCCCTACACTATCCATGACTTTCCCTATTGCTGCACCTTCCTAGAGTTAGAATAGTAAATCCTGCCCCTACACTATCTCACACTTTCTCTACTACTGTACCTTCACGGAGTTACAATAGTAAATATTGTCCCTACACTATCCATCACTTTCTGTACTGCTGCACCTTCCTGGAGTTAGAATAGTAAATCCTGCCTCTACACTATCCCACACTTTCCCTACTACTGTACTTTTATGGAGTTAGAATAGTAAATGTTGCCCCTACACTATCCTTCACTTTCACTACTGCTGCACCTTCCTGGAGTTAGAATAATAAATCCTGCCCCTACACTATTCTACAATTTCCTTACTACTGCACCTTCCTGAAGTTAGAATAGTAAATTTTGACCAAACACTATCCATCACTTTCCTTACTGCTGCACCTTATTGGAGTTATAATAGGTAATCCTGCCCCTTTACTATCCCACATTTTACCTACTGCTACAATTTCCTGGAGTTAGATTAGTATATGTTGCTTTTACACTATCCTTAATTTTCCATACTGCCACTTATTTATGTTTCTTTGCTAGGAATGATCATTTGAATTACCTTCTTTGATTTGGTTATTTTTCCTTGATCGGTTTGTTGAAGTCTTGGGTTTTCACTTTGCTTCGGTTTTTCTAAGAGTTGTTTCTCAAACTGAAAGTAGATAAAAGTATATTAATGTGATTTGTTGTTTTAATGTTTTTTAAACAAAGAAAAATGTCTGTATTTCTATGCAAAAAATTAATTCTGCTTTAATGTAACCATACATTTTCTCACACATTACCTACTGCTACACCTTCCTGTAGTTAGAATAGTAAATTCTGCCTCTACACTATCCCACACTTTTCCTACTGCTACGCCTTCTTGGAGTTAGAATAGTAAATACTACTCCTACAGTATCCCACACTTTTCCTACTGCTGCGCCTTCCTGGAGTTAGAATAGTAAATTTTGCCCCTATACTATCTCACACTTTCCCATTCTGGTGCACCTTCATGGAGTTACAATAGTAAATATTGCTCCTACACTATCAATCACTTTCCCTACTGCTGCACCTTCCTGGAGTTAGAATAGTAAATCCTGCCCCTACACTTTCCTATACTATCCCTACTACTGCACCTTCCTGGAGTTAAAATAGTAAATCCTTCCCCTACACTATCCTATACTTTCCCTACTACTGCACCTTCCTGGAGTTAGAATAGTACATTTTGTCCAAACACTATCCTTCACTTTCCCTACTGCTGCACCTTATTGGAGTTATAATAGGTAATCCTGCCCTTTTATATCCTACATTTTACCTACTGCTTTAATTTCCTGGAGTTAGATTAGTATATGTTTCTTTTACACTATCCTTCATTTTCCAAACTGTAGCATCTTTAAAAGTATTAATACTTAAGTACTGCCACTTATTTATGTTTCTTTTCTAGGAATGTTAATTAGAATTACCTTCTTTGACTTGGTTATTTTACCTTGTTCAGTTTGTTGATGTCTTGGGTTTTCACTTTGCTTTGGTTTTGCGAAGAGTTGTATTTCAATCTGAAAGTAGATAAAAGTATGTTAATGTGATTTGTTGTTTTAATGTTTTTTAAACAAAGAAAAATGTCTGCATTTCAGTGCAAAAACTTAATTTTGCTTTTCTGTAACCATACATGTTCTCACACTTTACTACTACTACTCCTTCTTGGAGTTAGAATAGTTAATACTGCTCCTACACTATCCATCACTTTCTCTAAAGTGATGTGAGTGGTGTGGCTCACTGGTTAGAGGCGGCAGACCCGACAGCAGAAGTTGACCCGGGACCAGGGTTCAATTCCCGGCGCGGTAGGGTCGTGGAACAGGGTCAGCGGACTCGACAATTCTCGCCTCGGTGCCTACTCTAACCTGGGGTCCCACTCGGCAACTCTGGGCATTAGCTTGCCTAATCTCCACAACTGCCCCATCAACGCCGGGGATGCCTGGCTCCACCTTGGGGATTCCCAGTAGGGACCCTCCCACAGGGAAAGCCAGGACGGGTTCCCCAGCGGTATACAGCGCCGGGACGCCCCTTTGCTGGGGCAGCTGTGCGCTTTACAAGTATACAACATTTAACTCTACTGCTGCACCTTTCTGGAGTTAGAATAGTAAATCCTGCCCCTACTGCCCCTACACTATCCCAAACTTTCCCTACTCTTGCACCTTCCTGGAGTTAGAATAGTAAATCTTGCCCCTACACTATTCCACACTTTCCCTACTACTGCACCTTTATGGAGTTAGAATAGTAAATATTGTCCCTACTGCTGTCCACCACTTTCCATACTGCTGCACCTTCCTGGAGTTAGAATAGTAGATCCTGACCCTTCACTATCCCACACTCTCCCTACTACTGCACCTTCCTGGAGTTGGAATAGTAAATTTTATCCATCATTTTCCCTATTGCTGCACCTTATTAGAGTTAGAATAGTAAATTTTGTCCAAACACTATCCATCACTTTCCCTACTGCTGCACCATATTGGGGTTAGAATAGGTAATCCTGCCCCTTTACTATCCAATATTTTACCAACTGCTTTAATTTCCTGGAGTTAGATTTGTATATGTTGCTTTTACACTATCTTTCATTTCCCATACTGCAGCATCTTTCAAAAGTATTAATACTCAAGTACTGCCACTTATTTATGTTTCTTTGCTAGGAAAGTTCATTTGAATTACCTTCTTTGACTTGGTTATTTTTCCTTGTTCGGTTTGTTGATGTCTTGGGTATTCACTTTGCTTCCGTTTTTTATAAGAGTTGTTTCTTAAACTGAAAGTAGATAAATGTATGTTAATGTGATTTGTTGTTTTAATGTTTTTTAAACAAAGAAAAATGTCTTTATTTGTATGCAAAAAATTATTTTTGCTTTACTGTAACCATACATTTTCTCACACTTTACCTACTGCTACACCTTCTTGGAGTTAGAATAGAAAATTCTGCCTCTACACTAACCCACACTTTTCCTACTGCTACGCCTTCTTTAAGTTAGAATAGTAAATACTGCTCCTAAACGATCCCACACATTACCTACTGCTGCACCTTCCTGGAATTAGAATAGTAAATCTTGCCCCTATACTATCCCACACTTTCCCATTCTGGTGCACCTTCATGGAGTTACAATAGTAAATGTTGCTCCTACACTATCAATCACTTTCCCTACTGCTGCACCTTCCTGGAGTTAGAATAGTAAATCCTGCCTCCATACTATTTCACACTTTCCCTACTACTGCACCTTCCTGGAGTTAGAATAGTAAATGTTTCCCCTACACTATCCATGACTTTCCCTACTGCTGCACCTTCCTAGAGTTAGAATAGTAAATCCTGCCCCTACACTATCCCACACTTTCCCTACTGCTGCACCTTCCTGGAGTTAGAATAGTAAATCCTGCCCCTACACTATCCTACATTTTCCCTACTACTGTACCTTCCTGGAGTTAGAATAGTAAGTCTTGCCCCTACACTATCCCACACTTTCCCTACGACTGCACCTTCATGGAGTTAGAATAGTAAATTTTGCACAAACACTATCCATCATTTTCCCTACTGCTGCACCTTATTGGAGTTATAATAGGTACTCCTGCCCTTTTACTATCCTACATTTTACCTGCTGCTTTAATTTCCTGGAGTTAGATTAGTATATGTTTCTTTTACACTATCCTTCATTTTCCATACTGCAGTATATTTTAAAAGTATTAATAGTCAAGTATTGCCACTTATTTGTGTTTCTTTTCTAGGAATGTTCATTTGAATTACCTTCTTTGACTTGGTTATTTTCCTTGCTCGGCTTATTAATGTCTTGGGTTTTCACTTTGCTTCTGTTTTTCTAAGAGTTGTATTTCAATCTGAAAGTAGATATAAGTATGTTAATGTGATTTGTTGTTTTAATGTTTTTTAAACAAAGAAAAATGTCTGCATTTCTGTGCAAAAACTTAATTTTGCTTTATTGTAACCATATATTTTCTCACACTTTCCCTACTGCTACTCCTTCTTGGATTTAGAATAGTAAATCCTGCCCCTACACTATCCCAAACTTTCCCTACTCTTGCACCTTCCTGGAGTTAGAATAGTAAATATTGCCCCTACACTATCAATGACTTTCCCTACTGCGGCACTTTCCTAGGGTTAGAATAGTAAATCCTGCCCCTACACTATCCCACACTTTCCCTACTCCTGCACCTTCATGTAGTTAGAATAGTACATATTTTCCCTACACTATCCATCACTTTCCCTACTGTTGCATCTTCCTGGAGTTAGAATAGTAAATTCTGCCCCTAAACTTTCCCACACTTTCCCTACTACTGCACCTTCCTGGAGTTAGAATAGTAAATTTTGTGCAAATACTATCCATCACTTTCCCTACTGCTGCACCTTATTTGAGTTAGAATAGGTAATCCTTATTATTTACTGTCCCATATTTTACCCACTGATGTACCTTATTGGAGTTAGATTATTAAATATTGCCTATACATTATCCTACACTTTCCCTACTGCAGCATCTTTTTATTTATTTTAAAATTTACAATTTATTTTTGTTTCATTTATTCACCTCTTTAAGAAGTCGGCCTTCTTTCTTCCACAGAAAAATTGTTCTTGTTATTTTCGTACTTGATTTTTTCCTGTCACAATGATAATACATGTGTGTGTATTAGAAGTAGTTTTCATTGTGTTGGTAACTTGTGAACTGCCTCGAAATATTTTTATAAATAGTAACTTTTATTTTAGTTGGAAAGGAGTGTCGTACCTTTTAGAAAATGCAATTTCGATTAGTAATCTTCGTATTTCTATCAGTTGTGCTGTTGAAAAAATAATTTATATTTATTAAATGTCAAATAATATATTTCTATAGGTTTACTTCGTACTCTTTTAATTTAGATTTTATAATATCATAAAAAAGTTGCAGGGTAAAATATATTGTGGCTTTTAAAAGGTTTACTTTATGTAACGTTTATTTTCTAAAAGCATTATGTCGCAAATTTATGTAAGGTGTAATTAATTATGTACATATATATATATGTACTTATATATTTTATGTTAGTTGTTTTGCACGTATAAAATAGATTGTTTATTCTTGACAATTTGAAAATCCTCTAAAGTATTTCAAAAAAATATTACTAATAATTCTCATTATTATTCTTTACAACTAAAAAATGCAGTTATTTGTTTCTACACTTACTTGAGTGTTTGAATATAGTTCGTTTTCAATCAATTCCGGTGATAGTTTGTTGAATAGGTCAGAGGGTCAGGTTTTGGCGTCTGCTCACTCTGGGAGTTGATAATCAACTGGTTTCAAAATGGTGTCTTGCTCGTATTTATAACTTTTTCATAGTGTTATTATAAATTGTGAGAAATACAGCGTTTTAATGTGCTTTTAAAATCGCTTAATTATCTGTGGAAACTTACAATTTAAAATGATGTTTTATTAAAGTGTTGTTTTAACTTTCACTTTCCATTTGGCATCCATTTTGAAATTCGTGTTGTGGTGTTATGTACATGAAAACAGTAGTAGGACAGAAAAATTAATGTTGTCTTTCTAAAACGGCGAGTTTTCGAATGATAAATGTTTGATATCACCAATTGTGATTTTATTAATCTGATTTAAGCATTGTTTATGTTTTTTTAGGATACATTAATAATTCGTTTAAAAATGTCGCTATTTAGAAAATCAGCTAGTACTTTTTTAATACTCCAATATTAATTTTAATACTCGAGTACTCATTAAAAAAAAGGTTTGTATTTCGTTACATCTTCGTTCAGTTTTTCACCACATTTTAATACACTTTCCCACCCAAAACACCTATTTTCCCTGCATCCCGTGCCTGAGTTTATTTGACAAAATTAAAAAAAATATATAGATTTTTTTTAGGCGTTGTAAAGGTATGCGTTCTAAGTGATTTCGTTGTAATGGTACTTTTACATTACTTTTACTATTTTGTGTTGTTGAAGTATGCATTGTAAAGTCAGGCGTTGTAAAGGTACTTGCATTGTAAAAAATGCGTTGTAAAAGCATGCGTTGTAATAGTATGCGTTGTAACGTCATATATCCGGTATAACATGTAGTGTAATAACAAGTTTGTTTTATAAAACTGGTCGTCTGGAATATTATTATTCCGATTTTGATGAAATTTTTGCAAATTTAAAGGTTGTACATAATTTGAATAAAGTGAGACCTGCTAAACAGATGAGGGAATTTTTCCTAAAGACTAGTGAACTTACATATGAGTACGCTTATAGAAATAATCTAACATGTAAAATGAGAACAGAAGAGAAAACATTCTTAAATATGGTGGAAGAGAGAAGGGCAATTTATAAGCGAAATGAAATGTCGAAACAGACTTAGTCAAAATTTTGACTGTCTGAAGATGAGAAGCTTAATGGTAGAAATGTAAATGTTGCGATTCATATAGATACACCAGTTAGTGGAAAACATTGTATAAGAAGAGACAATACATTGTACAATATTTATTTTGTAGGTGCAAGTCAATGTGAAGATACTTATCGAATTATAGGGGGTTGGGGATTTAAAGGAGGCAAAGATCCAATTTTGCCCGGAATCTATTTTGTTTGTGGGAATAAAGCCTACTACAGCCTCCCGGACCATTGGTATGGGACATGTTATCTTGGTTTAGTTTTTCCAAAAATGTTCCATGTAGATAGAAATGCAGATGGTTTATTTGAAATTAGCAACCATGTGAACAGATTCAGGAGAGAAAGTTTTCAGAAATTTTGGGAGACATATTTGGGTGCGTTAATACCTATGGTAGGAATTACCCTGAATGTAAATAAGATTAGAAAAATGTCCACAATTGTTGACAGATTGTCAACAGACACTGCAAGTAGTTTTCAATTAATGAATACCGAACTTGTTGCCATGAGAACTATGGTATTGCAGGATCGTCTGGCATTAGATATCCTGCCAGCAAAAGAAGGAGGAGTTTGTGGAATCTTACATGTTCAACACTGTTGCACATACATACCTGACAAAAGCCAGAATATAGAGATGTATATTAAGAATATTACTGAAATGCATACAGAAATAGAACCCTTAGAAGATGAGAGTTTTTCTGAATGTTTGAGCAAAAGATTTGCAGCAATCAAACACTGGTTTCAAGAGATTGGTAGTTCAATTATAGGTAAAATAGTTTTCCCTTTAGTAATAATAGCTATAGTGATACTTTTGTCAAAAATTAGTTGTTTGCTGCACAAAAGAAGAAAATATGTAACAGAAAATAAAAGAATGTATAAGTTAAGAGATGAAAAGGAAAAGGAAATAGAATTGGAAGAGTTTCGTAAAGCTCAATTTTAAGATGCAGAAAATCAGATGATGAATCAAAAGTTTAGAAATACTAATATTAAGAAAGTCCAAAACATGTTCAAGGATTGAAAATTTTAAAAATGTTGGGTATTGTTTGGTGATTTTGAAATCACCAGATGAGGGAGTTGATGGAGCAAGGTAAAGAACAAAATTTTGTTCAAACTTGTGAAGTTAATCTCTCCTAATAAAAAGTAAAACAGACTAATAACCTTGTGGTGAAATTATTAATCAACTGAGTTTTAAAGATACATTCACGATTACACACGCGGGACTAATGTGCTTTTTGTTGCAAACGCAAAGAAAAATTTATAAACTAACCTTGTCTATTGTCTTTGTCAGTATTAAATGTGGCAGTTTAATTTAATGGCATCTGCCTATTTTATGTGCTTATGTTATGTCTTTTGTGATAAAAGCTCTTAGAGTTCCAGACATTTGAAAAGGATAGGTGAATATAACGCTGCATATTTGTGCTTAAGCTAGGTAACATAATTAACCCTGTTAATTAGCAAAGGGGGAGGGTAACAGAATGGGTCTCAATTCTTTAATTAATTGATGTCTTGTGTTTGTTTAATAATAGTTTCTGAACTAAGGCCTAAAGGTTGGTGCAGAAATATGGCTGACAGAGCTGTTGACACGAAAGCTTGTCCAGAGTGATTTTCATGCACATGCACAGCTGTGAAAAATCTTGCTGCAAACCCATTATGAAATAAAGAGCGACTTCTTTGTCGTGTTGAACGTGTTCACGGAGGCCAGCCAAGGACAATAATTTGTTATCCCTGCCAAGGTTAGGAAGTGAGCGTCCTGAGCTCGAAAAAAACGTATCTTTCTTGAGGAAATCGAGGATGTGGAACTAAAAAGACAATGGGCCTTATATGAAACCCGGATTGTGGTCAGGAGCCGAATGACCTAATGACTTTTTATCATGGTCTGACACGGAACAGCCAATAAAAGGCTTGAATTTTATGAAAGAAGGTAAAATGTAGAAAGTTTAGCTAGTGAGAAAGGTATAAATTATGACACCATGAGTGGAGAAAAAACTCTTACTTTCCGATTCCTGAATGGTGCGTGTTATGCTGATGGACCTTTGGCGCATGTAAGGACAGCTGACTTTAATGATTTATTCCTTTCTAGGTAAAGAGAGATTTAGACAGGGAAATAGATTCAGGGAATGGAAACTTTTATTTTGTTAATTCTTCATGTTTCTGAGCTGACTTTGAAATGTCAGATCTAATTTTCACTTCCTTATTAAAATGCTGCTTTCGTTATTGCTTATGAAATACAGATTTTTAAACGTAAAATGCTCTTTCTTATGAATAATACAGTTAATGAAATTAGATTTTAAATGACAAGCTGGTCTTGTTTATTCATGGTCTAGTTCTAGGACACCCCCGCGCCGCACGGCCACCAGCTGCTGCGTGTGCCTCCCCGCCTTCTTCTGCCTCGCTGCCCCGGCTCTGCCGCGTGACCACGCCCCCTGACATCGAGCGGCGTGGTCTGTGCCAGCTTCCTGGCCTGTGTCCCTGTCTGTTGTTGCCATAGTGATCTGCTAATTTGTATTGCGCTGTCTGCTGTTGATTGTTTTCTTTCCCCACTTGTGCCTGATATCGCCTTCGGTTTTTTTCACGTCCCGTCTCCCGGTTGTTGCCATAGTGATCTGTTAATTTGTATTGTGCTGTCTGCTGTTGATTGTTTTCTTTCCCCACTTGTGCCTGATATCGCCTTTGGTTTTTTTCACGTCCCGTCTCCCCGTTGTTGCCATAGTGATCTGTTAATTTGTATTGTGCTGTCTGCTGTTGATTGTTTTCTTTCCCCACTTGTGCCTGATATCGCCTTCGTTTTTTTTCACGTCCCGTCTCCCCGTTGTTGCCATAGTGATCTGTTAATTTGTATTGTGCTGTCTGCTGTGGATTGTTTTCTTTCCCCACTTGTGCCTAATTTCGCCTTCGTTTTTTCACGTCCCCGTCTCACCCCTCCCCGCTCCCCGCTTCCCGCCATCACCGCTAGCCCCGCCCCCTTTTCTTTGTGTACCCTCCCCGCTCCCGCCTCCCAGCTGCTCCGCCCCCGCGCACTTTGCCATATATGGCGACCGTGCGAACGCGCAGCGGTCACGCGCAGCGGGCGCGCCGATTGTGCGCCGAAGGCGCGCCAAAGGTAAGCCCGTCTACGCCCGTCCGCGCCTGGACCGCGCCCAGTGCCAGGACCCCTGGCCCTCGAAGACCCCGACCGACCCGCCTGACGTACACCGCCGCCAACCTCAGCGCACTCAACGCCGGTCGACTCCCAGGATGCTACCAAGCCACACCACGACGCACCCACGGACCCTTCAGCTGCCACGCTTGCAAGTTCACCTGCATCCGGACCTGCCTCGCACCAGCACCCGCCAAGTCGAACACCAGCAGCACCCACCTCAAGTGCATCCTGCTCAACACCCGCTCCGTCCACAGACACGCCATCGAACTCTGGAACCTCCTCAACACCACAGCCCCTGACATTGCCTTCCTCACGGAGACCTGGATGAACGCCTCTTCAGCACCCGACATCGCCATCGCCATCCCAGAGGGCTACAAGATCACCCGGAGGGACCGCACCGCCAACCAGATGGGAGGAGGCATCGCCATCATCCACAGGAACACCATCCGCATCACGACCAGCACCGACAACACCCTTACCACCGCCGAACACCTGCATTTCCAGATCCACACCGACCCGAAGACCACCCTCAGAGGCACCCTGATCTACCGACCTCCGGGACCACGCACCCAATTCAGCGAGGACATCGCCGACTTCGTCAGCCCGCATGCCCTCCCCTCCGCTGACTACATCCTCCTGGGGGACCTCAACTTCCACCTGGAGAACAACAACGACCGCAACACCAGCACCCTGCTCGACAACCTCGCCAATCTTGGACTCAAGCAGCTGGTGTCCAACCCACCCACCTCGCCGGACACACACTCGACGCAGTCTTCTCATCCAGCACAGACGTCGCCTTCAGCCACGCCACAGAGCTTCAATGGACGGACCACAGCTGTGTCCACTTCACCTTCAAAAGAACGACGATCCACCACTACCAGCAACAGGTTGCCCGCAGAAGCTGGAACAAGATCACAGCCGACCAGCTCACCACCTCCTTGAGCCAGCACCCTCCTGCCAGCTCAGCGAACCCCAGCCAGGCCGCAGACAACCTCACGAAGTGGATCAGCAACTGCGCGGACGAACTCACCCCTCTGAGGACCCCGCCCAGCAGACCCGGCAGCAAGAAAGCCCCATGGTTCACCGACGATCTCAAGAGCTCCAAGAAGAACTGCCGAGCCCTCGAGAAAGTCTGGAGAAGGGAACCAACACCGGACAACAGGCCCACCTTCAAGCTTGCCACCCGGAAACACCACCAGCTGATCCGCGCCGCCAAGAAAACTGCATTCAAGGACAGGCTGGACAACAACGCACACAACTGCAAGGAACTCTTCAACATCGTGAAAGAGCTTTCCAACCCCAGCGCAGGAAACAACGACATCACCCCATCGCAAGACCTCTGCAACTCCCTCGCCTCATACTTCCACAACAAGATCGCGGACATACACAACAGCTTCAACAACCAACCAACGCACACCACGACCGAACCACCACCCCCCACCACCACCCTCCGCGCCTGGACTCCGATCAGCACCGAAGACACCGTCCGCACAATGAACTCCATCCACTCAGAATCTCCGACCGACCCCTGCCCCCACCACGTCTTCAACAAAGCCGACGCTGTCATCGCACCCCACCTGCGAGACATCATCAACACATCCTTCGACACCGCCACCTTCCCTGAGAGCTGGAAGCACGCCAAACTCAGCGCTCTACTCAAGAAACCCACAGCGGACCCCACCGAACTCAAGAATTACCGCCCCATCTCGCTCCTCCCGTTTCCAGCCAAAGTCATTGAGAAGACCGTCAACAAGCAGCTGGCCGCCTTCCTTGAGACGAATGGATCCCTCGACCCCTCACAGTCTGGCTTCCGAGCCAACCACAGCACCGAGACCGCCCTCATCGCCGCCACCGATGACATCCGAGCCCTGATGGACAACGGAGAAACAGCGGCCCTCATCCTCCTAGACCTCTCCGCGGCATTCGACACTGTCTGCCACCGCACCCTAGTACAGCGCCTCAGCAATGTCGGAATCCAGGAGAAGGCTCTGGAATGGATCATCTCCTTCCTCGACGGAAGAACACAGAGAGTCCGCCTACCACCGTACAAGTCAGAGGCCACCGAAGTCATCTGCGGTGTCCCTCAAGGATCCTCGCTGAGCCCCACCCTCTTCAACGTCTACATGAGCCCCCTCGCGGCCATCGCATGCCAACACAACCTCAACATAATCTCCTACGCCGACGACACCCAGCTGATCCTCTCCCTGACCAACGACCCCGCCGCCGCCAGAGCCAATCTGCACGAAGGGATGAAAGAGGTAGCCGAGTGGATGACGACCAGCCGCCTGAAACTGAACTCAGACAAGACGGAGGTCCTCATCCTAGGCTCTGCGCCCTCCGCCTGGGACGACTCCTGGTGGCCTCCCGCCCTGGGCACCGCACCCAAACCAACAGACCACACACGCAAACTGGGTTTCATCCTGGACTCCTCTCTCTCCATGACCAGGCAAGTCAACACCGTCTCCTCGGCGTGCTTCAACATCCTACGCATGCTACGGAAGATCTTCTGGTGGATCCCCACCGAGACCAGGAAGACCGTCACCCAGGCCCTCGTCACCAGTCGACTGGACTACGGCAACGCCCTCTACGCCGGTACCACCGCCAAGCTCCAGAAGAGACTCCAGCGGATCCAGAACGCCTCAGCCAGACTCATCCTCGACATCCCGCGAACCAGCCACATCTCCGGACATCTCAGAGACCTGCACTGGCTCCCCGTCAACAAAAGAATCACCTTCCGCCTCCTCACCCACGCACACAAAGCCCTACACGACCAAAGCCCGAGCTACCTCAACAACTGAATCAACTTCTACGCTCCCAAACGCCACCTCCGCTCAGCCAACCACGCCCTCGCCGCCGTCCCCCGCATCCGAAGAGCAACAACAGGAGGAAGGTCCTTCTCCTACCTGGCCGCCAAGACCTGGAACTCCCTCCCGACCGACCTGCGCCTGACCCAAGACCACCTCTCCTTCAGGAAGAAGCTGAAGACCTGGCTGTTCGAGCAGTAACGGCACCTCCCTCCCCCCAGCGCCTTGAGACCCTATGGGTAGGTAGTGCGCTCTATAAATGTCCTTGATTGATTGATTGATAGTTTCCATTAGTTGATCCATCAACCATAGTGGTTTGATTTAACTGAAAAATCGTTTTATTTCATGATAATGAAAAATAAACTGCAGTTGTACATATTAGTGTAAATATTATGTGAATAGAATATAAATCAAATCACTTGATTCAGCTGCTCAATAGTTGTTTCATTGGTGTTATGGGCCTGTATAAGTGTTTTATAAATTATAGTGAGTATTGAGGCGTTAAGTAGAGTTTGCAAGACACTTTTTCTATTGGAGCGCTGGATCACACTCAACCAAGACAGCAGCTAGTGAGCATTTTTGTGGAGAGAGTTGAAGGGTGTTTCCTTTGGGCATCAGGCATTTGACGAGAGGCACTGAGAAGACGACTTGGCCTATCAGTAGGCTATCTGCACATGTGGAGTGCCCACAAGGCTGTCTGATGGGTGTGTTCAGTAGGTAATATAAATAGTCTGACTTCATATTAAGATTTACCTAGAGGATTCTGGGTCGTTGTATTGAGCATATGGCATGAGCAATGGAGCATCACGGGCCCAACAGCTGCTGGACGTGGTTAAATGTCGGGCTCAGCTTGTAGCAAGCGCAAGGGTATTAGACTAAAGCGTATCATTACAAAATCAAAAATAAATAATTGAAAAGCATAAAGCCAGGGTTATGATGCAGAACCTAAAAACGTTGAGATTCATCTGTACTTTCCCGAATGCTTTCATCACTCACCAACACCTGTCATTACACAAGATTTCACAAACGACATCAACATGACAGGTGATATCACAGGCGAGATTGCATACAGTGACCAGTGTTTATCTCTTTACAAACACTTACATTCTTGCAGTCCAAACCATATGCATTTGCAAAGGTAATGTAGAGAGGACGGACTGCAGCAATCATCAATATGTCATTCCATGTGATGTCTGTGGAGACTTGGAGTCTGGAGGGTCTAAGATGCTTTCCAAAGAGCTAGAGGTACCTAGAACGATAACTTATCATACAAAGATAACTAGTTAAATAATCCCACTGACACTAACAACTAAACCACTACAACACTAATTGAAATCAAGAGTTCAAAAGTGGGCTGCGGCAACATGCTAGCGCTACACACAACATCTGAAATAAATAATGAAAGGCATTGTTTGCTGATCATGAATGGAGCACGGAAACGCTCGTTTAATCTGCACTGTTATTTAGTCCAATGTAACACTGCTCCAAAGTCAGAGTGTTCTGGAGCAGATTCAGGCAATTCATATCCGACGTGATGGGCCAACCACTGCAAGGCAGCATCAATAAAATCACTGCGTCAGCAATAGCCCCAAGCCCCAAAAGCAAAAAACGACAAGGACCTGATAGACCTCCTCCTAACAGCAGCAGTGAAAATTATCCTCACGAACTGGAAGGACACCAGGAAAGCCACCTTCAAAGGCTGGATAAACTGGATCACCTTCTAAAGAAGAGCAGACAACATAGCCTCACACCACTCACCATGCCACCACTCCGGGGGGGGGGGGGGGAATGTGGAATGCACTGGATGAGCACTTGATCACCCTCAAACCCCCGTAAGGCCCCAGGCTCCAATAGCGGGAACCAGCGAACTACCTCACCCATATAATTGCCAACACCCCCCCCCCCCTCCCCTCTATGGTCTCTTTTCTCTCTCTCTCTTTTCTTTATTTCTACACAAAAATCTGCGAATGAGGGGACGGAAATGTTTTAATCGTTTGTACCACACAGCCCAGCGCGCAGGTGCGATATCAATGCTGGACACCATGCTGTATTACCCTCGATGTACTGAAATGAGACACGGAAACTGTACTGTATGTATATAAACATCTGTTTAATAAAAAAAATTGTGAACTTGCATATGATAAAATTGCTTTAGTTCAATTTTCTGTGCATTCCACGGAGCTGGAGTGTGTCCCTTGCGGGTCATCAAAGAGACAGAGAGTTCCTTGTTTGGCAAGGGAATGATCGCCATTATTTTAATATGCAAATATCATGTTTAAGAGTGTAGGAACAGTCATAGAAAATATCACGGTTGAACATTCTATCGTGAGAACAAATGTTTCACATCAAGGTAATTCATACTTCAATTGTTACAAAAAAAAATGAGTGAGTTAAACAGGCTAGTCTTCGATAGTTTAAGCCTGTTATTCAATTAAATTAAAAATAAAATCCTTTAATGTGTTTCCTAAAGAAAATGCTGTACAGATGTAGATTGCTGGTATCCTGCCAAAGCCTGCCCCACCTGTACTATAATAACTTTGCTTCTTTTTTCACTGTGGTGTGATATACATTTGAAACGCTGATCTGTAAGTGCTTTGAATTATAGTTCATTCATACATAGGAACAGTGGTTCACTGCCGAATAATTTCTCCCTTATTTTCAACAATACCTGGATGAAAAAACCTGCATCCCTGGATCACCAGAGCACAGTTGAGTACCCGTTCCTCTTTGATTAATTATCACCTGATGAATTTGCAGACCACAGTGCTCCGCACCATTCCGGTTCCTTATGATGAATTCCCTCTCATTAAAGAAGTTGAAATGCCATCAATTTGAACATACATAGATGTTTGGCCCCACCCTGTATGTAGATCCCTGAGTACAGGGCCATTTGTTCTTTCCATGTTTACACACACATGTGACTTGTTCACGTTTGTTTGTGTGATCACTCTCCAGAGAGTAAGAGAATTTTATGGATGTATATGTAGATGAACTATCAAAAACAGGCAACATACAATTTTTTTACTGAATTCTATGGGCCACATCCACAAATGCAAAGTGAGCCGAAAGTCTAACTTTAAAACTTTTAGTATTCAGAAAGGGAATATACTACTCGTAAATGCCCTTTGTGAATACCGAGAGCCTCATTTATGAAAAGTGACGCATCACTGCGAGAAAACAGCGATGTGTTACTTTTTATTGTGCACTACTTGCGACACCAATGATGCTTCATATTTACAGTATGGCGCATCATGTTGCAAGGAGTTACAGATACGTCAGTATTTCTGACGTATCTGTAGGCACTAAAATGATGCATTGCTGGAGTGTGTCACAAAAGTGATGCAACTCTAGCAATGGGTCATTACACAATAGCAAGTCCCATGTGAAAGGTGCCTGTGTCGGTCTTACGCCTGCCACCAGGCAGGCGTAAGATATTGACAAATTTGTGTCCTTGAAGTGGCGCAGTGAAATTTTATAGATTTCACTGCATCACTTCTATGACCCTTTCTTGCGTCGGAACGTCCCCCCTGCATACATTATACCTGGTGCAGGTATAATGTGGTGCAGGGGTTTACAAAGTGACGCATCTACCTAGACGCGTCAATTTGTAACTATGATGCAACAAGGCGCATTTTTTATGCCGCCGGTGAGCCCTTGCGTCAGCGACGCAAAAGTGACGCAAGGGCTCATAAATAAGAGTACACTCTTGTATTACTTTCGTTTTCCTTTCTATTTGCACACTTAACAATATAGTTCATAGGAGGTATATGCTACAATAGGTTTTATTCTAGTCCTTTGAATTCTATTTTGTTTTTTGAACAGTATAGCAAGGGGGATTGGATCCAGTTAGGACTTTAAATAATTCCCTCCGACCCTCGTATTTGTATTTGTAAAATTCTACTCTCTGGTTTTTTAACACACAGGGTTGGCGCACCTCACCTAAAGTGAATGAGCTATATGAAACTCAGGTATTTACCCTTCTCTAGCGGTTCATATACTTCTCCCCAACAACAACTTGGTCTAGTTCTCACACCGCCCATCTTGTTTTCATCTTCCAGAT
The DNA here is from genome assembly GCF_964263255.1 of Lissotriton vulgaris. Lineage (NCBI taxonomy): Eukaryota > Metazoa > Chordata > Amphibia > Caudata > Salamandridae > Lissotriton > Lissotriton vulgaris. Next base: position 1,000,376,842 of record NC_141695.1, on the reverse strand, counting down.
GTCCCCCACTCCCTTGGTCCTGACGAGACCCCTTACCCACAGTCGAGTCGAAACACTGTCGACGCTTTATGGAAGCGAACCACATAGACAGAGCTTATAATTGTACATAGTCGCTGAAACATTCTGTTATACTTATCATTGAATTGTCGCTTTCCTTGAGAATACATTTTTGGGAAACCTTGTAAATATTTTTCACTTGATGTCACTAAAATGTTTGGTTCTTTGGTTCTTCAAATACACTAGGGATACTTCGCATTGTTTGAAACCTATTGTGTACAATCTATTTTTTTTTTTAATTTTTGGAAGACCTTTATTGATAAGAGGTTACACTTACCATCAAGCGCACAGCCCGAAGGCTCAGAAATGTATTACATATCAATAAGGCAAGTCCGTCAGGATCCATTACAGAAGCAGTGCGGTCTAATTTTCAAATTAAATCTGGAGGATAAGTGGCATCAGGATATCAAAAAGCAACACATCGGTTCCGGGCACATGAAATCAGGAGAAAACAGTATACAATGCAAAACATCCCCAGAACCACATCTCGCCACAATTGAGAATTATCATAGAGAGCACAATTCGGGAAGCATAGCGAACAGCAAGCAATTATCAAAACGCAGTGTCCATCCGCAAGAACCAAGGGTCTATAACCAGATCGAGAAATGACACTATATGTAAAAATCCCCAATCGCGCAGAACCCCCAATCCCAAGAAAGAGAGAGATATATAAAAGAAGAAGAAAATAGAAAAGAAGAAGAAGATAGAGGGCCATAGAGACACAGAGTTACACAAAACACGTCCCATCCCTCAACCCCCCACCCTGCATACCAGCGGAAGGCCACGGCCCACCCCCCCCATAGGCATGCCTGTCGCCCCAAGAAACCCCAAAAGCGGGAAGAACGGAGGAGGGCCATAGCACCAGCCCCTTGTACACCCCCAACCTCAGAAGCAAGGGCCCACTTAAAAGAAACGTGGGCGCCGACATACAATCACCCCAACCACCCATGGTCTCTAGTGCAATCAATAATCCGCTTCGGCATCAAGGTCACAAAGTAGTGTCGTGAATAGGCAATAGTCAGCCCTGGCCAGTACGAAGAAAGGTCAACAATGTACCCCACATGCACACAGGTGATGGCAACAGATCCGCAGTACCAGAAGGGGCAATCTTGGTTCGAGCCAAAGACCAGAGTAAGGACTCAGGAGTGTCCCTCCGAGACAGAACCACAATCCGCACAAAGGCAGGGCGTTGGCCATCAGGCAAGTAGGCAGTTGTGACGGGGAGGCGGGTCAGGAGGATGACAATGTTATACGCGCAGACGGATGGTCTGCTCTACCGTTGACCCCCCTTTCTGTCGTCCTCATACAGACTGGTGCCACCACTGCGGGACCTGAAGATTGGTGGTCGGCTGTCCCACGGACCCCCCCTGCCGTGCCTACACTGTCTGAGGAAGCTGGTCTGCAGGACTGGGGCACGAAGGAGACCGATAGTGTATGGCACTATGCTCCAATAGAAGAACACGGTCCCTTTAACTGTGGACTGCGAGACGGCGTAACCACGCCCCCTGCCAGCGTCGAGGAGTCAAATGCCGGAAGGGAGAAGGAGACGACGGACGGCGTTTCCCTGGAGGCGGCAGGAGTGTTGGAGTGGAGACGGAGAGAGGCGGAGGCGAGTTACGAAGGTGGAGGAGGAGCGTGTGGAAGGAGCCCAGCTGAGAGCGACAAGCCAGGAGGCCACCGATTCGGCGCTTCGCCCTGCCACGGTCCCACGGGAGGAACGTGGCTGGACAAGGTACGGGGTTCTGTGGCTGGCTGGGTGGGGAGGAGCGACCCGAGCAAGCCGAGAGACCTAGTGTAAAATAGTGTACAGTCTGTTGATTCCCCTACTCCCCTCACGAGCACAACGAACGGCTGTAGTTAAAAAGAGCACTTGGTTTCCCTCACTCCCCGGGCCCTGGCAAATCGTGTACGGACGTACCAGTGATTGTGCCTTTCTTCTCTTTCTTTCTGGGACGCCTCCGGACGAGTCTACACTACCGTGACAACTCCTCCTGTCTTTCCGAAACAACGCGTGGGTCAAGATAAAGGACAGCATTCTGGAGTATTCCGGATTTACGAGAGGTGTCAGGACGGAGACCTCGGACTTTGCCAAATTACGTGTAACTTCTAAGAGGCGCAAAGCGTACTTAAAAATAAAACCATCTTTAAGAGCTCTTTTCCCTGACTCTGCCTCGTTAGACCACACTTCCCTGAGTCCTGACCCCTCCCCCTCGGGTTTGCAAGCACCTGCCCCTTTACAACTGGTGTCAGAAGTGGGATTAACATCCCAGTCCAGCTGTGATTCCGAGATGGACGCCCTATTGCAGCATTTAATAAAGGGGCAGGAAAAACTAGAATGGGCTGTGGAACGCCAGATGACCTCGGCCCAAGCGGACAGAGACCTCTTCAAGAACACTATAGCGGCTCAGATGGATAGTATGCAGAAAACCATGATCCCTCCCACAGGGGCGGTAACCCTGGAGAGCAGGGGCCATGGACCAAGCCCGTCCGGTATCTCACTGCAAAAATACGTACATGGTGAAGACCCGGACGCCTTTTTGATGAATTTCGAGCGGGCTGCCAGAGCGCTGGGGTGGCCAGAGGAGAAGTGGCCCTTCTTCCTAGCCCCGCTCTTAACTGGGGAAGCCCAGTTCGCCTATCAAGTGGCGAATCCGGCTGGGAACGCCACGTATGCTGTGATAAAGAATGTGATCCTTGATCATCTGGGGCTTGATTCAGAAGCCTACCGCCTCCGGTTCCGCAAAGAGAAAGGGGTACCGGGAGAAAATCCAAAGACCCTCTTCTTCCGCTTGAAGATGATGGCGGACAAGTGGCTGAAGGCGGGTACCAGTACCAAAGAAGAGATCTTGGCCCAGATATATCTGGAGCAGTTTATGGAGGCACTCCCCTACGGTTCCCAGAGGTGGCTGAGGCAACACTCCGGACTTACGGTAGAACAGGCGATCGAGATGGCCGCCAACTATGCCCGAGCACAACCCCGGGGCATGGGGTGGGAAACGGAGAAGGCCTCCAAACAACAGTCCTTGGTGAAAAGCGACAAGAAGACAAAACCGGCTCTTGAGCCATTCAGGCCCCGGCCTCTTCGGATGGAGCCTCCGGTTCCACGTGGTCCCCAATGTTTCGAGTGTGGCGAATGGGGCCACATCGCTCGCCTGTGCCCCAGGAGACGACCTCCCGAGGAACCTATGGAGGTGGGGTACCTACCGAAGGCTGTCCTCTATTCCTCGGAGTTAGGAACCTCATTTCATGTAAGTATGAGGGTAAACGGGGTTTGTATTAAAGCCCTCCTGGACTCCGGGTGTAGGCAGTCAGTGGTACAAGAGAAATATGTCCTGCCCCACCAATACGACCAAGATGCCATAGTACACATAAGGTGTGTGCACGGGGACGTCAGACCATATCCAGTGGCCCAGGTGTCCGTTGCTGTTGACAACCACCCGGATCGCTCCGTGAGGGTGGGAGTACTAAAAACACTACCAGAAGAAATGATCATGGGAGTGGACAACCCGGGCTTCTTAGAGCTCTTCAGAAGAACCGTATATGACGTACCCCTGCCAAAACAGACAGCACATTCAACTCTACTCACGGAGGAACCTTGGGTCCTAGATCGCAGTTTCCGCTTTGCACAAGCAGAAGACCGGACCCTCTTCAATGCATGGGAAATGGCCCAGACGTCCCAGGAAGATTCCAGCATATCCTACCCTAGATTTGTGATAAAACGGGAGCTCCTGTACCGAGAGGCAGCGAGTGGAAAGGAGTTGCAACTATTGGTTCCTACGTCCTTCCGAGAGCAGGTGCTTTTCTTTGCACACGCGCATCTGACGGCAGGTCATGCGGGCAAAGAGAAGACGACAGAGAGCATAATCAGGCATTTCTACTGGCCTGGGATATACCGGGACGTGCAAGAATATTGTCGTAAATGCGAGATCTGCCAGAAAAAGAACACCCACAAACCCCCGGCAGCCCCACTACAACCCATGCCTATAATCGGGGTACCCTTCGAGCGTGTAGGGATGGATCTAATAGGGCCCCTCCCAAAGACCCCCCGAGGACACTTATACGCCCTTGTAATAGTGGATTATGCGACCAGGTATATTGAGGCGTTCCCCCTGAAGTCCCCCACTACCGCCAATGTGGCAGAAAAGTTCGTGGAACTGTTTTCTAGGGTGGGATTCCCGAAGGAGGTAGTTACCGATCAGGGAACTCCCTTTACTTCCCGCCTCATGAAAGAAATCTGTAAATCGTTAGGAATCCATCACCTAAAAACGTCGGTCTACCACCCTCAGACCGATGGCCTCGTGGAGAGGTACAATCAGAGCCTCAAAAACACCTTAAAGAAAATGCTGACCTCAGAAGGCCCGGCCTGGGACCGGTTACTGCCGTTAGCCCTGTACGTACTCAGAGCCCAAAAACAGAGCAGCCTGGGTCATTCGGCTTTCGAGCTGCTATATGGACGGATACCCAGGACCTTGCTGGAGATTACGAAAGATGCGTGGGAAGGGCAAGAAGAAACAGAAAAAAATACCCCCTTGGAATACACAGCACAACTGAGGTCCAAGCTGGGGAAACTACGCAGTCTGGCGTATACCAACCTCGAACAAAAACAGAAACGACAAAAGAAGAACTATGACCGAGGGACCCGGCTCCGAAAGATGAGAGTAGGTGATTGGGCTTTAGTGCTTTTGCCCTCTGTCACGAAGAAAACCGAGTGGGAAGGCCCTTATGAAGTAGTGGACACCATAGGTGAGACCACCTATCGGCTACGACTCTCCCCAGCAAAAACCCAGACCTACCACATCAATATCCTGAAAAAGTGGATCGGTCCCCCTCCTCAGAGGGTTCACTTAACTATCCCGAATAAACAAACGGAAGACAACACCATACGTCACCTAGTCATCAATCCGGAACTGTCGGACAGCCAACTACGGGAGCTACATGCCGCCTTGACCCCCTTCAGGGCAGTCTTTTCAGATTTACCAGGGAAAACCACCTTGGTAGAACATAGGATTGAGACGATTCCAGGAAAGATCGTGCGACAGCGGCCATACCGGATCCCCGCTGCCAGGAGGGAGGCAGTAAGACAGGAAGTAAGAGACATGTTGGAGTTAGGGGTAGTACAACCGTCAACCAGCAATTGGGCCTCCCCAATTGTCATGGTGCCCAAGCCGGATGGCACTAAGCGCTTTTGCATGGACTTCCGGGCCTTGAACTCAATATCCTCTTTTGACGCTTACCCCATCCCCCGGGTGGATGAATTAATCGAGAAGCTCGGGGAAGCTGTTTTCATCACCACCATCGATCTGACAAAGGGGTACTGGCAGGTACCCCTTCGAATGGAAGACCAGAAGAAGACTGCCTTCATCACGGACGAAGGACTGTTTGAGTTCAAGGTACTCCCCTTTGGGCTTCATGGCGCCCCCGCCACCTTTCAGCGGTTAATGAATAACATCCTAAAGCCTTTCCCTACCTTTTGCTCTGCCTACCTAGACGACATAGTCGTCCATAGCAAAACCTGGAACGAACATCTACGACACCTACAGGCCATCCTCAGGGCCCTGCAGGAAGCCGGCCTCCACATCAACGCGAGGAAGTCCCGGGCGGCTTTCACCAGAGTCAAGTATCTGGGGTATGTGTTGGGCGAAGGAACCATCGCTCCACAAAACGAGAAAGTCCGAGCCATTAGAGACACTGGTTTTCCCACCAACAAAAGGGAGTTGCGCGCATTCCTGGGTCTGATCGGGTATTACCGGAGATTCATCCCCAGATTCGCAGAACTGGCCACTCCTTTGACGAACCTCCTTCGCAAAGACGTGAAGGCTAGGGAGATCCAGAATGCCCCAAAGGAGGCCTTGGAGGCCTTTTCATCGTTAAAGGAAGCAATCACATCGGCCCCCGTTCTGATGTCCCCAGACTTTAACAAAGCCTTCATACTCGCCACCGATGCCTCGGAAACCGGCATTGGGGCTGTACTGTCTCAGGCGGACGGGGAAGGAGTGGAGCACCCTATCTTGTTTACGAGTAGAAAGCTATACCCGAGGGAACAGAAGTACTCCACGGTGGAACGGGAATGCCTCGCCATTAAGTGGGCGGTAGAAAAGCTGCAATATTATTTGGAGGGCCGTCCCTTTGTCCTTCACACGGACCATGCCCCGCTGAGGTGGATGTATCGCAACCGTACTCTCAATCAAAGGGTCCTCAGGTGGTTTCTGTCCCTCCAACCCTATTCCTTTACCGTTGTCCACAAGAAGGGTACTGACAACGGGAACGCGGACTACCTGTCCAGGGTCCTTCCTCTCCCCGATCGGGAGAGTCCAGGAGGGGAGGTGTGTGACGGGGAGGCGGGTCAGGAGGATGACAATGTTATACGCGCAGACGGATGGTCTGCTCTACCGTTGACCCCCCTTTCTGTCGTCCTCATACAGACTGGTGCCACCACTGCGGGACCTGAAGATTGGTGGTCGGCTGTCCCACGGACCCCCCCTGCCGTGCCTACACTGTCTGAGGAAGCTGGTCTGCAGGACTGGGGCACGAAGGAGACCGATAGTGTATGGCACTATGCTCCAATAGAAGAACACGGTCCCTTTAACTGTGGACTGCGAGACGGCGTAACCACGCCCCCTGCCAGCGTCGAGGAGTCAAATGCCGGAAGGGAGAAGGAGACGACGGACGGCGTTTCCCTGGAGGCGGCAGGAGTGTTGGAGTGGAGACGGAGAGAGGCGGAGGCGAGTTACGAAGGTGGAGGAGGAGCGTGTGGAAGGAGCCCAGCTGAGAGCGACAAGCCAGGAGGCCACCGATTCGGCGCTTCGCCCTGCCACGGTCCCACGGGAGGAACGTGGCTGGACAAGGTACGGGGTTCTGTGGCTGGCTGGGTGGGGAGGAGCGACCCGAGCAAGCCGAGAGACCTAGTGTAAAATAGTGTACAGTCTGTTGATTCCCCTACTCCCCTCACGAGCACAACGAACGGCTGTAGTTAAAAAGAGCACTTGGTTTCCCTCACTCCCCGGGCCCTGGCAAATCGTGTACGGACGTACCAGTGATTGTGCCTTTCTTCTCTTTCTTTCTGGGACGCCTCCGGACGAGTCTACACTACCGTGACAACTCCTCCTGTCTTTCCGAAACAACGCGTGGGTCAAGATAAAGGACAGCATTCTGGAGTATTCCGGATTTACGAGAGGTGTCAGGACGGAGACCTCGGACTTTGCCAAATTACGTGTAACTTCTAAGAGGCGCAAAGCGTACTTAAAAATAAAACCATCTTTAAGAGCTCTTTTCCCTGACTCTGCCTCGTTAGACCACACTTCCCTGAGTCCTGACCCCTCCCCCTCGGGTTTGCAAGCACCTGCCCCTTTACAGCAGTCAACAGGAAGGAAAATGGAGGAGCAAAACCGCTGGTCTTGTCTTTGCGCTCCCCGGTCCCATCAACATACATCCTGCGCACCTGGGAGACCTCAGCTGCAGCAACCGGGGAGAAATCGGGCTCGCGTTCCACAATGCACATTACTGTATTCAATTGATCCACAGCAGGAGAGATGGGGAGCTGCGAGATGTGTGCAGCCGCCCGCAGGTCTTGCAATTCAGTGTGCCAGTCTCGGAGGGCCAGCCAAACATCCATTAACGTAGGCGCCATGTTTGCACTTCCAGCGCCCAAGGACCTCAAGCCACACACGCCAAAGAAATTCCGTTCCCCCGGCGGCCCGGCAGCAGCAAGCAGTTCGCGGTGTATCAAGAAGCAGAGATGAGGCACACGCAAGCTCCCATGAATGCGCAGCGCTACACGCCTCTCACCACAGTGCGAGCAGAGTCCGGTCGAGGCAAGCTATTCTGCCGTCCTATCATCTGCTCAAAGTCGCCGGCACCAGCAGGGTGTTTACGCCGCGGTAGTCAGTGTTGCGTCGTGGCGAGGATTTCAGGAGAGTGGTTTCAATTTCACCACTCGGGCCGCCGGGTAGCCATGGACGATGGAGGCCGGTGTTTACGCTGTGCGGGGCGGCTGCATCGCCACGCGAGGTCCCAGCTCGCACCGGAGGAAAGGCCGAAAACTTGCAGACGGTAGTGCTTGGCCGTCAGAGGCCGTGCGAAGGTCGGAGTAACGCGGTCGGGCTCCGCCGCGGTTCCGCTACACTGGGCCGTTGCTGGGGTGCAGGATCACTGCCAGGATAGCATCGGAGGTGAGGGCCAGCTGCGGAGCCGGGCTTCTATGCGGCCATTTTGGCTGCCGTCTTGGCTCCTCCTGGTATTGTGTACAATCTAAATGTTATTTACTTCTTTTGAAAAAAATACTAATTCAAATATGATATGAACCCTGGTGTCATGAGCTTTATCTCTCTCTCTAACATTCCCCCAAAACCTTCAACTGATATTGCTATTAGGCTTTGTACTGACTAAAGAACATACATATATTGTCTCACTGGAATAGTTGTTTTCTATGTAAAGTGTTTCCCGCTTCCAGCAGAAGCTGGCATTGCTCCTCCACGTTGAGAACAGTCTTAAATGCTGCAGGAGCAATATCATCTCTTTTCTTAAAAAGACCACTCCCAGCTGACAGGAGCAGTTTCCTGCTCCTGTCCACTGAGCAGAGTTACTGTTTATCCCACCAAGCAAGAACAAATAGATATGTCCCGGAGGTGGGTACCCCGGGACATAGGCAACCGACCCTGGGGGGTGAAGTCCTCAGGGCCAGTATTGGCTCCAGGAGGGTGGGCGCGTGGCCGATGATAATACTTCAGTTGAGCAGACATTTTTGGCAAAATCAGGGACTCTTCTGGGATAGATTGAGGTTTCATTCTGGCCCTGGTGCTCATTTCAGATAAATTAAACCTCATCAGGAAGCACTTACAAATATAAATATAGCAGGTGCCCCAGTTGAAGCTTCACTTCAGCAAAGCACAAACGTTCATTCCTTCTTGGGCTTAATGAATGCAAATAAAATGTGTTTCTTCAAGTATTCCATGTTGAAAAACAATCTTGCATTGTTGATCTAATGGAGCACAGTCTGATCTGTGGTGGCTGTGAGAAGTGATTGTCATCTCCTGGTGACAGTATAGTCAATGATTCTCCCTTTTAAATACCCTAAGAATGCAAATGTCCAAAATCCATAGTGCCACTCACATACACACTCACAGACACACACAGGCACTCACACACCCACTCACAGACACACACAGGCACTAACACACCCACTTATAGACCCACACAGCCACACGCACTCACCGACCCATACCGTCACTCAGAAATCCAATCACAGAACCACATAGGCACATACACACTCACTCACAGAGCCACTCAAAGACCCACACAGGCACTCACACCCACTCACAGACTCATAGACACACACAGGCATTACACACACCCACTCACAGACCCTTAGCACCCCTAACACACCCACTCACAGACACACACAGGCACTCATGCAGTCACTCACAGACCCACACAGCCACTCACACACCCACTCACACAGTGGCACCATGTCATGAGCGCTGTAATATTTGAGGTCATAAGCAGTGTAGTGCAGGGGTGTAAGTTATAGTTAGCTGAGTTAACTATAATTGCTGAATTTCACTGGTTTTGTATGAATGAAATATGAGCCTAACTATAACATCCCTGTAACCTTTGTTTTTTTCAGTGAATTTCGAAGGTTTTTTTAAATTGATTCCCAACTATAACATCCCTTTAACCTTTGGTTGGTTTTGTTAGTGAATTTCTAAGGTTTTTTCAATGTCATCTACTAACTATAACGTCTCTGTAACCTTTGTCTTTTTCAGCAAAAAAAACCCCACTATATATACTATCATCTGGATTACGAGCACAGGCAGATATTCGCATTTGCTAAGAAATATGACAGTTTGAAAGCAAACAGGAAAATAATACCCAGTGTAACTACAACAATGTGTCCTGTTGGTAATGAAGCCCCTGAGACTTCGTCACGCACAGAGTTAAGTTCAAATGTCGACAGTGAATCTGACAATGACCAGCAGAGGGCGCAGCGATTGGGGTTTTGCAAATTCACCTTGGCTCAGGAAATAGACTGTGTGCGCCAAGATCGAAAACAGACCTTGCGTTCTGGTGCGCGGAGTGCAAATACAAACAGAGCGCCAACCGAAAATGTAGCACAAGGAGGCGATGCAACAGACAGTGGAAATACCAGTACCAAGCCTCCGATCAGAAAAAACAGAAAACAATGGAAACGCAAGTAAGTCTTTTGCATGATGATGCTCAAACTGTTGTTAACCGTAGTGATATAAAGCTCAGTGGTAAAGAAACCAATATCTTGGCACTGGGGCTCTCATACAGTGCTAAAAGCAATTTTGATTATGCCAGTACCAAGATTGACCTTTATGAGTATGTACGGAAGCTCAAACTCCGCAAATACCATTCAGTGCACAAATCAACTAAAACAATACCACCGGCTGTGCCAATCTTGAACTCACTTCCATTGACAGCAGGATATTCTATTATATTGCAGGAACTATTACAGATGCAAAATGAGACTTCAGTACCATCCTCTAGTTCAGACATGGGGCTTAGAGTCATTACAGCTCCTACTGAATTCAAACCGAAATCCACCGTTTGCCCTTTAATGTTGAAGGACAACATTGGCATGTTTCATGAATACGTCTCTTTGGAGCTTAATGCATTATGTGTAAAACAGACCAAAATCACCAAAAGACATAACTATTGTGACTTTTCCTATCACCAGCTGATCAAGAAACTGCAAAGTAATGCTAACATCATCATCAGCCAGTCGGATAGGGGCGGAAATGTGGTGCTTTGGCCAAGGCAAATGTTCATGGAAGAAGCCCTTGACCAATTGAACGATAGAGAATGTTATAAGAGAACGAACATGAGTGACGTTAAGCAGGCTTTGAATTTGCTTTATACAAAGCTTGTGGCATGGAGGAGTATGGAACTAATAACTATGGACGAGTTTAAATTTCTCAAAAAAGAACATCCGGTGATGCCCGTAGTTTATTTTATTCCCAAGATTCACAAGAGCAGTGCAAAACCTCCAGGCCACCCAATCATTTCGGCCTGCAATAGCATCATGGAAAATGTAAGCAAGTATGTGGATTTTTTTCTTCAGGACCATGTCAAAAAACTACAATCCTTTGTCCTTGATACGGGGGACCTACTAAATAAATTAGCAGGTGTTGCATGGCAACCTGGATATTTACTTATCTCCTTAGATGTATCCTCCCTGTATACTAGTATTCATCACAGGGATGGATTGAAAGCTGTACAACACTATCTGAACTTGAGACCAACCTGTTTTTATGAACATAACAAAATTGTACTGTCAATGATTAACCTTTGTCTGGAAAATAATTTCTTTCTTTTTGCCAACTAGGTGTTCCAACAGGTGAGGGGTGTGGCTATGGGGGCCTGTTTTTCCCCCAGTAACGCCTGTCTCCATATGGGGTACTGGAGGAACAGGTCCTCACACCCAGCTATCCTGATATTTTGTCTACTAAGGTTGTTAAATGGAAGAGATATATTGAGCACCTTTTGATTATTTGGAATGGTTCTGAAAGTGAAGCCTCACAATTCATAAGCAACCTGAACAACAACAAGCTGAACCTGGGTTTCACAAGCCAAATCAGTGCAAACTCAAAATGTTTTTTAGATGTTGAGATCTTCCTCCATCATGGCAAATACGAAACTAGGCTAATCAGGAAGCCTACGGCCGGCAATGCCTTGCTACACGCATCTAGTCACCTCCCTACACATCTAATAAAAAGCATTCCATACAGAGAAATGCTTCGTATTAGAAGAATTTGCAGTACAGATCATGACTGTAGAGAGGCACAGAATGAATGTAGGGCTAGATTTTTGAGGAGAGGCTTTCAACCTGATCTTTTGGACAAGGCCATATGTAAAGCTAATGCATCAGGCAGGCTACAATTACTGGCAGGCAACAAAAACTCGGTCCGTAATGAAGAAATAGAGACCAAACTGATTTTTACTTATAGTTGCCAACATCAAACTATTCTCAAAATTGTAAAAAGGAACTGGGCGCTGATTGCTAGTGATCCCGTATTGGGTAATCAGCTAACACGATCTCCCAGAATTACTTACAAAAGGGCGAGATTGATGAGTAACTGCTTGGTATCTAGTAGCCCAGAAGTCAGGCCAACTAGTTCCTGGATGAATAGCAGCAAAGGGTTCATCAAATGTTCAGTTTGCAAGGCTTGCAGAAATGGGGTGAGCAAAACCGAATATAAGACACCCTTTAGTGAGAAACCTGTCCGTATCCAAAGTAAATTGACATGCAAGACAGAGTACGCGATGTATGTGCTGGAGTGTCCTGTGGCCTGTGCTATGTGGGAAGCACTAAGCTGCAGGTGCACAATCAATCAATCAGAGTGCTTGTAGAGCACACTACTTACTCTTGAGGGTCTCAAGGCGTTGAGGGGAGGGGTGCTTCTACTGCTCAAAGAGCCAGGTCTTGAGGAGTCTTCTGAAGGCGAGTAGGTCTTGGGTCTGCCGTATGCGGGTAGGGAGGGTGTTCCAGGTCTTGGCGGCGAGGTAGGAGAAGGATCTCCCGCCAGAGGTCGTTCGTTGGATGCGGGGGACAGCGGCGAGGGCGAGGCTGGCGGAGCGGAGCTGGCGGGTGGGGGTGTGGAAGCTGAGTCTGCTGTTAAGGAAAGCTGGTCTGGCATTGAGGAGTGGTTTGTGTGCGTGGGTAAGGAGCTTGAAGATGATCCTCTTGTTGACGGGGAGCCAGTGTAGGTCTCTCAGGTGGGGGGTGATGTGGCTGTGGCAGGGGACATCGACGATCAGTCAGGCGGAGGCGTTTTGTATGCGTTGTAGTTGTCGTAGGTGTTTGGCTGGGATTCATGCGTAAAGTGCGTTGCCGCAGTCCAGTCGGCTGCTGACGAGGGCCTGTGTCACCGTTCTCCTTGTTTCGGTCGGGATCCACTTGTAGATCCTGCGGAGCATGCGGAGGGTGTTGTAGCAGGAGGAGGAGATGGCACTGACCTGCTTAGCCATGGAGAGGGAGGAGTCAAGGATGAATCCTAGGTTGCGTGCATGGTCGGTGGGTGTTGGTGCTGTTCCAAATGTGGTCGGCCACCAGGAGTCGCCCCAGGCTGAGGGGATGGGTCAGAGGATGAGTACCTTCGTCTTGTCCGAGTTCAGCTTCAGACGGCTGCTCCTCATCCAGTCAGTGACGGCATTCATTCCCTCATGGAGGTTGGTTTTGGTGGTGAGAGGGTCCTTGGTGAGGGAGAGGATGAGCTGGTTGTCATCGGCGTAGGAGATGATGTTGAGGTCGTGTTGGCGGGCCACTTGTGCGAGGGGGGGCATGTAGATGTTGAACAGCGTCGGGCTGAGGGATGAGCCCTGGGGGACACGGCAGATGATGTCAGTGGATTCGTATTGGAAGGGTGGGAGGCGGATGTTTTGGGTTCTGCCAGAGAGAAAGGACGTGGACCAGTCAAGAACCTTCTCTTGGATTCCGGCTTCTAGGATGCATGTCTTTAGAGTGTGATGGCAGATGTGGTCTGTGGCATCGATGATGGCTGTCTCGGTGCTGTGGTTTCATCTGAATCCGGACTTGGATGGGTCCAAGATGTTGTTGTCTTCCAGGTTGCCGACAAGTTGCCTGTTGACGATTTTCTCAATCACCCTTGCCGGGAACGGGAGCAGGGAGATGGACCTGAAGTTCTGGAGGTCCTTGGGGTCCGCCTTGGGCTTCTTGAGGAGGGCATTGATTTCGGCTTGCTTCCAGCTTTCCGTGAATGTCTCTGTTTCGAAGGAGATGTTGATGACCTTCCGTAGCTGGGGTGCGATGGCTGCGTCTGCTTTGTTGAATACGTGGTGTGGGCACGGGTCTTACGGAGATCCTGAGTGGATGGAGTTCATGACCTTGCGTGTCTCGTCGTCATTGACGTTGGACCAGGAGGTTAGGCAGATGGCGCTGGTGGTGTTCGCAGGGGGGGGTGGAGTCTGGAGTAGTCGGGCAGTTGTGGTGTTGAAGCTGTCATAGATGTCAGCGATCTTGTGGTGGAAGAAGATGGCTAGTGAGTTGCACAGTTCTTGTGAGGATGGGATGTCATTGGCGCTGGGGATGGAGAGTTTAGCACCTATGTGCCATTACCAACCGCGTACCCAGTTGCTAGGCACTTTGAGGAAACCCACAATAAAAGCCCAGCAGATGTAAGATACTTTGTGATCGATACAGTCCCTCCGTTGAGGAAATGTGGTGACCTTGAGGCACTACTGCGCTAGTTAGAAACCAGACATATTATACTCCTCGATTGCAAAGTACCTAATGGGTTAAATGCTAGCGAGAATTGTTTTACTTACCTGTAATTAATTTTTCTTAGAAACTGTACACACTTGCTGCTGCCCCTTCTTTAGACCAAGTAGGTCCCTTCATTTTAATCAGTTTTTGAATATTTCATATTTTATCACTTTTTCAAACTTGGTTTGCACGTTATTTTTGACTGTATTTATTTGCGGATTTTGCATGATTTACGTATAATACTAATGTGTTATTTTGGCACTTGCCCACTTGGGCTATATTCTGGTGTGTCATCAAAAATTACTCATATGAATTTTAAACAATGTGGATGGTCTGAGGGAAATTGAGTTTTATATTGGCTTCAATAGTTCCTACCATCAACCAAAACAAGTCCTAGTTCTCACTGCAATACTTCATAGTGATATATAGACATCAATGGTTGCTCATAAATCACACCAGGGAGTTCCTTAATCTAGGGATACTCGCGACATCTTAATCTATTGCTTTAATAAAAAAGCAGCCTCGCTCTGATCTCGACAATACGAGACAACACAGAACTCACAGACACTTTGAACGGACAAAAAATGTGTGAAGAGCAAGATGGCACCTCACGGGCGCACCACCAATGGGACCCCTGGCTGGTACTCACCAGGATGGCTCTGTTATCATCATTGGTGCCATCAAGCTTTAACGGAAACGTGTCTCAAACCCAAAGTAACAGTGCGTGATGCAGTGAACACAACTTATATGTAACAATAACTGACAAACATTAAACATTTAAACATATAAGATACTGTGCAACTAGGGCGTTACACTTTACTTATGTTCCTTTCTTTGTTGCAAACAGTAAACACTTGAATATAAAAAAGAGGAGTGTGAAGACTACCTATCACTTCACACTCCACTTACAGCCGACATGTTTCATTGCCGTGGTTTAGATCAGGCAATTTCCTCAGGGCCACTCAATTTGAATGCCACTGCTAGAGGCACTGTGCTGCCAACGCTGTAATAAAAACAGACAGAAAATATGGGGTTACCTTCCTGGCCACCTAACTGGAGTGTAAAAATGAGCACTAATGCAGTCTAACGATCATGCTGTCCCAATTACAGGATATTATAATTACCCTTCGTATGGTTTAGCCTCTCATACCAGCCGAGAGGAAAAACACAGGGAAAATGCCCCCAATGGTGAGCGAAATCCTATCTCCCTTCAATGTGGTTACTGCAAAAAAATTAGGGATTAGCCTCATTCATAACGCGATCTTGCCTGTGTTAGCAAAACCTTCCCCTTTGGTTACCAGACCCTCTAATCTCACCGGTGGAGAATACTCGTTCGGCGTCTTCTCATTACTCGAACGCCGAACGAGTGCACAGCTGATCTATTTGTTTCCCGGTGCCGATTTTCACGGTCTCTCATTGGCCGCGATTCCGCCTCCCTGATTGGCTCTGCTCATCACGTGCTCTCCGCAATCCTTGCTTGACCTGCCGATTTTCAAGCTCTCTCATTGGTCAATTCCTGGCTCACCTAGCTAATTCATGTCATTACCGGTCATGATTTAACGGGCCGATTGCTAACCCTTATTAACAGTTCTCAGTGATTATCAAAAGATATGATGTTTCTCGAGGGGCGGAGAACCCTCGTTCTGGTTGGAAACACTATAATTTCACAACATCGTTCGTTCTAAACAGACTATTAACATGCATTTTCCTCCTTCAATTTTCAGGAAAACAAAGCAAGGGGGTATATCTTATATTTAGTAAAGCCATATTCTAGTTGTTCAATATGTCCACAGCTTCTACATTACAGGGAAAGTGTCCCAAAACATACTCGTGTCCTGATTCACGTTAGCCTACTGTGACAATGACGTTTTATGTGGGGGCCATCTTGAAATGGTATGTACATCAGGTTAATGGGAACAGCTATAACGCTGCAATTGGTATTCGTCTCAAACTCTACTCATTCATGTGGTGCAATTTTCATACCTTAATATATATGGACAATCAGATATTAAATGCCACATATATACAGAGGGAGTTATGTTGGTCCCAATAATACATAGTGCTGGAGGCAAAGACCAACCTATGGCTCAATTACTCCGATATTGAATCCCCAGTGTATAGAGACGGAATGATGTCGGTCCCACTGGCCGAGGCTATTTCGGGTACCATGTATTTCATTTTCTACTTAGACATAACACAGTACTAATAGATCAAATTAATGTCTAGTGCTCAGGGGCTGGTAAGAGGATCCAGCAACAAACTGGGCCAAGGAGCAATTACGTCATTTTTTGCTTAGACATAACAAATGGATCAAATTAATGTCTACTAATCAGGGGCTGTTAGGAGGGTTTAGCAACCAACTGGGCCAAGGAGCATCCACGTCGTTTGTATCAGCGTAGCTTGTTCCACTCCAGAAGTTCATTTAGTTCCCTCTGCTCGCTTTGTTCTTGGTATATCCAGCGTGCCTCCTTGGTAATCAGACGTCTCTCAATGGTCTGGGTGTCACCCATCACTCTCTCTAATACCACCCACGTAAAGGTGTGTTTGTTGCGGTGGCAGTGCTGCACTAACTTGGTGGTCAATTTTCCGAGCCTGATTGTACTAACATGTTCCTGGATCCGCAGTTTGATTTTGCGTGTAGTGAGCCCTATATACTCCAACCCACATTCACATCTCAGTCTATACACAACATTAGAAGTGTTGCAATCACTGAAGTGGTTCAGTGTCCAAGTCATGCCAGATTGTAGTGTCACTGTGGTGGCTTTTTTTGTCATTGGGCACACAGAGCAATTTCCACAAGGGAAATGTCCATTTGGAATGGTTTTCGTTTCTGTCTCAACTCTCACATCAGTCCTGGTGTGGACTAACTTGTCCTTCAAATTACTAGCTCTGCTGAAGGCAAAGCGCGGGGGGCATCTTAAAGTTTCCAGTGGAAAGTAAGGACCAGTGCTTCCTGATGGATTGGCGAATCTTAGTGGCCATGGGGTCAAAAGTCATGACCACTGGTAGACAGTCCCTTCTTTCCTTTATTTGCGTCTCCAGCAGGGCCGCCCTCGGTGTATTTAAAGCTCTCTTTTGCGCATGTTTGGTGACTCTTCGCGGATAATCTCTAGCTTCCAATTTCTCACTTAGTGCTCCCGCTTGTTCTTTATATATTTCTGTAGATGAGCAGTTACGCCTGTATCTTAAAAATTGTCCTGCAGGGAGATTATCCCTGAGTGCTCTCGGGTGGTATGACTGATATGAGAGTAATGAATTCCTATCAGTAGGTTTTTGGTGAACGCTCATGCGGAATCCTCCATCCACTGCTTCGATATCTAAATCAAGATAAACTGCACTGGTGTGATGGTAATTCCAGGTGAAGCGGAGGCTCGTATCCTGTGTATTCAACCAATTCAGAAACTGGAGGAGGGATGATTCATCCCCGGTCCACAGGAGGAGCACATCATCTATATATCGCCTCCAAAGGCGGATATGATCTTTGAAGGGATTACTCTCAACTTCGATGATGTGCTCCTCAAATTGGCCAACATAAATACAGGCCAAGCTGGGAGCCATTGTGGCTCCCATCGATGTTCCGGTCACTTGAAGGAACAGATCGTTCTTATAACTGAAGAAATTGCGCGTAAGCGCCAATTCAACGCATTGCATGACAAAGCTCTGGGGGGCATCATAAAACCATTCCTGTTTGGCTAGTGCCCTCGCTGTTGCCACTAATGCAGCATCTTGTGGGATACACGAGTAAAGCGACTCAATATCGATGGTTACAATGTATTCTGTGCCAGGATCAAAATTCATATCTGCCAGGATATTTAGAATGGCCATTGTGTCCTTGACATAGGATTTTTGGGTTATCACAGATTCGCGTAGAAAATAATCGGCGAACTGTGATAAAGGTTCCAATATGGATTGAATTCCGGATACAATGGGCCGACCCGGCGGGGGCCGGGCCGGCTTGTGTATCTTCGGAAGGATGTAGAAGGCGGGGGTCCTAGGGTTGGTGTTTATAAGGAACTCCGCCTCCTTCACATTTATCCACTGTTTCTCTTTGGCTCCGCCAACAAGTTCTTTTATTGTTGTCATCAATTCAGGCGTCTGGTCTTTCTTTATAGGTTGATAATTAGCTCTCATGTTGAGTAGGCGCCGTGCTTCAGCGTCATAGTCACTGGTATTTAGTATGACGATGGCTCCGCCTTTATCCGCACTTTTTATTGTTATGTTATTGTTGTTCTGCAGCGATCTCATAGCCTCCCAGTCTGCTTTCGTCATGTCCTTGAAGCCATTTGTTTTCATATCTCCTTCAATTCTGCCAATTTCCTCTAGGACTTTGGTCTCGAAAACAGCGACCTCTGGTCCAACTGTGCCACTTGCAGGGCAGAAAGTGTAAGGCTTTCTTAAGTTGGTATTGTATCCAGTGCTTTCCTCACATGGTTGTTTCGCGAAAAACTTCTTTAACTTTATTTTTCGCATCATCTCATGGAACTCAGCGCGGCATTTGAAAGCATCATGGTCGGGCATAGGAACAAATCCTAGCCCTTTTTTGAGCACTTTTTCCTCGTCGTCAGTTAACTGGTGATCAGATAGATTGACTACGATGCTGTTTATACTGGTCGTCTTCCTCTGCTCCGTGTCTGGCGCGGGGAGAATGTTTGCCATTGTTGCGGTGGTCGATTGCCTCGGTTTTCCCCTCTGCCCAGTTGTTGCTTCTGTTGTCCCGGACCTTTGTTGGTTGCTTGACCTTGTTCTAAAAAATTCCGCAACAGTGCACTCAAGTCAGTGTTTGGGTTATAGACCTCAGGTTGGTTAAATCTCACTCTACTAGCACGTTGTGCTGGCTCAGGTTCCTCCTCACTGGACGTATTGTCGAATGACCAGTTTGTAGGTGTTCTTCGTTGTTGTTGGAATCTGGCACCTCTACCCCTTCTGCCCCCTCCAAATTGTTGTTGTTGTTGCTCTGGGGCAGATTGGTAGTATGAGTCGTTGATATATGGAAAGGCCCACTCGTGTGTGTAACGTTGTAAGTTACGTTGTAGCCCCCTGATTTTCTGATTGATCATGTATTGTTTATATTCATCAAGGTCGTCTTTGATCTTTTGTAAATGCTCCTTGGCGTCAGTGAAGCTACTGTCACGACTAATAGCTTCTTCAAGGTCAATGATTTCCTTAAGCACTTCTTCACTCAGTCTCTGTGCCGTGCTGATAATAAGAATTAACCAATCTCTGGTACACTTGTTAGCGATAAAGCTCCAATCTCGTCGGAACTGTTTATCGTCAAGGAAAATACGAGGCTCAATCCTTACTATAAGGCTTGCAGGTGAAGCTCCTGCCTGATAATATTCAGACATAAGAGCCCCATGTAGGGCAATTCTTATATGCTTCTTTTTAAGGTTACTTAACTTCTCCCATTCTTCTCTTACTTTGTTATTACCACTCAACGGATTGTCTTCAAAAAGAGACGGACCAGCCCAAATAGCAGCAATTTGCTCGTCCGTGAAGGCTAGGCAGTTTTTGTCCATTCTAAGGTTACAGACTTATTGACGGTTAGACTGCACAGTAAAAGGTGGATTTGAACCAGGGAACAACAGGTCCCATATATATCATGTAGTAAAAGATCAGAGTTTTTGAAAATAAGGTTGCTATTAACAAACTCTCACGGCTGGGCCGCCGTACAATAGTACCTAACCATCTCTTTATTTATTAATATGAGTTGTTGCGATCAGAATTTTATAGAGTTTTAACAGCATAATTTAGGGTATTTATATCTTTTTTACACATATATATTTATTCATTTATATGTTTTCAATATGCTGCTAAATTTATTTCAATACGTCATGATTAATAATACTTTAAAAGAGCTCTCCGCCTTTTCAACTGTATCATGTGATGAAGGCCCTTTCCGGGCTGAAACGCGTCATGGCAGTTTTGGTGTTGGGCATGCAATAAAGAAAAATCGCACCATCCAGTGGGTTCGCCTTGTCTTTTTGCTACGCTACCTGAAGACGTCCTTTTGCCATAAATTTTTTATTATATATATATATATTTATATATTTATATATATATATATATATATATATATATATATATATATATATATATATATATATATATATATATATATATATATATATATATATATATATTCACTGAAAAAACCATAGGTTATAGACCATATATAGTTAGGAATTAGCTTTTACAAAACCTTGAAAATTCACTGAAAAAAACATAGGTTCGTTCTCCTGAGGCAAAACAGCCGGGAGCAGTTGATTTTAAAACTGTATTTTGTGTATTTTCTGTATTTTACAAGCCTACCTTGACTGCTACTAGCACCTTGCACTTTACCCCTCGAGGGCGCCGTGTAGCGGATCCAGCGCTCACGTGTCACCCTCCACTCCGCTTCCTTCGCGCCTGGCCACGCCCATCTAGAGGCCACGCCCCCTTCCCGCCCTACTTAAAGCGCTGATCCACAAGCGCCCAGTTGGTTCGTTCTCCTGAGGCAAAACAGCCGGGAGCAGTTGATTTTAAAACTGTATTTTGTCTATTTTCTGTATTTTACAAGCCTACCTTGACTGCTACTAGCACCTTGCACTTTACCCCTCGAGGGCGCCGTGTAGCGGATCCAGCGCTCACGTGTCACCCTCCACTCCGCTTCCTTCGCGCCTGGCCACGCCCATCTAGAGGCCACGCCCCCTTCCCGCCCTACTTAAAGCGCTGACCCACAAGCGCCCAGTTGGTTCGTTCTCCTGAGGCAAAACAGCCGGGAGCAGTTGATTTTAAAACTGTATTTTGTGTATTTTCTGTATTTTACAAGCCTACCTTGACTGCTACTAGCACCTTGCACTTTACCCCTCGAGGGCGCCGTGTAGCGGATCCAGCGCTCACGTGTCACCCTCCACTCCGCTTCCTTCGCGCCTGGCCACGCCCATCTAGAGGCCACGCCCCCTTCCCGCCCTAGAGATCTCCTTTTTCAATGTGCAACCCCAGAACGCGCAGCGGACGTGCGCAGCGGGCGCGCCTAAGGCAAGCCCGTCTGCGCCCGTCCGCGGCCGGACGGGGCTAGGGGCAAGTCCCCATGCCAATTTTATGTGCTACTCCTCGGAGGAGCTGACCTCTCTCCAGGGCCATTGGCCACTCTCAGAATCCATCGGTAGGCACATTGCGTCGTTAGATCTCACTCCCTCTTCTACCCTTATACCGCTGCCGCCATTGCCGGCCCCACCGTTGCTTTGCCCCTCCTTATCTGACCCCCCCCCCTCTACTCCTCCGTTATCTGTCATCTTACTCAATACCAGATCTGCCGTTAAACACCACCATGAGCTATCTGTCCTCCTCGACTCGGAGAAGCCGGATCTATTGCTCTTGACCGAGACCTGGTTCTGCGACTCGTCCCTCCCCGTCCTCCTGGCCACCCTCCCCCCTACCTACGTTGCCCTACGCGCTGACCGCCCGGCGGGCAGGACAGGCGGTGGTGTGGCATTGATTGCTCGGGCGGACTTAAATTTTCAAATCCTTTCATCTCCCTCTATCCCCCCCTCTGAATTCCTTGTTGCCCGATCCCTTTATTTCTCTCCCCCATCACTTGCCTCTTGATGTATCGCCCACCCCAGCCCTCGCCCCTATTCCTACCTGCGTTCCAGGACTTACTGGCCACCCTGGTGGTCAACTACGCTTCGGTCCTGGTGCTCGGTGATTTTAATTATTGGCCTTCCGACCCTTCCGAGTGTGCCACTTCGAAAGAATTCACAGAATCTCTTCTCTCTCTGAACTTTGTGTCGCATATTTCGGTTCCCACCCATTCTCATGGTCACATTCTCGACCAGGTATGGTCCCTTAACCTCCCAATTTCCCCGGTGACTGTTTTTCCCTGCCCCTGGTCGGATCATGCCCTCATTTCCTTTTTCATCTTTACTGAACCAGCGCCTAAAATCCCACGCGCCAAAAACACATGGGCCCGAAATTGGATTAGAGTTGACTTTCCCGCTTTGACCTCCCTGCTCCGGAATTCCACCCCGACCCTCGCTGGCCTCTCGTCAAACTCTCAAGCCGAGGTAATTAATGCCTGGCTAGCCAGAGGCTGTGACTCTGAAGCTCCCTTGCGCCGTATCTCCACCCGTCGACCCAAGGATTCAAATAGATGGTTTGATGGCAACTTAAAAAAATTCAAATTGACCGTCCGACAAGCAGAGAGACATTGGAGGAAGGACTACTGTCCTTCATTAAAAACCCTCTATCTCTCTGCACTTGCCAAATATAAAACGGCAATCCTTGATGCCAAAACCGCCTACTTCTCTACCAAAATCACGTCAGCTGAAAACAAGCCCAGGGAGATTTTCAGCATAGTGAATTATCTAGCCTTCTCTGACAGAGCCTCACCCCAAATTCCTCCATCCCAGTCTTTATGTGCCCAACTCAATTCATATTTCCGAGACAAGATTGTTACCATCAAGGCTAACATCCCTCCCCCTTCATCTGCCTTCATCGACCCTCCCCCTCCGACCGTCCCATGTTGTCTTACCTCTATTCCCCCCCTTACCCAGGAAGCTTTCTTGGAGATTCTCCCTAAGGTTAAATCGGGCTCCCCCGCAGATGTCTGTCCTGCACGCATTCTGCAACAAATCTATTCCTTCTGCCCTGAACCCCCCGTCACTTTCCTGAATAACTCTCTGACCCAGGGAGTCGTGACACCTGCACTCAAATCTGCCACCATAGTGCCCATACTGAAGAAGCCTGGCGCGGACCTATCCATCTCAGCCAATTATCGCCCCATTTCCCTACTGCCCTACTTGGCGAAGGTGCTAGAGCGCCACGTCACCGCGGTACTCAGCGCCCACGTAGAGGCAAATGGGGGACTGGCTTCCCGCCAGGCTGGCTTTCGTCCCAGGCACTCGACCGAATCAGTCGTGGTATCGGTCCTAGATAAACTCAGGAAGGGAATGGATCATAACCAACACCAGGCGCTGGTGCTCCTGGATCTCTCCGCCGCTTTTGACACGGTGGACCACAACATCCTCTTGTCCCGTGTCAGGGCGGCCGGAATCCAGGGAACAGCCCTGGTTTGGCTTTCCTCCTTTCTGAGGGACCGTACCCAGGCGGTTCGGCTGGGAGCCTTCACGACCACCTCACTCCCCGTCACCTGTGGTGTCCCCCAGGGCTCTTCCCTCTCTCCTCTACTATTCAACCTTTATATCTCCCCTCTTATTTTCGCTCTTCAGCAGCTGGAGGTCACTGTATTTAATTATGCAGATGACCTCCAGCTCATCTTCGATCTTTCTTCCTCCTCTCTCTCTGTTTCTAATTTTCAGTCCATTATGATTTTCATCAGGGACTGGATGAACCACAACCACCTCAAATTGAACCCGGAGAAGACCGAGTTGGTTCTCACTGGTGGTTCATCCAGTCCCTGGAACCCCCACTTTTGGCCCCCCACTCTTGGTCCCGCCCCAACCCCTTCAGTCACAGTAAAAACACTGGGAGTGAAAATGAACAGTCATCTCACCCTTCACTCCCAAATCAGTTCCGTAGTCTCCTCTTGCTTCCTCACCCTTCGAACAATCCGTACCGTTTCCCGTTTTTTTTCCCCCCAGGCTCTCAAACTGATCATGGCCGCATTGGTAATCTCGCGGCTGGATTATGCCAATGCCCTCTATAATGGCATTCCGGCATACAGTTTACGGAGGCTCCAGGTGGTGCAGAACCACGCGGTCCGACTTATTTACGGTCTCCCACGCTACCATCATTCCTCCCCCCTCCTTAGGGAGCTCCACTGGCTGCCTATCAGGGAGCGTTCCCTTTTCAAGACCGCCTGTATGACCTTCCAGGCCCGGCAAGGCACTGCCCCGGCCTTCATTTCCTCGCTGATAAGCGAATATGTTCCCTCCAGAGAGCTCCGGTCCTCCTCCAAAGCTTTCCTCCAAACCCCACGTTTTAAGCGAAAAAAGTGGGGTGGTGCCAATTTTTCTACCTTGGCCCCCACCTTTTGGAATTCTCTGCCTGATCACCTACGTTTTGCCACCCACTATGCCTCTTTTCGAAAAGACCTCAAAACGTTCCTGTTTAGACAGGCCTTCCCTTCATAAACTCGCTCACCCCTGCAATCCTCAGTAATTCGTACCTTTGTTAGCGCCAAGAAACCGCTCGGTGGACGTTGCGCTCTATAAATGTTTTAAATTAGAAATTAGGTTATAGACCATATATAGTTAGGGATTAGCATTTACAAAACCTTATTTTACTCGCACAAAACCATTGAAATTCGAATATATAGTTAGTTGCACTAACTATATATCGCGCACCCGCAATCCACTGCTGATGATGTCACATATTACATCATTCATGACATGGTCAGTGACATCACTGATGACATCACTGATGACATCATTCAGTGACTGTATGTTTCTGTAAAGTTAAAATATGTTTTACATATTGAAGAGTGAGTGGATGTATAAGTGTCTGGATGAAGGATTTAGTAGGTGCATGACTGACTGTATGAGAGAGTGATTGAATGTGTCTCACTGAGTGCATGGGTTAGTGACTAAACTGTCTTAATTTGTGCATCATTATGTCTGTTGTTCTGTAAACTGCTGCATGTGTTAATCAGTAGCTATATGAGTAACTATATGGGTTATTGATTGGTTGCCCAAGTATTTGTATGGGAGATTGAGTATGTGTGTGGGTGGCTGGGAGGTGTATGACTCTGTGCATAGATGTGTGCGCAGTTGATTCACTAGATGTATGGGTTCAAAAGTGCATGTGGAAACAGCTGTATGGGCAGTTGACTGTGTGCATGAGTGTATTGGTGAGTGAATGGATATCTCAGTGCTACATGTCAAAGTAAGTACATATGTAAAACACAGTACATATGAGAGTTGACATATATAAATAACTGTGCATAAGAGCCAGTGAATGTGTGAGTGGTTGTATGAATCATTGCGAACTTCAATCAAGGATTGTATAAAAGAGCAAATATGTGTTAGTATATGTTGGAATAAGTAAGGTGTGTATAACTGTATAGTTGAAGAAATGGAGGTGTGATTGATTCTTTGCATGACTGACTAAGTGTATGAGTAACTCCATGGATGAGTGACAGTCTGTGAGTATCTGTTTACACTGAGTGTATCTAAGGTTATATTAGAGTCTGAAGAGGTTCATCGTATTATCACATGAATGATGGCATCAGTGATGTCGTCAGTGATGTCATTTGAGATGTCATCAGTGATGTCATCAGTGATGTCATTTGAGATGTCATCAGGGATGTCATCAGTGATGTCACTGACCATGTCATGAATGATGTAATATGTGACATCATCAGCAGTGGATTGCGGGTGCGCGATATATAGTTAGTGCAACTAACTATATATGCGAATTTCAATGGTTTTGTGCGAGTAAAATAAGGTTTTGTAAATGCTAATCCCTAACTATATATGGTCTATATCCTATGGTTTTTTCAGTGAATTTTCAAGGTTTTGTAAATGCTTATTCCTAACTATGGGCCCCATTAGGATGGCGGGCGGGCTTTGCCCACCCGCCCTCCTATCGGACATCGGGACCGCCCGCCCTAAGGGCGGGGGTCCCGCACGCAGCATTAGGATGTGCCCGCCACTGTGGCGGGCACATCCTGTATTTTTAGTATTGTGGCGGGCGGAGCTCTGTGCTCCGCCCACCACAATATTAAAAATGCTGTGCAGCATTTACATAATCAAAGCGGCAGGCACCGCGCGGTGCCTACCGCTTTGAATATGTAAATGCAGGGGGGTACCACAGTGTGGTAAATATAATTTACCGTATACTTTTTTTCCGTATAATGACAAGTAAATGAATAGCTCAATCAAATGAGAGGCAGAGTCCGGGGTGTCTGAGTAATAAAGGATTTAATTCAGGATGGCTCGAGCCATGGAAATCAATTCCATCAATACAAGGGTTCGGGGGTATATGCAATGATGGCAAAAAGATGTCAACGATTTATTAACAGTACATGACATATATAGTATAACGGTGCAATAGCAATGAATACAGTAGGCGTGACAAGTGAATGTGCGTAGCAAAAGGGCGTGTACAAAGGCGTGCACGAAGGTGTGTGCTGGAAACGTCACAGAAAAGTGTCATAAGTGGGTGGATACATAGAAGATTCTGCAGAGTCAGCTGAACTAGTAGAAGAGACAGAAGTCTGGCATGTCAGATCGACCTGTCCCTATAACATGTCTGATATCTGGTATTTGGGGTAGGTGTAATCTGAAGTAAAAGGTCTCTCGGGCAGAGGCTATTCTATACTGAATGCATATGTGTCTAAGTGCAATGCGCGGGGCCATGGGCATACCATGGTAACGGGAGCAATAAATTACATGAGACAGACGAGAAGGCTTGGCCCTTTGCTCTGCAGCCGGGGAGCTGTTTACCTATTTCACTAGACAGGAATGTGTTTTCGAGGAGGCTGAGCTGGCTATACTGATAACTCAAAGGCAAAATACTGTTTGGCAGGCAGGCCAGGCCGAGCCAGGCACCGCTTCGCTTGGCAGGAAGTAAGGCAGAGGTCAGGGATGCATCTCCACGTTGCAGCTTTCGGAGACAGAGACAGAAAGTGGTTCAATAGCAGAAATCAGGGCGTAGCTCTGCAGAGCCAGGAAAACGTGAAAGTGCACCATGTAAAGACGTTGGCAAGGCATAGTTAGGAACGGAATTATCAATCCATTCATGGTGGATCTGATAGAGGACATGTTAGCGTTGGACGCAAATGTATTTGCGTCTTCAGATTTGGTTGCGGAGGGAAATTACATGCACTTTAAACTCGTACATGGAGACGATGGGGTACTCGTTAGGGGACATACTTGACCATAAAAATTTCGATTACCTCATTCCCTCCTTGTCCCCTACGGACCCATTTGGATATATCTATTTTCATGAGACCATCTATCTGTTCATATAACATCATCTGTTCTTCTTTCTTTCTTCGGGAATGGGAACGTGAACTTGAGTGGGGAATACAAGCTGTGGCGCACAAGCCGCAAATCGCTGGCCCACATTGAAGACATAAACAACAACTGAATACTATGGCCAATATAATCCCTAGGAATGACAGTAGCTTCCATCCCCAGGCTGTTATTACACTCCAGAGCCAACCGGACCAAGTCCAGGAGACTGGGTTCTGATGTATCTGATGGGCAATTTCGTGAAGTCTGGTGAGGGCCTTATAGACTGATGGCGCGTTATTAGGAATAAACACGCAACAACTGGATCCGATGACTCTACAAGCTCCGCCCCTATCGGCCAGGATGACGTCAAGGACAAGGCGGTTCTGAAGAACAACAAGTCTCATAGCAGACTGCTCCTCTGTTAAGTTGCCCAAAGCTGAAGTAGTCTCATTCACTACTGCTTCGAGAATTCTGGTCAATTTGCAGATTAGTTTACTATTGGAGACAGTGCCTAAATAAGGAAAGAATCCTTTATTGAAATCTGTATATTGTTCCCATGCGGTTTCAGTCTGATCAACTATTGGAAGATCTCTCTTGTGTCTAACAAGATTGAGGCGGGAATTCCTGTGATAGTCAGATGGGGCTAGAAAAACTGGTGGCAATAGGAATGCAATGAAACAAGTACCATCCCAGTCTAGAGGTAAACGTACATAAGCTGTATGACCACAAATGAAATAGGAATGTCGGGAAGCTCTGAATGTAGACTTGCCTTCATCACTGAATTCGACCACAGTAGTACAGTCACTATGGCCTAGATGTACTGAACCATTCTTTCTGACGCATAATACACCTTTTGCTGGTAAAACTGATATAGATGGCAAGTCTGGACTAGTTTCTGACTGAACATTTAATATCATGAGGTTAAGTGTGAAGTTGCCTAATCCATACACTTCATTTTCTAGATCGGTCCCTGTCATTTGTGGAAGACCTTCTTCGTTTGGGAAACATGCTTTGTTCATGACTGTGTTCAGGTTTCCCCATATCCATTTGCCTTGGGAAACTCTGGATTCAGTGTCTAAAGAGGATATTAAACTAAACCATGCACCACAGGAACCATTATGTGTAAACGGGTAAGGAAAGAGGGGCAGAGCTCCCTTGTAGGTCTGATAGGGAGGGAGTCGGCCACATATCCAACAGTTAGTAGCATTGTTGATCTGGTGTGAATGGTGTAACATACGAATGAATGTATTGTTGCGCAGCGCAAGTCGATAAGACAATTCGTGTGGGGGTAGTTCACTAAACGTGTGCTCTGCAGTATCATTAGAAAAAGAATGTACAATCGGAAAATACATATATAATATCCAACTGATGCAAATTAACGTAAGACTCAGAAAAAACATAATAATCAGGGTGCAGATACATCTACTACGGAGATTCTTGCAATAATGATTTCTTTTCTGGATCTCCTGTCTATCTCTCTCTCTATTGGGGTCTAACTTGTACATGTCAAGAAACTGTCTAACCGCTTCACCCGAGGGGGACTTAAACAATTAAAGTGTCTGACTTACTAGACCTCAACTTCATACGGAACTCCTGCTGAGGAGTTTTCTCTACCAGGGGGAGTTTAGTATCAGTCTCTGGAATGTGACAAGGCTGTGAATCAGTCTTTGGCGGAAGTCCATAAAAGCGTTTTACATGACTCGAGTGGAGCCAGTTTTTTCTTCCTTCGAGTTTCACCGCAGTCCTGGTGGTCAACAAGACGATCTTCGGCTCCTTCCAGCGGGGCTTCAGAGGACTTGACCTGTCGAAGTTGCGCACGACGACTACATCGCCGGGGACCAGCTCATGCGGTTTCACCTCGGAGTTGTCTGGAAAAGCTGCTGCAACCTGTGAACGACATGATTGTAGTGCAGACATCAAGGAAGCAAGGTAATCTGTCAACATAGTACTTTCAACATCAGTAATTTTTCTCAGCATAGGCGTCCCCCACATATTAGGAGGTCTACCGAAGACCACCTCATACGGGGATAGCCCTGTCCTAGAATGGGCTACCATTCTCATATAAAAGAGGGCAACTGGCAAAGCTACTATCCAATCTACTCCTTTCTCTTTACACACCTTGGCAAGACGAGATTTCAGAGTCTGATTATGTCGCTCCACGAGACCTGCTGCCTCGGGATGTCGGACACAGTGGAATTTCCACTGATAACCTAACAGAAGGGAAACCTGCTTCATGAGTTCGGACGAGAATGGCTGACCATTGTCCGAATATACGACGCGGGGCAAACCGTACCGTGGGAAGAATTCACGAACCAACTGCTTGGCAGTGGTCGGAGCAGTGTAATCTGGGACGGGATATGCTTCTGTCCATCGGGATAGGGCACAGACAACTACAAGGACATATTTAAAACCGCTGCATCTGTCCATCTGGATATAATCCATCTGGAGGACTTCAAAAGGATGGTTGGGAGGATGAAATCCACCTCGCTCCACGGGAATACCTTTTCCTGGATTGAACTGACAACAGATCATGCAGGTACGCACTTTCTGTTTTGCTGCTGCTCGTAAATGTTTGTTAAACCAGAGGTTCTGTAAACTGTCTAACATGGCTTTTTCTCCTAAATGTGCTGGGCTATGTGCAGTGTTGATAATTACTTGGACCATAGAGTCGGGGAGAAACCATGTGGTCTTTCCCCTCGTCATCCATCCCTGTTCAGTCTGGACACCTCCTTGTTCAGCCCATTTCTTGATTTCGTCTGGAGTAGCATGTGTCTGTATGTCAATGACATCTTGTGTGGGATCCCTTACTGTCATGCAATGTGTCAGTGATGATACATCAATCTTTGTCATATCAGTCATATGAGTATGAGTCTGTGCTGTATGTTTCGCTGTTCGATCCGCAAAGTCATTACCCTGGGAAATTGTGTCTGTGACCTTTGTATGTGCCTTGCACTTCATGATGGCTATGGCTGTAGGCAGATGTATTGCTTCTAACAGAGCTTGAATGAGGGGACCATGCTGGATTTTGGCTCCGTGAGAGGTCAGAAAACCTCTTTCTTGCCAGAGGACACCGAAGTCGTGTACGACTCCAAATGCATAACGTGAATCTGTGTATATGTTTACTTTAAGGTTCTTGGCTCGTATACAGGCTTGGGTCAGAGCAATGAGCTCTGCTGCTTGAGCTGACAGGGTGTCAATGCGGTGTGTTTCTAAGACTTCAGTTTCAGTGGTCACTGCATATGCGGCCACTAGCTCTCCTGTACTTGTTCTCATACATGAACCATCCACATAAAGTGTCAGGTCTGGATCGGGTAATGCAACATCTGTCAAGTCTTGTCTGGGCTTCGTGATAGTATCAATGACCTCCATGCCGTTATGTGGAGTAGGATCTGTTGTGTTCGATGGTAAAAGTGTAGCAGGATTCAGTGTATTGCAACGTCGGATTTCTATGTGTGGTTGGAATAATGTCAATTCATAACCTGTCAGTTGTGCTATGGTCAAGTGTTGAGTCTGTGTTCTGTTTAGGAGAACTTCCACAGAGTGTGGAACCTGTACTGTCAATTGATGTCCCAATACAATGGAATCACTTTGTCTGATTGCTAGGGCTGTTGCTGCAACTGATTTTAAGCACGCAGGCAAGGCCTGGGCTACTGGATCTAATGTGCTCGAAAAATAAGCACACAGTCTATATTTGTCTGCTTGAACCTGAGTGAGAACCGACAATGCTGTGCCATCGCGTTCTGTGACAAAAAGTGTAAAAGGTTTGCTGTAACATGGTGTTGCTAAAACAGGTGCTTGACATAAGGCTTTCTTCAATTCATCAAAAGCTTGTGTATGTTCCTGAGTCCATGGGAGGACAGCCGAAGACGCTGCCTCTTGTGTTGTCAACTGTATAAGTGGTTTAGCTAGAAATGCGTATTGGGGGATCCATTGTCTGCAATAGGAAGTGAATCCAATAAAGCCTCGTACTTCGTTCTGTGTCTTGGGTTGTGGAAGATGTGCAATTAACTGTATACGATCTGGTGTCAGCTGTCTCCCCTCTTTGGACAGCAAGTGCCCAAGGTACACCACTTGCTGGGCGCAGAATTGCAGCTTCGAAGGAGACACCTTGTGTCCCTTGTCCGCCAGGAAAAACAAAACCGTCAGTGATGCTTGTTCACATTCTGGTTCACTTCGGGCGGTGATCAATAGATCATCGACGTATTGGAGCAGGGCAGTGTTAGGAGGCATGTGAATATTGTCAAGTTGTCGTTTCAATGCTTGGCTGTAGATGCTAGGGCTTTCTGTGAATCCTTGAGGGGCGCGTGCAAATTTGAAGCTTCGGCCATTTAAACTGAATCCGAAAAGATACTGGCTTTCCGGATCGATGGGGACACTAAAGAAGGCGTTCTTGAGATCGATTACAGTAAAAAACGTCGCCTCTGAATCAATAGCTGTTAATAAGGAAGAGATATCTGGGACCACAGGATACTGTGGTACAATGCATTTATTTAATTCTCGTAAATCAATCACCAGTCGATAAACTGGAGGTGCATTTGGATCAGTGCGTTTAAGAATCGGAATGATAGGGGAATTACAAACATTTGAGTCGGTTTCTACGACCACTCCTTGTGCAATGAGCTCGTCAATGATTTTCAGCAAAACCACTACAGCATCAGGTGGTAACTTGTATTGTCGGATTCGAGGCAATATTACTCCTGGCTTGAGTGTGACACGGTATGGTGTAATGTGCATACAACCTACATCAGTGGGGCCTTGTGCCCATAAATGTGCAGGAACATTCTGTAACCTGGGATCAAAATCTCTCAACACATAATGGCCCTTGAAATCACGAAGAAACAGCCTTACTCCTTCCGGAGAACAACAAATTACAGCTCCTAGAGCTTTCAGAGTCTTTATACCAAGCAAGTTTTCTGGACATGATTTCGTAAGCAATAAATCAGTAGTACGGGATAATGGACCAACTGCAAGGGGAACAGGTTTTGATACTTTGTTAACAATAGGCTTTCCCGAAAATCCAAGGGAAACATTCTGTGAGCCTGAGAGGGGTGCCCCTGGAACCTCGTCATGACTGATGGTAGTTCTGCTTGCCCCTGTGTCAATCAAAAACTTTCTATCTTTTCCTAATACCTGACTATGTACATAAGGACCCTCTTGATCTACAGGAACCTCAATAAGAGGCAAGCCAACCTCCCTCTCTAGGCTGGTTCATGTGTATTGCTGATAATCGGGGTAATCGGATTGTGCATACTGGTACATTTGCTGTGTGACATGCTGGGTTGCGGCAATAGGTTGGGGCTGTGGTACCGCTACGGTCTGCTGTGGAACATGCATAGGTTGTACATTCTGCGGAACATGTTGTTGGACCTGGTGTTGGACCTGGTCCTGTCTGGGTGCACGTGGTCTCTCTTTAGTTTTACCTGTGGCAATATTGTGTTTCAGAACAGTACACTCGTTTACATAGTGACCTGGCTGTTTACAATAGTTGCATGTCCCTTTAACAGGAGCTGCCGAATTATTGGACTGTGTCGCACCCTTTTTCTGACCATCTGCTGGAACTGACTGAGCAACTAGCATCTTCATTTTCGTGTCTTTCATACGTCTCTGTTTGTGATCATGTTCCTCTCTAATTCTGTTCTGATGGTACTGTAGCATTTGCAACATTTGGGATGGCGTATTTGCTTGCCATGTGCTCTCGACTTTCAATACACGGTTCTTAACCTGGGGCAATGAATTCTCAACCAATTTGGTTACAAATAGGTGTGGGTATGACTCGCTACTTGTTTTCAGGCCACTATTAATAATAAAACATTTCTTGAATCTGGAATAAAAATCACTAGTGTCTTCATCGTGTTTCTGTTTGCAGGCTGAGATTGCATCCCAGTCCTCCTTTTTAGTTGTCAACAATCTTGGCAAAATCTGTACTAATAATCCTGGTAACGCTTTAGTCTTATCCCCAAGACCTAAACCTGGGGTCCGACCCTTGTCTTCGTCTTCCAATTCAGTCCAATTAATCTTTTTGTCTCCCACCTCCCATTCTTTTTCTTTGAGTTTCTCGTAAATACCAGCCGGTAATAACACTTTGAGTATTTTCATAATATCAGAATAAGTGTAATCTCCCATGAGTAACATGTCTTTTATTTCACGGTGAAAACCTGCTGGATCTTTATCATGACTAGGCACTATTTTCTTCATTTCCAATAATTCCATTTTAGTTATGGGCGTATATACAAATACGCGTTCTAGTGTATTATCTGGTTTCCGGATGGGATGTACTTCTCGTAAAGGGTTCTGTCGGTCTAGGTGAAAAGGATTGTTTACTGGGGGTGGAACAGGCACAAAACGTGGGGTCAAGAACGTTCTGTATTTATGGCGTTGTTCGAGAATTACATTAATCAAATCAGTACCTAGGCCTCTCCATCTATGCAAGAGTAAGTCTTGCAACAGATTATACAACGGACCTGGATCAGATTGTTGATTCTCGTACTGTGTAATAAGATGTTGGGTCATGTATATACCGGCTAGTCGCTGTTCTCCTGGCGTAAGACTTAAAAATGTTTGCACTACTAAGTCATCTTTATATATACTGTCATCCCCGGCCCATTGGTTCGCGGACCGGGCCAGTTCCTGATCACGTAAGGTAGTGAGTTCATGATAACCTACTCTTTCTTTCAGGATTCTATCAGTAACTTGGAAAACATGTTCAAGGGAACATTGCTCTGGAATCGGGGAAAGGTGACGGATGGGTCTGTCAAAGGGCCTATCAAGAGAATACTGTTTAGGGAGTTTCGCCCTACCTACGTAAGCTATCGTGTCTGGAGGCACTTGGGTCGCTGCTGAGTCTTCTGGTTCGTCCTCCTCTGAGGAGTCTTTATCGTCTGACTCGAGAGGCTTGTCAGTCTCTTGTCTGGCATGTATTGCTATTATTTCTTTACGGATCTTTCTAGTCATGGCCGCTATACATTTCTCTTTATCATGCTTACATTCAGCAATATTCTGACTCCACCTCGACAAACCCTCCATCTCTTCCTGCGAAAAGCCTGGCTTGTCCAGTACCCTTATCAAACTATTAATCAGAAATCGCAATATCATACCCTGTGTCTCAACTTTCTCATGTGCCATGGCTTCGCGAACACATTTTGGCCTTTCTCCTGTTCTAACAAAATGATATATGTTGTCTAGATGTTCTGGCATGTCTGGTAATAACAGCAGATAATCTATGACACGGCGTAGTCGTAGTGAGGCTAACATCATGGGTCTTGTCTTGCCAGGTACTGGATCGTATCTACAATCTGTCAGGTACTCTTTAAGTTTTTCGGCTGGGCTTGCTTTAGGTGTACGCGACATGGCTATTTCTCTCATTGTCACTCGGTGTAAGGGTGGCGGAGTGTGATAGGAACTTCCTGAAGCACCTCCTGAGGCAGAACCGTGAGCATGACTTGATGTCAATGGGTGTGGGTGAGGTATATTTATCGAAGACGACTGCCTATGTGTCGTATCTGTACCAAAAGGGTTATTAGGACCAAGAGTAAGGGGACCAGCAGGGGAAGTGACAACAGGTGCAGGAAGTTGATGACGTGGAGGGGTCGTGCTTAGATCAGCAGGAAGATGCTGTGGCTGATCAGGTGGCTGATCATTATCAGCGGGTTGTCGAGGTACATTGGTATATGCGGGAGCTACATCATCTAAATAGGAAGAAAGGAAAATATCTGCTGCGGTCTGTTTATGACGTACTTTGGTCGGAACTAGTGGAGGGGGCAGATCATTTGGTATTTCCGGGGTTGCCTTGGGCCCTCGGCCCTCGGCCAGAACTGGATACAATCCTGTTATAAGGGCATTACTCTGTCTTTCATGTTGTTCGATCCTTACGCGCTGTCCTTCTTCTAGTAGGTCTTTTTCTTTAGCTTTTTCGGAATCTTCTCTACTCTTCTCTGCTTTTCTAAGTGCTTTCTCTGTCCGCCTATGCGATTCTTTGCACCACAATTCAATGGCGTCTTTCTGTGATTGTCTGGCTTTCTTTTTCCATAACGCTTCTTCTACTCTCATGATGCACTCGGCATCCCATGTCCCTGTAACGGGCCATCTCTGATTCTCTGCCAAGTCTTTGGTATAATCCACCCATAAGTCTAAGTACAGTATGGCGTCTAAGCCATGTTTATGATACATAAAATGTCCTGGAGTGCCCCTAGGTGGGATGGGAACAGCTTCTTCAAGTATCCCTTTCCTAGTTCCTATCTGTCGTAATTTCGAGAACAAAGGCATTGCTACCTCTATTTGAACGCGAACACAATGAACACAGTAAAATGCAAACAATCACTCATACCACGACATTAAACACATTGAAACATTTCAAACAGATATTGACTACCAACGAGTTCTATAACGAAAACAAAACTGAACCGCTGTATAATTGAATTACTAGATGTACTGCTAAACAGCACAGATACACTGCTAAAACAGTGCAGACCGGATCTGTGTACCCAAACCCGTCTTGACCGGATACAAATTAATGCCCCCGTCTTGATGCGTCCCCAGCAACGGTACTCACCGGGAAGCACGGAACGGAAGGCCTCGGAAACTCGACTGGACTGGACCGCTACGACGTCACTGCTGCTGCGCACTACGCATGCGCCTCGACGCTTCGGACAGGGGGCCTCTGGACACCTCGGACACTGTTCTCTCGGCTGGGCTCTGGTCGGGATCCTCCGCACTCCTCACCGCCTCGTCTGGATGTCGATCGCAGTCTCCGTCACCTCCGTAGGCCTGAGGGAGATACAGGAAAACCTGCAGATGCGCATAGATGTCCGTCACGGCTGTGGCAGGGGGCAAGGCCTGCGACGCATCGCCGGCGCGTGGGGTGGGGGAGGGGTTCCTGTTCGGGCGCCAAATTATGTAGTAAATATAATTTACCGTATACTTTTATTCCGTATAATGACAAGTAAATGAATAGCTCAATCAAATGAGAGGCAGAGTCCGGGGTATCTGAGTCATAAAGGATTTAATTCAGGATGGCTCGAGCCATGGAAATCAATTCCATCAATACAAGGGTTCGGGGGTATATGCAATGATGGCAAAAAGATGTCAACGATTTATTAACAGTACATGACATATATAGTATAACGGTGCAATAGCAATGAATACAGTAGGCGTGACAAGTGAATGTGCGTAGCAAAAGGGCGTGTACAAAGGCGTGCACGAAGGTGTGTGCTGGAAACGTCACAGAAAAGTGTCATAAGTGGGTGGATACATAGAAGATTCTGCAGAGTCAGCTGAAATCTGTAGCTTGGGTGCACGCGCAGCTGGTATGACGTGTGATTGACGTGTGTCTGGAGAAAGCTGAGGGTCTGACTTTTAGCACTAGTAGAAGAGACAGAAGTCTGGCATGTCAGATCGACCTGTCCCTATAACATGTCTGATATCTGGTATTTGGGGTAGGTGTAATCTGAAGTAAAAGGTCTCTCGGGCAGAGGCTATTCTATACTGAATGCATATGTGTCTAAGTGCAATGCGCGGGTCCATGGGCCTACCATGGTAACGGGAGCAATGAATTACATGAGACAGACGGGAAGGCTTGGCCCTTTGCTCTGCAGCCGGGGAGCTGTTTACCTATTTCACTAGACAGGAATGTGTTTTCGAGGAGGCTGAGCTGGCTATACTGATAACTCTAAGGCAAAATACTGTTTGGCAGGCAGGCCAGGCCGAGCCAGGCACCACTTCGCTTGGCAGGAAGTAAGGCAGAAGTCAGGGATGCATCTCCACGTTGCAGCTTTCGGAGACAGAGACAGAAAGTGGTTCAATAGCAGAAATCAGGGCCTAGCTCTGCAGAGCCAGGAAAACGTGAAAGTGCACCATGTAAAGACGTTGGCAAGGCATAGTTAGGAACAGAATTATCAATCCATTCATGGTGGATCTGATAGAGGACATGTTAACGTTGGACGCAAGTGTATTTGCGTCTTCAGA
Source organism: Lissotriton vulgaris (assembly GCF_964263255.1). NCBI lineage: Eukaryota > Metazoa > Chordata > Amphibia > Caudata > Salamandridae > Lissotriton > Lissotriton vulgaris. The sequence goes on along the minus strand of NC_141695.1, from coordinate 1,000,339,684 downwards.
TTCAGTTGCGGAGGGAAATTACATGCACTTTAAACTCGTACATGGAGACGATGGGGTACTCGTTAGGGGACATACTTGACCATAAAAATTTCTATTACCTCAACAGGTACCGCCCGTGTGCCACCCCCTTTGGCCTTCACTCTGGGGCCCACAGGGGGCCCCCAGAGTGAACACCGCATGCCTTTCCGTGGTGGCAATGCCGCCACAGAAAGGCATTGTAAAATGCCCATTGTAATGATGTGGGCGGTGTCTGACAGACACCGCCTGCATGTTACTCATTTTCCGCCCCGGCAGCAAGGCGACCGGGGCGGAAAAGTGGTGGGCGGTGTTTTGCTCCGCCGTGGTCCCCCCGCCATTTTAATATGGCGGGGGGGAATACAGGGAAGGATGGCGGGCGGATTTCCCCCGCCAGGCTGGCGGTGGCTACCGCCAGCCTGGCGGGGGCAATCCACCCGCCATCCTAATGGGGCCCTAAATATGATCTATAACCTATGGTTTTTTCAGTGAATTTCAAATTTTTTTAATAGCAAATATCAAAAGCTGTAAAATGTATTCTTCTTTTAAATGAAAAATATATTTTATATGTTTTAATTATAATTGTTTTATGCATCTGCCAAACCCTGACCTCTTAATAGTGCACTGTGGTGGAAATGTTTTTGGGACTATGACTGGGGTTGGTCTGGAAATGCTTTTAAAGGACACCTTTCATCAATTGATGACACTTTTTCCCCAAACTGCCTTTGTATATTCCAATATATGCCAAAGACAGAAATGGAACTGGTCCAACCAATTTTGTCCACAATTTGAGAAAGCACGGAAACATGTGAATAAATCTTTTTCTGCTTACATGAGAGACTTTAGAATGGGTTCAATATACAACAATAACTTGCAAGACATCTGCAGAGGAGATGGTGTGCACTTCTCAGATGAGGGGAATAGAATATTCCTCTTGAATTTAAAACTGTGCATTGGAACCTACTTGTAGGTACCTAAATCAGCCACAGAACCCAATAGCTCTTTTCAGATCTACCCTACCTCTGATCATTGTAAACGTTAATCTTTTTCTAAATTTTTCACTATTTTTCATCAAAGTACGCTCCCCGGTTCGCTTACCGGTGCCCGTACCGGGCGCTCCCCCGTGAAATTTTTCAATTTTTCAATTTTTTTTTTGCCTATATGAGCATCCTAAGCCCCCCTCAGAAAGCCTAGAGGGTCACAAAGTGTCTACCGTGCCCCCTTCTACCCATTCCGAACATTGTTTCCCCTCCATCTTGTGTCTCAATTCTACCGATACACAAAATGGAGGACTCCCGTAACGCTACCGGTGAGCGCTCGCTGAAAAAAGGTGGGAAAGTCATTTACAGAAAAACCACTGGAGACACTTTCATCAAATATAGAATAGGCCCTACTACATAGCAGTCCCTTCCATTTACCCAAATTTGATGGAATTCCATTGAGAAAATTATGCTGTAGGACTGACTAAATATCCTGAGGTAAATTACATGACAGAAACACATATGACGTGTTAGAATTGACAACCAATAAAAATGCTACTTTCATTTTCTACTATTATTTCATGACATTTGATTGGTTATGTACCTGAATATATATAAAGAAAGAGAGAGAAACACAGCCATTTTGACTACTACTTCCTGAAGTACATTTCAAGAGCATTTTGACTGTGAACTTTAACTTCTTTTTCAAAGGTAAGATATAATTTTAAAAATTTTAAAGGAGAACTATGTTATGCACTTTAAATTAAATAAGGAAAACGTTTTCAGATAGTTACATACTGTCCCTCTATAAGAGTTAGTCATTGAGAAAGACTTAATTATTTAAATTATTGATTGAGTTAGGCTTCTGTGATATAAATATGAATTTACTTAGGCTTCATCACAGGCACTTTTTAATAGTTTTACTTCCTGCCTGAAACCATGCACTGCCCAAAGATTACTTCACTGTTAAAAACTCACAAGCACCTGTGTGAACTTAAACCCAACAGTGCCCTATCTCCACTGATATATTTTTTTTATGCAATTTACAGCAAGAAAATGGAAGCACAACAGAAAGAAAATAATATTTCCTTTCAAATTAAGATTGAAAACAATCCAAAGGAAGAAAATGAAGAAATTGACTTTTTGGATGACACATTAGACGAAGAATTAATTAAATGTACTGAAGAATGTGAATGTGATTCTTGGAATGAAAAGGAGGACATTCCTGATGATTTAATGCTATAAATTCTCTTAGATTATGAAAAATCAGAACAATAAATTTAAATTTTAAAAGTTAAAATTGTTTGAGACATTATTCTTTTTAATATGAAAATTATGAAATAGTACCCAAAAAGATAAAATATAAACTGAGACTTACATTATAGTGTGCAACTTTTTTTGTGTTACATAGTAAGTTTGCTCATAGTTACTTCCTTTCTCCCACTATATTATCTCTAATGTGTATTTAACATCTCTTTATCATCTCCTGCCTCCATGTTCTTTCTGCTTTCCTCACAGACTATGCTATGAATTCCATATACCACAATAACTTCTGAAACAACATGCAAGATATCTCCAAAGAAAACGGTGTATATTTATTTTTAGACTCTGCATTGGTACCTACATGTTGGTACATAAATAAAAAAAATAAAAAAAAATACAACAAAAAGAACAATCAATAAACATACAATATTCGAACATTCTTTCATTCTTTTTTCCATATATTACGCTACCCGGACCGCTTCCCGGTGCGCGTACCGGGCGCTCCCCCAGCAAAAAAAAAACGACAATTTTTTTTTTTTTTTTGCCCCGCGGGGCCCTTTTAAAGCCCCCTCATCAAACCTAGGGGGTCAGGGAGGATGTACTCTGCCCCCTTATGCTCATTTCTCACTTTGTTTTTTCCACCTCTTGTGTCTCGATCCTACCGAGACACAAGATGGCGGCCGCTCCGGACTGTTTAGAATGTTGACAGTCACCGGGGAGCCAATCCGCTTCTCCTCGCGAAGTTCCGTTACGCGTCAGGTACGCGAACCGGGGCGCTAACCGGGACGCTGTCACAGATATATCTGTTTTTTAAAACGTTAATTTCTCAAAATCCACTGGAGCACATATATTGAGACATAGCAAAGGCACGTCGGGCAAACCAAATCTACAATTTTGCCAAGTTTCGTATAAATCCATTCAGCCGTTCGAGCTAAAAGTGATTCCAACCGCCCTATGGAAAAATGAATGGGAAAAACGCGTTTTGGGACCCCCCTTTTTTCTCGGCCCCCCCTTGACGAAACCCCCCAAATTTTCTGGGGCTGCTCAGAAACAAAATGTGCTATTTCCCTGAAAATTTCAGCCAATTATATATATATAAAATCCAACGCGTTGCCGGCGGCAGCCGTCAGCCAGCATACAGGTACACAGACTCCATTAAATAATTACCGCAAGCCAGACTTCAATTCGAAAAGTTATTTATTCCAACAAATGGTGATGGTGGTGCCAGTCATCAGACGCGTTTCGGACTTGTGTCCTTGCTCACTGATGAGCGGGTGGAGCGGAGGTCATGTATATATACAAGTTAGGTGCACATTTTAATTTCGCGCCTTAACAAATACTAGACATAGTTGGTGGACTAACATTAAAAGTCACATCCCAAACCCAATGTGTGGGCGCCATTTTGTAATGGTAAAAGGTGGAATACAATTGTGTACCATAACCATAACCATCTCACGTTTAGACAGATTCACTGCATCCAATTGAATCAAATCAGATCACATCACAGGAAATTCATAATAGTACGTATTTAAATAAATGGGAGTTTTTACCACATATCCAAACAGTATTTTGACGTATGTCACATAGTGTACTCGTGTATAATTATAATCAGTACAAATACTTGAAATATATCCAGGATGAACTAATTCAATGCATAAATGCGGGGCACAATAACGCGTCATGATACTAGGTGATGTAAACATGAAAAATGGAAACAAATTCATTTTCCAACAGTCTATCGCTATTGAGCGTGATGCAGTTTGTATTTAGAATATAATTTAACTATACAAAAATTTGTAGTAAGTGGGCAAATGTCTGTGCAAATACGTTAACAACATGTTGCAAGTTATGATTCCCCATTAAAAACATTTGTGTTTACTATGGAGGGAAAAACAAAACTCAATGTGTTAATGATCAGTAAGCGGGCTAATTCCATTAGTGTACTGTACCTCATGGTACCTTATATGGAACATTTGAAATAACTCGAACCTGATCATGTTAAGTAGGCTAATATTAGTGGTGTGGTCAAGATGATCTAGACCTGCCTCCTACATTCCCTACAATGTCTGAACAGTCATGTGTTGACCAAAAAAAGCCCAACTACACTAATTAAATTGAAGATGGTAAAGAATTAATAGTTAGACACTCCTATCAAACGTGAAGGCTTAAAAAACGGAACATCTCACTGAAATAACATGAGAGCCGTAAAAATATGTGATGTGTGAAAAATAAAGTGCTGTGATGTGAATATATGATTAGTGTACATGAAGAACTCTATATGCCAAAGTAAATTCATCATTTGAATTTTCTAGGACATAGCATGATTGAGCAGGACAATGCTTTAGTGACTGTTGAAAGAGAAGGAGAATCATGTAGACAAACAAGATTATACATATACAGTCTGATTATGCATATCAATAAGCAGAGGCCTAGAGTACAGAGTATTGAATAAACACTCCAGACTACCTGCCTTACTTATGTTAAAGCCATGAATCATGTAGATACAAATATAGGATATAAACATGATAGGGGTTACAGAAAATTGCGAAGGTCTTCCCCTATGTTCAATCCCCCCGGATGTTTACTATTGAGCATAATAATATATTTAGATTCCAGTTGGCGTAGACGTTTCTCATTGTCCCCACCTTTCTTATTCGGGATAATGGCATCGATCACAAAATATTTCAGATGGTTTAAATTTTGGTTGTGAACAGATTGGAAGTGCCTGGCAACCGGGTATGTGGAATCGGCATTGACTATGGCCCGTAAATGTTGAAGGATACGTAAGTATACCGTCCCTTTTGTGCTTCCCACATATATAAGATCACAACTACATTGTAATACGTAAACCGCCAATACATATATATATTTTGGGTCTGTGGAAGATTTAGGTACTGATAAATAGGTACCAGTTCACAGTCTTAAATTCTGGATGAAAACTCTGTTCCCTCATCTGAGAAGTGCACACCATCTCCTCTGTAGATATCTTGCATGTAGTAACGCAAGTTATTGTTGTAGATGGAGCCCATTCCATGGTCTCTCATGTAAGCTGAAACAGACTTATTTACATGCTTCCTCGCTTTTTCAATTTGTGGACAAAATTGATTGGACCACCTCCATTTCTGTCTTTGGCATATATTGGAATATACCAAGGCAGTTTGAGGAAAAAGTACCATCAATTGCTCAAAGGTGTCCTTTAAAAACGTTTCTTGAAGTCATTTAGGTTTCTTGATATGTACTGCTAGAGTTTCATAGCCAGCATGGGGCATATTTACAAGGCCTTTGAGTCACTTTCACGCCATTTTCCCCATGTTAATAGAGACGCAAAAGTGGTGCAAGGGCCTTGTAAATACGCCCCCATGTGTGTTAGGCCATTTTAAGTCACTTGTCCCATGAATCAGGGAGAATAATTTGCTTACTTGATGTGTTTAAAAACGTTTTTTGAAGTCATTTAGGTTTCTTGATATGTACTGCTAGAGTTTCATAGCCAGCATGGGGCATATTTATAAGGACTTTGAGCCACTTTCACGTTATTTTCCCCATGTTAAAAGTGACGCAAAAGTGGTGCAAGGGCCTTGTAAATACGCCCGGGTAGCTTACCGGTAGCGCAACGGGAGTCCGCCATCTTGCGTTAAGGTCTAATTTGGACACAAGATGAATGATAAATAATGCTGGGATTGTGTAAAGGGGGGCAAGGGAGACATATCCTGACCCCCTAGGTTTTGTGAGGGTGGATGAGGAGGCCCATATATGCCCAAAAAAGAAGAAAAAAAATTCAAATTTTCGCGCGGTTAGCGCCCGGTGCGCGAACCTGGTAGCGCTCCGGAAAGCGTAAATTGTGAAAATTAGTAAAAAAAATGTTACATTTAAATTTTATTTAGAGTGATCATAGTTAGGGTAGCTCTAAAAAGAGATTTTGGGTCTGTGGAAGATTTAGGTACTGATAAGTAGGTACCAATACACAGTCTTAAATTCTGGATAAAAACTCTGTTCCCCTCATCTGAGAAGTGCACACCATCTCCTCTGTAGATATCTTGCATGTAGTAACGCAAGTTATTGTTGTAGATGGAGCCCATTCCATGGTCTCTCATGTAAGCTGAAACAGACTTATTTACATGCTTCCTCGCTTTTTCAATTTGTGGACAAAATTGATTGGACCACCTCCATTTCTGTCTTTGGCATATATTGGAATATACCAAGGCAGTTTGAGGAAAAAGTACCATCAATTGCTCAAAGGTGTCCTTTAAAAACGTTTCTTGAAGTCATTTAGGTTTCTTGATATGTACTGCAAGAGTTTCATAGCCAGCATGGGGCATATTTACAAGGCCTTTGAGTCACTTTCACGTAATTTTCCCCATGTTAATAGAGACGCAAAAGTGGTGCAAGGGCCTTGTAAATACGCCCCCATGTGTGTTAGGCCATTTTAAGTCACTTGTCCCATGAATTAGGGAGAATAATTTGCTCACTTGATGTGTTTAAAAACGTTTTTTGAAGTCATTTAGGTTTCTTGATATGTACTGCTAGAGTTTCATAGCCAGCATGGGGCATATTTATAAGGACTTTGATCCACTTTCACGTTATTTTTCCCATTTTAAAAGTGACGCAAAAGTGGTGCAAGGGCCTTGTAAATACGCCCGGGTAGCTTACCGGTAGCGTAACTGGAGTCCGCCATCTTGCGTTAAGGTCTAATTTGGACACAAGATGAATGATAAACAATGCTGGGATTGTGTAAAAGGGGGCAAGGGAGACATATCTTGACCCCCTAGGTTTTGTGAGGGTGGATGAGGAGGCCCATATATGCCCAAAAAAGAAGAAAAAAATTCAAATTTTTGCGCGGTTAGCGCCCGGTGCGCGAACCGGGTAGCGCTCCGGAAAGCGTAAATCGTGAAAAGTAGTAAAAAAAATGTTACATTTAAATTTTATTTAGAGTGATCATAGTTAGGGTAGCTCTGAAAAGAGCTTTTGGGTCTGTGGAAGATTTAGGTACTGATAAGTAGGTACCAATACACAGTCTTAAATTCTGGATGAAAACTCTGTTCCCCTCATCTGAGAAGTGCACACCATCTCCTCTGTAGATATCTTGCATGTAGTACGCAAGTTATTGTTGTAGATGGAGCCCATTCCATGGTCTCTCATGTAAGCTGAAACAGACTTATTTACATGCTTCCTCGCTTTTTCAATTTGTGGACAAAATCGATTGGACCACCTCCATTTCTGTCTTTGGCATATATTGGAATATACCAAGGCAGTTTGAGGAAAAAGTACCATCAATTGCTCAAAGGTGTCCTTTAAAAGCATTTCCAGACCTACCCCAGTCAAGGTGCCCAAATCATTTCCTCCACAGTGCACTATTTTGAGGTCAGGGTTTGGCAAATGCAAAAAGGTTTTCACCAATGGTATCAATTGGTGACATCTCAATCCTCTCTGGCCAATCCATTTGAGTTCCACATTTTGTAAATTGAGGTTGTGTAAATTTCTGTTATCAGCATACCTGTGAGCCCAGTGGATGTAGCTATGTTCAAGAATCCAGGCAGAAAACATGGTGAGAGGAGGTTCTACTGCAGTCAGATGAAGTGTGGGAATGAAATGGCAGTTGAAACAGTAGGAGTTTATAATGAAAAAAACTGTGGAGTTTCAGTGCTAATGATTCAGTAGCAGTGATTGGTGGATTTTGATTGCTGAAAACAGAAAGTTAGGGTGCATGGATGTGTTCTTTGAAAGATGTAATTCGAATGGTTAAGAAAAAATCATTTTAAGAAACATTGCACTGGATAAGCAGGTGTACTGAGAGTTTAGAGTTCATTTGAAACATTGTTGTGTGAACTTGTAAACATGAGAGGTCTTTCAGGAGGTAGTTGCTATGGAAAAAAGGCAGAAAGGGCAGAGGGGGGAAGGGTGTTGATTTGAAAAAAGTGAGGGAAGAGTTTTGATTGGGTGACATGAGAGATATGTGTGATGAATGCCATTGTTGGTTGCAGCCTCTGGAGTGCATACCCTTTGCTCTGCTAAAGAAAAATTGGTGTGTGTCTGAGACTGTTTTGAAATTCAAAAAGCATTTGCTAAGGTGAGAAAAGATTCATTTAATTTAGATAGAGACTAGTATGCTTGCTTTAGGGAGAAAATTAGGAAGAAAGTTGTGTATTTAAAATGTTGCTTTGTGTCAAGTGTTTTACAAAAAGATTTTGTTTCTTTGAGAAATTGTAATTGGAGATAATGTGAAGTATTAGTACTGACAGGGTGTGCTTGTACATAGGAGCTGTGCTGTGTTTTCAAATTATGATTTGAAAATCATTTTTAAGGAAAAGGAATGCTTTTTAAATTTATGAGAAGGAAAAAATGGTGTCTGCTTCTTTAAACAAATATTTCACTTGCCCCATGATTCAGGGAGAATAATTTGTTTACTTGATGTGTTTAAAAACGTTTCTTGAAGTCATTTAGGTTTCTTGATATGTACTGCTAGAGTTTCATAGCCAGCATGGGGCATATTTTTAAGGACTTTGAGCCACTTTCACGTTATTGTCCCTATGGTAAAAGTGACGCAAAAGTGGTGCAAGGGCCTTGTAAATACGCCCCCATGTGTGTTAGGCCATTTTAAGTCACTTGTCCCATGAATCAGGGAGAATAATTTGCTTACTTGATGTGTTTAAAAACGTTTTTTGAAGTCATTTAGGTTTCTTGATATGTACTGCTAGAGTTTCATAGCCAGCATGGGGCATATTTATAAGGACTTGAAGCCACTTTCACGTTATTTTCCCCATGTTAAAAGTGACACAAAAGTGGTGCAAGGGCCTTGTAAATACGCCCTCATGTGTGTTAGGGCATTTTAAGTCACTTCTCCATGAATCTGGGAGAATAATTTGCTTACTTGATGTGTTTAAAAACGCTTCTTGAAGTCATTTAGGTTTCTTGATATGTACTGCTAGAGTTTCATAGCCAGCATGGGGCATATTTACAAGGCCTTTGAGTCACTTTCACGTTGTTTTCCCCATGTTAATAGAGACGCAAAAGTGGTGCAAGGGCCTTGTAAATACGCCCCCATGTGTGTTAGGCCATTTTAAGTCACTTGTCCCACGAATCAGGGAGAATAATTTGCTTACTTGATGTGTTTAAAAACGTTTTTTGAAGTCATTTAGGTTTCTTGATATGTACTGCTAGAGTTTCATAGCCAGCATGGGGCATATTTATAAGGACTTTGAGCCACTTTCACGTTATTTTCCCCATGTTAAAAGTGACGCAAAAGTGGTGCAAGGGCCTTGTAAATACGCCCTCAAGTGTGTTAGGGCATTTTAAGTCACTTCTCCATGAATCTGGGAGAATAATTTGCTTACTTGATGTGTTTAAAAACGTTTCTTGAAGTCATTTAGGTTTCTTGATATGTACTGCTAGAGTTTCTTGCCAGCATGGGGCATATTTATTAGGACTTTGAGCCACTTTCACTTTATTTTCCCCATGTTAAAAGTGACGCAAAAGTCGTGCAAGGGCCTTGTAAATATGCCCTCATGTGTGTTAGGGCATTTTAAGTCACTTCTCCATGAATCTGGGAGAATAATTTGCTTACTTGATGTGTTTAAAAACGTTTCTTGAAGTCATTTAGGTTTCTTGATATGTACTGCTAGAGTTTCATAGCCAGCATGGGGCATATTTACAAGGCCTTTGATTCACTTTCACGTCATTTTTCCCTTGTTAATAGTGACGCAAAAGTGGTGCAAGGGCCTTGTAAATACGCCCCCATGTGTGTTAGGCCATTTTAAGTCACTTCCCCATGAATCTGGGAGAATAATTTGCTTACTTGATGTGTTTAAAAACGTTTCTTGAAGTCATTTAGGTTTCTTGATATGTAGTGCAAGAGTTTCATAGCCAGCATGGGGCATATTTACAAGGCCTTTGAGTCACTTTCACGTCATTTTCCCCATGTTAATAGTGATGCAAAAGTGGTGCAAGGGCCTTGTAAATACGCCCCATGTGTGTTAGAGCATTTTAAGTCACTTGCCCCATGATTCAGGGAGAATAATTTGCTTACTTGATGTGTTTAAAAACGTTTCTTGAAGTCATTTAGGTTTCTTGATATGTACTGCTAGAATTTCATAGCCAGCATGGGGCATATTTACAAGGACTTTGAGCCACTTTCACGTCATTTTCCCCATGTTAAAAGTGACGCAAAAGTGGTGCAAGGGCCTTGTAAATATGCCCTCATGTGTGTTAGGGCATTTTAAGTCACTTCCCCATGAATCTGGGAGAATAATTTGGTTACTTGATGTATTTAAAAACGTTTCTTGAAGTCATTTAGGTTTCTTGATATGTACTGCTAGAGTTTCATAGCCAGCATGGGGCATATTTACAAGGCCTTTGAGTCACTTTCACGTCATTTTTCCCATGTTAATAGTGACGCAAAAGTGTGCAAGGGCCTTGTAAATACGCCCCCATGTGTGTTAGGCCATTTTAATTCACTTCCCCCATGAATCTGGGAGAATAATTTACTTACTTGATGTGTTTTAAAAATGTCTTTTTTGACTCAAAAGGGCTCAAAGGCTTTGTAAATATGCCTCATACTGGCTATGAAACTCTAGTAGTACATATTCTGAAACCTAAGTGACTTCAAGAAACGATTTTAAACACATCCAGTAAGCAAATTATTGTAGAAGCATTCCATTCCATTGCTACTATTTGTGGGTTTTGCATTTGTCTATGGTGCTAAATTACCATAGGTAGAATTGACAACTAGTGTGTTAATTGTTTGCTTACTGTTATTGGTTTTCTGTTTGGTAATAGAGGTTAATAACATTTTTTTTTCAAATTTACCACAGATTCAACTCAAGATCTTTTGAAAAATTCAAACATGCCCTCAAGGCAAAGGAAAAGAAAAGAAGCAAAGTGACTTACACCCCACCTTGGTAAACCTTTGCAGCAGTCCTCTACAATTAAAACTTGTCAAGTCACCAAAAAAACTCCGGGTAAGACAACAAAATCTTTTTTAAGAAACATTTGCAGACGAAAAAGTATCACTACAGAACATGTTTTAGTCCAGAAGAAGAGAGCCAATTTAAACGGGAAGGAAAGGCCCCTCAAAAATGTTCCTGCTAGAGCAGGAGATAACTCTGTGCATGGTAGTAGAAGGAAAAATCTGTTTAGAGACATTCGTAGACGAATGTTCCGCAACAGGATAGTTGGCAATTTGTTAAAAAATATTAAGAAAGGTCAACAGAAAGCGGCTTTTTATAAGAGAAAGAAAAATGTAGAGAAAATTATTAATCAGGCTTTCGAAATTAAGCGAAAGTTATTTATTTTGATAATCAATAGAATTAGGAAACTAAACAAGGCAATTTATGATTTTAAATCAAATAGTAGATGGAAGACAACAGTTAATCATAGTAATTTTTGTGAAGTTTTTTCAGGAGAATGGATGCATAGTTCAAGTTGTGAGGCATTTTTTAATGAGGAGAGTTATTTCCAGGACAATGATTTGGTGCATGCAGTTGACACCAGTGGTCGAGCATATGAGGTGAAAGATGGTTGTCCGGTTGAAAAAGAAAAACTTGTGTCAACAGAGGCAGAAGAGGTGTTAGGTAATGAAGTTTTAGGAAGGCGTCCTAAGGGACCAGTGTACACCTGGAAGTGTAGTAGTATTTGCAGTGTGCGACAGGATTCCATCAATTTGCTTTGTGATTTTGTACGGACATTTAATTAGAAAAGTTTAAAACAGAAAATAAGGTTGTTGCAAGAATTAGATCCTTGCAGAGTGAGAGAAGTGACAGGTTTGCATGGTCATTCACTGGCTTGTCTTTCCAGGAGAGTATGCCAGAGTGTTTTTCATCATTTCAGGATGCTAGCAGTGCATCATAATAAAGTGAGGAAATTAGTTAGAATGTTGTATTATACTAAGAGTCCAGCAATTATGCTTAAACAATTAAGCACTGCTCTTTTGCATGGTTCTGAAGTAGATGTGAAGAATATTTGTGAAGAAATTGAGTTTTGTTACTTTGCTAGTAAAGAGAACAATGTTGAAATTGACCCAGTAGAAGAAGGTAATGTGGAAGAGAGTGTACAGATTTCCAGTACAGATAAGTTTCACAAGGAAATTTCCACGTTTATGGTGAAATCAAGTGAGAGGCCTAATTTCACTTGTGTGTGTTGTCGACGGACTTATTATAAGAATCAGACTAAGTTAGTGGATTTATATACAAAAAGTGAAATGGTAAACAATAGTGAATGGAAGGATTTTGCAACATACTTCATGGTAGAAAATTGTTTGCATTTGGGATCAGATCAACGTATGTGTACTTATTGTTTTAACAAATTAAATCAAAACCGGATGCCTGCTAGAGTGGTTCATAATAATCTGGAATTGGTTGACATTCCTTCTGAACTGAAGGATTTAAATACTTATGAATCTATTTTGATTCAAAGTGTCCATCCTTTTCAGGCTGTTGTTCGAATGGAGCCTAAGACAGGGAAATTGCCTCCTTCAGATTTACAGAGAGGATTAAAGGGAAGAGTTGTTTATTTGCCTCTGGATTTGAAGACAAATATTGATACAATTGGTGTAGACAAAGTGGAAGAGGAACCTCTGGTTATCCTAGTTAATGGGGTTCCGACAAAGAGTAAGAAAATCTCGCAAGATTTAGTGGATGTTAGGAAAGTCAAAAAGGCAACGTTGTATTTGATGAAAAACAATGAGTACTACAAGAATGTATGTATTGCAGAAGACGAACTAAGTGAAGAAGAGGACAGCGATTTGTGTGCTGGACAAATAGAGAAAGTAGATACCACTAAAAATTAAGAAATATATGAACATTATAGTGTTTATCCTTTGCATTCTAAAGAAGTCATGGGGAATCCTATTGAGCTGTTTCAAATGAAACAAGCCAAGGGGAGTCCCATTAGTGCTTGGGAGGAAAGTTTGGAAGCTCGGTGTTTCCCACAGTTATTTCCAACAGGTCGAGGAGGAAGATATGATGAGCGACCTGATCAAATTCCTGCTTCTGAATACCGGACTTTACGATTGTATGAAGAAGATCCTAGGTTTCGTCAATGCATTCCCTATTTGTTTCATCTACTGTATGAAAGTGATCTGTCTGGACTGTCTTATGCAGTGAACCACATCCTGAAAAGTGGTCTACAACTGCAAAATATCTCGGCAAGGGAGTTTATGGATAAAGTCAATGTGCAAGACAGTAGTTTGGATTCTCACCTGATTAATCTCATGGCATGTCAGCGTGGTACTAATGAGTACTGGTACCGTCGTCATGGTGACTTAAAATGTATGCTGAGGAACTTAGGAACTCCCACATGGTTCCTCACTCTCAGCTGTGCCGAGTATGGCTGGGAAGACTTACTTGAATTTCTACGAGAGGCAAATGGAAACATTGAAAATATCGAATTCAAGACACCTGGAGAACTGTGCTCTTTGGATCCAGTCAATGTATGCCGGTACTTCAATCATAGATTTGAAGCTATGATGTCTTTCATTACGAACAAGAAAAATCCACCTTTTGGAGGGGTGTTTGATTTCTTCTGGAGATAGGATTATCAAGCAAGAGGTGCTCCTCATATACATATGCTGCTATGGATCAAAGATGCACCCAAATTTGGAACAGATCCGGATGACTTAGTGATGAGTTTCATAGAACAGTATTCTACATGTGCGGTTCCAAAGACAAAGGAAGACAAAAGTTTAAGAGAACAAGTTTTACGCTTTCAAAACCATCGTTGTGGAAAGTACTGTCGTCGTAAATTCAGAAACAAGAACAAGTTCTATACAAAATGTCGTTTTGGGTTTCCAAGATCAGTGATATCTGAAGGAAGAGTGAACAATTTGATGTCTTCGCTGCGACATAATGTGACGAGGAAATCACCCAAAAATACATACAATTTAAAAAGAAACGAAGAGTCCAAGTACATCAACGACTACAACCCAGTGATTTTGTCCATGTGGAATGCTAACATGGATATTCAGTTTGTGGCTGACAACTGTATGGCTGTGGCTCGGTATGTGACGTCTTATATCACAAAAAAAGAAAAGACAGAACTGAAGGATATGGGGGATGACATTTCACATGAAAAGAGCCTCAGTAAGAAGTTGTACAGTTTCAGTCTAAAGATGTTGTCGCATCGAGAAATCGGAGCATGCGAATGTTCTGATCGGTTATCTTCAGCAAGTCTCTATGCCAAATCTAGGAGTATAATTTGGGTGAGTCTTGGTCTTGCTGCAACACGTAATCGAGTTCTGAAACCTGTACGGGAAATTGAGTATTTGGCGGAGAAGGAGCCAAACAGTACAGATATTTTGAAGACCAACATGTTGGATACATATTATCCAAATAGAAGCAGTCACCTCGAGAATGTTTGTCTGTATGAGGTTCTACAAAATTACATATTCAAGAGGAACATCAAGGAAGATATTGATAAAGGAGTGTATGCTGTAATTGGAAGTGAGGGATGTCTGGTCAAGCAAAGAAAATGCCAATTGGTAAATCATCGAAAATTGAGTTGCGAATCTCCTGAAAAAAAAGAGTTTTTCTATTTAGCTCTTTTGCAACTTTTCAAGCCTTGGCGTGCAGAAGAGGAACTGCTTGGAGATTTCCTCTGTTATGAAGATTATTTCAATGCAGCCAAGGAGTCCATAGAATGTCCTGTTTTTCCAAAATATCTAGAAATGTTGAATGCAGAAATCGAGCAGGAAGCAACAATTGCAGCCGAGATTGCTAGAGACAGTTCTCAGGACAGTCAGAGTTCCACTTCATTGAGTCAGGATCCACTAGGAGGACCAGTTATCGAAAATGAAGCTGCCACTGCCATGATTGAAGTGGAAAGAGCCATGGCACATGCTCAGGAAGATGCGGTTAACTTAGAAGATTTATAAAGACAACTCAACGTTGAGCAGAGGAAAATATATGACGAAGTTACCAACCAAATTGATCATGGATTAAGTCATGAGAAGAAAGAGTGCTCATGTACGTCGTTGAAGCCTGTCCGACTGTACGTGAGTGGAGAAGCAGGAACTGGAAAAAGTTTCCTCATTAAAGCAATTTCATGTTATTTGCAGAAAAGGACTGAGTCATCGCTGTCTTGTGTTGTCACCGCTCCAACTGGTCTGGCAGCACATAACATTAAAGGTATTACTTTGCATCGTCTACTGATGCTGCCAGTGGAGCATGATAACAAATTACAGTACCACAAGTTATCTGGAGATGCTTGTTGTGAAGTTTCAAGAGTCCTAAAGAAGATGAAACTTCTTATCATTGACGAAGTAAGCATGGTTTCCAATGTCATGCTTGCCTATGTGCATTTGAGAATGCAAGAAGTTCTTAAAACAGAGTATGATGTGTTATTTGCTGGCAAACACATCATTGTTTTCGGTGATCTTCTGCAGCTGACACCAGTGAAAGGACAACCAGTGTTTAAACTACTTACGCATGAAGATACCAGGAAGTGCCTAGGGAGCATTGGCAACGTCAATATATGGTTAAACTTCAATTATGCTGAACTGCGTGAAAATATGCGCCAGGCAAAGGATGAAGATTATAAGAATATTCTGCAAGATGTTAGAATTGGAAAAGTGACTGAGCATGGGAAGGAAGCTTTACATGCACGATTATTGTCAAATTTGGTCCAGATGAAGATGTTCTGCCAGAGAATATTTTTCAGAAAATTACTGAGAAGAAATCTGGGATATGTTTGATGCCAACTCTGCAAGAATGTTCCATCTTCAACAACAAAATGTTGTATTTAGAAAACCAAGACATAGTGAAACTGGAAGCTATTGACAGAATTGAGCATATGGGAGCAACAGTTATTTTGTCTGAAAATTTGAAATCTAAATTGGATTCATTAGAGAAGACTATATCTAAAACTGCAAGTTTTGAAAAGACTCTGAATGTGTGCTTAAATTGCTGTATCATTTTGAGAAGGAATTTAAATGTTGAAAGAGGTCTGGTAAATGGATCAATGGGTAATGTTGTTGATTTTGAGAAATACAGAAATAGAGATGGAATTGAATTTATAAAAATTAAATTTGATGGCATTGAGGATGTACAGCAAATTGGTCGTTGCTCTGCTAGGTTTTTGCTTGTTAAAGACTTATATGTTCGCCGTAAGCAGTTTCCTGTTTGCTTGGCATATGCGGTGACAATCCATAAATCGCAAGGTTTAAGTGTAGACAGTGCTTTGGTGAATATTGGCAGTTCTGTGTTCAAGGAGGGTATGGCTTATGTGGCATTATCATGTGTCAGAACTTTATCTGGATTGTACTTGATTGAGTGTGATGAGACAAATATTTGTGCAGATCTAGATTGTGTTAAGGAATACAATAGGTTAAGAAGAGAGTATGCGCCACATTTGCCTCAATATCCTTTGTTTGAAAAACGTGTGGTAGGGCGGAAACGAAGAAATGTGACCAATAGTAGGGAGGTTGTAGCAAAAACACGAAAAGTCGATGAACCCGAAATTGTAAGCAGAAAGAAAATGGATGCTGTTCAAGATGTTGTTGGTTTTCAATTTGAAAATAGTTCTGGTGTCAACTGCTATGCTAATGTAGTGGTTAATGTTGTCTTTTCTCTAGAAACATTAAAAGAACAGTTTGTGGTCAATTTGGATCAAAGATTTTGCTGTTTGTTAAATTCTGTGTTAGAGAAATGTAGCACTGATAGAAGAAAAATAGAAAGTGTATCTGAAATTCGAAATCTCTTAGACAAATGTTCAGGTCAAACGCAATTCTCTCAAAATATTCAGCAGGATTGTCAGGAGTTTTTAATGTATATGCTTGATGTTTTGCAAGATGAAGGTGTATATGTAGATTATCTGTTTGGCCTTTCTTATCAATGGCAGCATGACTGCGAGAACTGTAGGCTATCAAGTACTACTAGTGTAGACTCAGAAAGATTTACATATTTAACTTTGCCTGACAGTAAATCAGTATCCTTTAATAAGCTAGTAAAAGCAGCCGATCAAAACATGGAGTGTAGCCAATGTAAGTCTGCAATGCTGTCCACATTATGTATACGAAGTTATGGCCAGTATGTCATTTTAATGTTCCAACAATGTAGGTCTGATGGAACTAAATTGACAACTTTAAATAAAAATGTTGTGGCTTTGCATTTGTCAACATCAGGAAGGACTTTTGTAACTGCAACAATTATATATCATGACGGTCCTTCAACAACTTCAGGACATTACACAGCTTATTTAAAATCTGGAAACGGCTGGTCATTCTGCAATGATTCTGTTTTAACTTTCAAAAAACGTTTACCGTTTGACTAAAAAAATTCTTACCTTGTGTTTTTACAACCAAAATTTTAGGGAAGGAAAGTGGCCTATGAAGATTGGAGCAGTTGATACATTTTAGTCTGCTGTTTTAAATTGCTTTGTGAATTAGAGTGATCATAATAAATAAAAATGTAAAGTAGTCATAGAGATACATAACTGGTCTATAATGATTCAAAGAGTTGATATGATTTACTCTGTTGTTTTAAATTGCTTTGTTAGAAACTGAGATCAAGAGAATGAAAACATTGGAAAAGTCATAGAGGTAGTGTAAGTGTGCCTCATAGTAAGTGGTATCAATGTTATAGGAAATGTGAAACATGAGTAAACTAGAAGGGGAGATATGATTAATACAAGATTGTGAAAGTGATTTTGGACGTTTTCTTTCTGAAAGTCGGGGAAAAAGAAAATGACGGGATTTGCTTTGAGGAATTCAAAGAGTTTAAAATGGCTCTTACACGATTTGGCCTTGAGGAGAAGTGTGGTAGAGAGCAAAAAGTCATTTATTGTTTCTAAAATATTACTAAAAAAAGAGCTTTTCTTTCAGAAAGTGGCGGGCACAGATTTTTTAGAGCACAACAGAGTATAAGCCGTTCATCGCATATCATTCGACGTCATGGAAAGTAAGTGTACTTTTGATGAGTTCTGATTTCTGATTTGTTATATTATATGTTTTTTTTTAAACACAATCATTTTGGCATTTTGATTGTGTTTTTTTCCCCGCTGTTATATGATGAATACCTTAAACTCACTGTTTTTAGTGAAATTTGATATATTCTGAGAACAGCAAAAATAAACCATTTAACATGTATAATTAATTCTATATTTTGTATTGTGATTTTTAATTTGTACTCATCTTGTCTCATGCCATCTTGTCTTTTACTACCTTATATCAATTCTCTTTACATACTCACATTGCCTTTTGTTTTATTCTCTTTCACCCTTGTTCTCTAACTCCACTTATCTTTCAACCTTTGTTTCCTTATTCCAACTCTGCTTTTTTCTTTTCCCTCATGCACCATTTTCTAGCTTTTAGACCCTCTGCTTCGCTTCTCTTTTCCATCTTTTCTCCCTTTTGTTTTCGAAATTAATTAATTTTGGGTTCTCCTTTTTTGTTGCAATCAGTTAGTATAACTTACCTTCACTCATTTATCTTTCTTTGTTGCTTCACTGTCTGTATCTGACACTCTTTCCTTCACTTTAGCTGTCCCCTCTCTCCCTCACTCTCTTTTCCTTATTCACCCTTTCCTTATTTAGTTTACCTTACTCACATTCTTTTAGTATCTTACACATCTTCAGTTTATTTTTATCTTCTTTCTTTCTTTTCTGTCACTGAATCTATCCTCCTTTTTATTCACTTAGTAATTTACTCTATTTCTATTTCTTTTTGACTCTGTCTGTCTTTCACCGTTACTTTATTTTCCTTTCTGAATGTTTATCTCTAACTTTATTTCTTTATAAAATTGTATGATTTTCAACCTTATGCCTTGTCTTTTCTATTTTTTAAATACATGTTTTAATATTTTTCAAATCTTTGTTCTTTCTTTCACAGATTGAAAGTACAAAAATTATAAGTGATGGAGTTAACAACAACTATAAAGTAAGTATTTAGTACTTTTTCCCTTACATCTCTATCACATTCAACTTTTATTACTTCCACTGCTTTATTTCCTCAATTCTCAGTTTCCTTCCTTTGCTTTTTCCCTCATTCCTTTTCAATTACTTATTTACTCCACTCCTTCCACTCCTTTTGTCAGTCCCTCTGTTCACACAGTTCCTCACTCCTTTTCACTCAGTCCGTCTCTCTTACTCTCACTGTCTCTGTCTATTCACTCTTTTACTAGATGTTCATTATGCTTTCTCTCTGTAGTTCAAGCACACTATCTTATTTACAATTTTTTGCTGCTTCAATTATTCTTTTTCTATCACTTCTTCTTTTCTTCTTTCTGTTTTTTCTCTCTGTCATTCCACATGTTTTAACCTTATTCACTATCATAAACCTTGTTTTAATCCTATTTACTTTCACTCACTGTTTTATTAACACCTTCCCTCAGGGTTGTTGTTTTAGTCCGGTTCTATCCCTACCTCTTACTCCACATCCTTTACTCTCTTTCTTTTTAATTTGAAGATTCATTCACATTCTCCAAGTAACTCTTGCTTATTATTCTTCTACACTCTTTTTTTCTTTCACTTTCTTTTCTATTTTCTTTTTCTCAATTTTACCCTCTTACATCTTTTCTTTGTATAATTATCTATTATACAGTATCTCTGTGTTACTCCCTCTAGCTTTCTTTCTTTTAACATTATTCTCTCTGTCTCCTTCCCTTATATTCACTCTTTATTTTTTTTTATTTTTTTTTTTTGGTTCGCTTCTGGTTCGCGTATCGGCGCGCGAACCAGGAAGCAAATCAAAAAAAAGAGATTGCCAGAGTGCTAAACATTTGAGCAATTTTTTATAAATGGAAGGTAGTTCTGAAAAGAACTTTTTTTATTGTTTTTGTTGTTTTATATATTTGTTATTATTTTTCTGAACTTTTTTTTTTGTATTTTTTGAACAATTTTTTTAAAAAAATGTTTTTTTTGAGGGGGAACAACGAAAAACATGCATTGGAAAGGGCTTAACAGGAGAAAAAAAAAATACTTTTTGGGCGTATTGAGCACTTGTGGTTTTCATATGCTCTGTTCATTACATTCACACTCATCTCTCCATAACAAAGTAGTCCCCCACAATAAATACACACTAGCTTTATGTGTGCAAAATTGCTCTGGATACTGGGGACCGTCTCCCTCGCCTCTGGTCCCGAAAGACTTTCCTGTGTTGAGGTGGTGGCCACAGGAGTTGGTGGGTTTTCGCGGAGGTGACGCACCTCAGCCACGCTGTAATTAATTGGATGCCACCTCTGCATGTGGCGATGCATAGTATAGTTCCCGTAACTATATTTTTTATCTGTGCCTCGGGACAGAACTCCTTTACATATGAGGCATGTCACATTTCGGGCATTGACCTTTTTTTGGCATTGAGGGAAAGAAAAAAATTCCCAAATGAAATTGTCTTTGTGGTGGGATTTCCGGGGCTGGTCAGGCAAGAATTGTCTCTCCTTTACCTCCTCTTCTTCCTCCTCTTCCTCAGGGTTGGGAAGGAACTGGGTAGGTGGTCCTTCCTTCCTAGGAGGTGGTGGTGGTGGTGGGGGTTCACCAGCTGCAGCTACTACTGAAGCCATCACTTAATAATGAAAAACAGGTCTTCCTCTCACAAAGTTGAAAGTCAGAGTGAGAAAAAAGATGGGGGCTTTCATCATTTGGGAAAAAAAATGTTCTAAACCAATGAAAAGTGTTATTTTTAGGTCACATGACCTGGCCTTACATCATTAGGAAACCAAAAGTGAAATGAACCAAGAAAACGTTTTATTTTCAGGTCACATGACCTGTTATGCTTACGTTACGCGTCCCGCTACGCACCCGGAGCGCTTCCGGGGTGCTGCGCTTCGCGCCTCGGTTCCCGCTCCGGAGCACTTCCGGGTGCGCTAACGCGGCGCGTCATAAGACGCATTACGCGGCAACGCGATATGTCGCGCTTACGCGACGCGTCACAATGTTGTTTTCGAACGCGGCAGTTGTGCTAACGGAACGTTTCCCGGTGCGCGGACCGGGTCGCGGCACCAAATTGAGCTAACGGGAAGCTACCCGGTGTGCGGACCGGTAGCGAAACAAAAAAATTAGAAAAAAAAATATATACATACAAAAATTATAATAAAAACATATAAAATATATTTTTCCATTAAAAGAAGAATACATTTTACAGCTTTTGATATTTGCTATTAAAAAACCATTGAAATTCACTGAAAAAACCATAGGTTATAGACTATATATAGTTAGGAATTAGCATTTACAAAACCTTGAAAATTCACTGAAAAAACCATAGGTTATAGACCATATATAGTTAGGAATTAGCATGTACAAAACCTTATTTTACTTGCACAAAACCATTGAAATTCGCATATATAGTTAGTTGCACTAACTATATATCGCGCACCCGCAATCCACTGCTGATGATGTCACATATTACATCATTCATGACATGGTCAGTGACATCATTGATGACATCACTGATGACAACTCAAATGACATCACTGACAAGATCACTGATGACATCATTCATGTGATAATACGATGAACCTCTTCAGACTCTAATATAACCTTAGATACACTCAGTGTAAACAGACACTCACAGATTGTCACTCATCCATGGAGTTACTCATACAACTAGTCAGTCATGCAAAGAATCAATCACACCTCCATTTCCTCAACTATACAGTTATACACACCTTACTTATTCAAACTTATTCTAACACATATTTACTCTCTTATACAATCACTGATACAAGTTTTCAATGATCCATGCAGCCACTCACACATTCACTAGCTCTTATACACAGTAATTTATATATGTCAACTCTCACATGTACTGTGTTTTACATATGTACTTACTTTGACATGTAGCACTGAGATATCCATTCACTCACCAATACACTCATGCACACAGTCAACCACCCATACAGCTGTTTCCACATGCAGTTTTGAACCCATACATCTAGTGAATCAACTGTTCACACATCTATGCAGAGTCACACACCTCCCAGCCACCCACACACACACACTCACTCTCCCATACAAATATTTGGGCAACCAATCAATAACCCATATAGTTACTCATATAGGTACTGATCAACACATGCAGCACTTTGCAGAACAACAGATATAATTATGCACAAATTAAGACAGTTTAATCACTAACCAATGCACTCAGTGAGACACATTTAATCACTCTTTCATACAGTCAGTCATGCACCTACTAAATCCTTCATCCAGACACTTATACATCCACTCATTCTTCAATATGTAAGACATATTTTAACTTTACAGAAAAATACAGTCACTGGATGATGTAATCAGTGATGTCATCAGTGATGTCACTGACCATGTCATGAATGATGTAATATGTGACATCATCAGCAGTGGATTGCGGGTGCGCGATATATAGTTAGTGCAACTAACTATAAATGCGAATTTCAATAGTTTTGTGTGAGTAAAATAAGGTTTTGTAAATGCTAATTCCTAACTATATATGGTCTATAACCTATGGTTTTTTCAGTGAATATATATATATATATATATATATATATATATATATATATATATATATATATATATATATATATATATATTCACTGAAAAAACGATAGGTTTGACACCAGTTATAGTTAGCTGGAAATTTTACTGGCATAAAACCATTGAAATTCCCACGTTATAGTTAGTTGGACTCACTATAACTTGCGCGCCTGCAATGCACTGCTGATGACGTCACATATTACATCACTCATGAAATGGTCAGTGACATCACTTTGTTTGTTCATAAAAGCCAAAAAAAAGTAAAAAAAATTCCAAAAAGCAACAACAAAAAGAATAAAACAAACAGTTCTTT
The DNA here is from genome assembly GCF_964263255.1 of Lissotriton vulgaris. Taxonomy (NCBI): domain Eukaryota; kingdom Metazoa; phylum Chordata; class Amphibia; order Caudata; family Salamandridae; genus Lissotriton; species Lissotriton vulgaris. The sequence continues at coordinate 1,000,316,686 of NC_141695.1, read as the reverse complement.
TTACGGCCCCCACATCAAACCTAGGGGGTCAGGGGGGGTCTACCCTGCCCCCTTTTGGTCATTTCCCCCTTTGTTTTTGCCACCTCTTGTGTCTTGATCCTACCGAGACACAAGACGGCGGCCGCTCCGGACTGTTTGGAATGTTGACAGACACCCGAGAGCCAATCAGCTTCCGGAGCGCGCTTATAGATATATATATTTTTTTGAACCTAAATTACTCAAAATCCACTTTACCACATATCTTGATCCATAGCAAAGGCACATCGGGCTACCAGTCCCTACAATTATGCCAAGTTTTGTGGAAATCCATTCAGCCGTTCGGGCTAAAAGTGAGTCCAACCGCCCTATGGAAATTAACATGGGGAAAACACGTTTTGGGACCCCCCTTTTATCTCGGCACCCGCTTGACGAATCCCCCCCAAACTTTACGGAAAGGAGCGGAGCGCAGCAGGCAAATTTAAGGATAATTACAGGCAGATCCCTCAATCGGTGCTAAAGTTATTCCCAATAGAATGTTGCGGATTTCCTATGCAAAACGATCCTAACTATAACTACCTACTGGCGACCGCCAGTAGGTAATATATGTATATATATATATATATATATATATATATATATATATATATATATATATATATATATATATATATATATATATATATATATATTTATTTGTATATATATATATATATATATTTGTAAAGGCATATTGGATGCGTGGTCACGGTATGCCTGGAAATGGCATGCACGGTTCCATCATATATCTGTTCTGCTTTATTTTGCGAATATATCTTTAGTCTTAAAATTCAAAATGGAAGTGCAAATAGTATACCAAAGCACCCAAAGTATTCATACATATTTTTAGCAGGTAGTGGACAAATGTTTTTCTCTATGTGGAATTAGAATTATTTTTTATCTGCTGGAGAAAATTAGTCCACCTTGGAATTCTACGCGTGGTGTACATTTTCAGAGTGTACTTGGGATGTTGTGAATCGCAAAAATGCTCTAAAACTACACTGCTGGTAAGTGGAATAATATGATTTCCCATTTTTCTGCATTTATGTCTCTTGTTTAACTTTTTAAAATTAAGAAATATGTACTTTTGTTTGGAATGGAAAGGAACATAGCTGGGCAAAGGAAGTGTCATAATGATAAGAAAAACATTTGACGCTCCTGCAATCCAGCTTTCGTCTGCACGTCTCTAAGTAGAGAGTGTACAGTGAACTAGTGGAAAGTAACGCTTGAAGATTTTGCTCCTGCAAGTGGTGGTACAGATGTCTACTCCAAGGCTTCGCCTTACTTTATCTCTGTGTATGTCAGATGCATTCGCAATGATATATTCTAATAAATGTACCTAATGAATTTACTCTTATAAAATTGTTTCTCTTAATTTGTTCTCCAACTTTAATGCATGTGTACGTAAACACATTTGAACCACACTATGCATTAAATAGCTCATGGATATATTGCAGATTTTGAACATCATGATTCTATTTATTTATTGGAATACATCTTACAATTATATCACATCCGGAATGCTTAATGCATGTCACTGCCCAGTTGGTCAAGACAGTGCGGCTGAAGATTGGGCGGCAACAGCAAGGGTGTAGCGCTCATTAGTGCAACATGCAGTTGCCCAGTTGTGTGAGGCACCCTCTGGGCCACATTTATAGGTGTCTCATGCACCCCAACAAAGAGAGAGAACACTCCTGCATTTTACTAGCTTTAGGACCCATTACAAGCTTGCCAGATAACCGGGCTGCCGATCCCGTTCTTAATGTTGCTTGTGTATGCCTGCATCTACAGCAATGTGTAGTATACACAAATCAGAGACATTTTAATGCATGGGCAAAGTGGGTTCTGGTCCAGGGCCCCAGCCTTTTAGGGCATCCCCTGACAGAGTCAGCTCTGTTCTACAGTGTCTTGCCCAAATGACCTTGAATATTTTTTAAACAGATTGTTTTAAATATTGTTTTACTTTATCTTTAATGCATGTAATGTGTGAGAGTCTAGGACAGACATTTTGCAGAGTAATGTAGTGTTTATGTTTCATTCAACAGCCAATACAAAGTTTCTTTTAGATAAAAACAGGGCCTTACATATGAGAAATAGAAGGGTATCACAGAAATTATTTCCAGTAATATTGGTGAGTTGCTGCTGTGGTATAATATTTAAAACACATGCCAATATCCCTGAATATTAGATATAAAAACATTAGAATTTGTATGAGTATGCTTGTGCACTGTCAGGGACCTAGCCAAAGAAGGCAGGAAAGAGCTGAAAGTGGATCTAGGGCCACAAAAATCCTTAAGATGTTCCTGACAAGGATGAAAGCAACATCCCTCCATCACTTTCTTTCTCTTGCTACACAACAACATTACGTTGAACCAATCTTTGCTTTCATCTTTACAGAGTAAGCCTTTAAACAGACATAGCTTTTTGCTCCTTTTACATCCGACTTTTTACATTTAAAACTGTATGTTTTGGATATTTGAGATTCCTTTAGTATGGTTTCCTTTTCCATAAAGTGTTGTTTATCCCTGTGCTCCGGCTGCTGCTGGGGTGGGTAGGAGCCAGGGTGCTTCTGCGGTCAGGTTGAACTTTTGAGTTGCTGACGACCTCCTCTGTCACTGGAAACAAGACAACGTAAGGTATATGTTTTTCATGAGTTACATCGAGCTACATACACTAGGCACACTTTTACAGCTACAAGCCAGCACTACCTGGCAAAAAACAAAAATATGCAATATAAAACTCCCAGGGATGTGAGGGTTTGTCTTTTATAAAATGATAGCATCAATACACTTTTGAGATTCACATTCTGAAATCATCCTTGTTGAATGATATTGCTTGAAAGGAAGACTTTGTGGTGTTGACTACACTCACTTTACTCTTGCAACACAACTACATTGCGTTTTCATGAACAAGAACTCAAAGACCTTCACTAGCACTATTGATTTCCTTACTATTTTACGTTAGAGAGTACAAATGTTGGAAGGTGAACATTTTCAATGAAAGCAAACATATTGAAAACGTGGCAAGTGGTACCATTAATTGCCGTTACACCCCAAAGTAACCCACATGGTACTAGGAGTGGTCTGAATTACAAAGCATTCATTTACCACGCATCACTTATCACTCAACACCTTTACATTGCCACTCCATTACCAGCATGCCTTTACAGCAAAAGGAAAGTAAAACCCCTCTCTCTCTCTCTCTCTCTCTCTCTCTCTCTCTCTCTCTCTCTATATATATATATATATATATATATATATATATATATATATATATATATATATATATATATATATATATATCAGGAACTGATCACCAGAGACTTGAAGAAACTTTATATTGCCACAAATAAAAAACATGCCGTAATTAATAAGAAGAACCAAAGTCACAATAACTTAAATAAAAAACTTGAATCTGACAAAAACGTCATTGTTAGACAAGCAGACAAAGGCGGAAATATCATCTTGCGGCCTCGCAAAATGTACATAAATGAAGCCGAGAAACAACTACAGGACTCCTTATGTTACAGGAGAATTGGAAAGGGGCGACCAACTCGGTCCCCCTGAACGTATGGCCGAGTGCCTCGATCCCCCCGGGAAGCCATTTTTGGGCGGGAGGCGCGCCTCAGCTGGTATGCCCGAAGCGGCGTAGCTGGGGCGCGCTCGTTCCCGCCCTAGAGTGGGCTGGCCTAGACACCGACGCAGCCAGCCACGCCCTCGGGGCAGGCAGGGGCGGGTATACGCCCGCCCTGAAGACGGATAAAAAGGGACGCAAGACCAGAAGACATCCTCTTGTTCTTGTGCTCTGAAGCTGCACCTCCTCGCTGCACGTGAGCTCGGGACAGAACAAAGAGCCAATTTTGAGCGTTTTAATCTTTCTTTTGTCTTCTAGATATTTCGTCTGAGAGATGCCCAAGAAAGGCGCCAAGAGAATGTCGACTGACCAGATGGTTCGGGCCCTCATGAAGGAGATGTCCGAAATAAAGAAACAGTTGGCGGGGCGAGACGGCGAGGAGGGATCGGGACGTCCACCGGCCGGAGGGAGGCCTAAGAGGCCGAGAAGGGGGCCGGTCGGGGGAGACGTCCCGGTTCCCTGTTCCCCGCTCGAGCCGCCAGCCCCGGTACCGGCCCCGGTACCACAGGAAGGGAACCCGATCCCGGTCGTAGTCACCCCGACATCTGCTGAGGGTATGCCTCCCGAGTTGGCGGCACAGCTAGCAGCGTGGTTGGGGGACAGTACAGAGGGCGCCACGGCTGCCGAAGCGCAAGCAATCATGAAACAGTTGCGCGAGAAACGTGATGCAGCCAAGGTGCCCGCGCCGGATGCGGTGATAGACAAGCCACGAGGGGCGGAAGTAGCGTCCGGTGCAGGTAAGCGGCCATTGCCGATCGCAAGGGATGAGTCAACACCCTCTCGTAGAGAAAAATTGGGGCAACATGTTCCTTTGCCAATAAAGGAAAAGATTTGGGCGGGGGAATACGTAAACATTTTCTCCCTGCTCGTTGATCACTATGAGGTCGAAACTGTTAAGGGTCAAAAGGATCTGATGCATCCGAGTGTTTGGCGCGCCAAAATGGCCGCCTTTAAAGTGAATGAGAATATTGGTAACTGGGGTAATGCTTGGGGAATTTTTACGTCAATTTTGGGGGAACGTAGGCCTGAATTGCTCCCTGAATTTCCAGTATATCAGTCACGAATTATGGGGTACTCGACATCGCACCAAGGTAACCAATGGTTCTGTTATGACAACCTTTTCAGGAAAGCGATGGAGCATAACAAAAGTTTAACCTGGGACTGTTACGATTCTTTGACATGGAATAAAATGAAAGAGTCGGGGATGTTGAAAGTGCCGTTGGTGGGGTGTACTGTTGGTGAGTCCTCCCGCCAAAATTGGGGGACGCCCTTTCGGTCGGGTACGGGTACAGACGATTACCCGAGACCCGCCGGCAATACAGGGAAGAGGGGTTGCTGTTTCAATTTTAACAGAAATAAATGTACTAGGCCCCCGGGATCTTGTAAATTCAAACACGAATGTAGTGGTTGTGGGGCACCCCATCCTGAGTCCTCGTGCAGAGCCAAATCGGGTGAAAATGGGGGTAGAGGAGGCGCCAAACAGGTCTAATATAGTCCGAGGGGCGCCTTTACCAACCCCGATTGATACCCTGGCAATGATTCCCTGGCTCAGCGAATACCCAGATCGTACTTCTGCTGGGGTGCTACGAAACGGTTTTTCATATGGTTTCCGCATCCCGGTGGGGAACTTTCAGGGTGTCGGGACGTGCAAAAATCAACTTTCCGTCTTGCAGCATACGACTGTAGTACAGGATAAGATCCGGAAAGAGGTTACCCGAGGTCGGGTTGCCGGCCCGTTTCGTGTTCCCCCGGTACCGAATTTTGTTTGTTCTCCTTTAGGGGTGGTCCCCAAGAAGGACCCGGGTGAGTTTCGATTGATTCACAATTTATCAGCGCCTCATGGCCTTTCTGTAAACGATGCAATTGATCCAGAAATGTGTTCGGTGCGGTACGCATCATTCGATGAGGCCGTAGCCATTTTGAATCGCCTGGGGCCCGGGACGCTGATGGCGAAATCAGATATCGAGTCAGCGTTCCGTTTGCTCCCGGTATACCCGGAAGACCAACGTCTTTTGGGATTCATGTTTCAAGGTTTGTATTACATGGATAGGTGTATGCCGATGGGGTGCTCTATATCTTGTGCATATTTCGAGAAATTCAGTAGTTTTCTACAATGGGTTTACACGAAGAAAACGGGTTTTCAGAATGTGATGCATTACCTCGATGACTTTCTGTTTCTTGGGGCCGCTGGGGAGGATGAATGTGCCCGGGCCTTGACTGAATTTTGTGTTTTAATGAATCAATTTGGCGTGCCATTGGCACCAGGTAAAACTGTGGGTCCCACGACTTGCCTCGAGTTTCTCGGGATCGAGTTGGACTCTAGTGAGGGTTGTTTTCGTTTACCAGCTCCCAAAGTGTCGAAATTCAGGACAGCCCTGCAAATGTGTATTACTGCATCTAAAGTTACGCTGCATCAATTGCAGCAATTGGTGGGGAAGTTGAATTTTGCCTTAAGGGTGATCCCGATGGCCCGCCCCTTCTCCCGTTCGATTGCACAGGCGATGGTCGGCCTAAAAGAGGGTCATCATCGCACGAGGTTATCGGCCGAGGTCCGCCAAGACATGCGTATTTGGTTAGCATTTTTGGCGGATTTCAATGGTCGAGTCGTCTGGAGCAAACCGGCCTTGTCCTCTGAAGAGCTTGGTCTATGGACGGATTCAGCGGGAAGCATGGGTTTCGGCGCCATCTTCGGCACAAAATGGTCGGCACAAAAGTGGCCAACATGGTGGCACGAAGAGGGGCTGACGAGTAATATTGCTTTCCTTGAGCTGTTTCCCATTTTGGTGGCCCTCAGAACCTGGCCCGATGGATTCAAAAATCACTCTGTCATATTTTGGTCTGACAATATGACCGTTGTAGAATGCATTAATAGTCAGGCAGCACGTTGTAAAATGATTTTAAGGCTGCTTAAAGAAATTGTCTTACTGTGTATGCAACTGAACGTGGTATTCAGAGCAAAACATGTCCCAGGGGTGATGAATCAGGCTGCTGATGCACTGTCTCGTTTTCAAATGCAGGCTTTCTCGGGTTTCCTTCCCTCAGCGGACCCAGAGCCAGCACCCTTTCCCGAAGCTCTCTGGTCTCTCGGTGCCCCGAACTTCGTTACCTCGTGGGAGAGAGTCTAGCACCAAGGACGAGGAAGGCATACGAAGGGGCGTTTCGAGCTTATTTAGCCTTTTTGGGGACCGAGAGAGGGGGACTTTGGGGGCATGAGGATTGGGTGGTACATTTTCTGATGTCCTTGCGTAAGGCTGGGAAGTCGGTGGCTACAGCCCAGAGGCATCGTGCTGCCATCTCCTTTGTTGCCAGGGCTCATAATATCCAGGACCCGACAGCGTCTTTTGTGGTACAGAAAGCGCTGCGTGGGTGGCAACGCCTTGAGGGTCGCAGAGTAGATGAGAGGCGCCCGATAGGTCTGGATAGGTTGGCCCAGTTGCTGGCCACACTCCCCGCCATATGCTCATCTCAGTTCGAGGCCTGTTTGTTCCGAGCTGCTTTTACGCTTGCATTTCACGGGGCTATGAGGATAAGTGAGCTGGTAGCAAGGAGCAAGCGGGATGTGGCGGGGGGTTTGTGCCGGGAACACGTTCAGATCAGGGGTGAGACTATGACTGTATCCTTTGTCAAGTCAAAAACCGATCAAAGTGGGGTGGGAGACTGCATAGTCATTCGCAGGATTCCAGGGTCTTCCATGTGTCCGGTGAAGTGTTTAGAAGATTACCTAGCACGAAGGGTGGCATCATGGGGGGGGACATTGTTGAGACACGCGGACGCCACCCCACTGACAAAGTTTCAGTTTCAGCGGGTGCTCGCGATGTCAATTACCGCAGCGGGCTTGGACCCGGGTGAGTTTGGGACCCATTCCTTTCGGATAGGGGCTGCCACTGAAGCTACAGCCAGGGGTCTTAATGTGGAACAAGTAAAACGAGTGGGGCGTTGGTCCTCCAATTGTTATAAGAGGTATGTGCGGTTGCACATGTTGTGAAGCTGTAATAATGTACTCACGCTTCTTGTCTTTTGTTTGGTTTTCAGTTACGCAAGCCTTCGAGGCGGGGCGGACTATGCAGTCGACCCAACACCGGGCCAGCGGTCAGACATCACCGGCTGTGAGAAAGGAGGTGTGGGTCGTGGGCCACTCATACGTGAGGCGTGCCGCAGACGTATTCGAAGCAGGTGACATGATTCACGTAGCTGGGGAATACGGGTACAGAATGTCCTTCTACGGAAGGGGCGGTCTCTGTATTGACCAGTTTCAGGCATTCTTTGAGGGTTTGTTAGGGCGGACGAGGTCACCGCCGTCTATAGTCATAGTACATTTAGGGGGCAATGATTTGGTCACCACCGGTAGACGACTTCTCCTGGAGGCAATGCTTTCCACTGTAAGTTGGTTGGCGAGGAAAGTTCCGGGGTGCATAATTGCGTGGTCTCATATGATCCCACGAAAAGTGTGGCGGGGGGCTATTTCGATCCCTGCTTTGAACCATTCTGTTAGAAAACTTAATAACAAAATGAGTAGGTTGTTTCGTTCCAGGACATTGCATTCTATCTCGCACGGTTGTATTAATGATGACAGTATGTATCTGGGGGATGGTGTGCATTTGTCTCGGGTGGGAAATGAGTTACTCATAGGAGACTTCTTAGCATGGTTAAAAACGTTGGAACATGACCTTTAGCTAGGAGTTTTGTGGGGGGCCCGGATAGCCGGTCAACTATCCGGGCCTGTGGCGGTAAGGTCATGATCGGTGAGCACTAATTAGTAGATCCCTATGAGTGGGCGTCACCCAACACGGATGGGAGCGCTCGGGAGAGGTGGCCATTGGCCCCTCAATGGGGAGGCGGTCCCTTCTAAGGATGGGTCGCCGGAAGTAAAGGAAAGGCGGTCAAGGCCCCTTCCTTTGTAGGAGGGGTTACAGCCCCCTCCTGGGGAATTTCCCGGGGCCAGTGACATCTGCGACGGCAGATGCGGTAAGTTGTGTGGGGTTGGGATAAGGTCTACGGTACCTTCTAGATACCTCACACGAGTATTCGAACGACCTTTAACTGGCGTCGAGTCTTTAGGTGCCCCCGTCAAGTCAAGGGAAATTGGTAATAGTTGCACTTGAGGTACGCCTCCGTGCTGTCGCCCAGCCCAAGTGGGAGGGGTAAGTCTGGTTAGGGATCTTGACACCGGTTATGACCTTGCCGTTGGCCCTTAAACGTTAGGTTGTACAATTTCAATATGTCAAGAAATGTTTTGTAAGATGCTAGTTCGGCTAGGAGAACCTCTGTATTAGAGAATCTGTTAAGGTTAGCCAAACATCGCAATATGGTAATGAAATTGTACATAACATGAAACGTTTAATTTTTTAATTTTGTTTTAATAAATACGGCCGGGATGGTCACTCCATCCCACTTCCAAAAACTTCAAGATCTGTTTCCGGTTTCCCTCCTTTCGGGGATAGTGTTGAGAGGGGGTGGCGGGTATCTCGGCCATATGGAAAGGGGCGACCAACTCGGTCCCCCCGAACGTATGGCCGAGTGCCTCGATCCCCCCGGGAAGCCATTTTTGGGCGGGAGGCGCGCCTCAGCTGGTATGCCCGAAGCGGCGTAGCTGGGGCGCGCTCGTTCCCGCCCTAGAGTGGGCTGGCCTAGACACCGACGCAGCCAGCCACGCCCTCGGGGCAGGCAGGGGCGGGTATACGCCCGCCCTGAAGACGGATAAAAAGGGACGCAAGACCAGAAGACATCCTCTTGTTCTTGTGCTCTGAAGCTGCACCTCCTCGCTGCACGTGAGCTCGGGACAGAACAAAGAGCCAATTTTGACCCACCCACCAGCCCCTGAAGACAGCCAGTTGTGTTTAATAAAGTTGATTAATTTTGCTTCGGTTTTCGTATACAGGTTGTAGTACCATGTGAATGTTGAGTTAATAAAGAATGGTCGTTTTTGAGTATGTTTGCCATTAAAGATATTCAGTTTAGTGTTGAATTTTTGATGCATGCTCTTTCGGTCATAGTGGCCAATGTATTCGTAGATTAAATTTGCACTGTCGTATTTATTTTGGTAGGCGGTAAGGTCATGATCGGTGAGCACTAATTAGTAGATCCCTATGAGTGGGCGTCACCCAACACGGATGGGAGCGCTCGGGAGAGGTGGCCATTGGCCCCTCAATGGGGAGGCGGTCCCTTCTAAGGATGGGTCGCCGGAAGTAAAGGAAAGGCGGTCAAGGCCCCTTCCTTTGTAGGAGGGGTTACAGCCCCCTCCTGGGGAATTTCCCGGGGCCAGTGACATCTGCGACGGCAGATGCGGTAAGTTGTGTGGGGTTGGGATAAGGTCTACGGTACCTTCTAGATACCTCACACGAGTATTCGAACGACCTTTAACTGGCGTCGAGTCTTTAGGTGCCCCCGTCAAGTCAAGGGAAATTGGTAATAGTTGCACTTGAGGTACGCCTCCGTGCTGTCGCCCAGCCCAAGTGGGAGGGGTAAGTCTGGTTAGGGATCTTGACACCGGTTATGACCTTGCCGTTGGCCCTTAAACGTTAGGTTGTACAATTTCAATATGTCAAGAAATGTTTTGTAAGATGCTAGTTCGGCTAGGAGAACCTCTGTATTAGAGAATCTGTTAAGGTTAGCCAAACATCGCAATATGGTAATGAAATTGTACATAACATGAAACGTTTAATTTTTTAATTTTGTTTTAATAAATACGGCCGGGATGGTCACTCCATCCCACTTCCAAAAACTTCAAGATCTGTTTCCGGTTTCCCTCCTTTCGGGGATAGTGTTGAGAGGGGGTGGCGGGTATCTCGGCCATAATATATATATAGACTATTACTTGCAGGATTGGGTCAGGGGACTATGGTGGTATGTACAAGACACCTCAGATTTTATTCGTAAATTAAATAATGTTGTTTGGAATTCTGACTTCCTTTAAATGACATTAGATGTGTCTTCCTTGTATACCTCTATAAAATATTGTGATGGGGTGAAAGCGGTACAGCATTATTTGAATAAATGTGCAATGAATTTCTTGGCACACAATAAAATGCTGATATCAATGATACAGATCTGTTTAGAACAAAACTATTTTTTGTTCAACAACCAGGTATACCAGCAGATTAGGAGGGTGGCTATGGTGGCCTGCTTTTCCCCCAGTCTCGCATGTTTACACATGGGACTGTAGGAGGAGCAGGTCCTCATGGCGGAATATCAAGCCACCTTGCAACATCATGTCCCCATCTACCTGAGATACATAGATGATCTGTTTATGATCTGGCAGGGATCCAAAGAGGATGTGCAGCAATTTGTGGAGAAATTAAACAACGACAATTTAAATTTAAAATTTACCTCTACCATTGATGCAAAATCAGTCTGATTTCTGGACACAGAGGTGTACATTGAGGATGAGGATGCAGGTCTGGCCATCAGATTACACATAAAGCCGACTGCAGGGAATACTGTGCTGCATGCGGCTAGCCAACATCCGTACCTCCTGATAAGTAGTATTCCCTTTGGGAAGATGCTACGTATCAGGAAGATATGTTTTTCAGATCTGGAGTGTCATATGGCCCAAGAAGAAAGTAAAAAACGTATCTTGGCAAGAGGTTAGTCAGAGGAGGTCCTTAGAAGAGCAATAGACCATTCTAGAGCATTAACAAGAGATCAAGCTCTAACCTCCAAACCTAAAACAGCAAGGAAGATTGAAAACAAATCTGAAATTCAGTCAAGGGCAATATTAACATTAAACAAACAACACAATGAGATTAGATTTTCTATAAAAATTGGAACCTAGTGACAGGGGATCCTGTCATAGGTGGGCTAGTGACGTAAAAAACAGAGCTAACTTTTAGAAAATCTCCATCAATGGCAGACAAGCTAGTAAGCAACTGCCCAGAGGTGTTAGTACCTAGTACCTGGATAGCATTGAGTAAGGGTTTTAAAAATGTTTTGTTTATAAGGCCTGCCGGCACGGATGTAACAAAACTCATTACTCAGTTCCATTCAAAGACACACCTGTACCTATAAAGAAGAGAATCACCTGCAAGACAGAGTATGCAGTCTATGTGCTGCAGTGTCCATGTGGGTTGCGGTATGTAGGGAGCACCCGACTGCCCACCCACAAACGGATACTGCAGCACATCAGGGCCATTACTGGAAAAGACCAAGTCTATCAGTGACCCTAAACATCTGGAATATTTTTTAATAGATACTGTAATGCCTTTGAAACGAGGAAGAAATAGGGAAGCTTTACTACGCCTTCTAGAAACCAGATATATATTAGAACTTGATAGTAAGACTCCGGGAGGTCTCAATGCCAGAGAGGATCTTTATACTTGCATATAGTTTGTAAAGTAAAACATTTTTAGAATGATATTTTATCTGTGTTCCAACTAACAATTCCCTATTTCGGCATTAAAATAAGGTTTAGTGGTCTGTCGAGGAAAGTAAAAGAACAAAGAACAATCACAAAACAAGTGTAAAAAGGTTGACCTTTTGTCCCATTTTTTTAACATTTGCACAAAATTTCACTTTATAGCAGGATTTTGCACAGAACAAGCACATTGGTTTTTACACCATGAGAGGGAGTATACCGTTCACATATTTATTGAATTGATAAAGTTCAATACAAAATATATAAAAAAACCACTTGGGATGCATTTGCACTTTAATGTATAATGAGAGACTGTACATAGATGAATTGAAATTACTTGATACTATTAAGTATGTAATCATCTTTAAAGCATATTTGCACATATTTATCATTATTGTGTGTTAATTTTATAATGGTTACGCATTGATTTAAGACACTTTGCCTTTTATTTAAATTTCGATTGTACCATTATGAGTATGTTTTCAGTTTCTATGATTGAAATGCATTGGATGTGGCCATTAATCCCCGCCTGTTTTTAAACTATAAGTACCCTCTATAGTGTTTAGCAACACATCATGTGATCAAGCCTCTGGACAGAGGCGAAACGCGCCATGGCGGACATGCTGGGCATTTTATTGCACAAATAAAGCACTGAAAATCTGGCACCAGAAACAGGTTTTGCTCATTGTCATTTTTTACAACCTCTCTGACCATGTCATGATTGATGTAATATGTGACGTCATCAGCAGTGCATTGCGGGGGCACGAGTTACTAACTATAACAGGGGAATTTCTCCGGTTTTGTATGAGTGAAACGTCCAACGAATAATAATGTCCCTGAAACCTATGGTTTTTTCAGTGAATTTTGAAGGTTTTTTTTTATATTTCTTTTTATTAGAACAAGGCATCAAGAAATACTTTGGTGCATCATACAGAAGAGGGTCGGCAAAGCTTCAACATATAGTACAAAAATTATTGGCCGGGGCGGGTGGGGGCATGGAGCACAAATGTCCGGCAGATTAACATGAAAGGGTCATGGGAAAAGAGGAGTATCAAAAACAACAGTTGCAGGTGGTACACAAATATTTCCTCTGTATTTATTCCAGGGTCCCCAAACATTGTTCCACTTTCTAGGGCGAGCCCGTGCCAGATAAACAGTTTTTTCGCGGAACATACACCAATCCATACTTTCTTTCCACCCTTCCAGCGTAGGCGGCCCAGCCGCTCCCCACTGCTGTGCTATGTTCCGCTTAGCAATCATGGCCCTTAGAGTGACCCATCCCGTTTGCGCAGTGTTCAGGTCTGTAGGTTCCGAAATATTCAATAAACATCTTCTAGCTTCTGGCAAAAGAGCCACACCCATCACTTCCTGCATAACATTATGGACTCTGCTCCAGTAGTCTAAGATATATCGGCACTCCCACAGGATATGAAGAAACGTCCCCAACTGGCCGCAACCTCGCTTACATAGACCATCCTCCGTTAAACCTCTTCTAATCAGACGCGGACTAGTGACATAGACCCTGTGCAGTATTTTCAACTGGACAAGCCTCAATCTAGCTGGGATCGCAACTTCCCTAGGGGAAGAAACTGCTGACTGCCAATCCTCGTCATCAATTTCAATACCCTCATGCGTCCACCTATCCCTTAAATCTACCAAGAGATCCGCTCTATGGTTTATCAATTTTTTATAAATGAGAGAAATGGTGCTGTCAGGCAGATGCCCATCTAATATTCGGTCCTCCAATAGGGACGCTTCCGTTATCTCTTCCCCGTCGGGGAACACCGACCTCAAGGCATGTCTCACTTGCGCATAGCGAAAATATTCCGTCCCACTCAGTTCATATTCAGTTTGTAATTCAGCAAATGACTTAACTCTTCCCTTCTCCCAAACATTGCCCACAGTGGTAATCCCTATCAAGTTCCATTTATCAAAACCCTTCGAATTCCATAACCTGCCCAACTTATCCGATCCAAATAACGGGGTAGCCAAAGTCAGACGGCCTTTCCATCCCAGTGAACAAAGAGCATCGTGCCATACGCGCACCGCCACTCTAGTCGGTCCCGTCAGACTTTTCTCAATAGATTTAGTGTAGAGCGCTCTACTATAATCACCACCAGGGAGCAGCCATTTATCCATTGCATAACCTGGATTCATATTGGACCCATAGGTACCATGATTTATAGCACTCAGCTGTGACGCCCAATAGTATCTCCTAATATCAGGGAGGGCAATTCCTCCGTCGTACCATGGGAGCGTCAACTTAGCCAACGCTATACGCGGTCTGCCTTCCCAAAGTCGGTTCTACTTCTCGTAAATAACTAGATGGGACCACATCCAAGGTATTCTGGAGGGCATAAAGAAATCGGGGTAGGGACATCATTTTAAAAGGGGCCGCCCGCCCCGTTTCTTCCAACCAGCTACATGGCTTTTCAGCCGAGTCAATGGAGGAAGAAGATTCTTATCGTATCAAAGTACGGGATCCATTGAAATATAAATCCCCAGATATTTGAATCCTTCCTGAGCAATCTGAATAGGACAATTACGAGGCAGGGCAGGGGTGTCACCACACAATACATAGAGATAGGATTTTGCCCAGTTTATTACTAATCCCGAATTCCTACCATACTAGGCCAAGACATCACAAACAACATTAAGGGATTTCCTGGGAGAAGTCAAATAAAGTAATATGTTGTCAGCATATAGGGAGATCCAATCTTCAAACTGCGGGGACCAATGAATACCCCTTATCGAAGGCTCCCAACAGATCCAGGCCGCGAGAGGCTCAAGAGCCAAGGAAAACAAAAGAGGAGAAAGCGGGCACCCCTGTCTAGTGCCCCACCCAAGACAAAATGGAGCAGAGACACGATTATTAACAACAACCTGCGCAAGAGGCTCAGTATATAATAAACGCACCCAACTAATAAACTCAGGACCAAAACTGAATTTAGCCAATCCAGCCCAGAGATATGGCCATTCGACCGTATCAAAGGCCATTGTCGTGTCCAATGATGCTAATATAGCCGGTTCCCACAGGGTATGCGCCTTGGCTAGAAACCCGTGTAACCACCGTAGGTTCAACGCCGTATTCCTATGCGGGATGAATCCAGATTGGTCAGGATGTACTAAATCACTAATGACCTTGATCAACCTATTAGACAATACTTTAGCCAAAATCTTAGGTTCCAAATTCGGTAATGAGATCGGCCTATAAGAAGCACAATTGGATCTCGGCTTCCCCTCCTTAGGTATCACTACTATCGAGGCCACTCTCTGGTCTCGGGGCAACACCCCACATTCTTGAGCTTCCAAAAACATATCTTTCAAATAGGGGGCAATCTTATCTGGTCTGAGCTTATACAACTCGATCGGAAGACCATTGGGACCCATTGCTTTCCCAGAATTCAAGGAGCGCACCACCAAGGCAATCTGATCCGCGGTAAGTTTACTATCCATGAGGTCACGATCCTCCTCCGTCAAACATGGAAGTTTAATATCCCTCAATAATGGGAGCAAATCTTCCTCCGGCCTATCCGAAACAGAAGTATAAACGTTACGAAAATGATCCGCAAAACCATCTAGTATCCCTTGCGGGTCATTTATATAAGTCCCCTCCTTCATCTCAATCTCAGGAACCACCCGATCCGCTCTGTCCTTCCTATCCAACCAAGCAATCAATTTACCAGCCTTGGCCCCGACATCATAAAGACGCCCTTGCTGTTCTCAACTCAAGGCTCTAGCACTATCTGTGACTAGCGTCCTGTATTCGAGCTGCTTAAGTTGTAAAACATGTAATCTAGCCCGGGATACCTCCTGTTCTATTTCCATTTCAATGTTCGCTATCTCCGATTCAACTCTCACCACGTCTTTCTCTTTCTGTCTGTTTACTCCCGCGATCAGGGACAAGGCTTGACCTCTAATCACTTTCTTAAAAGCCTCCCACAGCGAGATTGACGAGGCAACTGAACCCTCATTTTCCTGAAAATAGTGCTCCAACGTTTTTAACAGTTCCTTACGAATCTTAGGATTACGCAAGTGTCACGGGTTAATGGGGGCGATCCTACCACCTGAACCCAAGGTCATCTCAAATCGGAGCCAGAGAAGCGAGTGATCCGAAATGCCTCTAGCCAGATGTTTCACTTCAGTAATATACGATGCCTGGGCCGCCGGTACTAGACCATAGTCAATTCGAGAGAGGCTACCATGGGCACCAGAGTGGAAGGTATACTGTCGCTGATTAGGATGAAACAATCTCCAGCTATCAACCAGACCCAGAACCTCCAAAAAGTCGGGTAACCATTTTTGCGCCCGTTCCACATCACGGGGCGGAAACCTGTCCATGGCGCCGGAAACCACTGCATTGAAATCCCCACCCAGAATCAACATGCCACTAGTAAGGTCTAAAACAATCTTCCCCAAGTCAATATAGGAAGTGGTTTGCAGACCCGGGGGGACATAAATAGAGACCAAGGAGAGAGTATATCCCTCCCAATGTCCTGACACCGCTATATATTGACCCCTCTCATCTTCAACAACGGAGTCCAGTATAAATGGGAGAGAATGTCTAAGGAGTATCCCAACTCCCAGGGACCCCGAGGTAAACCCAGCATGCGCAATCAGCCGGTAGCCTTTTCTGTGCATCGTCTTACATGCATTTCCTACCAAGTGCGTTTCCTGGAGTAGGACTACATCCGGGGAATGTCTTTTAAGGAATTGTAGGACCACACTGAGCTTGATTTTATCCCCCGACCCATTCACATTTCAACTCAATACTCGCAACCCCCTACCCCCATCGCTAAACGTAAGGAAGGTCCAATCCTCCTCCAATCCTTGCAACATCAATAATCAATCTTGGAATACGATGCCTTGGAAAAACACAAAGAAAAAAACAAAACAAAAAATAAACACCCCTCCCCTCCCTCCCACCAAACTTCCCGTTACATTACCCCCCACCCTGCACTCCTGCTTACGACTATCAAGTTTCCCCAACTTACAGTGTACCTGTTGCCCCCTCATCTAGACTAAGCTACCAAAAAAGATAAATCTGAGGAGGGAAGAGACCCAGCGATAGCCCGTTGACCCCCCATAGTTACTGTGCTAGAACATGTTGTCGGAAAGAGTACAGAAATAGTCCGTTCCCAAACTTTCCCCAGTTGCCACAGCAAGAGTACTTATTCTTGATCTTGTTAGCCCTCTCCTTCATCACCACTCTGTCTCTGGGGTTCATGCTGAACAGTTAAAGTGTCCAACCAGTCCGCCGTGACCCCCGGCTTGTCAAAGAAATAAACTCTCTCATTATGTTCAATTCTCAGCTTGGCCGAGTATATCATGGCGTACTTGAGTCCCTTATCACGAAGCTTCAGTTTAACCCACAATAAAGCTCATTCTCTGCTTCTGGACTGCCTGTGTAAAGTCTGGAACAAAACTGATGGATGAGTTTTCGTACTTCAGAGGTCCCCCCGATCTGGAGGCCTGGAGGATCGCATCTCTGTCCCTAAAATTAAATATTCTCGCAATCAACGGTCGAGGCAGGGCACCAACACGCAGTCTGCCTCTGTGAACTCTGTGCGCTCTCTCAACGGTAAAGAAATTGCTCAGGTCTTTGGGCTTAAGATGATTAAGTACCAAATCTTCGACAAGGAGATCTGCAGCCTGCTCCTCCGCCTTTTCCGGCACTCCAATAAGACGCACCTTGTTCCTCCAGGCCCGTCCTTCAAAATCCTCCAGTCTACAGATAGCCAGGTCATTCGAGGCCTGCAAGGTCCGAACCTCGGATTGCAGTTCCGTTACATCATTAGTGAGGCTAGCAGTCTTGATATCAAGTGATTTAACTTTCTCACTTGTCTTCGTGAGGTCCGTCCGAATCAGATTTACCTCAATAGATACCGTGTCCAATTTATGAGCCAGGGTCTCCATCTTCTGTCCGAGGGAGGACTTAATTCCATCAATGGCGACCATCACGTCTTGTAGCGTCGGCTCCACTTCCAGCACAGAGGTTTCTTTCACTCCATCTTGCGACTTTCCCAGTCCACTAGGCGACCCTTTAGTTTGTACATTTCGGTCCATGTTGTTAGATTGAGTATACCTTCCCCCTCTAGGGACTTCGATTGTCGTTCTCTCCCTCCGGTTTGGTCGCCATTTGTTCTTCGTTCGATTCGAAGCAGACGTACTGGATAGCCGTTGTATTTGGGCCAATACATTGCTTGCGACTCTGTAGGAATGCCTGCTAGGCGTCCGCAGTCCTGTACTGTCAACAAAAAGCCCAGGCCTCGGTGCAATGACTGGTGCGACACGCAGCCAAAATCTAAAATCTCGATTCCACAGGTCTGCACTCCGTTAAAGTGTCACAATAGTATGGCCCACTGTCGTCGACCAGGGTCTCAGATGTTCTGGAGTAGGACCCAGCGAGGTATCAGAGAGTTCCAGGCAAAATCAAAAGTGAAACCAGGTGAGGTCGCGAGGCCAGGCCAGTCACTTCCGGTATTCAGAGCCGTTGTTGTCGCATTACAACTCGGGCACAATGCCAACTCAAACTTCGGGTCTCCAAGAGATACAGGCCTCAAACTGTCCGGACCTCCAACTCTGGCCCCGGGGCACGCTCGGGACATGGTTTTCAGCATCCGACTCTCCTTCGGTTCCGTTACAAGAAGCACTCCACAGTAAACAGGATAAACGACAGGATATATTTGGGGGGCTTCGAGGGTCTCGGGAGCCTTAAGCTCACGCGGCCATCTAGGATGCGCGCGAAGCTCTTCCTCCCGAAGGTTTTTTAAATGCTAATTTCTAATTATAACGTGCCTGAAACCTATGTTTTTTTTTAGTGAACTTCAAAGGTTTTTTAAATGCTAGTTTCTAACTATGCATACAGAGGTAGGACATGTGAAGAAAGAAGAAAAAAGGCACAGAAAGAAGCAAAAGAAATGCAGAAAGAAGCAACAGAAGTCCACAAAGACGAAGAAAAGTGAAGGAAGAAGAAAGACATGTGCAGAAAGAACCAACAGAGGAGCAGAAAGAGGCCTTGTTGCAAAATCATCCTGTACCGCAACTTTTTCAGACGGGTACTGGTGGTAACTGACTCTGACTAACCAGGTCTAGAGCCAGTGCTATGCTAAAAGACACTAAGAATACAGTGAAAAAACCTACATACACTAGGGAACATTATGCGTTGGGGTACCCCTATGATTAGCATGACCTCCTCTGTAAGACAACCAGGTACCTCCTATAAGCGCCACAGAGCTGCGTTGCAGAGAGGTGTAAAAAGGGGCGTGGCCTTGCCCACTCTCTGCAAAGCAGCGCAGTGGCACTTACTGGAGTTACCTGGTGGGGTTGTTGGCCCCCAGGGACCCTCAGGATTGAAGAGGAATTAATTCCCCAACTTAAAATGGCCACAGGGCGTGTTTGCACACATGTCGCCTCAGCCCTTCACCACTGTGCAAATACGCACTGAGGCGCGTTTTAAGAGGTAGTTTTAATCCCTCTGCCCTAATATGTACCATGGTGGGTCCCCAATTCCCCCACAGTCCCGCCGGCTTCCCGCCTCCTGCGAGAGCCGGCATTGCTTTTCTACACGGGGAGCTGTTAAGATGCAGCTCCCCATGTGGAAAAGCAATCTGCTTCGGTTTTTGGAAGAGAGAGCTGGTTTCCCTGCTCTCTCTTTCAAAAATCAAACCAGACGTTGCCATGACAGGACGGGAACCACACGGCTTCTGCCCTGCCATAGCAAACAGCAGTGTCCGGGGGGTGGGCACCCTGGGACACTGCAGGAGCCGGCCCTGGGGGATGGCAGTAGACAGGGCCATCACAGGCTCCAGGAAGGGGGCTGCGCGGCCCCTCTCCCAACATTGACAAAGCCAATCACGGAGGCTTCTCATTGGAGCAGCGCTGTCATCCTAGCAAGAGCGCGTGGACAGTTCCAAAAGGGAGTACTATCGCTCTATCTTTCCTCTGTAATGCCCCTCTTGCTACAATGACAGCGCTGCTCCAATGAGAAGCCTCCGTGATGAATACAAGAACCCCGCGAAATTTTAAAGCATTTTATTCAAGCACAGCACTGGCAAGATGAAGGAAAACGCTGAAACGCGTCCCAGGTGCAAGACTCTTTTGAAGTTACGTTAATTTCTTGTGTTTTTAGTGGCAGAAATAAAGCCCTGTGAAACCACAATATCAGCTGTGTCAGGCCTGTTTTCTGGAGAGGAAGCGGGAGTGGTGTGCATATTTGGCGGAGGTCGGCTCCGCTTTACCTGACGCGCCTTTCGTTCTGGAGCTCCGTGGAAGCAGACAGTTGTTGGTGGAATGCTGAGATGCATATACGCGCCCCCCCCCCCCCTCCGACCGGAAGTTTGTTCAGGTACCGGGGAGAGAGCAGTGGATTTACCGCTGAGAGGGTCGGTGAAGATCAGGGCAAACTGCCATTATGCCTGCCTGGGAGAAGAACAAACATTCCATGGACGGCAGAGTCGTACCGCTATTAACGCTGGGGCATGGTACTTACCTTAGCCTACGAAGGTGGAGTGCACAGGACTCTTGAAACGCAGGATGTACTCGATGGGTATTACAGAGGAAAGATAGAGGCATAGCACTCACTTTTGGAACTGTCCACGCCCTCTTCCTACGATGACAGCGCTGCTCCAATGAGAAGCCTCCGTGATGAATACCAGAACCCCGCAAAATTCTAAAGCATTTTAGTCAAGCACATCAGTGGCAAGATGAAGGCAAATGCCAAAATGCGTCCCAGGTGCAAGACTCTTTTGAAGTTACACTAATTTCTTGTGTCTTTGGTGGCGGAAAGTGTGTACTTCAAAAACGAAGCAGGCATAGACTCCATCAAAGTGCAAAAGTTTATTTGCTGTTACCCATTTGACATAAAGAGGCCACTGCCCCGTCATTGGTGCATTTCGACCGCCAGCACGTGGTCTTGATATATATACATGTTAGAACTGGCGATTTTTGGTTGGCTAAGGCTTACACGAAAGCCAGGCAGAAACCACCATTCTAGTCAGGGCAAGGGAGTCACACGCCAAGATAAACCCTGCTCACCCCCTTGGTAGCATGGCACGAGCAGACAGGCTTATCCCGGAGGCAATGTGTACAGCATTTGCGCACGCACACAACAGCAACAACATCCTAGGCACACCACAAAAGGAACTCCACACAAGGTTATATAAAAATAACTTTGGTATTGTCAAAACACATCAGATAGTAATCACACAATATACATTGTGCCAACTGGCACAGGCAATATTCACAAGGGATTATTTACACCAGGACAGGGCCACGTGGGCCACTGTCAGAATCAGCACTCAGTAGAACTAGCACTTAGAATAACTGTAACACCAAATAACAATTATAGATCACAACCAGTAGCCACTGGTAACAGGTAGGTACACACTAGGCAATACTAATAACCATAGGCATCGATCACTCATGGACACATAAAATCTCTAGTATAAATTATACTAGGCAAAGCAACCTTCTAAGCATAAGCACCTTTAGAAGTATGACACAAGTATAAAGGCAAAGCACATTATGCAGCCATCACATTTAGGCCTAAACAGTATAACTACAGTAGAAAATCTCTAACTAGTCTAAACACATTAGACTCTCCCCCTAAGCATAACTCACATTTAGGGATTCAACTCACAGTGAAGTAAACACTCACTAACATTAACCTACATAGGTAAAATAACCTCATATTCACATTGCGCAAACATCACCTTAGGCAATTTCTATCATAAACATAGTAAAATCACATATCAGCCCCTGGCCAACTGGCCATCTCAAGAAACGGACCCAAAAAGCCGCGTGTCCAGAATGTCAGGGCGCAAAGCCAATGCAGCGCCAGTCAGGGGTGTGCCACCGGCGCAAACCTAAACGTTGCAGCTGCCCACTACTTACTGGGCAGCTGAGAACAGTCACAAGCAGTGTTACCTGTAACGCGCGCGGGCGCGCGCGCGCGCACGTTGATTACCCCGAGCACGCAGAGTCCCGGGGGAAGCGCGCACACATCCTGCGAGTGCTTTCGCGCCGCCGCTTTTAAAACGCGAGCGGCGCGAAAACGGTAGTTCCGGCTGTGGCTGCGGGCTGTTTGTGGCCCTTTGTGAAAACATTTGTTAATTGCAGCCCCGTCATGCGCTGCAATTAACAAACATTTTCACAATGGTTTACAATCAGCCCCCAACCACGCTCCCTTAAGAGAAGACATTTAGCAAGTCCAAAAGCACGGACTTGCTAAATGTCTTCTCTTAAGGGAGCGCGGTTGGGGGCTGATTGTGAACCATTGTGAAAATGTTTGTTAATTGCAGCGCATGACGGGGCTGCAATTAACAAATGTTTTCACAAAGGGCCACATGGTTTCATAGCTTCCAAGGTTTAAGTCAAGGATGCAAAGGCCTCTATCCAGCATCACAGCTGATTTTCCACGGTAGATTTGGGAAGAAGGCACACCTGTCCAGTCTCGACGACGCTCACGATTGTTTTTGGGCTAATGAATGAGTCACTGAATTTGAGCATCAACTAGTTCGAGCGACCATGTGTGTGTTACTATGCAATCGCCCCGAAGGGCGCAGGGGTCCCTTGAGTGAGCTGTCCGTCATAGTGGGTGAATGGCGGGAGGACGGTGCAAACCGCGAGTGTGTGGGCGGGGGCAAACGGGCGGGGCTTCCATGCGAGTTCACATGCCTCTTGTGTGTATAAAAGGTCAGAGAAAGATCAGTTCAGCAGATGAAGAGAAAGAAGCTCCTGGTCACAGGAACAGCACGGGTATTGTGCTCGTGAAAGTCAAGGATGCAAAGGCCTCTATCCAGCATCACAGCTGATTTTCCACGGTAGATTTGGGAGAAGACATTTAGCAAGTCCGTGCTTTTGGACTTGCTAAATGTCTTCTCTTAAGGGAGCGTGGTTGGGGGCTGATTGTGAACCATTGTGAAAATGTTTGTTAATTGCAGCGCATGACGGGGCTGCAATTAACAAATGTTTTCACAAAGGGCCACATGGTTTCATAGCTTCCAAGGTTTCAGATTGCTTTGTGTGACGTAGGCGCACAGGTCCCTGCAGCAGGCCAGCCAAACCTTCATGCTGAGATAGAAATGTGACGCGAATGAAGGCTTCAGGAACATCTCGGTAGCAGTGGCATTAACTGTCCGGGCTATCAGACCTGCACTTTTCATCCCCATCTCTGCCGTAGGGACACAAACCCACTGAGCTGTCTCACTTGGAGTGAATCATGAGAGCTGCACATCGCACATGTTTCTGTTGCAAAAGTCTTTGGCCTGTAAGTTATGGAGAAATCAGTGCAGCATGTGCTGAACCCATTGAACTTTTTGTTCAGTTCGTTTTTGCCTCGCACACAGACCCTTGAAGGTGGATAGCTTCTTTTTGGCCAATGCTATATAGTTTTTTTATGTAAGTACTGGTCCGCGTGGCGCTACTTTGCAGCAATACATTATTTCATTATTTAAGGGGTGCTATTTTACTCCATTTGGGCCAGTGCTGTTTTCCAGAAAGTCCATATTGAAAAAAATATGAATATTGATTTTAGCTGCTGTAGAAAAGCACTGACCATTTGAATAATATATTGGACACCATTATAATCCGCAGGTGCTGGCAAATAACTCCTAGTTCCCAATTAGCGCCAATAAGATAATTCACGTAACCGGCTCAGTGGGGTTCGTAGATAAAAGGGACCAAGTTTGTGCAGCTGATTCAAATTTACCTTAAGGTGATTAAGAGGCTGTGATACTCCAGTTCATTGGTACTCATTTTATCAACCTCAGAAGGACGAAATGGCGAGTTGTTCCCGCCAGTATTTTTCCCTACGACTCTGCTGCTTATGGAGTTCTCTTTAGGAGGTTCATGCCTGCGAGTTCTGAGTAGAAAAAATACACAATGTGTGAAGAAAGCTCAACAGGTAGTGTGTGCTGTCGTGACGAGTGAATGGTTATTGATCCATAGGTCACAGGTTCAAATACTCAAAAGGACTTCACATCCTTTTGAAGTATGTAAAATGAATATTAATCTCAATTTGGCAATAGTATTTATGTAAAAAAAAGGTCTTTTTACCATACTTTGGATAAATGTAATACATATAACAGAAGAAGTTCAAATGGAATTTGAAATAATCTATTAAACGTATTTATTGATTTTCTAAGTCTTGAGATGCCGGGCACGTTACTAGTCAGGATAGAGATGCATTGTGAGAGCACTTGGAGTGTCTTGGATCTGAGGCACAAGTGCACTGCATGTGGGGACAGGGGGGCATCGCAGAGTCTGTGAATGGGTCTGTTCTTAACAGTTGTGTATGCAGACTGCATTATGAGAGATTCATTCGATGCATAGTGTAGATGTCGGTGATGTTGCATTATATGACCACCCCCTCCCCAGAGCAGAAGTTATAAGCGATGACTCACCTGGTGCAAAAGAACAACCACAGACTATTTGTGGTGAAACAACTTGAGGTGCATTTATTATACAATGTCAGGGCGCAAAGCCAATGCAGCGCCAGTCAGGGGTGTGCCACCGGCGCAAACCTAAACGTTGCAGCTGCCCACTACTTACTGGGCAGCTGAGAACAGTCACAAGCAGTGTTACCTGTAACGCGCGCGGGCGCGCGCGCGCGCACGTTGATTACCCCGAGCACGCAGAGTCCCGGGGGAAGCGCGCACACATCCTGCGAGTGCTTTCGCGCCGCCGCTTTTAAAACGCGAGCGGCGCGAAAACGGTAGTTCCGGCTGTGGCTGCGGGCTGTTTGTGGCCCTTTGTGAAAACATTTGTTAATTGCAGCCCCGTCATGCGCTGCAATTAACAAACATTTTCACAATGGTTTACAATCAGCCCCCAACCACGCTCCCTTAAGAGAAGACATTTAGCAAGTCCAAAAGCACGGACTTGCTAAATGTCTTCTCTTAAGGGAGCGCGGTTGGGGGCTGATTGTGAACCATTGTGAAAATGTTTGTTAATTGCAGCGCATGACGGGGCTGCAATTAACAAATGTTTTCACAAAGGGCCACATGGTTTCATAGCTTCCAAGGTTTAAGTCAAGGATGCAAAGGCCTCTATCCAGCATCACAGCTGATTTTCCACGGTAGATTTGGGAAGAAGGCACACCTGTCCAGTCTCGACGACGCTCACGATTGTTTTTGGGCTAATGAATGAGTCACTGAATTTGAGCATCAACTAGTTCGAGCGACCATGTGTGTGTTACTATGCAATCGCCCCGAAGGGCGCAGGGGTCCCTTGAGTGAGCTGTCCGTCATAGTGGGTGAATGGCGGGAGGACGGTGCAAACCGCGAGTGTGTGGGCGGGGGCAAACGGGCGGGGCTTCCATGCGAGTTCACATGCCTCTTGTGTGTATAAAAGGTCAGAGAAAGATCAGTTCAGCAGATGAAGAGAAAGAAGCTCCTGGTCACAGGAACAGCACGGGTATTGTGCTCGTGAAAGTCAAGGATGCAAAGGCCTCTATCCAGCATCACAGCTGATTTTCCACGGTAGATTTGGGAGAAGACATTTAGCAAGTCCGTGCTTTTGGACTTGCTAAATGTCTTCTCTTAAGGGAGCGTGGTTGGGGGCTGATTGTGAACCATTGTGAAAATGTTTGTTAATTGCAGCGCATGACGGGGCTGCAATTAACAAATGTTTTCACAAAGGGCCACATGGTTTCATAGCTTCCAAGGTTTCAGATTGCTTTGTGTGACGTAGGCGCACAGGTCCCTGCAGCAGGCCAGCCAAACCTTCATGCTGAGATAGAAATGTGACGCGAATGAAGGCTTCAGGAACATCTCGGTAGCAGTGGCATTAACTGTCCGGGCTATCAGACCTGCACTTTTCATCCCCATCTCTGCCGTAGGGACACAAACCCACTGAGCTGTCTCACTTGGAGTGAATCATGAGAGCTGCACATCGCACATGTTTCTGTTGCAAAAGTCTTTGGCCTGTAAGTTATGGAGAAATCAGTGCAGCATGTGCTGAACCCATTGAACTTTTTGTTCAGTTCGTTTTTGCCTCGCACACAGACCCTTGAAGGTGGATAGCTTCTTTTTGGCCAATGCTATATAGTTTTTTTATGTAAGTACTGGTCCGCGTGGCGCTACTTTGCAGCAATACATTATTTCATTATTTAAGGGGTGCTATTTTACTCCATTTGGGCCAGTGCTGTTTTCCAGAAAGTCCATATTGAAAAAAATATGAATATTGATTTTAGCTGCTGTAGAAAAGCACTGACCATTTGAATAATATATTGGACACCATTATAATCCGCAGGTGCTGGCAAATAACTCCTAGTTCCCAATTAGCGCCAATAAGATAATTCACGTAACCGGCTCAGTGGGGTTCGTAGATAAAAGGGACCAAGTTTGTGCAGCTGATTCAAATTTACCTTAAGGTGATTAAGAGGCTGTGATACTCCAGTTCATTGGTACTCATTTTATCAACCTCAGAAGGACGAAATGGCGAGTTGTTCCCGCCAGTATTTTTCCCTACGACTCTGCTGCTTATGGAGTTCTCTTTAGGAGGTTCATGCCTGCGAGTTCTGAGTAGAAAAAATACACAATGTGTGAAGAAAGCTCAACAGGTAGTGTGTGCTGTCGTGACGAGTGAATGGTTATTGATCCATAGGTCACAGGTTCAAATACTCAAAAGGACTTCACATCCTTTTGAAGTATGTAAAATGAATATTAATCTCAATTTGGCAATAGTATTTATGTAAAAAAAAGGTCTTTTTACCATACTTTGGATAAATGTAATACATATAACAGAAGAAGTTCAAATGGAATTTGAAATAATCTATTAAACGTATTTATTGATTTTCTAAGTCTTGAGATGCCGGGCACGTTACTAGTCAGGATAGAGATGCATTGTGAGAGCACTTGGAGTGTCTTGGATCTGAGGCACAAGTGCACTGCATGTGGGGACAGGGGGGCATCGCAGAGTCTGTGAATGGGTCTGTTCTTAACAGTTGTGTATGCAGACTGCATTATGAGAGATTCATTCGATGCATAGTGTAGATGTCGGTGATGTTGCATTATATGACCACCCCCTCCCCAGAGCAGAAGTTATAAGCGATGACTCACCTGGTGCAAAAGAACAACCACAGACTATTTGTGGTGAAACAACTTGAGGTGCATTTATTATACACTTGTGTTACAAGGTAACACACCTCCTCAATTGCAACATCAATAAATAACTTGTTGGATGGAGTTGACACCATTCCTGTATGTATACCCATGGCTTGCATCACTGATCGCATTTTTCTTTTGGGACAATAATTGATTTTGATGAATAAAGGTGAGAGTTTAAGCACCCGCCCCTGCACTTCTGCCAGAGAACAGACCAAATTCTCAATCTTAACTGTTATATATTTCTTACTACCCCTGATGAGGCGGAGAAGCGCTTTATGCCGGGCAGCACATTGCTCGGAACCCGTGGTTAATGGTTAGTTCAGTGTTATTGGTTACTGTTTGTTACTAGGGTTAGTCTTGTGCACTCAAAGCAAACCATTGCATGCAGTCATTTCAGTTTGTTATGGTGTACTAAAGTAATAGTGGATGGTTGCTGTCCTTAGTGGTGAGGTGAGCTCAGGCACATGGTTGGTGGTATTAATACAAGAGTTACAGGAGATTAGCTATGGTAAGGCTTCTCTGTGTAGTTAGGCCTCTGGTGTTTGCAGTCTATCTTTTCCCCAGTGGGATACAACCATTGTTTGGCCTTCAGAAGCTGCTGCAGGACTTGCTTCCGAACACAGCTGGAACTGATCCGTAATTGGGAAATCCAGTAAGATGACTTCTGAGGTCTTTAGTAGAACAATACATTGATCTCTTCTACATTTCCTGGCCCAGTTCCCAAAATGACCCCAACTTGCAGACTCTGGCCTTTTGTTTAAGTATTACTGTTAATCGGAGCCTGTGAAGGGGCTCTGATTAACATCAATACTTAAACAAAAGGCTAGAGTGGCTGGGGAACCGAGCGGAACAGGAGGCAAAAGGGGCACGAAAACATGGAAAAGCGAAGTGGGACAGAGGGCAGAAGGGCACCAAAACGAGTGGGACAGAGGGCAGAAAGGCAAAAAAACTAGTGGGACAGAGGGCAAAAGGGCACCAAAAACGAGTGGGACAGAGGGCAGAAGGGTACCAAAACGAGTGGGACAGAGGGCAGAAGGGCACAAAAACGAGTGGGACAGAGGGCAGAAGGGCACCAAAAACGAGTGGGACAGAGGGCAGAATGGCAAAAAAACTAGTGGGAGAGAGATTAAAAGGGCACCAAAAACGAGTGGGACAGAGGGCAGAAGGGCACCAAAAACGAGTGACATTTGGCGCCGCAGACACGCGCGGTTTGGTTCCTGGCGCACATAACCATGGTTGCAGCGCACAGAGACCCTCCACTGCCGCACACAGAGGAAAAAAATTAGAGGGAACATTGGTCACAAGACCTACCTTGGCACCTAAACGGTGCAACTGCCCACTAATTGCTGGGCAGCTGGGAATTGAACCATGACAGGGCTCTCACTAGCCCTAGGACAAAGTCTGCGCACAAATGTGCAAAGGGGTGGAGCCCTCTGGCTCTTGAAATAAACAGATGCCACTAAACATTAAAGCTCACTCAGGCTCCTCAAATACCCATACTGCTCAAACATTGGAGCCCCACGGGCTCTGACAACAATGGCACCTGTTGGAGCCACCAAGGCTCTAGAAATAAGTTTGCCCTCGCACTGGTGGAGCCTCTCAGGCTCAAAACACAAATTGCGCCCTCTGAACCTTAGGGGTTCTGAAGAAAAAATGCCCCCTTCATTGGAGTCCCTCTCGGGGGACTCGAAACAAGCAAACTGCCCCACTGGGGGACGGGCCACGACAATCGGCCCCGATAGGCCCCCTCTCCCTCTTAGGACTAGGGAGACTCGTGGGAGCGGAATCAACAATGCTGCCAATTCCGGGACTACCATGGCCCCCGGAGCTTCCACCTGGCCCGACAACACTCACCGGGCTCCTTCAGACTCAGGACGGGCGCCGGGATCCTCTCCAGTTCACCCAGGATCCTTGCAGTGCAGCGGAAGAGCGCCCAAACCTCGGGGAGCTCTTGAACATTACGGCTGGTGCCTGCAGGGCTCTCCCTTCGCATGGGAGCCCCGCACAGGCAGGCGCCATTCTCCTTCGGGCTGTTTCTTCTTCCGCCCGCATTCTTCTTCCTGCTTCCGTCCCGCGGGCCCCGCCCACAAACAGGCGGACAGCAGACGTGGCGGACATCATTAAAAACGGCTCGGGCCGCGGCGGCGATTCTCCTGGTGCCACATGAGGGGTGGGCACCCTCGAAATCCCATTAAAATGCAGAAGCAAGGTAGGCACTCGCTAGGGACACCATACGTGGATTAGCACCCAAAATATAATCCAATATGCAAATAAAGACGCAGGGTGGGCACCTGCATACCTTGGGCACAGAAAGGGCAGGAGCGCTTCCCCAGAGGGAAAACGACAGCACTCTGCCCAGCAATGAAAACAAAGCGCCCTCAAGGCGCTGGGGGCACAGGCTGCACTAGGCCCCAGAAAATGACCCCTACAACAAGGAGGGTCCCAGGAACACAGCCCCCATAGGTGAAGAGGGCAGGAGGGACCCACAAAGTCCTGGGCACCAAAAGATGGAGCAAGCAGCTCTCAAGAAAAAGGAAAGTCCTCCAGCTTCCAAGTCCATCAGGTATCCAGGGGCTGGGAAGGGCCCAGGGAGGCAAGCCTTCCCCTGGTCCCAAGCAGCAGCACGTCCCTGGCAGGATTCAAGTCAGAAACAAGAACATTTTGTAAGGGGACACAGCCCCTTTTTATACAGTAAAATCCTTTGTCTAGCAGGGTGCAGGCAATGTGAGAACCAGCTACAACTGGTTATAGGGAACTCCTTTCACTGGCTAGGCTAGGGACATCAGATGTACCACAGGGGATGGAGCCAGCATTGTGGAGGGAAAACCCAGCCCTATTCAGGCCCAGGTGCACCCCTCCCCTAACATCAGCATGCTAATCACTCCATTCACCACCGGGGCAGACCCACCCAGACTCTTGGAGCCAGGCTCACCAGCCAGCTCCAGCCAATCACACGCCAGACACAAATTACACAAATATGCCAACTTCTAGAAGTGGCACTTCTACAATAGACACATTCATGCCGCATACATCATTGCACAGCATTCAATCTCACGGGTTCGCACATACCAAACTCGACCCTGCACTCCCCACACATCAGGAACTACCATGGTCACACATATTCCCCATGCATTCCTATGGGAGGGCAGGTCACTCTCACCACACACACAGAGAGCACACGCACTTTACACTGGACAATAGTGAAAAAGTGCGCAGAGACCTAAAATCACCAACACCAGGTTACAGAAACAGGCTAGGCAAAAGCAAAAAGTTTCGGGGTGAACCTGCCAAAAAGGGCCGGGTCCAACACAACTCCCTTCCAGCCAAAACGCAGAGTAGACTAATCATTCCCTTGATGGGCTTCCCTGCTTTGGGCGACAAAACACGGACACAGGCTAGAGCAGCATGGACAACCTCCGGTTCTACGCCACTCTGAACCCACATGGATTTCTCTCAACAAGAGCTCTCTACCCCAACTAGGATACCCCACTGGTACTCTCTAGTCATCCACGGCCAGGACCAGGCCCTAGGCCATCCAAATGTCACAGGTCCTGACCCCTTCACAGAGTGGGGGGCAGTAACCCCTGGCACACAATAGCCATTCTCCACTCTCCCTCTCAGTGTAGCTCCAAACTACCACTGATCCTTCAACCTAGAGTCCATAACCTCAGGCTGACCAGAGGTCACGGGCAAGAATGCCCCACCCTACCTCTACTTCTGGGGTTCCGCAACCTCCCAGGGAAGCACCCACCAGAACACCTCTCTCCCACCAGATCAGGACCTCTCTCCATCACTTGTCTACCACCTGGGATCTGGAAACTATTTCACTTTGGAGGTACAAAGCACACAGCACAGTCCTTCTTCAAGCAGGTGGGGGGACACAGCAACAGCAAAGTCCCCTTCCCTCTACCTTAGTGGAAACAACAAAATGCAGGTGAGCCCAGATCACACAGCAAGGGCAGCCCCCTCAGTCCCTTCAGCTGATCTACTTTGGCAGAGATTCCTTCTTGACCTGGAAGTTTCCTAATCTCCCAACCTTGGATCTAAACCCTCAGGTTGCACCGGGGTCAGAGGTAAGAACACCCTCCCTCTGCACCCCCTTCCAGAGTTCTGCACCCTCCCACCTTGGAGCGGTACCCCTGGAAGCCAAAACTGGTCAGGACACTGATTACAGATGCCCTTCCCTCCAGGTCAGGCTGAACCTGAACGTGGCATCCCCCCTCCTCGGGGAACGACCTCCAGAGGCCCCACAAATGGTCAAGCACTCTAGACAGTCAAATGCCCAGTGAACCAGGACTTCTGCACCCCCACTAGGAGAAGTACTGCCCAACACCAGGACCGCCAGAGTTCTGGTTACAGACACTCCCCGTCCTCTAGGCACAGGAAGATCTTCCTCAAATGACCTGTAAGTACAGCCTAGGCCCCTGACCTGGTGCTCCCTTAGGGAACCCTCCAGGCCCTGAGACAGGGTTTCGGGCCAACGTGGGACACACCGTCCCACACTCACTCCGCCTCCACTGAAACAGGAAGTGAGCCCCTACACCTCTACCATCCTACTGGGACCTATCTGGGCTACACATGAACCTCTTCCCCTACACAGGATCATCAGATACACAAGCCACTACTTTTGGAATCACTCCCCAATGCCTCTGCAAGACATCTAGCACACCGCCAGATGACCACCTTCTCGTCCAGTGCCTCTGCAGGACCTCCTGCACACCACCAGAGGTACACCTCCCGAGCAAGCTCCTTTTATCACAAAAAAAACTCACACCAACTTCTCCTGTTCAACACCCCACTTATCCAAACACTCCCCCTCCCGACTGGTGAGACAGTTCCTCACTGCCTATGACTCTCAACCTATACCCCTCTTACTGAGCACCAGGCACCACACTCTGGGAATGGAACTTCAAGCACTAGACACATTTTAGCTGCCACGACTAGATCCTACCATACTGGGGAATCCAGACATACATACTACACTCAGGGGATAACCACCCTCCCGAGCAAGCCATTTCTACTCCACACTCCATCTCTTCCATCTACCCACACATCTGGGGACAGGAACAGGGATTTGGCACTGGACCCAGCAAGGAATTCCATATCTATGGGAACCTCCCCCTCTATTGGTGTCCGGCCCTGTCATTTTCTCTCATCTGCCACTAAACATAAAAGCGCAGGAAACGCCATTTGAAAATGACACTCTTGAGGAAAAACAAAATCAAAAACAATAATCCCAAACCTGTGACTATCTAGAATGCAGAGTTTTGTAATGTAGCCAGTTGTCGCAGTGGTACTGCGCAAACACAAGTCCTAATCCTCATCGCTGTCCAACAATGTTAGAACTGGCTATTTTTGGTTGGCTAAGGTCTACGCCAAAACCAGGCAGAAACCACCATTCTAGTCAGGGCAAGGGAGTCACACTCCAAGATAACCCCTGCTCACCCCCTTGGTAGCTTGGCACGAGCAGACAGGCTTATCCCGGAGGCAATGTGTAAAGCATTTGCGCACGCACACAACAGCAACAACATCCTAGGCACACCACAAAAGGAACTCCACACAAGGTTATATAAAAATAACTTTTGTATTGTCAAAACACATCAGATAGTAATCACACAATATACATTGTGCCAACTGGCACGGGCAATATTCACAAGGGATTATTTACACCAGGACAGGGCCACGTGGGCCACTGTCAGAATCAGCACTCAGTAAAACTAGCACTTAGAATAACTGTAACACCAAATAACAATTACAGATCTCTACCAGTAACCACTGGTAACAGGTAGGTACAGACTACGCAATACTAATTACCATAGGCATAGATCACTCATGGACACATAACCTCTCTAGTATAAATTATACTAGGCAAAGCAACCTTCTAAGCAGAAGCACCTTTAGAAGTATAACACAAGCATAAAGGCAAATCACATGATGCAGCCATCACATTTAGGCCTAAACAGTATACCTACAGTAGGCCATCTCTAAGTAGTCTAAACACATTAGACTCTCCCCCTAAGCATAACCCACATTTAGGGATGTAACTCACAGTGAAGTAAACTCTCACAAACATAAACCTAAATAGGTAAAATAACCACATAATCACATTGCGCAAACATCACCTTAGGCAATTTCTATCAAAAACATAGTAAAATTGCATAACAGCCCCTGGCCAACTGGCCATCTCAAGAAAGGGACTCAAAAAGCCCTGTGTCTAGAATGTCAGGGCGCGCTGCCAATGCAGCACCAGTCTTGGGTGCGCCACCGGCGCAAACCTAAACGTTGCAGCTGCCCACTACTTGCTGAACAGCTAAGAACAGTCACAAGGCCTAAACGTTGCAGCTGGCACTAAGTGCTGCGCAACTGTAGAAGGCCTGGCACCTCTGTGCCATCTCTTTCCCACTCAGGGACTCTCTCTCCCTTGGCGCCTAAACGGTGGAGCTGTCCAATAATTGCTGGGCACCTGGGAATTGAACTATGACAGGGCTCTCACTGGCTCTAGGACAAAGTCTGCGCAAAAATGTGCAAAGGGGTGGAGCCCTCTGGCACTTGAAATAAACACATGTCACTAAACATAAAAGCGTACTCTGGCTCCTCAAAACCCCATACTGCGCAAACGTTGGAGCCCCACGGGCTCTGACAACAATGGTACCTGTCGGAGCCACCAAGGCTCTAGAAATAACTTTGCCCTCGCACTGGTGGAGCCTCTCAGGCTCAAAACACAAATTGCGCCCTCTGAACCTTAGGGGCTCTGAAGAAAGGATGCTCCCTTCGTTGGAGTCCCTCTCGGGGGACTCGAAACAAGCAAACTGCCCCACTGGGGGACGGGCCACGACAATCGGCCCCGATAGGCCCCCTCTCCCTCTTAGGACTAGGGAGACTCGTGGGAGCGGAAGCATCAATGCTGCCAATTCCGGGACTACCATGGCCCCCGGAGCTTCCCCCTGGCCCGACAAGACTGACCGGGCTCCTTCAGACTCAGGACGGCCCCGGTATCCTCTCCAGTTCACCGGGGATCCTGGCAGTGCAGCGGAAGAGCACCCAAACCTCGGGGCGCTCTTGAAGATCACGGCTGGCGCCTGCAGGGCTCTCCCTTCGCATGGGAGCCCTGCACAGGCAGGCGCCATTCTCCTTCGGCCCGCTTCTTCTTCCGCCCGCATTCTTCTTCCTGCTTCCATCCTGTGTGCCCCGCCCACAACCAGGCAGGCCGCGGACGCGGCGGACATCATTAAAAATGGCTTGGGCCACGGCAGCAATTCTCCTGGTGCCACATGAGGGGTGGGCACCCTCGAAATCCCATTAAAATGCAGAAGCGAGGTAGGCACTCGCTAAGGGCGTCATACGCGGGGTAGCACCCGAAATATAATCCAATAGGCAAATAAAGACGCAGGGTGGGTACCTGCGCACCCTGGGCACACAAAGGACAGGAGCGCTTCCCCCAGAGGGAAAACAACAGTGCTCTGCCCAGCAATGAAAACAAAGTGCCCTCAAGGCGCTAGGGCCACAGGCAGCACCAGGCCCCAGAAAATCACCCCTTCAACAAGGAAGGTCCCAGGAACACAGCCCCCATAGGTGAAGAGGGCAGGAGGGACCCACAAAGTCCTGGGCACCAAAAGATGGACCAAGCAGCTTCCAAGAAAAAGGAAAGTCCTCCAGCCTCCAAGTCCATCAGGTATCCAGGGGCTGGGCAGGGCCCAGGGAGGCAAGCCTTCCCCTGGGCACAAGCAGCAGCATGCCCCTGGCAGGATTCACGTCAGAAAAAAGAACATTTTGTAAGGGGACACAGCCCCTTTTTATACAGTAAAATCCTTTGTCTAGCAGGGTGCAGGCAATGTGAGAACCAGCTACAACTGGTTATAGGGAACTCCTTTCACTGGCCAGGCTAGGAACATCAGAGGCACCACAGGGGGTGGAGCCAGCATTGTGGAGGGAAAACCCAGCCCTATTCAAGCCCAGGTGCACCCCTCCCCTCACAACAGCATGCTAATCCCTACATTCACCACCGGGGCAGACCCACCCAGACTCTTGGAGCCAGGCTCACCAGCCAGCTCCATCCAATCACACGCCAGACACAAATTACACAAATATGCCAACTTCTAGAAGTGGTACTTCTACACTAGACACATTCATGCCGCATACATCATTGCCCAGCATTCAATCTCATGAGTTCGCACATACCAAACTCGACCCTGCACTCCCCACACATCAGGAACTACCATGGTCACACATATTTCCCATGCATTCCTAAGGGAGGGCAGGTCACTCTCACCACACAGACAGAGAGCGCACGCACTTTACACTGGACCACAGTGAAAAAGTGCGCAGAGACCTAAAATCACCAACACCAGGTTACAGAAACAGGCTAGGCAAAAGCAAAAAGTTTCGGGGTGAACCTGCCAAAAAGGGCCAGGTCCAACAATACATATTTCTTATAAAGAATTTTTTTTTACTCCCCTATTTTTTCCAAAGTATTGTGCATTTAATTGATATATTTGCTTAGTTTGGGGGGTGACCCGCACCCAACCATTTTTTATCATTATTATTAAAAAAATTATTTCTAGTCAGGGTAAGGGGGATATGCACTTTAGATAACTGCTCACCCCCTTGGTACCTTGGCACGAGCAGACAGGCTTATCCCAAAGGCAATGTGTAAGGTTTTTGTACTCAAAACACACAGAAATTCAGTGATAACACCACAAATGGACACCACACCAGATTAGAAAAATAAAGTATCTTTATCTAAACTCAACAAGACCAAACAATCCAACATACAGGTAATAAGATATGACTTTAGAACATGTATAGCAAAATAAAACTTATAGAAAACAAATAGGTCCTCCTGAGCCTATTGCAACGTCGTGACAGCAATAAATCTAAAGTACGGCACCGACCGCGAGGAGAGTGCTGTCTGGCTTGGAGTCACATGGACGCCCAAACAAACAGTACCTTGGAAATGAAATCTATGATGATGCACAGCATTGTGGAGGTGAGGGTTCGGGGCTGAGGTTGAGGCCAGTTCCCTTGCTGCCACGGTGGGAGGTGAGGCATCGTGTCCGCGAGGAGGCGACGTGTCGAGTCCAGGACAGGGTAGATCGGTTGCGTCAGCGGCGAGGTGTCGTTTCTAGTGACGGTGCAAATTCGGCGAGTTTGTGGAGTCACCCTCAGCGGTTATCGGAGCCGCGATAACAGGATGCAGGCTCTGGTGGTGACTGAGTCGGTGGGAATGCTGGCATTTGGAATGCTGATACCTGCACATGAATGGTATCAGAGCTGCAGGGCAGACTGGGCGGTGCATTGTGTACTTCACGAGCAGTGCCCCTTGCCTCCGTGCAGGCCACAGCGGCATCGCTAATGGCATCAGAGACAGGTTTTCTTTCTAAAGAACATAATACATGCACCCTTCATACTGGGGTGAAAACCTTAGAGATGGCCTATCTTCTAAGGTAGAGAAAAAATGAGTACATAGGCTAGTACCTGGTGTACACATTCTTCTATGTAAAGTATTAATTATCATGCTAGCACAATTCTTTCTAATAACTCAAGGCTGCTTACAAAAGTTAGTATCTACTATGTAGAAACTATCTCCTATAGGAAATGTTTTCTGCAGAACCAAAAAGTTGTGTGGAGCATAATGAATACAAGTCAACTTTGACCTGCACACAGAGTTACTCTTGAATGCAAACATTTATAATGTATTCAACAACTCTACACAGCCATGTGCATTATGAGCACATGTGTTTTCTAAACACTTACACCCATTAGCTGGACACATCCTTTCCAAAATTAGGTTGAGAATTACTATGATAGTTACCCACCACAATGTAAACTGTAAAACAAACAAACACAATCATTGGATGATGTCATCACTGACGTCAGATGTCATCAATAATGTCAGTTGAGATGTCATCCGTGATGTCATTTTTGATATCTTAGAACTTGTCATTAGTAATGTCATATGTAAGGTAATAAGCAGTGCATGGCAGGGGTGCAAGTTATAGTTAGCCCTGCTAACTATACCTGGTTATTTTCTGTGCTTTTTTAGTTCAAAATTTTAATGTTGTCACTGACAAATCCACCTAACTATAACATTACTTTAAGCTTTGTTTTTTTCAGTGAATTTCGGAGTTGTTTTTAAAAAAAATCCTTTCGTCACACCTAACTATAATATTGCTGCAACCTTTGTTTTTTAAGTGAATTTCTAGAGTATTTTAACATAATTAATACTTGATTACTATATGTAAATGCAAACGTTGATGTGCACGGCCTTTGGGCTTGCCTGATGGAGGGTTGCCTGCGAGGCCTGGCCAGAGACCTGGCCCTGAAGCCAGGATCCCATTCCCAAGGGCGCTTTTTTTCCATTAAAGGGGAAGGGGGCTGATTTTGTCCCCAGAGACCCCATCCGCCGGGGCACAGTGCAATTTGTTTAGGGAGAGAGAACCCAATCCCCTCCTTCATCCGATTTCAGCCCCTGGGACCCCATTCCTGGGGTCAATCACAATTTTGAAAGAGAGGGGGGCATGTGGCCCCACTCCCTTGGCTGATTTCCGCAATAGGGACTGCATCTCTGGGACCCGGAAACATTTTTAAGGGGAAGAGTGGCATGTGGCCCGCCTCCCCTGGCTCATTTCTGCCTCAGGGATCACGTCTCCCAGGGCCCAACACCATTCTGGAGAAGGGGAGCATAGACCCCTCTCCTCAGCCAAATTCAGACCTGGGGATCTCATCTCCCGGTGACCACCAGCATATTGACAGGGGGAGGGGCACACATCCCCCTCTCCAGGATGATTTTGGCCCCAAGGTCCCCATCTTCCTTGTCCTGGCATTGAAATTAGGGGAATGGGGTC
Source organism: Lissotriton vulgaris (assembly GCF_964263255.1). Classification (NCBI taxonomy): domain Eukaryota; kingdom Metazoa; phylum Chordata; class Amphibia; order Caudata; family Salamandridae; genus Lissotriton; species Lissotriton vulgaris. The sequence goes on along the minus strand of NC_141695.1, from coordinate 1,000,278,734 downwards.
ATGCGTCTCCATTTCCGTGGTGTCTTTAGCCCCCGGGACCACATCCCCGGAACTCTGACATCATAATTACGGAGAGGGGGGCCTGTGGCCCCCTCCCCTGGCCAATTTTGGCCACAGGGACATATTCCCTATGGCCTGGCACAGGAAAAGGTGGGTGCCCTGTTGCCCATGCAGGGCACCCAACATAGTATCGTTGGAGGCCATGGATGAAGCGCCAGTACCCCTGCAACCTCAACCAGCTCCCTCCATCCTGCATGAGCTGGCATTGCTCCCATCCACCAGGAGTAGCTTCCAGTGATGCTCCCTACGGCCCAGATCAATTATAGAATCTGTTTCCCTGACGGCAAGGAAAGAGATACAACGTCTGCTCCAATTGGGCATGAGCATTTTTGATGCTCCCACCAGCTGGGAATGTTTCTGGTGTTTGTTACCATCAAGCGAGAGCAAGCACAGATTTCCCTGCCCATGCTGGTGCGGGCAGGCAAACCACTTTGTCCCGGGGTAAGTACCCTAGGACATAGCCATTGAGCTGGCCAAAGAAGATGTGGTCCCTAGGGTCATTAATAGCTCAGGGAGGGAGGTACGCTCAGCACACCTCACTTAATAGAATTGTCCTTTTCAGCTTGGGTAGGCGCATAGCCCCTTCCCGCAAAAAATTAATGCAATCTAATGGGTTTGGGAGGGGGGCTACGCATCCCCCTCCCTATAACAATAGTTTTTGGCCCTTTTGTTTCCTGATCCTATGAGTTTGGAGGTATTATGGAATAGTTTGCCATTATTTTTCTTTTGTGGCACTGGTGGTTCCCTCTGGATCACGCCATGGGGACTAGGGAGTCCGGGTAATCCTACCCATGCCCCCATATACCTTTTTTATAAACAACTTAAGGACAGGGGAGTAACTTTCCAAGTTCTGTAACGGCTGCCAGCAACATTTTCCTTGTGTTGCTGACCCATAAAAGAGAGCTCGCTGTTGCGGGCGTCTGATGTCCACGGAAGCAAGATCGCCAAGGATTATTAAATATTCCCTGGGCCAATCAGAGCGCTCTATTTCTAAATTAGCACTCCTTCAAAAAATCTCCAAGATTTCTTAACTGTCAAAATATACCATTATTTTTGACCATTTATATCCCAAAAACTACTGAATGGGTTGCACCAAATCAAAAAAAGGCACATTTGTGAGCCAAGTTCCAGCTTCCTGACAAATTTTGTGTACTTACTAGCAGTTTTTGCTGTAGCCTTGTCTTAATAAGTCTATGGATGATGCATGGGGATTCTGCATTTTGGGCCCACTTTTTTTCTCGGCCCCCACTAGATTGATCCCCTAAAACCTTCCAGAAAGGAGCTGAGGTGGATGAACAATTTCTTGGAAAGTTTTGTGTACATTTGTCAAACAGGGACAAAGTTTTTATTTTTACACAGTTTTATATAGTGCAAACTTGACCTGAAACGGTTATCAGAGCGCTTTACATCGCACCAGTTGCGTTCCATTAGGACACGCCCATTTTTGTTAAGCACAGAGAGATTAAGCGATTGGCACAGAATCACTGGATGTTAAGCATCATTGCCGAGACTCAAACCAAGTTCCCCAGATTAGAGGTCGACTACCCTAGCCGTCAGGCCAACTCCTCTCCTAAAGTTATTAGCAAACCAAGCAAAGCTCCATTTATGGAAAAGCTCACTTAACTATAACTACCTAGTGACTATAGCCACTGGGTTTTATATATATATATATATATATATATATATATATATATATATATATATATATATATATATATATATATATATATATATATATATATATATATATATATATATATATATATATATATATATATATATATATATATATATATCTGCATGTGTTGTCCCAATCACTCTCCTGCACTCCAGCCGGATATGCCTAAAAACAGGAAATGGACACATCAAAGCCTTGTGGTTTGTAGCAGGTCTTTAGTTTATTTTAGCCACTGTTATATATATATATATATATATATATATATATATATATATAGGTGTTTATAGTTAGGATTATTTTGAATAGGGAATTCGCAACATTCTATTGGGAATAACTTTGGCGCCGGTAGAGGAATCTGCCTGAAAATCTCCTCAAATTTGCCTCGCGGCGCTCCGCTCCTTCCCTGAAAGTTTGGGGGGATTTGTCAAGCGGGAGCCCGAGAAAAAAGGGGGGTCCCAAAACGTGTTTTCCCCATGTTAATTTCCATAGGGCGGTTGGACTCACTTTTAGCCCAAATGGCTGAATGGATTTCCACAAAACTTGGCAAAATTGTAGGGACTGGTAGCCCGATGTGCATTTGCTATGTCTCAAGATATGTGCTCCAGTGGATTTTGAGTAATTTAGGTTCAAAAAAATATATATATCTATAAGCGTGCCCCGGTACGCGCACTGGGGCGCGCTCCAGCGCGCTACGCGAGTTCGCGAGCGGAAGCTGATTGGCTATTGGGTGTCTGTCAACATTCCAAACAGTCCGGAGCCGCCGCCATCTTGTGTCTCGGTAGGATCGAGACACAAGAGGTGGCAAAAACAAAGGGGGAAATGAACAAAAGGGGGCAGAGTAAACCCCCCCTGACCCCCTAGGTTTGATGTGGGGGCCATAAAAGGGCCTCGCGGGGCAAAAAATTATTATTTCTTTTTTGATTTGCGCGGGGGGAGCAGCGCCCGGTATGCGCACCGGGGAGCGTACCGGGGAGCGTACCATGGGGAAAAAGAATGACAGAGTTCTAAAAAAATGTAGCCTTTTTTTATAAATTGGAGGTAGTTCTAAAAAGAACTGTTTTTTTTCTTCTTTGTGTTGTTTTATATTTTTTTAAATATTTTTGGGAACATTTTGTACTTTTTTTGGCTTTTATGAACAATTTTATATATTTTTTGTTACGTTTATGGGGAGAAACAAAAAACAGGGAATTTTAAATGACTCAACTAGAGCAAAAAAAAAACCAGGAAAAAATTATGGTTTTTTGGGGCAATTGTGGTTGTCACCAGCACGGTTGATGAGCTTTATGCTTTGCTCACCATAGGTGATGGTTTTGCCACAAAAAATACAACTGATTTTGTATTCCCCAAACTGGGGTTGTATGTTTGGGACCATCTCCCTTGTCTCTGGTCCCAATGGAGTGGGTTGGTTTCTTTTGGAGGTGCTTGGTGAAGATTGGGGAGGGTTTCTGGCCAGTTCTCGGACCTCTGCCGCAGCATAGTTGTTAGGATGCCTGCGCTGCATGTGGCGAATCATGGTGTTATTTCCAAAAGAGTACTTCTTGTTAGGGTTCCCCCTTGAAAGTTCAATGCCACAGATTAGGCAAGTAACCCTTGGCGCATTTACTTTTTTTTGGTCCTTTGGGATTGAAAAATCTCCCATATAATGTGCTGCCTTGGCCTATATGGCATATTATCTTCTGGCAGGAATGTCTTCCTCCCCTTCTCCTCCTCCTCCTCCTCCTCCTCCTCCTCCTATTCTTCATCTCCACTACTGTGGTGTTGTGGTGGTCCTCTTGGTGGTGGTGGTGGTGGCTGAGATGCTCCTGCTGCTGCTGCTACTGAAGCCATTTTTCAGTCCAAAAAGATACATATATACATATATATATATATATATATATATATATATATATATATATATATATATATATATATATATATATATATATATATATATATATATATATATATATATATATATATATATATATATATATATATATATATATATATATATATATATATATATATATATTCACTTAAAAAACCATAGGTTTCAGGCCTTATATAGTTAGGAATTAGCATTTAAAAAGCAATTGAAATTGCTCCTATATTATCAGTTGTACTAACTATATTTCGAGCACCCGCAATCCACTGCTGATGATTTCACATATTATATAATTCATGACATGGTGCCTCAGTTCTACTGAGAAATGAGATGGCTACTCAGGTGGTACCAGAAGGATATTAACATATAAAAACGTTATTCGCTAATAGAATTTGCATTTACAAAACCTTTGAAGTTTAAAAAAAAATATATAGGTTTCACGCCAGATATAGTTAGGAATTAGCATTTAAAAAACCTTGCAAATTCACTGAAAAACCATAGGTTTCAGGCCATATATAGTTAGGAATTAGCATTTAAAAAACCTTGCAAATTCACTTAAAAAACCATAGGTTTCAGGCCTTATATAGTTAGGAATTAGCATTTAAAAAACCTTGCAAATTCACTTAAAAACCATGGGTTTCAGGCCTTACATAGTTAGGAATTAGCATTTAAAAAACTTTGCAAATTCACTTAAAAAACCATAGGTTTCAGGCCTTATATAGTTAGGAATTAGCATTTAAAAAAACTTGCAAATTCACTTAAAAACTATAGGTTTCAGGCCTTACATAGTTAGGAATTAGCATTTAAAAAACCTTGCAAATTCACTTAAAAAACCATAGGTTTCAGGCCTTATATAGTTAGGAATTAGCATTTAAAAAAACTTGCAAATTCACTTAAAAACTATAGGTTTCAGGCCTTATATAGTTAGGAATTCGCATTTAAAAAACCTTGCAAATTCACTTAAAAAAACATAGGTTTCAGGCCTTATATAGTTAGGAATTAGCATTTAAAAAGCAATTGAAATTGCTCCTATATTATCAGTTGTACTAACTATATTTCGAGCACCCGCAATCCACTGCTGATGATTTCACATATTATATCATTCATGACATGGTGCCTCAGTTCTACTGAGAAATGAGATGGCTACTCAGGTGGTACCAGAAGGATATTAACATATAAAAATGTTATTCGCTAATAGAATTTGCATTTACAAAACCTTTGAAGTTTTAAAAAAAATATACAGGTTTCACGCAAGATATAGTTAGGAATTAGCATTTAAAAAACCTTGCAAATTCACTGAAAAACCATAGGTTTCAGGCCATATATAGTTAGGAATTAGCATTTAAAAAACCTTGCAAATTCACTTAAAAAACCATAGGTTTCAGGCCTTATATAGTTAGGAATTAGCATTTAAAAAACCTTGCAAATTCACTTAAAAACCATGGGTTTCAGGCCTTACATAGTTAGGAATTAGCATTTAAAAAACCTTGCAAACTCACTTAAAAAACCATAGGTTTCAGGCCTTATATAGTTAGGAATTAGCATTTAAAAAAACTTGCAAATTCACTTAAAAACTATAGGTTTCAGGCCTTATATAGTTAGGAATTAGCATTTAAAAAACCTTGCAAATTCACTTAAAAAAACATAGGTTTCAGGCCTTATATAGTTAGGAATTAGCATTTAAAAAACCTTTGAAATTCACTGAAAAAACCATAGGTTTCAGGCCTTATATAGTTAGGAATTAGCTTTAATAAAAACTTTGAAATTCACTCAAAAAAAGTTCTAGGGGTGTTATAGTTTGCTGGACATTTCACTCATACAAAACCATTGGAATTGCTCCTATATAGTTAGTTGGACTAACTATATTTCGCGCACCCGCAATGCACTGCTGATGATGTCACATATTAGATCATTAATGACATGGTCAGTGACATCACTGATGACATCTCAAATGACATCACTGATGACATCACTGATGGCATCATCCACGTGACAATCACATACACCATTTCATACACAAGTAAAATCTTTCATCACTCTTTGTAAAATACAGAGTATCATATTTGAATGCATTGTCCACTCAGAGATTCATAGATGTATGCACACATCTAATCACTTACCTGTAGATTCACTCATACATGCTGTCAATGAACGATAGAACACTATCAAAAATACTTATACACTTATATCAACATTACACAGCAGCACACATCTTATTCACATATGAAGTCATCCTACTCACTTAGGCAAACAATAGATCATACTTACATACTTACTTAACTACACACTTATACAAACACCACTTCATCTATTCATTTAGATAGTAAGTCATACTTAGTGAATTATAAAAGCATTATTACAAGTATATAGTTATCCATACAGTCACTCACACAATCATTGAGTCTTATGGATACTTATTTATATACAACAACTGACACATACACTGCCTTTTATTTTTCTAGTTTGTTGGACATGTACCATTGAGAAATATATTTGCTCATCACCACACCCTTAAAGAGATTCACTCACCCAAACTGTTAGAACATGTAATTTTAACTTCATATATCTACTGAATCAACTATTCACACATCTTTGGACAAACACACCCCCCCAACGAACCACACACACTTTCACTCTCCCTCAGAGGCATATTATCCAGGGGGTTTATCACCGCTTTTTTGGCTTTAAAAGCCAAGAAAGCGGAGATAAAATTATCTCCCTATTACCTAGCTTTCGCTAACACCAGTTAGCGACAGCTAGTAGGAGATAGCGACCATCCTGCCCCCCCCCTTTGCATGTCTGTGATATTTATCACTAATGACATGCAAAGTGGGCGTGCCAAGATGTTAGCGACTGGAAACAGTTGCTAACATCGCTATCTCCTATTACCAACTTTTGGAGATATTCGCGCTAAGCGCGATTATCTCCAAAAGCTAACACCTGCCCCATAGCAGTTCTTAGCCATGTTATCCAATGGTAGGTGGATAACATGGCTAAGAGCATTAGCTCGGTAATGCATGAATATCGCTGACTTTTCAGCGATATTCATGCATTTCGGCCGATTTTTATCTCTTAGGAGATAAACCTTGATAATAGCAAGGTTCCTAAGCGATAAAAATCGCCGCAGCCTGGAGGCCCATAGGAATTAATGGCAATTACCGAATAGGTAAATACCGATTCGGTAAAATGGGGGACACATTCAAGGGTGCCAGGGTGTCACTTTGACACCCTGTTGCACCCCTGAATCGTGCTTGTGTGCAGATGTGGCACACATACATGCCCTACGGGCATGTATGTCTGCCACATGGCACAGTTGAAAATGCACTGATTCGCATTTTCAAAGGTATTTCTTATTTACCACCAACTTATAGTTTGTGGTAAATAACGAATCCTAAAATGGGAAAAACACTCATTTGAGTGCTCCCTATATTGCAAATTTGGTAATTTACCAATTCGGTATTTTAAGGAATCGGTAATTTACTGATTCCTTAAAATACTGAATAGGTGAAATTACCGAATTTGCAATTTAGGCCACCTACATCCCAAATGCCCAATACCGGTCGGTAACGGCAGAAATTCTGTAATTTCGGCCATTAGCGACTGGTATTGGACCACCTACATCTGGCCCTAAGTAAGGTATTGCCTGGAGTGCCATTCTGTTAAATTGAGCTGCTGCTGGACTCGGGGATGAAACCGTGATCCTAAACTGTGTGCGCTACGCTGTGAGGTGATGTGCTCTGGGCGCTGTGCCACACCTGTCAAACTTGTATATGGTGCTTAGGTGTTTGTAACGCACAAACTACTCTCCCCTATGGGTGAGTATAGCTGGTGATCAAAGCGAGAGGTCTGTGCTACAAAGTAAGATGGTCTGGACGCTGCACCACAGCTGTTTATAGAATACATTTTGGCGAGGTTCCGGGAGTTGCTGTTGTCTGGCCCTAAAATAGCTTGTCTAAGTTGCAAGTTATAGGGTGGCTCTAAAAAGAGCCCTTGTGTTCATTAGTTGGAGCTACATATAAGTGCGGATGCACAGCTTCAAGTTATTCATGAAAACTCGGTTTCCCTGATCTGTGAAGTGTACTTTATCACTTCTGTAGATATCCACCATATCAAAACGTATGTTGTTGTTGTATAGGGACCCCATTTTTTGGTCTCTGAGGTATACAGTGACAGCTTTGTTGACTTTCTTCTGAGACTTTTCAATCCGAGGACAAAATAGTTTGGACGTAACATTAATTGTTCAAAGGTGTCCTTCATAAGCATTTCCAAACCTACCCCAGTAAATGTGCCTAGGTCATTTTCACCACAGTGCACAATCACGAGGTCAGTGTTGCCACTTCAATCCTCTCTGTCCAAACCATTTAATGTCCACATTTTGTAAACCGAGGTCTAAGTCAATACGTCTCTGTTCTGCATACCTCTTGCACCAGAAAACATAGCTATGTCCTACGATCCACACTAGCATTTTGAAGGTATGGCTGGAAGGTGTGGAAATATGTCTGTAGCTTAAGCAGTTCCTTCGTAGAATAAGAGATATGTTTAAAAATTGGGAACTAGTTTCTTTTTACATACAAAACTGTACCTGATTGGGAGATGAAAAGCATTGTTTTTTAAAAGTAGGGTGCACATTCGTTTTGTGGAAAAGCATCTTTGTGATAGGTTAAGAAAAAGCAATTTGAACGTAGTGTAGTGTAGTTCCTATTTTCCCAATACGCCCTGCGCATTGGAATAACATAAACAGTAGTATGGACGTAGAAGTGCGGATCTTCCAGGTCTCTACTGACTATGCTATTCTTAATTGGGCTTGTTACCAACTAGCTTAGAGGTCACTGGAAACTTTCTTGACTAAATAGGAAGTGATCAACTTCCCTGGTACAGACAAGAAGGGATTCAGTTTTCCAACAACCGCATAAACATGACAATTTTGCTCCTTAGAATAATAGTCAATCTCTAGAGTCGTGCGAAACAATAGACAGTTATTTTACTCAGTCAGTTGTGCAGATTACTTTCACCAAGATGCATAGAATAGAGAGACGGGCGTTTTCAATAAAAAGGTATTATTTATTGAACAGTCTTTCTTCTCGTGCAAGAGAAATGAATTGCCACAATTGCAAGACTTGTTATTATAAAAAGTGCGTACAGTAAAATGAGGATTGCGAAATAATACTGTAAAAGCATTGATATGGTTTCTTAGCCATACAATGGTTTAAAATGAATAAAATATATACATTCATATATACATTCAGCTAACGTACTCAACTGGTGCTACTAACTATGCCTACCCCAGTGTACCTGACCTAAGCCTAATACTTGGGAGGGAGTAAGTAAGTAGCTTTAGTTAAGTTGGTTTTGCCAAGGTTTGCTTCAAGAATTCTCTCTAAGGGTTTAGTCAACACCATACCTCTGAAATAGAAAGTTGGAGGTCTTGTATCTCCTTCCAGGACTCAATATCCCAGTTACTCGCAATAGTAGGCTGGAAACGCCGGAGCTGGATTTTCTCGGCAGGAGAAAAGACAGCGTCTCTCTCAGCGCGTCGAGGAGGAGGAGGGGCAGCGTCCGTGGGCAGCTTGCATCTGCTGGGCTTTGTAAGGGACAGCTGTTCTGCTCCTATGTTCACCACACCATCGCTATCATCGATGTCATTGAGGCAGCAGCGTTTGCTTAAGGCAACGTTGGTAATATTTATACCTGAAAGGTGCCTTGTTTGACGTAAGTTTTTGGACATAAGACGTAAATAAAGATGTCACTAGGAAGTGATCGTCTCTCAGTGCTCATTAGAGTTCTATTACTAATCAAAACATAGCAAGCGGGGTTTCCCCAGGTTGCTGAGTTTTATCTTGTTGAAGAACTCGGAGTGTAATCTAGGAATCTTAGATAGTGGCTTCTGCTGTGTCATTTGCTCTAATGAGCTGCAGAGGAAGTGATTCTGAAATGTGGCTCTGATCGTGTTAGGCCAGAGACGAGTTTCTGAAATATTACTCTTGATCGTTTATGCCATTATAGGGGTGCAAATGGATTATAGCCGTATAGGGGCATAAGGTCACAGTATTGATCGGGGTCCTAGATTAGAACGCGACAGTAGAGTACGTATTATAGGAAAAAATTTGATCACCTCAACCACACCTGCTACTTGCATTTGGAAGGCAGTTTATACTTAAAACAATGGTGACCCTTTTAACTGCACGTTCCATTAAATGTTCAAGAAAATGTTGCAAAAAATATTGTTAGGTTTAAAAATGTATGAACTTTTAAACTCCACATGTTGTAGAATATTCTAGAAAGTGTGTTGATGGAATATGTTGCAATTGTGACTTCTGTGTACTTGAATATTAAAAAACCTGTTTATGTGGAAAAGTAGAAAGACAGTAATAGAAGTTTTGAAAGCTCAAAGAATCAAGGAACTATTCTAATTTGTTCTTTATCTCCTACTGGCGGTTGCCAGTAGGTACTTTTAGAGTTAGGACCGAGTTTCCGTAGGAAGAGCATTTCTTTTTTGCCTATAACTTTGGCGTTGTTTGATGAATCTTCATGAAATTCTGAAAACTAATACTTTGTTCATATCAGCTCCTATGTAGAAAGTTTGGGTTTGATTCTTCAAGGGGGGCCGTGATAAAAGGGGGGAGGTGTCCCAAAATGTGTTTTTTCCATGTTATTTTCCATAGGAAACTTTAGACAAGGCTACATGTCGAACGGGTGAACGGAATTACCCCAAATTTGGCAGGGAGAAGGGTTTCGGTGTAGAAAGCTGGCTTTTGTTTATTTGGTGTAAATCGGTTCAGTGGTTTTTGAGAAACATCAACATTTACAGATGTCGATATTTAGGAATTCTGCCATCTGATTGGCTCTGACGTTACGAGCAGGAGCTTGCTGCTTATTGGCTGCAAGTGCTGCGAGGAGTTGCAACTAGGAAGTGTTGGCTGCCATTTTGTGATTCCGTTGAAGCCAGTAAGGGGAAAAGGGTGAAAAAAGTTGGAAAGGAGGGTAGGAGCGCTGTAACCTCTGTGGGGGAGTGCAAAGCGAAGTAGTCACTGTTACCGGTCTGAAAGTGCGGTGTTGCTCAGAGTTACATGGTGCTGATATTATATGGTGCTATATGGGTTGAAACCTAGAGCCTAAACAGTGAGGTCATTGCTGTAAAGTGATGTGGTCTGGTCTTTGTAGCACATGTGTGCAAGTAGTGTTAGTAGGCGTTTATACCATACAGGGAGTGGGAAACAAACTACTGACCGCAATTGTGTGTTTATAGTATACCGGAAGTGGGAAAGCAAGTACTCACGCCTACTGTTGTGAAGAGTTGGGGATGAAACCGAGGTAATTGCTGTAAAGGGATGGGCTCTGGGCACTGTAGTATACGTGTGGAAGTAGTGTTAGTAGGCGTTTATACCATACAGGGAGTGGGAAGCGAACTACTGACCCGTACCGTGCGTTTATACTATAGCGAAAGTGGGAGGCGAAGTACTCACGCCTACCGGTGTGAAGAGTCGGGGATGAAACTGAGATGATTTGTGTAAATTGATGGGTTCTGGGTGCTGTAGGATACTAGCCGGTGTAGTATAAGTGTGTAAGTAGTGTTAGTATGCGTTTATAGTATATAGGGAGTGGGAAGCGAACTACTCATCGCTACTGGAGTGAAGATTCAGGGATTAAACCATGAGCCTCAATTGTGAGCTCATTGCTGTAGCATACCTGTGGAAGTAGTGTTAGTTTGTGTTTATACAATACAGGGACTGGGAAGTGAACTACTCACCCCCACCGGTCTCAAGACTTGTGGATAAAACCATGAGCTCATTGCTGTAAAGTCATGAGCTCTGTGTAGTATTCTAATAATAGTCATAGTAGAATGTTAGTATGTAATTCTACTAGAATCTAAGTATGCAATGTTAGAATGTAGGGCTGTCATGAGGGGAACCTTGCGGAGTTTGTACATGGTGCTGGTGAAGACGTTGCCCTGCTGTCTGCTCCTGTTGGTGGCTGTTTCAGGTGTCTTGTTTTCCTGTAATAAATCTACTTATTGGATCCACTGCTGTCTGCCTCTTCAGTGTCTTGATACCACGAAGGAAAGCATCAGAATGCCAGAGGCATCATCGCAGGGTATGCTCCGGAACAAATCAATTCAGTGTCTGAAAAGGGAGAAATAATTTAATGGTGGAAATGTCTCGAGGTAAATGAAGGTTTATTTCATGCTTGATAGAAAACATGAGTTCAGTGCATTCTACGTTTTTGAAGTACGATCTACAAACTGTTAGTGGTAATCGTGGTTCAAAGAGGAGTTGGAGTGCACGAGAATTCACAAGGTTAAATAATCATACGTTATATGAACTTTTACATAGAAAGGAACAGGGCGCACGGTAGAAGCATAATGTGCGCATGTAATTCAGTGACGGAAGGCTGTGTGCATGTACACTTAGTAACAAGCTTACTACAGTGTCCTAAAAGCCAATATCACGTGTCTGTAGGGCAACGTTGCCCGCTGGCTCAGGCCAGGTCTTTAAAATGAGACTGAATCAAGTCAGAGATCACATCATTACGCACGGCAACATCGTGTGTTCGCGCCTGCACAGCCAGGCTGATGCACCCCCACCCTCCCGCCACACCACGCTGAAGTGGAGGCCCTGTGCACCCTTATGCTCACCTGCTGTCATTGTTGTGTGTCCAAACACTACAGGCAGCAGTGCTCACAATTCAGCTGGAGTGATGATTGTATGATGGTGTACACCTCATGGACCCCTTTTGAAGACCACGGGCAGTAGGGCTCACAATTTAGCACCAGTGTTGATTGCCAGGATGGTGTACACCTCAAGGATCCCTTTTTTTTATTATTGCGCATTGTGATATGTGAGGTGGATGTGGCCATATCACCTGAGGTAGTGTGGAAATAGAGGGACGTGTGGCGTTGTGGGTATCCTATTTATAGGTACGCAAAGTGGACTGGGCTTGTGTACGTCTGGTCAGCGTAAGGGTGTGAAAAATTATTCCGGGGACTTGGGCATTGTTTAGTTCCTGCCTGGCCAGTAAGTGTACTTATGTGAGTTTCTTATGTAGTTTTGACCTCGCATAGTGTGCTATTTACGTTAGTGTAGCATGTGTTGGGAAGGCGGCAACTATCGCTAATGAGATGGCGTTTGAAAAGATTGAATGGTGAACATCACATGCCGTTGTCAAGGCGGTGGATATGCGCTGACACACATGTCAATGGTGTGCGGTGTTATTGAAAGTGTTGCTATCGTGAAGTGTACACATGTGAATGTACTCAGATGGAGAGAGGATCAGCAGGCTACATCATACACAGTGATAACACTCATTACAGTCAGGCAATGCATGTCAAATGTGAATCTGAAAGTCTCACATATAACACACTACTTTATTGGTAAAGCCTGACAACAGAGCGTACAGCAAAATGGTAATCAGACAAAATATCGAAAAAAAATATCGGAAAGACAAAATATCGAAGTAAAAATATCGTAGGACAAAAATATAGGTATGCTAAAATATCGGATACAAAAATATCGAAATAGAAGAGTATGCAAAAATATCGACAGAAAAAATATCGAGTGTCAAAATATCGTAAAAAAAAAATATCGTGTAGTAATGGAAATAATCTATAGTATAGGAAAAATCAAAATAATGGTATGGGAAAGTTATAAAAAAGCTGATTTATAATAAATAAAACAATAATTAATAAAATATTTAAAAATACATATTTATGTTTAGGAGCGGGTTATTGGGTTTATAGGGGATAAGGGTGGGAAGTAATTTATTAATAATTAATTAATATATGTTAATAACAAATACTAAATTAAACGTATTATTTAATTAATTATAATTAATTAGTTAATTAATTAAGATCATATAGTTTATATTATTAATTAATAATTAATTGATAATTAATAAATATTAATTTTTAAATTAGAATTATATATTTTAAAAATTAGATGTAGATAATTGTTCATTTTGTATTTATACATTTAGTAAAATAAAAATTTTAAAATTATTTTATTTCTGTTTTAGGAGCGGGTTATTGGGTTTATAGGGGATAAGGGTGGGAAGTAAATTATTAATAATTAATTAATATATGTTAATAACAAATACTAAATTATAAATATAATTTAATTAATTATAATTAATTAGTTAATTAATTAAGATCATATAGTGTATATTAATAATTAATAATTAATTGATAAATCATAAATATTAATTATGAGATTTGAATTATATATCTTAAACATTATATGTAGATAATTGATAATTTTGTATATATAGATTTAGTAAAATAAAAGTTAGCTAAACGTTTTTTAAAGTTTTAGGAGCGGGTTATTGGGTTTATAGGGGATAAGGGTGGGAAGTAATTCATAAATAATTCAATAATATATGTTAATAACAAATACTAAATTATACATATAATTTAATTAATTATAATTAATTAGTTAATTAATTAAGTTCATATAGTCTATATTATTAATTAATTATTAATTGATAATTAATAAATATTAATTATTAATTAACTAATATATATTTTAAACTATATATGTAGATATTTGTTTATATTGGTTTACTACAAGTAGAAAAATACATTATTAATACATAAATTTTTTAGGTTTAGGAGCGGGTTATTGGGTTTATAGGGGATAAGGGTGGGAAGTAATTTATTAATAATTAAAACAATAATTAATAAATGTACAGATGTTTCCCTACATTACACCTAATTGTTAATTAATTATTAATAATTAGTTCAGTAATTTATATTATATAGTCTAATTTCTTATTTACTCAATTCGTTGAGAAAAATTAATTTGTATTGGTTAATTATTTTTTTATTGTACTTAATTATCTTTTATTTAAGGGGTATTTGTTGGGTTCAGGGTCAGTTTTCAGTTTGTGGAGAAAGGGGTATTAGTTGGGTTCAGGGTCAGTTTTCAGTTTGTGGAGAAAGGGGTATTTGTTGGGTTCAGGGTCAGTTTTCAGTTTGTGGAGAAAGGGGTATTTGTTGGGTTCAGGGTCAGTTTTCAGTTTGTGGAGAAAGGGGTATTTGTTGGGTTCAGGGTCAGTTTTCAGTTTGTTGAGAAAGGGGTATTTGTTGGGTTCAGGGTCAGTTTTCAGTTTGTGGAGAAAGGGGTTTTTGTTGGGTTCAGGGTCAGTTTTCAGTTTGTGGAGAAAGGGGTATTTGTTGGGTTCAGGGTCAGTTTTCAGTTTGTGGAGAAAGGGGTATTTGTTGAGTTCAGGGTCAGTTTTTAGTTTGTGGAGAAAGGGGTATTTGTTGGGTTCAGGGTCAGTTTTTAGTTTGTGGAGAAAGGGGTATTTGTTGGGTTCAGGGTCAGTTTTCAGTTTGTGGAGAAAGGGGTATTTGTTGGGTTCAGGGTCAGTTTTCAGTTTGTGGAGAAAGGGGTATTTGTTGGGTTCAGGGTCAGTTTTCAGTTTGTGGAGAAAGGGGTATTTGTTGGGTTCAGGGTCAGTTTTTAGTTTTTGGGTAAAGGGCTAATTTTAGGGTTCAGGGTCAGTTTTTATTTTTTGGGTAAAGGGCTAATTTTAGGGTTCAGGGTTAGTATTCAGTTTTTGGGTAAAGGGCTAATTTTAGGGTTCAGGGTCAGTTTTTAGTTTTTGGGTAAAGGGCTAATTTTAGGGTTCAGGGTCAGTTTTAAGTTTTTGGGTAAAGGGCTAATTTTAGGGTTCAGGGTCAGTTTTTAGTTTTTGCACAATAGTTTAGTTTATAAGCACAATTAATAACAACTATACAGAATCATTATTATTTGTCTTCATTTTCATATGACATTAACATTCTTTATTATCTCTTTCACATATTGTTTTGTCAGGAAAAAATTGGTAATAACAATAATATTTTTATGTACAGCTTTTCTCACCTTCATTTGTGAAGATAACATTTGTACAATATAAATAAACATTTAACATTTTTACAAAATAAATTTTTTCTTTTTGTGACAATGTACTTACAATTTTTTACATTGTTAACATAAACATCATTTTTTTCATCATATTACATTATTATCTTAATGTACATTTTTATCATGATTTCTTTGTAGGAAAAAATTTTATATTTTTTTTCCATAACATAAATTAATACTTATTTTTTAACACATTTAGTTCTTTATAGATATTATATTTTACTAATGGGACTATTTTATTTACTTTTTGGTGCTTTCTTTTGTAACCGCGTTTGGTCGTTTTGGGTTATTTTGAAGAAGGGCTGATCGCGGTTGGGAGACACTTCACGTCGCTGCAGGTAAGCTTCATTTTATATATTATATGTGTATTAATATTATGGTTTGACACTAGTGAGCTTATATTTAGTGCTGTTGAATGTGAGGGAGCTATGTTTCAGATTTAGAAATAACATATTTACGTATGGTATATACACGTCGTGTTAGTTAGTTTACTAATTGTTTATAGACTTCATTTAAGTATTTTAGTGTATATCGAACATTAACTCATCAATGTTAATATGTTACTCTGTCATTATTTGTTAAATATTGTGGGTGGGAATGTCTGTTTTCTATGTTTTTTTCCTAGGTGTTCGCAACATCGGAAGTTCCGTTTTTTTTCTAAAGGAAGTGTTAGTTTTTCTAATCCTACAGTGATTTACAAACACTTCTTTACAGTTTTTCGGGTTTTCCGGAGCGATTCTTTCTTTTTTTCCACTTTTTCGGGTTTTTATGGTAGTTCGATGGCTAAGGACCGCGTGGAATTCCTAATTGTGGAACAGTTGTATTTTTACATTTTTTTTTGGGTTACTTTTGCTCTACCTGGATTACTTTGGTGGTAATGGACGTTCTTGGATAGAGAACTACATTGGTAAGTGTTTGCATTCTATTTTTTTTTTTTGTGGGTGGGTAATGTCATATTTATTACGGAATTGATTTGAACTTATTATTTTGTTTTAATGTGTGCATATATTAAAATAATATCATTATATATTGCATACATTAAATACTTTAAAAGCTCACGTTACATTTTTTCACATATTTAGGTGCTACTTTTGGTGTTTATTTACAGTTTCGGCTTTATTTACAGTAGTGTTTTGGCTATGATGTTTAGGTATTCTATGCCTTTCGTATTAGGGTACAGTTTAACCTGCTCTTCCAGGTACTTGTGCATTTGTTTATTTTGCTTGGATGTTTTAGGGACAATTTCGGTAACAGATTGGTCCATTCGGAATTCTTGATAGCTCTGTTCTTTTTGTAGGCATTTTATGAATTTTTCGAGACTAGGTTTGCTTCTGCCAGTTGATTGGACAAATGCATTGTGCCAACCTTCAACGGCATTGTTGGTTTTTGACTCCCCGTTAAGGGTACTATGGTACACATTCCACCAGGGAATAAGGAATTTTGGATTTCTCCTGTGCCCAGATCTGTGGAGTCTGCCTACCCAGGTGTCCTCGAAGTAATCAAGAAAAGGAGTTAATCTAGCCTCGTTTTGTTTATAAAATGGACTGTCTATGATAATATTATAATGTTCAGCTACATCTGTTGTAGGGACATAGGCAAGTGCTATAAGTTTTTTTATTTGAAAAGCAAAAGAAGAATTTGTAGCATATTCGACACTTAGGGCTCGATTCCGATCCGGTAAAATGCACTCCAAATACTCGTACGGAGCGTTTTTCCCCGTACGAATCGCACCCGAAGGCGTCCCCGTACGAATTTGCAAGTACAATCACAACTTAATGCGTCACTCCGTACGTCTCGTAAAAAATGCCGTACGAATCGAAAGTCCGTACGAATATCAGTCGGCTGACGCTCGACGTTACGTCCGTACGTACATAAACGGCGTCTCCCGAACCACAAAGTACGATCCGTGTTCCACACACTCCGTACGGCTCTTTTTCTATGACAGCTCAAAACTACCGTAAAACCAGACTCCGGCACAAGCCGCACCCCGGTACGCGACAAGCAGGACATGGACGCCATCGTCCGTGTAATCCCTATCCTGTACGCCCACCACCTCGTAATGAGAAACCGACGACGACGCAGAAGGTGAGTACAAGGAGGTACTACATACCTGTACGTCTTGCTACACGCGCACATCTCCACTACACGATTATAATGTCTGCCCATATAGCGCCACACAATCCCGCACTACACCAGCGCAATACGCCGCTCCTACGTCATCGACCACGGGGTACGGCAGGTCACCGCACTACACCAGTGCAAGACGGAGACCGGCCGTACCTACGTCATCGACCGGGGGTACGGTACGTCACCGCACTCGACCACGGGGTACGGCAGGTCACCGCACTACACCAGTGCAATACGGAGACCGGCCGTACCTACGTCATCGACCGGGGGTACGGTACGTCACCGCACAACACCAGCGCAATACGCTGCTCCTACGTCATCGACCACGGGGTACGGCAGGTCACCGCACTACACCAGTGCAATACGGAGACCGGCCGTACCTACGTCATCGACCGGGGGTACGGTACGTCACCGCACAACACCAGCGCAATACGCTGCTCCTACGTCATCGACCACGGGGTACGGCAGGTCACCGCACTACACCAGTGCAATACGGAGACCGGCCGTACCTACGTCATCGACCGGGGGTACGGTACGTCACCGCACAACACCAGCGCAATACGCTGCTCCTACGTCATCGACCACGGGGTACGGCAGGTCACCGCACTACACCAGTGCAATACGGAGACCGGCCGTACCTACGTCATCGACCGGGGGTACGGTACGTCACCGCACAACACCAGCGCAATACGCTGCTCCTACGTCATCGACCACGGGGTACGGCAGGTCACCGCACTACACCAGTGCAATACGGAGACCGGCCGTACCTACGTCATCGACCGGGGGTACGGTACGTCACCGCACAACACCAGCGCAATACGCCGCTCCTACGTCATCGACCACGGGGTACGGCAGATCACCGCACTACACCAGTGCAATACGGAGACCGGCCGTACCTACGTCATCGACCGGGGGTACGGTACGTCACCGCACAACACCAGCGCAATACGCTGCTCCTACGTCATCGACCACGGGGTGCGGCAGGTCACCGCACTACACCAGTGCAATACGGAGACCGGCCGTACCTACGTCATCGACCGGGGGTACGGTACGTCACCGCACAACACCAGCGCAATACGCCGCTCCTACGTCATCGACCACGGGGTACGGCAGCTCACCGCACTACACCTGTGCAATACGGAGACCGGCCGTACCTATGTCATCGACCAGGGGGGACTGTACGTCACCGCACTACACCAGTGCAATAGACGTGTGGCACAAACGCCTGCAATGTGATTGTAAGTGTAAGTGGTGAGCAGAACACCCCCCAGTATCAGAGTGTGTGGCTAACACCCCCCCACCAGTGCCCAGCATCAGAGTGTGTGTGTGGCTAACACCCCCACCAGTGCCCCCCAGTGCCCAGCATAACAGTGTGTGTGTGGCTAACACCCCCACCAGTGCCCCCCAGTGCCCAGCATCAGAGTGTGTGTGTGGCTAACACCCCCACCAGTGCCCCCCAGTGCCCAGCATCAGAGTGTGTGTGTGGCTAACACCCCCACCAGTGCCCCCCAGTGCCCAGCATCAGAGTGTGTGTGTGGCTAACACCCCCACCAGTGCCCCCCAGTGCCCAGCATCAGAGTGTGTGTGTGGCTAACACCCCCCCACCAGTGCCCCCCAGTGCCCAGCATCAGAGTGTGTGTGTGGCTAACACCCCCCCCACCAGTGGCAACCAGTGCCCCCCAGTGCCCAGCATCAGAGTGTGTGTGTGGCTAACACCCCCACCAGTGCCCCCCAGTGCCCAGCATCAGAGTGTGTGTGTGGCTAACACCCCCCCCACCAGTGGCAACCAGTGCCCCCCAGTGCCCAGCATCAGAGTGTGTGTGTGGCTAACACCCCCACCAGTGCCCCCCAGTGCCCAGCATCAGAGTGTGTGTGTGGCTAACACCCCCCCCACCAGTGGCAACCAGTGCCCCCCAGTGCCCAGCATCAGAGTGTGTGTGTGGCTAACACCCCCACCAGTGCCCCCCAGTGCCCAGCATCAGAGTGTGTGTGTGGCTAACACCCCCACCAGTGCCCCCCAGTGCCCAGCATCAGAGTGTGTGTGTGGCTAACACCCCCCCCACCAGTGGCAACCAGTGCCCCCCAGTGCCCAGCATCAGAGTGTGTGTGTGGCTAACACCCCCACCAGTGCCCCCCAGTGCCCAGCATAACAGTGTGTGTGTGGCTAACACCCCCACCAGTGCCCCCCAGTGCCCAGCATCAGAGTGTGTGTGTGGCTAACACCCCCACCAGTGCCCCCCAGTGCCCAGCATCAGAGTGTGTGTGTGGCTAACACCCCCACCAGTGCCCCCCAGTGCCCAGCATCAGAGTGTGTGTGTGGCTAACACCCCCACCAGTGCCCCCCAGTGCCCAGCATCAGAGTGTGTGTGTGGCTAACACCCCCACCAGTGCCCCCCAGTGCCCAGCATAACAGTGTGTGTGTGGCTAACACCCCCACCAGTGCCCCCCAGTGCCCAGCATAACAGTGTGTGTGTGGCTAACACCCCCACCAGTGCCCCCCAGTGCCCAGCATAACAGTGTGTGTGTAGCTAACACCCCCCCACCAGTGGCAACCAGTGCCCCCCAGTGCCCAGCATCAGAGTGTGTGTGTAGCTAACACCCCCCCACCAGTGGCAACCAGTGCCCCCCAGTGCCCAGCATCAGAGTGTGTGTGTGGCTAACACCCCCACCAGTGCCCCCCAGTACCCAGCATAACAGTGTGTGTGTGGCTAACACCCCCACCAGTGCCCAGCTGTTACAAAACAACATACCATTGTGAACATCATTACCATCAGGAGATTAACACATGTTAACATACCTACATTTGAACATCACATCAGCTCCCAGGCACATAGCAGTCACAGACCTTATCACACAAACTCTACTTCAGAAAATTAACATAAATGCTTTATTCAGCTGCTCCAAAAAAGAAAAGCAAATAAGAGTCCTTGCTCATTAAAGGCCAATGGCCAGTCCAAAAAAGTCCGAGCAACAATATGTGCCTCCATGGGTGTGATCCCACACTAACTTGCCTGCACATGGTGTTTAATCCGCAGTGGTAACTATGGGGGCATCATCTGTGGAATCCTCCGGCACCGCATTGACAGGAGAGGGAAGGACAGGCAGAGTGGGTGCAGGTGTAGTGGATTCATCCACACTGGCTGGTGCAGCGTCGAAAGTAGCTATGTAAACCTGGCTGCACACCTCAGCCAGTGTGGAAAAGCTACCACCTGAACCCGGGGACACATTGGGGGTGGAGGTAGAGGGCTGTGAGTCTGTACTCCTGGGTGTGTGGATGCGTGTGTGCGTTGTGTCCCCTCTCCCTGTGGGTGTGCCTACATCCCCTTGAGATTGTGTGCGTGGAGCTTTGAGCTTTTTCTGACGTGTGGGTGTGCTGGGTGTGTGTGACCTGTGGCGTCTGCGTGTATGTGGTGTACATATGGGAGAGGCAGAGGTGGATGGGTCTGAAGGATGGGGGGGAGACAGAGGGTGCTGGGAGTACATTGCTGCCGTCAGTGTTGACTCTATGGCTGCCACACCCCGACGTAGATCAGACATGGCTGACGACATGCCCTCCATGAACGACACCAACTGTGTAAACAGTTGTGTATGTCCATGGAGGACAGTCAGTATGGATGTCTGACCTACTGCAATCTGTCGGAGTAGGTCCACAGTCTCAGCACTGAGGGCAGCAGGGGACACAGGGGCAGGGGCTGCGGTGCCGGGAACAAAGGAGACACGGCTGCTAGCACGGACCCTAGGGACACTAATGACTGGGAGGGTGAAGATGGCACTGGAGGAGGGGATGCCAGCCAAAGATGATGGAGAGACCATTGCAGCATATTCCCCCCCCTCCTGAGAGTCTGACTCGGAGTTGTCGGCATGGTAAGATGTGTCAGTCACATGTCGTCCGCCCAGCATACTATCATCACCCTCCGTGCCACTGCCTCCCTCCGACTCCTCAAAGCAGGTGGCACTGTCGGTGTGTCCCTCTTCGTGGTCCGCGCCTGTGTCCCCTCCAGATTCAGATGATGATGCTGTGGGCAAGGAGAAGAATAATAACATATCAGTCACCTGTACACATCAGACATGTCAGCTACAAATCATTAGGCTTCATTTCAGAACATGGCATGCATCATGAGTCACAGGAGACTGAACCCTGCACAATGATAAGTCTAGTTGTGGCCAATTGCGAGAGACACCATGCATAATTCATAGTAGGATACAAGCAACAGTGAATGGAACAATCTATCATGAGCGACACAATCATGATTGTCTGCCTGACAACAGGATAGCTGATGAAGCATCACAGCTCATGTAGACACCCAGCCACCCAAACGCAGACCTGCACATGTTGAATTTCCTTACACCTTGTGCCACATGTGAAAAGTCCTTCCTGAAGTGACATGTTATGCCATCCTGGGCCCTGAACAAAGTGTAACATAACCTCACACTGGCATCACAGCTGTTGACACCCCAAGCCTCATTGTGTGACTGAGCATCAATAGTAATTACAAAGAACATTTGACTTCTGTGGCCACTATGCACAGACGCAATGCCCAGTGTGAGTATGCATAAGCCCAAAATATTGCACTTGTACATTGTGCACCTGTAGGCAACACATGACTACTCTAACGAGTAACATGGACAAAGGCCACTGAGGCTGACTCGTGCAGAAGACACATGTTTAGAGTCAAGATCAGTGCCCAAATATGTAGAACAGCCGACACAGTGCACATGTGGTGCCACATGTAAGGTTCCAACAGGTGTCACAGACCCCCCCCTCCTACATGATGATGTGCAAAGGAAGATGCATACATAGACATTGCACCATAGGAGTACATGTGAAAAACAAACATCATCCAAAGCGCAGGTCAAAAGTGGATTAGGGCAAGGCATGTAAAGAAGCACCAGCAGAAATGGGGACATTCTGAGGGCAATGCATGGAGTGCCTGTCGGACCACAACACTCAAACTATGGGAGTGTAACCATGCCTTTGAGCACTGCAGGGAGCATGTGACACACATCACAACATACAGACATAAACCTACCCACTACTTGCTGCTGTCCCTCCTGCAACTGCCTATGGAGGTCTGGGAACACCACTTCCAGGACCCGGAGCATGTTGGGGGTGAGGTGGCGGGTGCCGCCATGCCGGCGTGGAGCTTCCAGCTTTAGTTGGACTCTGGCAATGCGGCGGCTCCAGCACCGGATGTCCTGCCACCTCTTTTTGATGTTCCGGAGCCTCCTGCGAGGCCCCCCCTCGCTCCTGACAGCCCTGGCGATGTCCAGCCAGATTTCACCCTTCTCATAGGCAGATACCTGTCAAAAATGTAAAGTCAAAGAGCATCAGTACACCTGGTCCATGTTCCAAACACACACATATGTGCACAAAAAACTTGATGATAACAGGGCATTGTAAGATAAACACATTAGCACTGTTGGGCCTGAGTATGTGGCGTATGAGCAAACACCACTGCATGACATGCCATTGAAAGGCTATAGATGACATGATGGGTGCTAAACACTCTCCCAGCATGGCACCCACTGAACAATGTATGCTACGTCTGGGTGCACTGCAGCACGTGACATGCTGTCACACTCCCCACTGCAACAAATAAGCCTGTAGTAACAACACTGTACCCCCTGCCACTCACTCCCAACAACATTGCATGTAGACACTATACATACACAGTGGCTATAATGTCACACACAAAACAGGTGCACACTCCAAGGTATTGCACACATCACTCACCTGATCCTCTGGTCTCCCATACAGCTTGCTGTAGTTAGGGAGGAGGGCATCCAGCAGCGCCTTGTTCTCACCATCAGTGAATGCAGGTGCCCTCTCCATGCTAAGCCAATCAGGGTCCAGAGGATTCAGAGACAGCAGCTGTGGTTACCACACCAATGTTGTGCAGGCAAGTGCCCTACCACAGCCACATGCTGCCTTATATCTGTGCTGCAGAGGGGCTGTGAGTCCAAGGAGTAGTGTCTGATAGGCCACCATAGTTAGCATCCTACGTTCCATCCAATCACTTCACACAGAAGGACATGACACACATATGCATGGTTTGAAAACTGAGCCTGAGCTGAACAACAACTTTTGCAACATTGTATACTTTTGCCCAACTGAATTTTCTAGAACACCTGTAGGAGGTTCAAAAAATGCAGTATCCATGACAACCTGGTTGCATTTTGATCTGTCCACTGTTCCCCTAGATGTCCCCTATGTACTTAATCAAATACCCACACAAGTAAGGTGACATTGCCCTTGCTGATGCAACCCATTCAAGGCGTACACACGCACGTACCATTGGGGTACGCCTTGCTCGCGTAGGGCTGAAAAGCTGTAGGGAAACGAGGCGTACACACGCACGTACCATTGGGGTACGCTCTGCTCGCGTAGGGCTGAAAAGCTGTAGGGAAACGAGGCGTACACACGCACGTACCTTTGGGGTACGCTCTGCTCGCGTAGGGCTGAAAAGCTGTAGAGAAACGAGGCGTACACACGCACGTACCATTGGGGTACGCTCTGCTCGCGTAGGGCTGAAAAGCTATAGGGAAACGAGGCGTACACACGCACGTACCTTTGGGGTACGCTCTGCTCGCGTAGGGCTGAAAAGCTGTAGGGAAACGAGGCGTACACACGCACGTACCTTTGGGGTACGCTCTGCTCGCGTAGGGCTGAAAAGCTATAGGGAAACGAGGCGTACACACGCACGTACCATTGGGGTACGCTCTGCTCGCGTAGGGCTGAAAAGCTGTAGGGAAACGAGGCGTACACACGCACGTACCTTTGGGGTACGCTCTGCTCGCGTAGGGCTGAAAAGCTATAGGGAAACGAGGCGTACACACGCACGTACCTTTGGGGTACGCTCTGCTCGCGTAGGGCTGAAAAGCTATAGGGAAACGAGGCGTACACACGCACGTACCATTGGGGTACGCTCTGCTCGCGTAGGGCTGAAAAGCTGTAGGGAAACGAGGCGTACACACGCACGTACCTTTGGGGTACGCTCTGCTCGCGTAGGGCTGAAAAGCTATAGGGAAACGAGGCGTACACACGCACGTACCTTTGGGGTACGCTCTGCTCGCGTAGGGCTGAAAAGCTGTAGGGAAACGAGGCGTATGTACAGTGTGTCAGACATGCTCATGTGAACGTTTGTGTAGGCTGCGTTCCTGACCTCCTTCATGTCACCATTGGGAGAGTGACTCTAGGAAATCACATAGCAGGGATGTATTCTACCCCATGTTGACAATGTGGATGCATACATCAGCATGCCATCCTCACATCAGCATGCCCCAAGTGTGTCAGACATTGAAGAAGTTCAGGGACTGTGGCCTAGTGCCTCAGTTGATGTGTGAAGAGCTGTTAAGACTTGTCATTACTCCTTCAGCACATGTGCATCACATGCATACAACACTTTGCACCGACGTAACGTCTACAACATATTGCGATGCACATGAACACTGGACTGCCACACCAATCAGTACAGGGAACTGGCACATGATGACAGCAACATGCCCACTGTGACAGAGGTGTAATAGACGCACAGCATGACGCAGAGTCACCACGTCATGTGTGTGCCATATGTTATATTGTGGCAGCTGTTTGCATATGAAATGTTCAGGACAGTATCATCGTACTCACCTTAGAATATCCCCACGTGTCATCCTGGACATGCCAATTTCCACTCAGTAGTACACTTGTGTGTTGGTAGGCATGTCCTGCGGCCCACCGTGTGTTGTTGGCGTTGTGTGTGCCGTGATGACGTTGTCTGGGTACTCATACGTGACCTCAGCATGCTCACGTCAGGTCCCCTGTATTTACAACACCTGTGCTGGTCCTGTATAAGTGTAACCTAACTCACTTTTGAAACCAGATCATAGTACGATCACTTCTGACCATTTCACTTGGATTGTCTGACTCAGGACGGTGCCAATAGGGATGTCCATTACAAAGCCTGTGAGGATTGCAACCCTCTCATGTAGGTGACTGACCCTCACCGTCGGTGTCTCCACAGTGTTCACGGCAAGCAAGACAAGTAGAGCTGCTCCGACTGCTGGGACCAGACATATGAATGCAGGTGTGATTGGTCACACATGCCGCTCAGATTCCAGCAGTTGTCCCTGCAGCACAATGGCTCATGGTCTGGACGTAGGAGGAGTGCCTGGGCGTGGGTGTTGAGACATCATTGCCCCTGGATTTGACATCAGTCCTCCAGGGCCAAGTCGTCAGGTAACCCATGTATGTGAAAGAGATGTCATCACACTTTCAAATCTACACAATGCACGTGCAATGCTGCATGGGATTTGGGTGACACCGGCCACGCGGCTCTGTCAAATTTGCAGATGTTGTAGCCTGCACCACGACCTGTGGTCCTCATGTCCATGATGTCCCTCACACCAACAAAGGCCAAAGCGGGGGATTCTGGCCCAGCAGACCTGTCTGGGGGCACTTGCGCGTGTGGTGATTTGCCCGTGACGCCATCACTCACTTCGTCCCTGATGCAGGCGGCGCATTTGTGCCAGACCCGCTGTGACAGAAAGGATCTGAATGTTGATCCTGGTCCTCGCTGGTTCAACTCACAACCTCACTGGCAACTGTCCCCCAGGTGCCAGCCTTTGCGGCGTTCTCGGGGGGTGGTGTCCCCAATACCACACCCTGTACGGCACTGGCGTGGGAACTGTGCGGCAGCATACCGCCATTAATGCTGCAGGGGGGGGGTTCAACTCCTACGAGCCGGCCACAGCTCATGACAGGCCTAATTAACATGAAATGTGTGTCAAAGAGTGTTGGGAGGTTCGTGAAGACCCACTGACACATGAGTGTCGGTCCCAAGGTGACAGGACAGGTGGACTGGGGCATGCAAGTGGTCTGGACACCTAGCCAGACACTGGTGATGTCTACTCCAAACCTGTTCATGGATGACCGGCTAACGGACAGTGTAATGTTTATGTGTGCGGCCATAGCCTTGCCCAATCATTTCCCCGTTGCTGCGGTGAGGACCAACCTCCTCACGGAGGTCCTTCAAGTGCAGTCACGCTCTGCTGAGCGTCTGCAGGCCTATCCTGAGGAATGTACTGTATCTATATTGTTCTGCATATACAGGCATGCGGCATGTTTGGCTGTAGATAGGCACGTTGTCAGACGACCACACCCCTCCCTGGACCGGCCATGTGCCCTGTCCTCCCACCCCACCCCAGAGAGCATGGGCAACCTGCCCGCCAAATCACATACCACATTCCCCCTATCTCTGCTGTAGAGGGTATCCAAGAGGTCTGAGCAGTACGGACAGATGTCATCATCCTCCCTGAGTCTGGGACTGAGGTCTTACTACATCACATGCCTCTTTGTCTGCTTCCCACACTGTCTGTGGGACATGGTTGTGTAACTGCTGGCAGAGTGTGCGTTGTAGGTACGGGCAATACTTGGCCAAGCACTTGTAGCATGCCAGTCAGCAACACCGTATTACATCCAGTGATGGCTCAATATCCCCGACTCACATAGATGGCATCCAGGGAGGCAAAATTGTCTGAAGATTGGTATGTATTCAAAGTCAGGAACATGCTACTTACTACTGTTCCATTATGAAATATTGTTACGAAAGGTAAGTAACCAGTTCATAAATTTCTGTACATCTTCTGTTGGAGCATCCACATTGTGTCCTTCACGTGATTACAGGGTTTCTAATGTACGCACACCATGCCACTTGTATTAATGAAGCGCTCATATGTGTGATGGCATCACAGACCATTTGTGACTAATCAAACATTTATGCAGGATGATGATGTTCAGGTAATAGTTAGGGAAATATCACACCGCAACATGACTATGTCAGAACTGTGCAAAAGATGCCACATGTGGTGTGTGTATTGCTGTAAGCTGTCTGGATGTGCAGACAACCTCCTACTGACATTCACATGCTGTGTGTCACTGACATGATACATTGTCATGCTCAATAAGACCTTCCCATCAGATATTTTGTATGCATGTCATATCCATTCCACAGACCACAGGTCTTGTACTGTTCACGGAGGAGTGGCTGGGAGTTTGAACATGTTACAACAGTGTGTCTCCCACACCACACTCACACTTGTCTAGATTTGTTGAAGCAGTGTTGCTTGTGCCATGTACATTGTTATTGTCTTAGTCAGACAGTTGGACACATTTCCTAACATATGTGTTTTGCAGGGCACCCCCTCTGGAACGGCCGTTACCTGACTTGGAAGCCATGAGGGAACGCAATTGCATCCGTCGTTATCGCTTCACCAGACAGCTGATCAAGGACCTGACGGACAGACTGGAGGCTCACCTGCAACCACGACACAGGTATCCAACGGCGCTGACACCCAAGGTAAAGGTGATGGCAGCCCTCCATTTCTTTGCCACAGGTACGTTTCAATTGACCATAGCTGATGTGGGAGGGATGTCTCAGACCATGTTCAGCCGTGTATTGACAGATGTTTTGGCAGCGATGTTGCTCCACCTAGATGAATTCATCACATTCCCTACTCCAGAACAGTTGACAGATGTCAAGGGGGAATTCTATGCCCTGGGACGCATGCCACATGTTATTGGTGCAATTGATGGTACACATGTTAGTTTGGTGCCACCACAGGCTCAGGAGCAGGCGTATCGCAACAGGAAACACTACCACTCAATAAATGCCCTGGTGGTGTGTCTTGCCAACATGATTATCTCGCATGTATCTGCACGTTTTCCAGGATCGTGCCACGATGCTTTCATCATGAGGCGTAGCAGGGTGCCACAGATGATGCTGCAGCTGCACAACCACCGGGCATGTCTTGTTGGTGAGTATATTCGTCAGCTATGTATGTCAGTATGTCACACCTTCTTGATCCGAATCATATTACACACTCATTTCCATGATGTTGATTTGCAGGAGACGCTGGATATCCAAACATGCCGTGGCTCATGACTCCACTACGCAACCCCAGGACAGCTGCAGACCAGCGGTACAACAATGCTCATGGGAAGACCAGGCGGGTGATAGAGCGGACATTTGGAGTCCTGAAGAGCCGGTTCAGGTGCTTGGACAGGACAGGCGGAGCCCTCCAATACAGCCCACGCAAGGTGTGTGACATCTTCACTGTGTGCTGCATGCTTCACAACATGGCAGTGGAGAAGGCCGTGCCGCTCTACCTTGACCCTGATGAGCTGGAACATCCGCCCGTAGAGGATGAAGGCCTTGGCCAGGATACCAGTGATGAGGAGGTAGAAGATGATATCCGGGCTCACCTCATCCGCAACTTCTTCTCATAATGGTGAGTCATAGCAGGTTATATGTAATACATGTATGAGAGAGTTGCATGGGTAGCATGATGTGAATGCAGCAGACTGTATGCAATGTCACTTTGATGTCTGTAGTGCTTTGTCACACAGGTGCAGATGTAATGCAACACACATACGTGCTATGTGTATACTTGGAATGTACAGGTGTACTACAACAACTGGATATGGTAAAGGACATTATCTGAATGACATTGTACAGAATTTGACCCCTTGTGTGCCACTCTCATCCACAGCTCACCCCGCCTGTTGTCCGTTTGGGTCATTGTGGTCACCCTGCTATTGCTGAAGATGATTGCAACGTCAGCCTAATCAACGGAGCATGCATGGACATGTGGAGAAGTCATTTTGGGTAAGGACTCATACGAGGCTGTTTAGCGTTGGTATGTGTAGAAACGTGTGGTACATGTTCATGTGCATGTAGTGCGACCATGAATACATGCATCAACAATTTGTTACTTATTACATGTATGCCCAATCCCATGACTGGATAGTCACCCCATCTGACAGTCATCTGTTGTAGTTGTATATTCTGGTGGATGCATCAATGTGTGTAGACATTGCCACTGCAACATAGCACATACCATGGTTTGACATTGTGTCAGAGCTCTCAAACACAGACTCTGTGGGGGATTGCAGCATCACCGTGTGCATTAGAATGTGACTGGATCCTTGCCTCCACCTTCTGGGACAGTTTGGTTGCCATTCCACCATGTCGTGCAGGTGTTGCCCACTGTATGTTCCACATGTCCTGAGAAATGTCGTGTGAATCTGTGGACATGGATGCATTGCCCCTTGTTGCACTATTTCATGTCACTGTCATGTCGTTACCTCCGTGCAGGTGGAAAATCCAGCTCCACCAGCCTTCACAGTGAGTAGCACTTCTGTTTTGAATCACATGATGTCATGTATGTTTTGCTTGAGACATGACAATGTTGGGATGAAGCATCTCTTAATTATTGTGTTGCACCAGTGGAATGTGGTCATGCACATGATTCTCGAGGACCGGTCAGCATTCATGTCCAATGGTAGGGTATCATATTGTTGTTTGGTTCAACTTGACTTCAAGTTGATATTTCTTCTAACAGCATCTCATGTTTAGCTTAGTAATGCTATGTTGATAGATCATAAGACTGGCCACAGAGTGCCTTTGTAGGAAATGGGACCCCCCGCCGGCCAGGGCTTGCGCCACAGCCAGTCAGAGACCGGCACTCCTATGTAAAGTCGACCCCTGCTCACCCTCCAGGTAACGAGGTGTGGGCAGTCAGGCCTGTCTCGGAGGACATGTGTGAAGCATTTGCGCACGCGCCCACCAACAACAACATCCAGGGCCTCCCACAAAAGGACTCCACACCAAGTATATATGAAAATAGTCTTTGTATTAAGAAGGACACATAGGAACACACATGGTACAAGTGGCCTGAGGCACAGGCCAGGGTTACACGGAAGAAGGTACAGGGCAGGGCCAAGGGGACCCTGCCAGGGGGATGCACATGATAGCACTGGCATTAGAACACATATCCACTGGGAGCTTCCTAGAACTAGCAGTAGAACTCACTCTGACCAGGGATCACGCACATGGGACATCGGGTATTCAGGAGGGAAGGGACAAGGTACATAACACAACAGAGGCCCCCATCAGCAGGGCAACACATAATAATTCTCAGGCATCACTTTGATATTAGTCAGTAGCACCCCATAGGCCAGATGGCCTACCTGGGGCAAGGGCACCTTAGAGTCTCGATGTTCAGAGTGGGCTGCAAGGGGCCCGGGGCACACGTTAACGTGGCAGCGGTCCACGAAGTGCTGGGCCGCTGAGGGGCTTTGATGTAGCCTTGCAGGCTCGGGGGAGGATGACTCCATGAGGGAGCCTCCAGGGCTCCAGAGCAAAGATGCCGGGTGGAGCCTCGCCGGCTCGAGGGAACAGGGGGGCAATGGTGGTGCCTCTCGGGGCTCATGATGAGCAGAGGAGTCCCTCTCGGGGCTTGGTAAAGGAACTGTGGGCAGGCTGGGCCCCCCTCGGGGGCCCCGGCGTCACTGGGGGCCCTGCGGGCCTCTAAGCGCATGTGGGCTTGCGCTGGAGGTGAGGGGCGGGCACCGGCAATGCGCCCCGACGCCCCGCCTCCCCTCCTGCAGCACTCACCGGTCGGCTGGCAGACGCGCTGGTCTCTCCTCGCTCTCCGGGGCTCCCTCTTGCTCTTGGGGCCCCAGGGGGGATGCGGCAGTCTCCTGGGGGGATACCAGGGGCGCGGAGTATGCTCCCGCGGCTCCCTGCATACGCTCGCTCTCTCCTTGATGCCTCCTATGCTCCTGGGGCCGCCGTCCAATCCCAGCGTGGCCCGGGGAGACGTCAGCAGCTAGACCCGGGTCAGCGGCCAATCCCAGCACGGCCCGGGCTAGACAACACGAAGGAACCTGGGCCGGTGACCTCGGGGAAACTGGCGAGGGCTAGGTTCCCTCAAGGGAGTAGGGCAGTTAGTGAGGTAGACACTTGCTGGGGGAATAGAACACCCCAAAGAACAGGGCAAAAGGCCGGGTGGCACCGGCTGGAAGAAATAGTACCCCCAGGCAATAGGACAGGATTACGGCGCTCTGCAGGGGAGGTAGAGCACTCCCAGCGCGGGTAAACTCCATGAAGAGCTCCAGGCGCTCGAGGGCAGAAAGCAGCGCTTCCAGGCGCTAAGTAGGAAGAACAGCGCTCCCCAAGCGCTGGGGGGTCAGAAGTAAATGCTGGAGGAAGAGCAGCAGTCCAAACAGAGTCCAGGACCTCAGGTGGAGCTCAGCAGCCCCTAGAGGGAAAAAGGTCATCAGTAGTCCAGGAGTAGGGCAGGGCCCAGGGAGGCAAGCCAACCCTGAGCCCAAGCAGCGGCAGCCCCTGGTAGATTCAAGTGAAGAACAAGAACAAGTCCAGAGTGTCACAGCACCCTTTTCATACACACATTCCTGGTCTGAAGGGGCAGGCAGGGAGAGAACCAGCTGTAACTGGTTATGGGGGGGATACTTTACACTGGCCAGGCTCGGAACATCAGCCGCACCCCAGAGGGTGGAGCCAGCATTGTCTGGGGAAAACCCAGCCTCATTCATGACACTCAAACCAGACAGTCAATCCACAAGCAGTCCCAGGCTCACTCCTCCCCTCACATCAGCATGATAAACGCTCCATTCACCACCGGGGCAGACCCTCCCAGATCCTGGGAGCCAGGCTCACCAGCCTGCCTCAGCCAATCATACGCCAGGCACACATTTCACAAATATGCCAACTTCTGAAATAGGGACTTCAACAATAGACACACTCATGCCACATGTACAGTTGCACAGCACTCAATGTCACGAGTTCATACATACCAGACTTGACCCTGCACAACCTACGCATCGGGAACTACAGAGGACTCATCCATTCCCCATGTATTCCTAGGGAAGGGTAGGTCGCTCTCTCTTTACACGCACTCAGAGGGGGAATCACCATCCCCAGGTTACATATACCATAAATACTTCAGGGGCGGACCTGCCAGACGGGCCAAGTCCAACAACCTTCATTGCATGTAGGTCATTAGCTTGCTCATCATATGTGATTCTTACAGCTGTTGTGGGTGAAGTAAATATTGCCTACATGGCCCTTGTGGGTACACATGGTCAATAACAGATATTACAGTCTGCGTAAGTAGTATTGCCAACTGTTTTCATTTGTTTGTGAGTTCCACCGCATCTGAGCCAGTGAATGTATTTCTACCAACATAGGTCACATTGCATGGTTGCTCACTTGTGAGCGTTTCACAATACTCTAATGGATCACAGACTGTCCTAGGTTTTATGTGTCCGTGTCATTGGATTGGATCTGATGTGATAGCATGAGGACTAATGTAATGTTGTCTCCAGTCATTTTACTTCACAGGTGTGACTGGTAGTGTATCACATGAGGTCTTTGTATTAGCAGTGATAATGGAATGTACTCATAATGGTTATTTGCCTCTGTTTCAGGTCTCCCTCCCAGCAGTTCCCATCCTCTCCTTCCGTCGCCTGATCACCCTTTTGTGTCTGTCATTTGTACTCAGACCAAGGGGCTATTTGGAGGTGGAACCCTTTGAGCATCACACCACTCTGATGTAGAAAGGTACGGCCAGTCCTTGACAGGCTTCTACCCAATATTACTGCTGCATTACAGGTGACATCATTAATAGTGTAAATTGGAGTCCTTGCCAATGCACATGTATGTTTGACAGTGCTCCATGGGCTCACAATATAATTAACTCATGTTGTGCATGACGTGTGTTCATATTTGAGATTCTGCCGCCTTCATGTCAACGGACATGTCCTTCTAATGTGCATGAGTAGCATTTGGCATGTAGTATGCTTATGCTTGTTGTGTTGACGTGTCCAGCGGGCACATGCTTGGTGTATGGGAAGGCTGTAATACTATATTTTGTGTAAGGTCGATGGCTTTGTAGCAGCTGTTCAGCTTTCCACACCCTAGCTGTAGTATACACCTGCTGACGCTGTGTGTCCTGTGCCCCACATGTATGTAAGGGCCCTGATAGAGTGACTGTGATCTTTGGTCATTACTGTGCCATTGTATTAGCATTGACCCCGAGTGAGTCAGACACTCCTGCCTTCACATTCACATTTAAGTCTGTGGCTTGCAAATGGCCTTGCGGTATGTGCCCATTTGGCAAGTTGTCACAGCCCTCCTGCCGTCATGTCTTCACTCATTGCTGCTGCATGCACAGGCACGATGCAGCACACACGATCCAGGTACACAGACACCCACAGGATTACCCTCCTTCCATCCTTTTGTAGAGCATGCTCCTGCCACCCTACACACAGACAACACCAGACAATCACCCTCCTGGTATCACAATGCTTCTGACTCAGCCACTGCAGCTTATGTGTCTGTGTGTGAAGCACATACTGCCACAACTATGCAGATTCACATTACATTGGGTCTACGTACCACCAGGTCATGTGCGGTGCACAGCACACACACACCTTCCATAGGCACAATATTGTACATTGTTACCTTGTCAACACCACTGCAGGAAAAATCATCTTGCTAACAGTCACGTGGCAGTACACAACCTGGTCACACCACTTCGACGTAGCGGTCACAGTCAGTCAAGTTGCCACAGGGGACACACACCATGACCACATCTCTTGGGTGTGGTGTGATTTACACAGTCTGGTGTAGGTATGTGTCCGACGTGGGTAGTTGTTCTGTATGCGTTGCTCCCGTGACAGGAGTCTAGTACTTGTAGCTACATAGGGGTAGGTCACCTACTCAGGTGTGCTTGTGTAGAGAGCAACAGCCCATTGCCCACAGTCTGTCCTGCCACCCTTGTCCTTTGCGCCATTCATTACATCCACAGTACTGCATCATGTTGATGATAGTTCACATAACCCTAGGACACAATTGTAGGTACTCCCTACGTGGACAACTACTTTTGTCACAATGATCTGTACACCTCAATGTGACTCTCCGGGGCCTGGCTGTGATAGCAGTTTGGCATCCG
The DNA here is from genome assembly GCF_964263255.1 of Lissotriton vulgaris. Classification (NCBI taxonomy): domain Eukaryota; kingdom Metazoa; phylum Chordata; class Amphibia; order Caudata; family Salamandridae; genus Lissotriton; species Lissotriton vulgaris. The sequence continues at coordinate 1,000,244,311 of NC_141695.1, read as the reverse complement.
AACCCCCCCTCCAGCATTTACTATCCCACACAGTTGTGTTTTGCCATCCATGTATGTAGTTGTTAGTGATTTCTGACTGATGTGTGTCCTCACACGGAATCTGATGCAAGTGTGTGGATTGCTGCTGTTTGCTGCATACCCTTACATTGTATACATTTGCACACACCTAACATTTTATGCTGTGGTTCAATGATAATTTGACAAATGCGTATGTGGTTTAGTGTATTTATTTGGTGATCTTGTGCTGGAAATGTGAATAGGTGCAGTACATAAAGGTGTTGAATCCAAAGTCCAGTGGTGCCTTACAGTTACTCTCGTCAGAGTCCAGGCCACAGTGCGTGGCATCATCGGGTAGACTGTGACCAGCAAGTCCATGTGGGAGAGTTGCATAGGGGAAACTGTTGCACCCAGGGGCAATATGCCAGGTCCTGTGTCCTGGGAGTCGTGCATGGGCCACTGCCCCTCAACGTCTTAGACGTGGACGACCAACCTTCCTTGGGGGGCCCTCAGGTGCAGGCCTGGACGATGCATGGGAAGCTACGTCAGAGAGTTCCTCCTCCTCCGCCTCCCCCCTCCCTGCGGCTGGTGTCACACTTTGCCGTGATGTTGATGGCCTTGTGACACAGGGAGGGTGCTGCATGTTGGCAGCTATCTGACGTAGCGAGTGGTTCATTTCCCGATGCACCGTCAAGAGCTGAGCCAGACTTTCCTCCACCCGTCCATAATGTTGGTCTTGCCTGGCTATTAGCTCTGCCTGCTGTTCTTTCACCTGGTTGAGGACCTCCGCAAGCTGGCCTACCTCCCTGGTGTCCCGCCGGTATGCCTCCAGGATGTTAGTGAGTTCAGCCATACCGGTCCCTGCAGCTGCCTGTCCAGATTCCCGCCTCCGCCTTGCACCTCTGCCACCACCCTGACCCACATGTGCACCGCCTGCACTTGTGGGCACATCCGGTCGACGGGCCCCCCGAGTGCTGGCAGAGTGGAGGTTGTCAGCCACCTCAGGGGCGCCCGACAAAGGGTGTCCCTCATCTTCAGACAGGCCCTCTGATGGATCATGTGCAAGGCTCTGACCTGTCTGCTGTGATGTGTTGGGAATGGTTCCGGTGGTTGGCAGAGAAGTTTCTGGTACAGTTGCTGCAGGTGTTTGGGATCCAGAGGTGCCAGGTTGGTTGGGGTCATCCACAGTGCGTTGAGTGGGCTGGCTGTCGGTGGGGTCTGTGTCCGGCTGAGCCTGGGACTGGGATCCTTCTCCCCCCTGGGGTGGGTTAGGCTCCACACGTTGCCCTGTGTGTGGGAGAGAGAGACACTGTTAAGGCACTATCAAGTGATATATTGGTTATTTATCCATTATCTGCATCACTGTTCCACATGCTTTACATTGTTGTCATTGTTGTCATTGTTCAGTTGTGCATGTAGTGGTAGTAATTTTACATGTACTCAGGGGTATTTTTCATTCTTCCAATCTCTTGTCAATCACTGACACAGCCATTGCTGTGTCTTGTATTGCCGGGCCAACACATGTTAAGCATTGCTCAGGTTGACGCAACATCCAGGATATGGTGAAAATCCTTATGCCTGCGTCAAGCATGCACAGAGTTTAGATGCAGCATGTTGATGTAAGAGACAGGGCATCATAAATTAGCATGACATCAACTACATTGGATGTATTTTGCTGTTCCGTGATGGCCACACAATGCCAACACCCCTGGACCTGTACACACACTTATCGATCATTGCTATTGAACGTGTCACTTCTCTGAGACGCATCACCTTGTCAATACCCATGTCCATGTTGTTACTTACGTGCATCCACATCAGTCATGAGATGGGGCAAGTATTGTTTGGAAGGCACAATGGACTGTAGCTTCTTCAGTGTGCATGTCTTACTTGTATGCATATTCATATGAGTGAGTGTTTAGTTGTGATACATGACAATTGTGACATTGTTGCACTCCGATGCTTGTCCCCAGGTGATGAGTTTCTGTAAGGGGTGTGTATGACAGGCCATGTCAGTAGTTTTGGTGTGATTAGCAAGCCACCTTTGTTAAAAATTTGGCTGGCCCCTGATGTTGCATGCGGGCATATTTGTGATTTTGGGTTCATGCACAGGATGTGTGACCTTGTCCTGGTGTTTGTGTTTGCACTGATCACATGAGAGACTTGTGGTGCCTACACCTATGCCCATTGTGTACTACAGACCATTCTCAAATGTGTGTCCTGACACAGTACATTGTCCACTGCAAAAGGTGGGTGTGTTGCAGGCTATTAGTAGATGACTGCTGTCCCTGGACATTCATGTCTATGGTGTTTTGAATGGCTGTGCAGTGCTTGGGTGCAACTGTCTGTGTGCCCAGGGGGCTGAGGTGAGGTGACTGAGGCAGGTAGACAGAGGGATGGAGGCAGACTGAGGGAGGGAGGGAGTGCAACAGGGGGAGGGGGCGACCGAGGGAGAGGGCAACCGAGGGAGATTGCAACAGAGGGAGTGGGCAACAGTGGTAGTGGGAGAGAGAGGGAGACAGGGATGGAGCCAGGTTGTTTGTGCATGCTTGCTCGCTGCACTGCCTTACTGTGCCACAAAATGTTGCTTCTCTGGAATGCCGGGCCCCGGGGGAAGCAGAGTCGCAGACTAGTCTTCCCCCGGGGTCTTTAGCGCAGGGGATTGGCCAGGTAGGGGATGGGGAGGAGTCCGGGGGTGGGTATTTAGGCGCAGGGGAGGAAGGGAACTTCCTCTTTCTGCGCATGGCACCATCGGGAGGGAGATCAGGAGTTGGTTAGTTTAGGGCTAGTTATTCTTGGAGTGACCGTAGTGTCAGGTTTGGGTAGGAGTTTTTCCCGAGCTGTTTCACGCCAGCTGGGTATTTTTTTATTCAAGCCTGTAGCATGGTTTTTGGCGAGCTGTCGGGGGTATCCGCAATACAGGTCCGGGAGGCCTTGCTGTTGCTCGCAAGGGCCGGTGGGAAAGACCTTATCCAGCCAGGGGTTTTGGTCCAGGCCTGGGTGGGGGCCACCAGGGGCTTGCGCGCTGCCTCGGCCGGGGTTTATGTTTATGTTTGTGATATTTATAAAGCGCGTACAATTACCCTTGGGCGTCTCGGCGCTAAGATGCATTGTAATCTCGGCAGTACAGGGATGTGGATTACTGATTAAATAACCACGTTATTTAATCAGCCGTTAGTTAAGCTGCGGTGGTGGCCTGCCAGGATGATGAGCAGGACGCTGCAGTCCCGGATTGATGAACAGAGGGGGGGCGGAGTGCCCAAGGACCCGGCGCGAGGCTGGAAACGCAGGAGCCGTCCCCCGCGGGCCTTCCCTCTGCTTGAGTTTTTGCCTGTGGCCTCGGGGGCGGCCGTGAGGGCCGCGCCCCCCGCGCTTCCGCCCCAAGGGCCTCTGCTGGTGCCGGTTGGCGCGATGCAGGGTGAGGGGCAGGCAGACAGCCTGTCTGGGCCTGCCCTGGAGCAGGCGGGAACACCGGGGGGGGTGGGCCCTGGGTTTTCCGGGCAGCCGGCTCTCAATGATCCAGGGGAGGATGTGCTTGGGGACGCCTTGCAAGAGTCTGCAGGGCTGGAAGAGGAGGTCCACATTGACCTGTCCACCGGCTCTAGGGCTGGCACGGCGGCCATGGCGAGGCAGGGGGTGGTGGGGAACCTGGGTGGCCGGAGTGGGACCCCCACTCTGGTTCCCATTGCCGGGCCTGGTTGGGTTCCTGGTTTTCCGCAGGTGGGTTTCTTCCCCCAGGGGGCTGATTTGTTTAGCTACTGCCCGCACCCTCCCCTCGGATCTGGGGTGCCGCTTCCTGGGAGGATAGGGCCCGGGGAGAGAGGATGTTTGAGCAGATTCTGGAGGTCAGGTGGGCCGAGGAGACACGGGCCAGGGTGGGGTCTGTGTGGGGCCATGAGGTTGAGGGCCCTCCCACCCCGACCTCTGAGGAGGAAAGGGAAGCGGAGAGGGAGGAGGAGTCTAAGAGGGTCAGGGCCAGGTAGGCAGTGCAGGTCCACCCCCCCCCAGGGGGGGGTATGGCAGGTGTATGGACGGCCAGGACGGCTTTGAGGGCCGATGGTGCTGGGGCCCGCTCAGGTTTGAGCGACCTGAGGGGTGTGCGGGGATCCTAGCCGGCGGCTGTCGGCAGAGCCCTCGGGTGCCTGGCGGGGCGCAAGACGGCTCCAAGACGCAAGACAGAAGCAGTAGGGCAGTCTGCAGCAGCTGTCCCCCCACCGAGTGCTCGGGCACCTGCAACGCGTGGCGGATCTGGAGTGTGTGGGCGGGGAGGTGTGCAGAAAGGTGTGAAATGTGAGCTGAAGGAGGTGGACAATGTGGGTGTGGATCTGGAACCGGTGCTTGAGTTGGATTATGGTCCCAAGAGTGATGAGCTGGAAGAATGGGAGGTGCGGGATGACTTGGAAGGCGTAGGCGGTGCAGCGGCCAACGGCAACCTTGGTGTGTTACAGGTCAAAACGGCAACAAAGACAAAGGCCGAATCGACGCCAGTCCAGGTGACTTGAGTCCAGAGGACGGCACCGGGAGCGGGCCTCGGCACTCACAGGTGAGGGTGCCTGGTGGGCATCTTGGGAGGAGGCCCCGCGGGGGGGAAGGTTGGAAGAGGACTTGCAGGTCGGTGGGTGTGGGGGACGGTTCAGTGCGGGAGGCGGTGAGGCCATCGGGCAATCCACCCGGGGATGGTAAGGAGGTGGATGGTAAGTAAGTGACTTTGGGGGTGCAGACGGACAAAGGGGATGGTAAGGATGAGAAGGGAGTGAAGGTGCCTGAGAGGCTCCCATATATGGGGCTGGCGATGGCTCTGGGGTTGCATTTATTTGAGAAACTCAAGGAGCGGATCTGCAAACATGAGTTTGTCGATGTGTTAAAGTAGCTCCATAGGGAGGTACAGGCTATGGAGGGGTCTAAAGAGGAGGAGTGGGAGCTGACGAGGTGCCCTAGGGTGCCGGTGACGATGGAGATTTGGACGTCAGCTTTCTTGATCTATGCCAGTGTTTATTGCCAGAGGTATTTGGAAAGGGCGATTGTACTTTTAGAGTACATGGATATCATTCGCAAGGCACAGATGCAGTTTGGAGGTTTTGCTTGTTTAAGCTATGATGAGGTGTTGGAGCAAGGCTTAGCGCGAATGCCGAGATGTGTTGGGGGGGAGGTGGATCAGGAGCTTTGGATGCAGTGGATGGCGTTGTCGCACTCCACGGCGTCCACTCACACGGCCAGCGGCCTACCGGTGGTGTGTCAGTCTTTTCCGCCACGTCCCGCACAAGGCGGGGCAGGGGGTGGAACAGTGCCCAGCACCATTGTCTTGGGGCAGCAGTCCAAGCAGGGGGGTCATTCCATGGGGGCCTGTTGGATTTACAATAGGGGGTATTGTTCCAGGTTTCCCTGTAAATTCAAGCACAAGTGCTACAATAGCTGCGGGAAGCATGCCCTTACGCTGTGCCTCACACTCGCCACCCCCTCGGAGCAATGGGTGAACACCAGGGGGCGGGGCCAACCTGGACCAAAGGGCGCCTACACCGGTTAGGGTGGAGGCGATGGCCCCGTGGCTCTCATGCTACCCGGATCAGGAGGCTGCGGCGCGGCTCGTCTGGGGTTTCACTGAGGGCTTTCGGGTGGCCTACCAGGGTCCCAGGGAGCACAGTTGGGCCGAGAATTTGAGATCTGGCCGAGAAGATGGCTGGTCCCAGCTCTTGCCTCACCATCCTGACTACATCTAGTCCCCTGTGTGTCACTGTCTGTATGGAATAGACGAAGCCCAAGAGCTGGCCGGCCTCCTGGATCAAACAGGGCAGGAGCATTGCCTTCTTGGAATTCTTCCCTTTGCTGGTGGCACTGGCGGTGTGGGGGGAGGAATTTCGTGATAGGTCAGTGCTCCTCCACAATATGACGGTGGTGGGGCTGGTGAATCATCAGAGGGCAAGGGACCTGAGGGTGCTGCGACAGTTGTGGATGTTCATGTTGGTGTGTCTGCAGTTGAATGTGGTGTTTCGGGCTAACCATGTCCCTGGGCCGAAAAATGACATTGCCGATGCTTTGTCTCGTTCGCTGTGGCAGCGTTTTCGACACCTGGCACCGTGTGCGGATACGTGCAAGACCGAGCTGCCGGCCGGCATCTGGGCCTTGGGGGAGTGAGGATGATTGGGTTGATGGAAGGATCACTGGCTGCGACCACAAGGAGGACGTATCATTTGGCATGGTCTGAATTTGGCACTTTCATGGGCTGGACGGTGGATGGGGTAGTGAGTGGGGAGTCAACTGTGGTACAGGGGCAGAGGAGTTACGTGTTGGCTTGCATGGATCAGGGTTTGACTGCGGCTACGATATCTGGAAAGTTGGCAGGGATATAGTTCTACTGTGTTTTGTTCCTGGGCTTTGACCCAACTAAGGATGTGATTCTGGCCAGAATGTTGCAGGGTTGGGGCAGGGAAAGTGGGGTGGGTGGGGGTAGGCTGAGAGGCGGTGACGTTTGAGTTGTTGGTCAGGCTGGTGGGGGTGTTGCTGGAATGCAGTTGTGACCTGGGTGAGCTGGGTCGTTTCCGTATGTGCATGGTGTGGATGTTTTTCGGGGCGTTCCGGGTGTCTGAGCTTTTGGGTACGAGAGGTGGGGCTGGGAGGTTGTTTGAGGAGGTTCGTGTGGATGAGGGGCGCATGGGTATTTGGCTGCGATGCTCCAAGACGGTTCCATTGGGCAGAGGCAAGTGGGTGTGGTTGAAAGAGTCTGGCGTGGCGGTTTGCCCGGTGTTGGAATGGCGAACTTTACAGGGGACAGGGGGGGGTGCGTTGTGTGGAGATTGTTTGTCATGCATCTGGCGCAAGAGTGACGGCGGGCCACTTGTTGGCGGTGTTGCCTAAGGGCTTGAGGCGTTTGGGCATGGATGAGGCTGCATTTGGGACCCACTCTTTCCGGATTGGGGCTGCAACTGCGGCGGCAATGTTGGGTTGGTCCAGGGATAGGATTAGGAGGATTGGGCGATGGGAGTTGCGCTGTTGTGAGAGGTATGTGAGGAAGTAGGATGGTCCCAGGCAGGATGTTGGTTGTTTTGGACTGTTTTTCTTGTTCTGACATTTTTTTCTTTGTAGGTTGCGTGGGTGGACCGGGCAGTAGGACAGTGACTTGGATTGTTGGCCACTCCTTCGTGCATTGGGCATCTAAATATGCGGAGCTGCAGGTTTACGGGCGCAACCTGGGACTGAGAGGACACTTGCATGAGGTACAATGGTGGGGCCGAGGTGGAATGCGATGGGTCGCACTACTACCCGGGCTTGCAAAAAGTGGTCCCACAGAGGGGATGGCCAGATTTGTTGATCATTCTTCTGGGGGAGAACGACCTGGTGCAACTGTCTGCATTTCCATTGTTACAACTCATGCAGCGGGACCAGAAGGTTTTGAAGTAGAGGCTTGCGGGGACCTGCATTGCCTGGACGGAGTTGGTCCCCAGAAAAGTGTGGAGAGGGCCTTTGAAGCATGGAGCCATAGAGAAGGCTCGGAGGAAGCTCAATAGGGCTGTTAGACCGTACTGTGCATACAAGGACATTGAGGTTATTGCGCATGGCGGGATATGACTGGAGGAGCGGTTAGTTTTCAGGGATGACGGGGTGCACTTGCCCCAGCTGGGCAATGCGTACTACATGATGGATATGAGAGATGTGTGGAGCAAGTTGTGGAATGTGGGTATCTGGTGTAGCAGGGAGTGAATGGTGTGTGTGTGGTGGATGGGCAGCCTTGAGGGGGGGGCAGTGAACCACCCTACAGGGGGTTCACTGGTTGTCAGTATTTGAAGGGACAAGGGGGGCAAGAGCGGGCACACCCATCCCTTGGGGGGGGTGAGTTCGTAGGGCGCATAGAAGCGTGAATGGCACGACGCAATGAGTGGGGCTGGATGACGAGTCATTGGGGGGCAAGAATGAAGCGTGGTTGTTGGCTCAAGGGCTTGGTGATGAAGCGGGACGAGTGAAACGAATGATGGGGCAGTGTGAGTGGGGCTTTGTTGTTATTATTATGTTGCTGTTACTGTTATGTTCAGATTTGCAGTTCTGTTGTATTGAAATGGCCTTTTACGCTGACACTGCGTGGTGTGTTTATTGCGCAAGGTGTGTCCACCACATGAAATAGTTGAGCAACTGTAATATACTATGTAGTGTGATTTTTCCCTATCCCTGTACATTGGGCATGGTGCTTGGGTGTGTCCCTGAGACATATGACATGGGAGTAGCCTCCTACCCTCCACCTTCCACCCTTTGTGCCTCCCCCTTGCATCAATCCCCATGTTGTTTAGTCATGCTGGGACTCATGGCCACCCACCCCATGCTGCTGGGCACTGTTGTAAGTCCACCCCTGTCACATGTTTTTCTTGCACACTCACCAGACTCTACGGCTCCTGGTATTCCGTGTACTCCCACCGGTGCCAGCAGCTCCATGACTTTCTGCTCCCAGGGATGGTATACAGGAGGTCTGCGGGGACCACCACCTCCAGTGTGGTGTGCAGCGGCGTAGTCCTGGTCCATCTTCCTCCTGACCATCCTCCGCAGATCGTACCACCTGGCCTGGCAATCCGCCCTGGTGCGCCTGATGGGTGCAACAGCATTTACCCGGTCTATGATCCTCTCCCACAGGCGAGTTTTTTCTGCCATGCTGGTCTGTCTGACCAATGTGCCAAACAGCTGTGGCTCGACTCTGATGATTTCATCGGTAAGGATCTCCATCTCCGGGTTGGTGAACTTTGGATTCTTGGGTGTGGTCATGGTGTGGGGTGTATGTGGTTGAGGGGATGATGGTGTGTATGGATGAGGGTGTGTGGTTGTGATTGTGAAGGGGGTGGTGTGGGTGTAGATGTGATAGGGTGTATGTGTGAAGGTATGTGGCTGCAATTGTTGGTGTGCTCTCAGTTTCTTTGCTATAATGGGTATGTTGCAAAGGATGATGGGTTGTATGTGTGGAGCCTTTTGTAGGTGAAGATGTGGGTGTGGCTTATTTTGAATTGGTTGGGTGTGTCATATATGGGGTGGGTGTCAGTGTTGACCTCTGTTTAGCTGTGACCTGTTCATTCTTACTCAATGGTGTGTACACAGGAGACATGTTTGGTGTTGTTGTGCTGTTTTGGGTTTTGGCGTTGTGTGCGTGTGGTACTTGGGCGTGCGTGCGAGTTGTACGGGCCGTTGGCGGGTCGGGGGCTCGCGTACGGTTGTTGGGAGGGTGTGCGTGCGGTACTTGTGCATGCGTGCGAGTTGTACGGGCCGTTGGCGGGTCGGGGGCTCGGGTACGCTTGTTGGGGGGGTGTGCGTGCGGTACTTGGCTTTGCGAACGAGTTGTACGGGCCGTTGGCGGGGGGGGGGGCCTCGGTTAGCTTGTTGGGGGGGGTGTGCGTGCGGTACTTGTGCGTGCGTGCGAGTTGTACGGGCCGTTGGCGGGTCGGGGGCTCGGGTACGCTTGTTGGGGGGGTGTGCGTGCTGTACTTGTGCGTGCGTGCGAGTTGTACGGGCCGTTGGCGGGTCGGGGGCTCGGGTACGCTTGTTGGGGGGGTGTGCGTGCTGTACTTGTGCGTGCGTGCGAGTTGTACGGGCCGTTGGCGGGTCGGGGGCTCGGGTACGCTTGTTGGGGGGGTGTGCGTGCGGTACTTGGCTTTGCGAACGAGTTGTACGGGCCGTTGGCGGGGGGGGGGCCTCGGTTAGCTTGTTGGGGGGGGTGTGCGTGCGGTACTTGTGCGTGCGTGCGAGTTGTACGGGCCGTTGGCGGGTCGGGGGCTCGGGTACGCTTGTTGGGGGGGTGTGCGTGCTGTACTTGTGCGTGCGTGCGAGTTGTACGGGCCGTTGGCGGGTCGGGGGCTCGGGTACGCTTGTTGGGGGGGTGTGCGTGCTGTACTTGTGCGTGCGTGCGAGTTGTACGGGCCGTTGGCGGGTCGGGGGCTCGGGTACGCTTGTTGGGGGGGTGTGCGTGCGGTACTTGGCTTTGCGAACGAGTTGTACGGGCCGTTGGCGGGGGGGGGGCCTCGGTTAGCTTGTTGGGGGGGGTGTGCGTGCGGTACTTGTGCGTGCGTGCGAGTTGTACGGGCCGTTGGCGGGTCGGGGGCTCGGGTACGCTTGTTGGGGGGGTGTGCGTGCGGTACTTGGCTTTGCGAACGAGTTGTACGGGCCGTTGGCGGGGGGGGGGGCCTCGGTTAGCTTGTTGGGGGGGGGTGTGCGTGCGGTACTTGTGCGTGCGTGCGAGTTGTACGGGCCGTTGGCGGGTCGGGGGCTCGGGTACGCTTGTTGGGGGGGTGTGCGTGCTGTACTTGTGCGTGCGAGTTGTACGGGCCGTTGGCGGGTCGGGGGCTCGCGTACGGTTGTTGGGAGGGTGTGCGTGCGGTACTTGTGCATGCGTGCGAGTTGTACGGGCCGTTGGCGGGTCGGGGGCTCGGGTACGCTTGTTGGGGGGGTGTGCGTGCGGTACTTGGCTTTGCGAACGAGTTGTACGGGCCGTTGGCGGAGGGGGGGGGCCTCGGTTAGCTTGTTGGGGGGGGTGTGCGTGCGGTACTTGTGCGTGCGTGCGAGTTGTACGGGCCGTTGGCGGGTCGGGGGCTCGGGTACGCTTGTTGGGGGGGTGTGCGTGCTGTACTTGTGCGTGCGTGCGAGTTGTACGGGCCGTTGGCGGGTCGGGGGCTCGGGTTCGCTTGTTGGGGGGGGGGTGTGCGTGCGGTACTTGTGCCTGCGTGCGAGTTGTACGGGCCGTTTGGGGGTGGGGGGGAGCGCGGTCGCGTAGGCTTGCGCAAGGGCTACACGTTTGGTATGTATTGATTACGCTTGCTGTGAGGCATGGGATACCGTACGGGACCATCTTCATGCGCGAATAATTTGGCCCGTACGAATCGCGTACAGAGTTCCCCAACTGGATCGTACTTGTGTGGTTGTACGGCAGGTTTACAAATCGTACGGTTACATTTCCGAAGCCGAGTCGTACGGGGGCTTCGACTGTTGTTCGTACGGATGACTGATATTCGTACGGGAATATGCGCCACAGGATCGTACTACGCAGGTCGTATGGATTTTTACGATTCGTACGGATTCGCCTACGAATACGATGCGTACAGGGGGATTTTTTTACCGGATCGGAATCGACGCCTTAGGGTAGTTTTTTGCAGGTGTCGCCATAAACACTGGTTGAAATGATAATAGCACCCTTGAATGGAGGTATGTGGGTGGATCTTTAGAATAGTGGAGAGCATTGCATGCTCAAAATCAAGAATGATTTTGTCCGGAGAGAAATCATTGGTTTTTTGTTTTATGACATTTAATAATTCTATATAAGTAGAATTGTTTTTGTTAGGCGATAGTGCATATAATAAAGGGATATTGCAGTTGTGATAGAGGCCATGTATGGTGTATAATTGGAAGAATGGTTTGGGACAGATGTTAAATGTCCCATCCATCATCCAATATTGGCTTTGCTGCAGTTTCACTAAATTCATACTGGTACCAAAAATGATTAGTCTATTATCATTGCTTTCGTTGTCATAAATTATAAAGGGTTGTTTATTTAAAGTTATTATTTCGTTAGCACTAAAACTAATATCCTGATATGTTCTAGGACATGGTGTTGAAGAAGTTGTTGCTTTTTTAGTCCGTGCTATTGTTCTTTTTAATGATAGGATGTTTGGCATTTGGGTGGAGGCTGTTTTGGGAATTTTTGGAATGGTTTCTTTCAAAATTACATTAGTTTGCTTTTGGGATCCAGTACTAGCTTCTTTTATACTTTCGATGGCTGTTCTGACTTCTATTTCTGTAATATTAGGTGGATGATTATGTTCCCTAGTATATAGTACTGTAGCTTCTTTTGTTGTTGCTCTGCCGTAGCACTTGTTGGAATAATATTTGCAACATTTCCAATTCACTTTCATGCCATATTGTTTTTCCTGTGTGTACGTGTAACCCATGTAGCATAACAATAATTTTCCTTTTTGGCTGGTCACAAACTCGGCTCCTTCGGTCATTTTTTACTGTGTATATCTATAAAATATATATAATAGTTAATATCAATTTAAATGTGATCAATAATCTATGTTAGTGATAAGTAGGAATGTTTATACTTACGTGTTTTACAATGTACAGCTAAACTTTGGACTTTCTTGTTTCTTTAGTTGAGGCTAAATATTTTTGATGTTGTTGTAGCTGGTCAGAGAAATATGAAAGTAGTATATTATTTATTAATGTTTAGGTAAATTAGCAATTATAAAGCTCATTTTTACTACAAAGATGTGTCTTCATTATTCACATTGTGAAGATACTTACATAATTTTTGTTGTTGGTATTTGGCAGGTCTAATTCTTTCTTCAACTTCTGTAGAATACTTTGTAGTGTTATCTATAAAAAATAAGGAACATATGAGTTACTTTACTCACCATGTTGGTAGGTTTTTTGAAACATGTGGTAAATATGTCATTTATTATACTTACTTAGTTATTAGTTTTACTGCTGTTTAGAATGTGAAGTTCTGTATGTTGTCTGTATATCTATTCACTGTGTTTGCTCTGTAAATAAAGAATATGTCATAGAAAATTATTAAAACAGTTAGAAATGTTAGAATTGTTTTCACACATTTATTGCATTTGCATAATACTTACTTACTAAAATGTATTTTTGAAATACTACTGGGGTCCTTAGTTAATGAGGAGTGCAGTTTTCAGAAGTCGAATCTACAGAGAAACAAATATATGTTGAGGAAAACTGTTATTTTGTAAGTTTTTAGATTTTTGACCACAAAATTACACAATGTTACTTAACTTACATAGTTATTCGATTCTGTGTTCCTATGCTTTCTTCACACTTAGTTTGAGAAGAAAATTCAGTTGTTGTAGTATCTAAAAAAATTATAATATGTTATTATTTTGGATGTTAAGTACTATGAATAGCAAAGAGCCACCAGGTATTTAGCATGAAAATCATTAGGAGTACGAAATATGCATGTTCTATTTCATGTACTTACTTATGGCAAAGTATTTTAGATATAGTTCTGATGTTTTCAGTTCTGTAGTAAAGCAGATTTCAGTAGTATAATCTATATAGAAAAATAAATATGTGGGCGAAAAATGATTATTTCATTGTGTTTAGATTTATGTGGACATAATGAAACAATGTGCCATTCTTTAAATATATTTTGGCTTCAGTATTCCTATGCTTTGTTCACAGTTATTTAGAGTAAAATAATCTGTCCTCGTGGTCTCTTAAACAAATACTAGCAGATAATTTATTAGCATGTTCACTGCAATGAATAGCAAAGGGGTACTGGTTATTTAGCAGGTAATTAAGTATTACTAGCAAATGAAGCACTTTCTATTTCATGTACTTACTTAATATAAAGGATTATAGATGTAGTACTGTAGCCTTAGTTCTGTATTAGTGCAGTTTTCTGTAGCAGAATCTATAGAAAAATAAAAAGATGGTGTGCAAAAGTCATTATTTCTGGGTTTTTAGATTAATGTGCATAAAACGAAACAATGTCAAATTACTTACATAATTTTCTGATTCTGTATTCCTATCTTTTGTTCACAATTATTTGGAGTACAATTATCAGTAGTGGTAGTATCTAAAAAAAATATTTTTATATCATTATTTAGAATGTTAAGTAGTATGAATAGCAAAGGGACACTGGATATTTAGCAGGTAAGTAAATCCAAATAGAAATTAATGTAGGATATATTTTATTTACTTACTTAGTAGATGTAATAGTAGGTTTTCACTCTCGTTCTTCTACTTGTTTGGCAGCAATTCTGATAGAGATGAATCTCCTTCTGTGACTTTTGGCAAGTAGTTTGTGCTTACGTTTTCATTGCTTATATAGGGGAGTGTCAGTAGTAATTACTTTACTATTGGTTCATTTAAAAAATTAGGCTTCTGATTGGTTAGTTAGTAGATTTGAATTTCTGTTGACATTAATTAGTATTAGAATATAAAATTAAAGAATAATTTGAAAAGTATACACAGTACCATAGAATAATTTTATATGTGTAGGTGACATATTTTTAAACGATTTAAATAAATATTTGATTTTATGGTGTTTGTATAGTAGAAATAAAAGTGTTGTATGTTATTTTTGATGTGAAAACATATAAAGCGTTCCTTAATTATGTAAAAAAAAGGTTAACAAAAGTCGATATTTTTTTAAATCCGATATTTATGTTCACGATATTTTTGATTTCGATATTTTTGTAAGTGTCATTACATTTTGCAGATTGCGATATTTTTGTTTTCCGATATAAATGTGGTCGATATAAAAGTACACGATATTTTTGTATGTCGATATTAAAAAATCGATATTTGTGTAGATATATAGTTAAGTATAGGATCCCGATATTTTTGACATCGATAATTTTGTTCCGATATTTTTGTACTTCGATATTCTAGTTTTCGATATTTTGTCAGACATTCCAGCAAAATAAATCCACACATTGCTGTTTACTGTTTGTCACATGTGATCTAGGATGTGCACTCTGGCCGTGGCTCCTGATACCTCTTAGAGCCACAAATACCCAGTCCGAAAGGGAGCACAATAATGGGCACCCACACACACCAGGGTCATCGTGTAACACATCGTGTAACACATATTTGTTTTTGATGGAACGTTTGAGATGCACGGCAATCACACGTGGAAGGCTAATGTACGGACAATGAATATTGATCAAGATGATCGTTGCATGTTGTGTGTAGTATACGATTTGTGTATTCAGGAATACACTTTTCCAAAAAGCTTTCTAAGCAGAAGAGGTATCTCTCATCAAACGCTGTAGAGTGAATGAGCAAAATGGGTGGGGTCATCCAACTGTTACAATGGGAAATGTTATGAAGTAATCAAATGCTTTGTTTAAGGTCACATTGCAATCGCGCACCAAGTGCGCAAGGAGGCCGCACCCCACACGATTTTGACAAAACATATTTATGATAATATAAGTTTACTACAGTTAGAAATATATAAATGTTTTAAATATTTTAGATTATCGCTTGCTGTCATATACTGTTTAACATTATTTAGATATACTTTTGAGAAAAACAAAAAACAAAACAAGGGAATGGCGTACCCGGCACAACACTATATGTCTGTGACGTAACACAGGACCTGACAGCGTGTACTCATTGCATACGCAATACGCAGCGGGCGTGACCCCATACGTACATGAGATAACGCGTGGCTTGGTACTGTGTACCCGTCAGATACCAAAGTAGCAGCTGGGGTGGAGTGTGGCTAAGCCGAGCTGCGGAATGGCCGCCATTTGAAGCGGATCCGCCGGCCGAGCCCGAAAATCCAAAATTATTCTGGTCATAAGGCAGATGCGCACCGACCCCTGCTCGGAAATCGGTAGCGGACGCCCTCCGGCACCCGTGACTGCAATTTGACCGCCCACGCCCCTTGTTATACAGGTGACCCGACGGCCACTTGCTGAGGCGTGGTGGAGGCCTAGTGAAGAGAGCGGAGCCGGGGCCTCGAGTTGCGGCTGGCCTGGCGAGGAGCTGGTGGGGGCGGAGAGCTGTCGAGGCCCGCCGCGCCAGCTGGTGACATCTTGGGGGCTGCAAAACGGCCCTACATGCCCCGTTTGGACTGGGGCTAGAGGTGAAGCCCTGGACAGGGCTGGAAACATTACACTAGCTGAGTTGATCGATCAACTGGAAGGACGCTGCCTGCTGGGAGGTTGGGGACACAGTGCTTGGACTGCACCGCCCGCTGCGTGGAGGCCTGGGAGAGCCTCCATTTTGTTGATCCTCCTGAGGCCCGCTTACAACTACGCCCGGACCCGCGTGGGAGCCGTTCCATGAGGAGAGATAGAGGGGCACTGAGGCTGCTGCGTGGCACGTGCGGGCCGAACTCGTGAGGTATGCTACTTCTTTGACCCCTAGCGGGGCAGACAATGGAGACAGCCACCTTGGTGGTTTGCGGGCCCCTGCTGTGGGTGGTGGCTGGAGCGGGACTGCGCAGGCGGACCTGGAGTGTAGGTGGCAGTTGAGGGGGCTGTTCTTGTCGGCAGGAGGGGCCGGACGGCGTGGCCTGCGCTTTGGGCGCTTCCCTGTTGTCCTGCCGGGCACATCTTTGTTAGCAGCAGCGGGCTGCCTTTAAACGACGTGGTAGACCACCATTACAACCGCTCCGGTTGCGCTACCTGCAGACCATGGGCCTCTGAGACTGCACTGGGCCGGACTCCTTGAAGGTGGCGGATCACCTGGCGCTCCTGCCCCATCGGACTGGCGGACTGGCGGAAAGCACAACGCCTGGTCTTGCGATAACATGGGGAAACCAGATACGCGCCAACCCCGCATCAACTTTGAGAAAATAGGGACCAAATCCACTGAAGCAGAAGACAGTGATCGCAGCCAGGCGGAGGGGGGTGCGGTGAGGCAGCTACCTGCGGACGACATCCGGGCAATGTTTCTGGAGTTAAAGAATGGCTTGAAGGGCATAGACTCCAAAATGGACGCCCTGGCGGAACGTGTGAACAAAATCACTCAGCGCATAGATAAACAAGAGGGTCGGTGAGTGTCCTCGAGACGCTGGTGACAGAGACGGAAGAGGGGCAGACAGAAGTGGAAAAGAAGATCCGGGGCATGGATAAAGTACTTCAGCTCATAAGCCAAAAGAATGAGGATTTGGAAGCGCGCTCGCCCAGAAATAACGTTTGCATCACAGGCGTGGCAGAATACACAGACATTTCTAACATGGAGCTCTTTGTGGAGGGCATGATGAAAGATTTATTTGGCCCCGGCCTGTCCCCGATGTTCCTCATAGAACAAGCGCACAGGACCCTGGGCCCGCGGCCCAAGCCAGGTGCACCCCCAAGGCCAATATTGGCCAGAGTGCTGAATTACAGAGACTATGATGTGATACTCCGGCTGGTGCGTGAAAAGGGCACCATATATTACAAAGGCAACTACATCGCTCTATACCCGGATTTTACTTTGCAGGTACAGGCGGCGAGGGGGGAGTTCAATCCCGCCAAGAAGATATTTCAGCAGATCGGAAACAAGTATGACCAAGTTGAGAGTGCAGGGACCTGGAAAACCAAACTTTTTCACCGACGCCAAGGCTGCATTGACATTTGTGAAGAAGATGGCCAAGGATCACAAACTGCAGAAGACGCAGGATGCTGAACAATCGCAGGACAGAGTCAGCGATAACGATTAACTTTGGCTCCCATGTGCGGCTGGAGGTGGAGTTGGTACCGACCGCAGCTGATAGATGCCTGAGACTGGCGAAGTCAAGGTAAGGCGATGGCATTGATGTGGTGTGTGGGATAAGACCTTCGCTGCCTGCTGGGGGCTGTCATGGATGGCTGCACACAGACATTGAAAATGGGCAGGGTGAGGGTGTGCGAATGCGCCGGTTGCAGCTTGGCCACCCTGCCAAAAGTGCAGGGTTTGATGCCGGCAGACCCGGCGTACCCACTGGGATGATTCCCCTTGTTTGGATGCATCTTTTGGTTTGGGGTCAGTTGTGGGAGGGGGGTGGTGGGGGAGTCCACAACCTAATTGGGGGGTTGGGTTGGGTGGGGGGAGGGTAGGGGGGTTGTTTTGGTTGCAGACATTGCCGTCCTAGGTCCAGATGACGCGACGTCAGAGACATTTCATATGCTGGATAGGCGGATATGGGTCATGGTCACATTGTACTAGCCTGAAACTACATGAATATGTGTCCACAAGTTGTTGTATAATGAGACTGTTTATGTTACTAGATTGTGAATTCAATGATTGCGATGGATAGCTCAGATAATGTTACCACTCTAAACTTATTACATGAAACTTGCAAGGCCTCATCCACCGTAGGAAGACTAGGTTCATACACTCCTATCTTACGAGGCATGGTGTGGACATCTGCTTTCTGCAGGAGACACACCTAACTAGCTCAGCAGCGGGTACACTCAAGAATAGACGATGGAGGTGGTGGTTGAGGCTGGCTACTCCACTTTTTCCAGGGGGGTTGCAATACTGCTGTGTAATGGACTGCACTGGCGCACGCACAGGACGACCATAGACTGGGAGGGCAGGTACATCATATTGCAGGGGGAGCTCTGTAACACGCCTTTAACCTTAATAAACACGTATGGGCCGAATGTTGATTGTCCGGAATTTTTCCAGCACATATGGCACGAGCTAAACAAACTGGGACACACTTCTATTCTGTGGGACGGAGATTTTAATGTAACTCTGTCCACCGAACTAGATAGGCAGGGGTCTTCCCGGGTGCATCATCCAAAAGCGGCAGAAGATGTTCATGACATCATAGACGACCTCTTTCTGATTGACTCCTGGGCGGCCACACATCCAACAACAAAGGAAGGGACGTGTATCACGCACCATAGAAATGCGTGGTCGCGGCTAGATTATTGGCTGCTCACCAGAGATATGCATGCATGGCTAATAGACGCTAGGCATCTCTCCCGTACTTTTTCAGACCATGCTC
This sequence comes from Lissotriton vulgaris, assembly GCF_964263255.1. Classification (NCBI taxonomy): domain Eukaryota; kingdom Metazoa; phylum Chordata; class Amphibia; order Caudata; family Salamandridae; genus Lissotriton; species Lissotriton vulgaris. The sequence goes on along the minus strand of NC_141695.1, from coordinate 1,000,225,902 downwards.
CTGCCCAGATACGACTATGCTTCCTCCCAGCGTACGTTCAGCCCTTTTCCTGGAGGTTCCCTACGGGCGCCTTACGGGACCTGGTGTTCCGAGAGGAGCTCCGTAACCGGATTGAGGGGTACTTTGCAACAAATGAGGGTTCGGTTGACTCACCAGGTGTACTCTGGGAAGCCTTTAAGGCCGTAACAGGAGGTGAGTGTATAGCTCTCAAAACTGGGGTAATTCTGGATATCTGAACCAAGCTGGGCAGACTGGAGAGGGAGATTGGGGAGCTGGAACGGCAACAGATGCAAAACCCATCACAGGTCACTGCGGCTAGTATAAGGTCTAACCTCACCGAATTTCAGGACGAGGCTGAGAGGGAGATGGCATATATGCATAAATATGTGCAGGCCAGGCATTATGGCAAGAGCGAGAGGCCCGGCAGGACGTTGGCGAGCCTGCTCAGTGCACCAAGAGGGGCCACATATATATCGGAGATCCATGCCGAGGATGGAGGAGTGCTCCGCACTCCGCCTGATATCTTGAGGGAATTTGCTCACTGTTACTCTGAACTGTACACTTGTCAAACAGCCCCGTCGCAGTCAGAAATAAACGATTATTTAGACGACATAAGATTGGCTTGGTTCAATGACGGGGCACATAAATATATGGATTTGCCAATAACAGTGGAGGACGTGAAACAAGTTATAAGTGCCATGCCCGGGTATAAGGCCCCGGGGGCGGATGGCCTGACGGGGGCCTTCTACAAGGAATATGTCGACCTCCTGGCCCCCCGGTTCCTGCAGATGTACCTGGAAGCCATGGAGGTTGGGAAACTGCCACCTACGCTGCTCGAAGCAACTATAATCACTCTCCTATAGCCGTAGAAGGACCCCACCAGGACAGACTCGTATTGTCTTCGCTAATAAACCTAGATGCCAAATTCTATGTTAAATTGTTGGCGAACAGACTGCAGCTCATGCTACCACAGATAGCGCTGACGGATCAGTCAGGTTTCATACCGAGCCGCTCCACTGTGCACAACCTGTGTACTATCTTTGTATATTACATTATTTGACACCACATGTGCAAGCCACGGCTGCCCTGCTAGACGCCACTAAAGCGTGGAGTGGGCGTTTTTATTTACTCTATTCTCGCGATTAGGTTTCAGCCCATTATTTATTAGGCAGATCCAGGTCCTTTATGCAGACCCGATGGTTAGAGTCCGGGTTAATTGCCAGGTATCCCAACAGTTCCAAATCACCAGAGTACGAGGCAGGGATGTCCACTGTCTTCCCTGCTGTTCGCTATCGCCACGGAGCCACTAGCGATGAAACTCCGCCAACACCACACTAGCAAAAGCATAGGATTCACCACGAGTGGTATACTTGTATCCATGTATGCAGCTGATATAAAGGTGTACTTGACCAACCCCGAGACAACTTTAATATGCTGATGCGGGAGTTCATACGGTACGGGGGTTAACGGGAATCCAAATCAACTGGAAAAAATCCACGATGCTGTCACTAACTGATGACACCACACCTTTTATTTCAGAGTTCCCTATTTGATGGGAGGACGGTGTGGTGCGCTATTTGGGCATATATGTAAGTAGAACGATGCAAGAATTATGGACAGCGAATTATGGCAGGGCAATGGACTGGCTGGAGGGAAAGATCTTGAGGTGGAAGGGCCTCCCGTTGTTCTTGGCAGGACGTATAGCCATCACGAAGATGGTAATCCTTCCTAAATTCCTATATTTGTTTGTTAACCTCCCTATGCTGCTCAATGTGCATTTTTTTAAGCGCCTACGCACCAACATCCTCGACTTGGTTTGGGCGGGCAAACAGCCTAGAGTCTCTTGGAAGGTCTTGTCTTTACCTTTCTCGCAGGGAGGTCTGGACCCCAGATTTTAAATTGTATGCTCATAGCGTGCAGGCTCAGTTCCTACATTTCTGGCAACATCCCACCCCACGAGGCGATAGAAATTGACAGATTTGCACCGCTCCCACTGAACACGGCTGTTTTTCAACCGTACAAACGCCCGCGGCAAGAGATTGACACTGTTGAGACTGTGTGTTGGGCATGGACGAGCATTGCGAAGAGAGCACACCAGGAGGTGTTGTATGCGCCGTCAATGTCTCTGGGTGGTAATCCGCTGATTTGACCCCTCCTAGATAAAGCCATTACACTCAGGGCAAGGGCACATAAGTTGCATAAGGGTGGGGATTTGTTCCCGGGCGGTGAGTTCTTAACATTGCAGGGAATGTGTGACCCGCAGGACCCCACGGCCTCATATATGCTCCTATACTACCAGCTACAGGCAGCATGCAGATCTGCCTATAAGGAGTTCCCGAATGAGCCCCCTACGCTACCTGCGCTGGAAAATTTATTATCGCACTCGTCGCGCCGAAAGCTCATCGCGCGTATCTATAGCATCACGCAGAGAGAGTCCCTGCTCACTTGCACTAGGTCCCGGTAGGCATGGGAGGTGGAGACTGAGTTGACCATAACAGAGGAACAATGGACGTTTTGCTGCACTCAGCTAGAATACCTATCACCTAACTACCGACTTAGGCTTATCCATTTTAATTACTTACACCGTCTATACCGCACCCCAGCGCAGATGCATAGGATGGGAGTTCAGACAGACAATGTTGGCGCTGTGGAACACAGGATGCCACATTCACACATATGGCCTGGAGCTGTTCTCCTGTGGCTCGATTTTGGGTAGATGTATTCAAACACATTAGTCTCATAACGGGGTGGACAGTGGCGGGATCTTTGTTACTGGCTTTGTTGAGTTATGTGCGGGACATTCCAGTGCCACACCGCAGACTCGTTGCGATGCTGCTGCTGATGGCCAAAAGACAGGCGGCTATACATTGACGGCGGGCGGGCTGGTTACGGGCAGTTATATATTGTAAAGACCAATTAACGGCCTTCTGGAAGCAGATGCCTAGAAGATCCAGACCTAGAGATATATGGGCTCCTTTTGCTGACTGGTTGAGGTCGGGAGGTGTGGAGTATTTGACAGAATAGATTGTACATCACGTATCTATTGCTACACAGGCTGTTACATGGAAGATGGACTGTACAGTCATGGTTGCACACTTGTATGGACACACAGAAGGATCCTCGCACCCCCATAGTGGGGATGTTTATTTCTGTGGTAGTCAGGATGTACCAGACTATGATTGTATATTGGCCAAACACGTCGCGGAATTGGGATCGAAAGGGGGGGTGGGAACTAGGGGTATTGTTTTTTCTTTTGCATTGAGATACAACTGGACTGTACTTATGGTGAATAATTTATCATTGTGCACTGCTACAGAGATTATTTCGCTGCCTGCCCCTGTGGTTGTTGGCAAAACATAGCTGTGAATGACGAGTACTGGAAGTTAGCCGCCGGCCTCCAGGTTGCAGGACTACGGCAGTGTATTTGTTAAACTATGCAATAAAATGTTTAAAAATAAAAATAAAAAAGTAGCAGCTGCGGTGACTTCATGCCTATATGATGTTACACGAGACGTCAACATAGTAGTCAGCATTTTAGAATGGGTGTATCAAAGTTTATATTAGAGCATCAGTATGTGCATCAGATTGTCACGTGGATGATGTCATGAGAACTGTGGCTCACTGATTAGAGCGGCAGACCCTGAGGCAGAGATCTGGCCTGGGACCAGGGTTCAATCCCCGTCACGGCAGGGTCTTGGGCTCAATGTCCTCGGACCCGATAATTCTCGCCTCGTGCCTACTCTAATCATGGGTTCCACTCTGCAACTCTGGGCAATAGCTTGCTTAATCTCCACACTGACCCTAACAACGCTAGGATGCCTGGCTTCACGTGGGGGGTGCCCAGGAGTGGACACCTCACAGGAACAGGCCAGGAAGGGTTCCACAGCGGTATTCGTACAGCGCTTAGAGACCCCTGGGTGATAGGCGCTATACAAGTGCAAATTACATTTACATGAGTGATGTCATTTGAGATCTCATTTGAGATGTCATCAGTGATGTCACTGACCATGTCATGAGTGATGTAATATGTGACATCATCAGCAGTGCATTGCGGGCGCGCGAGTTATAGTTAGCTCAACTAACTATAACAGGTGAATTTCTCTGGTTTTAAGAGTCAAATGTTCAACTAACTATAATGTCCCTGAAACCTATATTTAAGGTTTTTTAAATGCTAAATCCTAACTATGACGTCTGTAAAAACTATGTTTTTTTCAGTGAATATATATATGTATTATACATGTATATATATCTATATATCTATATATCTAGGCTTGTGACCAAGAGGAACTTTTCCTCGAAACGCGTCGAGTGGAGCTATTCATTAAAGCTCGTTAAAACTGCATGAAGTTGGCCTGGACATTCCTTCTTGATTGTGTTGGAAATCATTTTTGGATTACTTGGGAGTCGCTACCCCGTCTGGGCCCTCCGCTGCAAGGGGCAGGGGTTCAGAGCGCATCCTCAGTTTTGGATCTATATATCTATATATATATATATATAGTTAGGACCTAGTTACCATAGGAAATTCCGAACATTCTATTGGGAATAACTTTGGCGCCGATTGAGGGATCTGTATGCAATAGAAGGGGGTTCCCCAAGGGAATTGCTGATATAGGCAGGCCACAGACTGTGTTAGCACAATATTAATAGAAAAGAGATCTGCCTGTAATTTTCCTTAAATTTGCCTGGCTGCGCTCCGCTCCTTCCCTGAAAGTTTCGGGGGGATTCGTCAAGTGGGGGCCGAGAAAAAAGGGGGTTCCCAAAATGTGTTTTCCCCATGTTAATTTCCATAGGGACATTCTGACAAGGCTACAGCTCGAACGGCTGAACGGAATTACACCAGATTTGGGAAAATGGTAGGGACTGGTATGCAGCAGTGCCTTTTGTATGTTTGGTGTAAATCCCTCCAGTAGTTTTTGAAAAAATTGAATGTGAAATGTAGCCCAATGCAATTTTCCATAGGACCTTTAGGCAAGGCTACAGCCCGAACGGCTGAATGGAATTACACCAAACTTGGCAAAATGGTAGGGACTGGTATGCAGTAGTGCCTTTTTTCTATTTGGTGAAAATCGCTCCAGTAGTTGGAGAGAAAATTGATTTTTCCCAAATTATATATCTATGGGTGGGACACCGTGAGTGCACTGTAAGCTTACCGTACTCAGCACCTTCCAGAGTATGAGCTGCATGCTGATTGGCTGCCACTGTCTGTCAACACTCCAAAACAGAAAAAGTTGGCAGCCATCTTGTGCCTCGGTAGACTGAGGCACAGGAAAGCAGAAAAACAAATGTGTAGAACTCAAAAAGGGGGCAGGGTAGAAGCACCCTGACCCCCTAGGCCTGCTCAGGAGGTCTCACAAGCCCCCCCCCCAGGCCCAAAAACTTTTCTTTCTTTGGAAAATCGCTGGGGTACGTGCACCATACACGCACCGTATGCGTACGTACACGAACGGTGCGCGTACAGGGCCCGTACCCCCGTGATTTTCTGAAAAAAAAATTGGGGGGGCCTGGGGGGGCCTTGTGGGACCCCCTGAGCAGGCCTAGGGGGTCAGGGTGCTTCTACCCTGCCCCCTTTGCGTGTTGTGCACCTTTGTTTCACTGCTTTCTTGTGCCTTGGGTCTACTGAGGCACAAGATGGCTGCCAACACTTCCTGATTTGGAGTGTTGACAGACAGTGACAGCCAATCAGCATGCCTTTCACAGGAAAGCAGCATGCTCATTGGCTGTCAACACTTCTAACCAGGAAGTGTTGGCATTCATCTTGTGCTAGGTAGACCGAGGCACAAAAGAAGCAGAAAAACAAATGTGTAGAATGCAAAAAGGGGGCAGGGAGAAACACACTGACCCCCTAGGGCTGCTCAGGTGGTCCCACAAGGATATTAACATATTTAAACGTTATCCGCTAATAGAATTAACCTTGCAAATTTACTGAAAAACCATAGGTTTCAGGCCTTATATAGTCAGGAATTAGCATTTACAAAACCTTGCAAATTCACTGAAAAAACCATAGGTTTCAGGCCTTATATAGTTAGGAATTAGCATATAAAAAACCTTTGAAATTCACTGAAAAAACCATAGGTTTCAGGCCTTATATAGTTAGGAATTAGCATTTAAAAAAACCATTGAAATTGCTCCTATATAGTTAGTTGTACTAACTATATTTCGCGCACTCGCAATCCACTGCTGACGATGTCACATATTATATCATTCATGACATGGTCAGTGACATCACTGATGACATCACTGATGACATAATTCATGTGATAATATGATGCACCTCCTTACACCCTAATATAACCTTTGATACACCCAGTGTTAAATCCAGACTACCATTCTTGAAACCATTGACACACCAATACCAGTTACTACATATGCACTCACTGATTGCTAGGTTTACACACACATCCACTTATTCACCCATAGAATCACTCATACATACAGTCACTCATCAATACAACACTAACATATGCACTCATACCTCTATATAGACACTCACACACTGCCTTCTCATCATTTGGGAGAATGTGAGACACAGCACGTGAAAGACAGAGAAGCTGGAGCAAACTTTATGTATAAATCAAGTATATGATTGGATGAGCTGAATTTACAAAACTCGAGGCGCTGCTTTAAGTAAGGCAGATGGAATAACGTATGAACTGATTATACCGAATTAAGCGCAAGGCACTACCTGAACAGAACTGTTGAGGAAATCAATGTGCTACACAGTGCACAGATATGATAGTTGTTTGGTAGCCCACTGGGCCTGGAAATAAAGGCGTGTAGTAGGTAGCCTGCGCAAGGCGTAAAGTTGGAATTCAGTACTAGACAGCCCACTGGGGCTTGGAAACAAACAAGTGCGCAAGTGGAACATGTAAGTCATGCACTAGGCTAAGAGATGCCTTTGATTTTGAGGTTGCAAGTTCCAAAACGGCTTGTGCTCCCACATCATCAACACCCTCTTTTCTCATAGCAGTACTCTCTCTTTGCAGATAGTGAAGGGTAGTTAACGCAGGCCTTTGCCCCCGTTGTAATCCGTCGTGCCTGCTTCTCTCTCTATTTGATTGATTGCTATCCAAGCATTTACTGTTTTAGAATTGGTTCTCTTTGGTTCATTCTGTATTTACAAACAAGCACAGAGTCGCAATACTCTGTTTAGTCTTTGCAGATAGTGAAAAATAGTTTAAAAAAAACAAAAGGAATCGAGCAAAATCAGTAGGCCACTAATGGGATCTGTTTTTGACCTCGCTAAAATAGAAACATTAAGAACAACCCCTCATGAGAAATACGAAACTAGTAAGATGAGCTTAGCTCCACACCATGATGGCTGCAAGACAGCTCGACTCCGCCGCCCACCCCACCCCACCCAAAATAACGACAAACCCTATGCAAATATTATAAATATATACAACACACCAGCAAAGTAACAGGGTAAAAAATGTTATTAAATAACTATTTACATAACTATTTCATACTTTTTGTTGCCCGATCCGGCTAGCTCAATCGATCGAGCATGAAACTCATGCACTCTGATAGCAAGCGTTGCTGCTGATGCTATGCAGACCAAAACTGGTTTTCAGTTTGTACATTCTTCTAGATTTTTCCATCCAAGGCTGGTTGAGTTTGTAGAACGATGGCTTCAGATTTTCAACATACGGTGTGGTGGCGCAGACTGGGAGGGGGCGCTTGGCTCCTGCCCCCTCCCCAAGTAAGATTTTCATACGTGAGTGTACGTTCATGGTTTTGGTCCCTGAGTTGCTTCGATGTCACTGCCATGCTCAAATGGCATAAGTTCTGGATGTTGGGTGCCATAGTTCAGAGTTCTGAGCAGCGCTTGTAACACTGTCTGAAGCTTATTTGCACCTACTGCAGCTTCACTATTCTCAAAGTAAGTGAGGGCCGTTTGTGGACCTGACTGCATTGTTAAACAATGTGATGCGGTGCCTCCCTGAACCGCTTGACGGAGGCCCCCGAGGGGCGGTGAGATGGCACTTAGCTCCTGCCCCCTCCCCAAGTCGTGTTGCCCTGGTGTGGCCTGAGATCGCCCCCGACATAGGCGGCCGGCTCCCGGGGTCCGGCGGAACTTTTTGCCTTTTGATGACTCTTCCATTCTGGACCTTGTCCCATAATCCGTTTGACCTGAAGACACGCTGTAGTGGGGCGCCCCTTTACCGTTTCAGTTGCCATTCCGCCCGCTTTTGCTACACTGTGCCTCTTCCGCCATTCAGCTGTTTACCGCCCGCTCTTGCGACTACAGCGTCTCGCTCACCATGTAGTTGAGTTGCTCCCGCTCTTGCGATGCAACGATAGGCGGCTGCCACAGGACTCTCAAAATGGCGGCCGGCTCTTCAGATTTGGGCGTGGTCCACTAAAATGGCCCTGGGACACCTTGGAACTCGGACGCTTGTCTGATAGGGCTTGGGTCCCATTCTCGAAAGCGTCCCCTCAGCCTTGAAGATTCTACAAAAGTCTTGGGGGCCCCCGACTCCCGCAGGCTTCTGGTGGAGAGCGGCTGCCATGATTGCTCGTGAAATGGCCACGACTGAGCTACGAGATGGTGGTGCTCTCATGCTGACGCCAGCTTCAGTCTGAAACATCCAGAAACACTGTAGACTACCAATTCGATCAGTTCCGGTAGCGCCCCAACATGACCCGGTAGAGAAGAACTTGCCCTCCCCTCTTTGACTGATGGTTCTTGTTGCATGTCCCTTCTGTTGTCATTTAACAGAACTTTTTAGACTGCTGAAAGGGGTTGTGTTCCGAACGCTGGTTGGTGGAGACATTTTGACTATATTCTGGACCTACGTTGTCGCGTAATGCGTTATATGACACGCCGCGTTAGCGCACCCAGAAGTGCTCCGGTGCTCGAAGCGCAGCTTCCCGGAAGCGATCCGGGGCGCGGCGCGCAGCGCGTAACGTAAGCATAACAGGTCATGTGACTTGTTAATAAAACTTTTCATTGGTTCATTTTACTTTTGTTATTTTAATGATGAAAAGCTTGGTCATATGACCTAAAAATTACGCTTTTTATTGGTTTCGAACATTATTTTTTCTTAAACATAGATGTTATAATGTTCCAGGCTAATGTACTTTCCCGGAAAATTTACAACTGTCCTGCAAGTAAAATATATTCCTTTTTCGAGAAAAAGGGCGTTTCTTCGTCCCATGACGGAGCCGTTGAGTAAAAGAGGCTCGGCCTGCTGTCTTAGTCGCCGATACGCCTGATTATCAGATTCTTATCGATCACTTTATGTTGCAGGAGTGGAAAACACAACTGCCCTTGACCATTTATCTTTACTGCGTTCCTGCGTATTATACCTTTTATCCGTCATGTAATTGGACTGCTTTATTTCACTTGCCTGTTACTGATTCGAAAACAGTGACTAAAATTAAAAACTTTACCAATGTAAATACTACTACCATGTTTTGTTTTAAAAACCTTTATTGTGAAAATGTCAGTATACAAATACGGGCCTATAACCACGTGGGCCGGCCACGGAGCAAACTGAAATCGTATATGATGAGGAGACATTTACATTGTAGAGGAACGTAACAAGCGGGCCATTAGGTTGCAAGAACTAAGGTGTCTAACAGTTGCGGAATCGGTGGACGTACATTTTGTAATTAAAATACGACAGGGCCACTTACAATAAAATTATCTAGATATACATTTGTGGGCAAGTACCATGGGTGACGTTAATTCGAACTTTCAATAGTACAGTAATCAATAACACATCAGAACTTAATATCAATAGGGATGTCGAAATATTCAATCAATTCTCGTCCCCGCCCGCCATGAGCATCAAAACTGCATTCATATCTCGTGATATCAAGGTTGTTCAACCAGTACACAACAAGGATTTACGAGTCCCATTTATACCGGCGCCATTTTGGGCGAGGCCGGGCAGGTCCAGGATATAGTCAAAATGTCTCCACCAACCATCGGCCAGACCAGAACCCCTTTCGGCCCTTTATGCTACAAGATGGTGTCTTCCATTCAGAAAATATTGTTGGCAGCATTTTGAAAGGAAAGATAAACAGCCGTTCTCCTAGTGAGTCTCACATTGTTACATTTAGGAAGAATGTTGAAGAGTAGTATGTTGAAAATCTGAAGCCATTGTTCTACAAACTCTCAACCAGCCTTGGATGGAAAAAAAAATCCTGAAGAATGTACAAACTGAAAACCAATTTTTGTCTGTATAGCATCAACAGCAACGCTTGACTCAGCTTTGTGTGAAGCCGCCATTTTGATTCAATCAATAACGTCCCCCTGCACACATTCAGGGACCTGGTCGTGTCTTCAGGTCAAACGGATTGTGGGACAAGATGGAGAAAGGAAAAGGAAAAAAGTTCCGCCGGACCCCGGGAGCCGGCCGCCTATGTCATGGGAGAACTTTGGCCACACCAGGGCGATAGTGAAGCTGCAGCAGGTGCAAATAAGCTTCAGACAGATTTACAAGCACTGCTCAGAACTCTCAACTATGACACCACCTCGGTGCCATCCGGATCTTGGCGCCTTGTGCTGGTTCCGGCCTATTCACACATCGGTCCGCTACTGACACCACCTCACAGACCAACGGGGCACCCCACGCCGACTTTTGGCGCAGCATTGTAGGATGGCCACACCAGAGCAGCAACTTGCTAAACAACACCTCGGTGCCATCCAGATCTCGGCGCGTTGTGCTGCCTTCGGCCTACTGTAGCCGCAAGTGCGGACGCAACTCAACTGGATAGCGAGTGAAACACCAAGGGGCGCCCCACTGCAGCCGAGGAGCCTCCATCTTGGGGGCGACGCACAGCATCACCAATGCAGTCAGATCCTCAAACAGCCCCCACTGACTGACGCGACCTCACAGGCCAACGGGGCGCCCCACGCCGACTTTCGGCGCAGCATTGTAGGATGGCCACACCAGTGCGGCAACTTGCTGGACACCACCTCGGTGCCATCCGGATCTCGGCGCGTTCGAGTCACTGTACCGCAAGAGTGACCGCAACTCAGCTGGACACGCCGTCTTTCGGCGCAACATTGTAGGATGGCCACACCAGTGCGGCAACTTGCTGGACACCACCTCGGTGCCATCCAGATCTCGGCGCGCTGTGCTGCCTTCGGCCTACTGTAGCCGCAAGTGCGGACGCAACTCAGTTGGACGGCGAGTGAAACGCTAAGGGACGCCCCACTGCAGCCGAAGAGCCTCCATCTTGGGGGAGACGCACAGCCCCCACTGACTGACGCGACCTCACAGGCCAACGGGGCGCCCCACGCCGACTTTCGGCGCAGCATTGTAGGATAGCCATACCAGTGCAGCAACTTGCTGGACACCACCTCGGTGCCATCCGGATCTCGGCGCGTTGTGCTGCCTTCGGCCTATTCGCACATCGGTCCGCTACTGACGCCGCCTCACGTGCCAACGGATTTTCTACGCTTTTTATAGCCCTATGCCGCATAACAGGTCATGTGACTTGTTTATAAAACTTTTCATTGGTTCATTTTACTTTTGGTTTCCTAATGATGGAAGGCTTGGTCATATGACCTAAAAATAACACTTTTCATTGGTTTAGAACATTTTTTTTTCCCAAACGATGAAAGCCCCACCTTGTTTCTGGATGTTTCAGACTGAAGCTGGCTTCAGCATGAAAGCACCACCATCTCGTGGCTCCGTCGTGGTCATTCCGCGAGCAATCTTGGCAGCCGCTCCCCACCGGAAGCCTGCAGGAGTCGAGGGCCCCCAAGACTTTTGTAGAATCTTCACGGCTGAGGGGACGCTCTCGAGAATGGGATCCAAGACCTAGCAGACAAGCGTCCGAGTTCCAAGGTGTCCCAGGGCCATTTTAGTGGACCAGGCCCAAAAGGGAAAGAGGCTGCCGCCATTTTGAGAGTCCTGTGGCAGCCGCCTATCACTGAACCGCAAGAGTAGGCGCAACTCAGCTGAATGGCGGATTTTGGCACAGTGTACCAAAAGCGGGAGGAATGGCAACTGAAACGGTAAAGGGGCGCCCCACTACAGCACACGAGCCGCCACCTGGGGAGGCCCGTTCACGCCGCCTCTCCCCTCCCCCCCCCCCCAGGGGCGCCCCACGCCGTTTTTCGGAGCAGCATTGTAGGATGCCAAAACCAGTGCGGCAACTTACTGGACATCACCTGGGTGCCATCCACATCTCAGCGCGTTCTGCTGCCTTGGGACTATTCGCACAACAGACCGCTACTGACGAGGCCTCCCCGCGCACCCCCCGGGACGCCCCACGCCGTTTTTCGGAGCTGCATTGTAGGATACCAAAAACCAGTGCGGCACCCAGGTAACATCACCTGGGTGCCGTCCAGAACTCAGCACGTTGTACTGCCTTGGGACTATTCGCACAAAACACAGCTACTGACCATTGTTGCTTCTTTTTTTTAAATTTATTTTAAATGTATTTACTGTTTTTGTTGCGTTCTATATATTTATAAGTTATTAAAGTGTTATAATCCTACTACTTTGTTGGAGTATATTTTTAATGTGACACATAATTGTAAAAACTTTGATGTACAAAGAGGCATCCCTGGAATCTTCCGCTTCAGGCTCGGTCCCACACACCCTCACAGTGAGAATCCCCTCCCCAAGCACAATACAGGATGGTTATCAGATAGTAGGAACCCGTATGGTGTGACGGATCTCATGGGGTGGGGGCCTTCATCTACTGTAACTCCTTTGAAGAGGGATGATTCTCATACATGCCAACATTTCAGAAGAGCAAAGTGGGAGATTTTTTTTAAAAAAATCGGGAGAATGGGGCCTTGAATCGGGTTATTGTCATGTGTGGGCTTTGGAAGTGTGCTGCTGCAGGATCGGACATTTCAGACTCAAATGCACGTTCTTTTTCTTACCTTTCCGAAGCATGGAGCGCAATAGCAGGCAGAGAAAGGGTGATGCAAGTGTTGAACACTGCCTGGCCTGGCAAGTTGCTGGCAGTGCCCCCCCCGCCCCCCGCCCGCTCCTGAAACAGGGCACACACACCGCCGCCCCGAGTACTTCACACATCTTTAAAAGACCATGCGCTTGTTAATGAGGCTTAAATGGTTTATCACCCCTTCTAGAGCCCCTGCATCGGCCCTCTGACGTTTCCTGGAAGAATTAGCACGTAACACAATACCAAGCCCTGTCAGCTGAAACCCCCGAGGAATCGGGTTTTTGCTTGCAGGAATCGGGAGGCGGGAGACTAGCACTGAAATCGGTAGTCTCACGCCTGAATCGGGAGGGTTGGCATGTCTGGATTCTCTACAGCTGGGGCCATAAACTACATCCGCAGGGCTAGGTGATAGCCTGGGACCGGCCTGGACAATTGGACACAGAGGAAGAGGAGTGTCAGAGGGTGCGGTAGTGAATAGGGTGAAAGGGAGGTGTCGGGCGGGCACGGGGTGTGATTCTCAGGGAAGAGCAGCGCAGATGGGGGGAGGTTTATGGCCCATGCATGAGAGAGAGAGCGGGGGTGACCAGTGCGTGGGGGAGATGCTTGCGAGGGTGGGGAGCCGTGCTGAGAATCGACGGCGTGCAGAGAGTGGGTCTGGTCAAGGCATCTAAAATGGCTGCCGTGCACGACAAAATTGTGGCATTGGAAAAAAGGCAAGATGGCGCAGACAATGTTTATCAATACGGATTAATTTATAACAAAATATTTTATCGCAGTGACAAATTGGCGGTCAACACTTCCTGATTTCCATCGAATCGAACGTTAACAGACGTCACGCAGCAAAAAAAATAAAACGCTCACGCACAGCTGCTGGAAGACATGTATCAACATATATGAGCCTCCTCAGCCACCCTCAGAAAACATAAGGGATCAGGATACGTCTCCCGTACCCCCTTATACCTAGTAATTTAATTAAATCGAAACACAAAATGGCGAATTCCCGTTTCGCTACCAGTTTGCGGCCCGGTTCGCGATCCGGGAAGCGCTTCTACCGTGAAAAATCAATTTTTTTTTATTTTCCCCACGGGACCCTTTAATAACCCCAACATCATTCCTAGGGGGTCAAGAGGGGTCGACCTTGCCCCCTTTCATTAAATTCCCCCTTCGTTTTTCACCTCTTCTTGTCTCTCGATCCTACCGAGAGACAAGATGGCGGCCGCACCGGACTGTTTAGAATGTTGACAGACACCAGAGAGCCAATCAGCATCGCTTCGCAAAGCTCTGTGACGCGAAAAGTAAGCGATCTGGTGCGCTATCCAGGACGCTGTCACAGATATATAAATTTTTTAAAACGTTAATTTCTCAAAATCCACTGGAGCACATATATTGAGACCCAGCAAAGGCACATCGGGCTAACAGTCCCTACAATTTTGCCAAGTTTCGTGCAAATCCATTCAGCCGTTCGAGCTAAAAGTGAGGCCAAACGCCCTATGGAAATTAACATGGGAAAAACGCGTTTTGGGCCCCCCCTTTTTTCTCGGCCCCCCCTTGATGAAACCCCCCCAAATTTTCAAGGGCTGCTCAGAAACAAAATGTGCCATTTTCCTGAAAATTTCAGCCGATTCCGTCCACAAACGCCAAAGTTATTAGACATAGAATTTTCAAAAGTCCCATAGGAAAAAAATCCTAACTATATATACCTACTGGCGACCGCCAGTAGGTAATATATATATATATATATTTTCATCCCAAATGTTCCCGTAGCAGAGGGAACTGCTTGCGTTGGTGCCCGCGTGTGGAGACTGGGAGCGTGTCTCCGATTATTAAAAAAACAAAGGCAATAACGCGGCACTCCTCTTTTCACAGTAGATTTATTTTTCAGGTCTCATGCAAAAACTCCTACTGCCGTGACCAAGAACGTTTGTTCGAAACGCGTAGGAGTTTTTGCATGAGACCTGAAAAATAAATCTACCGTGAAAAGAAGAGTGCCGCGTTATTGCCTTTGTTTTTATATATATATATATATATATATATATATATATATAAAACATCCAACGGCAACCTCAATGGAGTATCCCTCGTCAAGTGGGGGTGGCGCGCTGCCGGCGAGGGACCGGTAGTCAATATTCAGGCAAAACGGCGTTCCAAGCGCGCTACTCAGGTACCAAAAGAATCCACACCAACAAGCAGGTCTGTCAAGTAGGTAGGGTTTATTCACGCCATAAGCCCATACCATAAAAGGGTTAAAAGCTACTCTGTGAAAATGATAGCAGATATTGTTTCAACGTAAGATGAAAAAAAAAACGTACTTCCTGTCCTCAAACTGAGGGTAACTTAAAAACTGCAGCCAAAGAGATAATTGTTGGTCCCTCTAGATAACAGGCTAGGAACATTATGGTTAAATTGCCGATGTGTGTTATTTTATTGACTGGACAGCCATCCATTAATGGTAGACTCCCTCCAACCAGTCGCTACTTGCACTACACGGAGATGAACATTTTATAATTTGGATGAGAGAGATATAGATTTCATTAGGTCAAATAGATAGGACATTGTTTTTTTATCTAAAGGGATCTCTCAATTTTCTACATTGGGGGGTATATCTACCATAGATTACCAAAGCAAGGATACTCATACATAAGACACTTGTGTTTATATTTTTTACTGATCAATCAGGGGATATTAAGAAATCTGCTCAGGCAAGTACTGATGCTTGGGGATGCAGAGACACCCTTGGTCAAGCTCCCCACGGCCCAGGGGCATCGGGTGCAGGTGTGTCCTTAGATGTCAGAAAAGGTTTACCAGAGCATGTCATGGTTAGGGGGGTCATAGTGCAGAGGCTGCAGACGTCAATGTGTAGTCCAGCAGGGGTCAACCAATGATAGGCTCCTGCTCAAAATCGCTGCGGAACCTTTGCAGGACTGGTGGTCCACTTAGACTCAGTCCATTGCCTTTGGGTGCAGAGGTGGGTCTGGTGGGCGGTTTCCCAATTCCTCAGGGCTGAACTTTTGTTCTTTAAGATTGGTTTCTTCTGGACACAGGAGTTCTTGATCTGTATTGAAGGCAGACAGTCCTCAAAGGGTTTTGGAGGTGCTGGGCCTGCAGGACGACTCAACTTTTGTAGCAGGGACGAAAGGCAGTAAACAGGATAACAGGGCTGGTGATGAGTCAGTACGTCTTGTCCTTCTTCTTTCTTGCTGTTGCGGCATTTTGGGCTCCACACGTGTTAGGTCATCAGGAATCTGCCTATAGGGGTTGTAGGTGCCACCTAAATACCAGATTTAGGGGCATTTCAAGGGAGTGACTGGTAGGGACCAATGGGTCCCTTACCTGGGGAGTCTACACCCTCTATTATGCCACCCTCCTGTGGGAGGGGGCATAGTCCTGGCCTGATTGGATAAGTCCCATCATCTTCAAAATGGTGGGCACTGAAACATGTGATTCACTTTGCCTCTAGCATCTGAGGGATGGAGTTGGTGAAGGGGGGCACACCTCCTATTTTCACTTAGTTTTTCAGTTGGTTCTCCCACAAATATTGGGGGTATGAACTGGGGGATGCTTTTTGCTGGTAGCAGCAGAGACTGGGGTCACATTATAAAGACAGCAAGGACTTTAAAGCTTCCCTCTCAAGCACTGTGCCGGCCTGGAAGAGGAGGTATGACACCTGGCCTCAGACAGCAAGGGCTTTTACCCCATAGGTCCAGAAACATGTCTGGCGGAAGAGACTGCCTAAAGCCAGTCAGAAACCACACCAGGGTTGGTGGGTTTTCAGGGGGCACCTCCTGGGTACATGTTCTAATAAATCCAACACTGGCCTCAGCGTAGGTTTATTGAAAGGAGTTGTTTGTTACCAACACCCCAGGGTTCAGTGAAGCAATCTGGGTAACATCACCTGGGTGCCGTCCAGAACTCAGCACGTTGTACTGCCTTGGGACTATTCGCACAAAACACAGCTACTGACCATTGTTGCTTCTTTTTTAAAAAAAATTTTAAAATGTATTTACTGTTTTTGTTGCGTTCTATATATTTATAAGTTATTAAAGTGTTATAATCCTACTACTTTGTTGGAGTATATTTTTAATGTGACACATAATTGTAAAAACTTTGATGTACAAAGAGGCATCCCTGGAATCTTCCGCTTCAGGCTCGGTCCCACACACCCTCACAGTGAGAATCCCCTCCCCAAGCACAATACAGGATGGTTATCAGATAGTAGGAACCCGTATGGTGTGACGGATCTCATGGGGTGGGGGCCTTCATCTACTGTAACTCCTTTGAAGAGGGATGATTCTCATACATGCCAACATTTCAGAAGAGCAAAGTGGGAGATTTTTTTTAAAAAAATCGGGAGAATGGGGCCTTGAATCGGGTTATTGTCATGTGTGGGCTTTGGAAGTGTGCTGCTGCAGGATCGGACATTTCAGACTCAAATGCACGTTCTTTTTCTTACCTTTCCGAAGCATGGAGCGCAATAGCAGGCAGAGAAAGGGTTGACGTAAATAATTAATTTACTCTCTTAATTTCTATGCAGATAAGTACTTAATCAATAATAACTCAATCAGAATGAAGGAAAACAGAGTCCGTGGTGTAAGAGTTTCTAAGGGTTTTATTCCTCATAAAGGAATCAGGATATCATGTTCTGACCACCACACAGGGTGTCAGAAGGGATAGATGAGCGCGCTCTCGTTTATTGACAATACATAGCTTATATACTTGATTTACATCATAATGTTCAATGTAAGAGGCGTAACAGCTGAGAGAAGACGAGATAACAGTATACACGTGGTACTAGTACATAGTACATCATCAAGAGGCGTAAACTAGGCGTAAACTAGGGGTGAGTGCTAGAAACGTCACTGATAGGTGACGCAAGTGGGTGGCACCAAGGGGTGGTGCTAACAGAATGTTGCAATGTCAGCAGAAATCGGAAACTTGGATGCGCGCGCAGCTGCATGACGTGTGATTGACGGGGTGCAGGGGGCTTGACATTTGCACTGACGGAAAGAGACAGAAGTCTGGCATGTCAGATCAACTCGTGCTTCTATCATATCTGATATCTGATGTTTAGGAACTAAGCTATCTGGGCAGAAAGGTCTCTAGAGCAGAAGCTATTCTATACTTGCTGTGAGTGCGTGTATAGGCGCCTGAGTGTCTGTATGAGAAGCGTGGGGGCGAGGGGCCTTCCATGAAAGCATGGCAACGGAGGCTATGAATTACTTGCATAGAGACAGGTCGGCCCTTTAGCCCTGTAGCTGAGGAAGGATGTTTACTGAAACTAGCAGGCTGGAATGTATTTTCGGGGAGGGAAACAGATAACTCGAAGGTTATAGTCAATCTTGGCAGGCAGCAGGCTGAGCTGAGCACGGAGGGCCGCGCTAGAAGTAAGTCAGAGTTCACGGATACGGGGGCTGCCTGGGCAAAGATTTCTCGGAGTCAGAAGCCAGAAAAGAGGCTCGGTGGCAGAGATTCAGGGCCTACTTCAGCCAGGGCTGACAAACGTAGGAGTACACTGCAAAAAGACGTTGGCATAGCATACTTAGGAACGGACCATCCAACCCATTCATGGTGGGTCTGAAAGAGGACAAGTTAACGTTGGACGCAAATGTATTTGCGTCATCATAGCTGTTACAGGAGGGAAGTTACATGCACTTTAACTCGTACATGGAGTCGGTGGGGTACGCGCTAGGGAACATAACTTGACCATAAAATTTATATTACCTCATTCCCTCCTTGTTCCCTACGGACCCTTCATGATATATCAATCCTCATGAATCTATCAGTCTGTTCTTGTAACATTATATGTTCATCTTTCTTTCTTTGACTGTTTGAGAGACAACTGGAATGCTCAATGCAGGATGTGGCACACAGTCCACATATCGCTGGCCCACACTGTAGGCACAGGCAGCAACTGAATACTATAACAAGGCCAATGCCTAGGAATGATAAGATCTTCCATCCCCAAGCGGTTAACGTAGTCCAGAACCAACCGGACCAAGTCCAGGTGCCTGGATTCTGATGTATCTTATTTGCAATTTTATGCAAACGGGTAATAGCTTGATAGACAGATGGTGCGTTTTGTGGAATGAAAACACAGCAACTTGACCCGATGACCTTACAGGCTCCACCTCTATCTGCCAAGATGACGTCAATCACAAGACGATTTTGAAGGACAACAACCCGCATAGCAGATTGCTCCTCTGTTAAGTTACCTAAGGCGGAGGCAGTTTCATGTACTACTACTTCAAGTGTTCTAGTTAATCTGCGTATCAATTTACTGTTTTGGACAGGTCCTAGGAAGAAAAAGAATCCTTTATTAAAATCAGTGTACTGTTCCCATGCCGTTTCTGTGTAGTCGACAAGGGGAATATCTCTTTTGGGTCTATTCGGTGCTAGATTCGTATTTCTATGGTAATCAGGGGGAGCTAGAAAAACAGGTGGCAGAAGGAATGCAATGTAACAGGTACCATCCCAATCTGGAGGTAGGCTAATGTATGCGGTATGACCACAAACAAAGTAAGAATGACTGATAGCTTTGAAGGATGATTTACCATGGTCACTGAATTCGACCACAGTAGTGCATTTACTATGACCTACGTGTACTGAACCTTTCTTACTAACACATAATTCACCTGTAACCGGTAATACTAACATATGGGGCAGAACTGGAGCGGTTTCAGATTCAACAGTAAGGATCATAAGGCTAATTGTGTAATTACCTAATCCATATACTTCATTTTCTAGATCAGTTCCTATTCGAGTGGGAAGTCCCTCTTTATCAGGATAACAGACGTTGAGCAGGACTAAGTTCAAGTTTCCCCAAACCCAGCCCCCATTGAAAACAGCAATATCAGGATCTAAGGAATTAATTATTTTAAACCATGCTCCACAGGAGCCATTGTGAGTGAATGGGTATGGAAAGAGGGGCAGAGCTCCCTTGTAATTCTGGTAGGGAGGGAGTCGGCCACATATCCAACAGTCGGTGGCATTATTTGTCTGATGGGAATGGTGTAACATACTAATGAATGTATTGTTGCGCAGCGCAAGTCTGTAAGAGAGTTCATGTGCAGGAAGTTCACTAAAAGTGTGTTCAGCAGAAACATTGTAAGCAGATTGTTCACGCCTGAAAATAGGTCAATATATAGGTAGCAGAATGCTGGCAATAATAATTAGAATACTTAGAAAAAACATTATTAACAACGTCACTATACAGTGACTACGCAGTGATTTACAGTATGTACGTTTCTTTGCTTCTCTCTCTCTCTCTCTATCTCGATCTAGGGGATACATGTCAGAAACTATTTAACCGATTCACCTAGGGGAGGACTTAAACAATTAAACTGTCTGACTTGCTAGATCGGAGTTTCGTTCGGTATAGTTCTTGGGAAGTCTTTTCTCGTTTAGAGACGGTAACGTCTTTTGCTTCAACACAGTCTTTGGTGGGGGTGGACGAGTCAGAGTCCTGTTTCAGTCCGTTTTTTAGTTCATTGCATAGTTTGATGTGACTCGTGTGGACCCACCCCTTTCTCCCCTCAATCTTCACAGCGGTCCTTGTGGTAAGGAGGACGGTCTTCGGAGACTTCCAGCGGGGCTCCAGCGGACTTTTCCGGTCGAAATTCCGGACGAGAACCAGGTCCCCTGGACGGACCTCATGCGCCTTTACATCGGTATTGTCAGGGAAGGCTGCGGCAACCTGTGAACGACATGATTGGAGTGCAGACATCAAGGAGGCAAGGTAATCTGTCAACATGTTACAATCAACATCAGTGATCTTTTTCGGAATGGGCGTCCCCCACATATTCGGTGGTCTGCCAAAGACCACTTCGTACGGGGATAGCCCTGATCTTGAGTGGGCGACCATTCTCATGTAGAATAGTGCCACGGGCAGGGCGACTATCCAGTCGACCCCTTTTTCCTGACAGATCTTGGCAAGACGGATTTTTAGTGTCTGATTATGCCTTTCTACAAGGCCTGCTGCTTCGGGATGTCGGACACAGTGGAACCTCCACTGATATCCTAGCAAGAGGGAAACTTGTCTCATCAACTCGGACGAGAATGGCTGTCCGTTATCTGAATACACGACGCGGGGCAAACCGTACCGTGGGAAGAATTCACGAACCAACTGTCTGGCAGTGGTCGGAGCAGTGTAATCTGGGACTGGGTATGCTTCGGTCCAACGGGACAGAACACAAACAATTACAAGGACATATTTAAATCCTCTACAACTGTTCATCTGGATATAGTCCATCTGGAGGACTTCAAAAGGGTGATCGGGAGGATGGAATCCTCCTTGCTCTACAGGGACACTTTTACCGGGATTGAACTGACAACAGATCATGCAAGTACGCACTTTCTGTTTTGCTGCTGCTCGTAAGTGTTTGTTGTACCAGAGATTCTGTAAACTGTCTAACATCGCCTTCTCTCCTAGATGGGCCGGGCTATGTGCTGTATTTATCATGACCTGAACCATTGAGTCGGGGAGAAACCATATAGATTTTCCCTTCGTCACCCAACCTTGATCTGTCTGAATCCCTCCTAGTTCAGTCCATTTCTTTATTTCATCTGCAGTAGCATGTGTCTGGATATCAATTACGTCTAGGGCGGGATCTCTAACTGCCATACACTGTGTCGGTACTATTGTCTTTGTCACATCGGTAGTCTGGGTGTGAGTTAGTGCTGTATGTTTTGCTGTCTGGTCTGCCAGGTCGTTACCCTGGGAAACAGAATCTGTGACTTTAGTATGTGCCTTACACTTCATGACTGATATGCCCGAGGGCAAATGTATTGCTTCTAACAGTGCTTGAATGAGGGGGCCATGTTGTATCTTGGCCCCATGAGAAGTCAGAAAACCTCGTTCTTGCCAGAGGACTCCGAAGTCGTGTACAACTCCGAAGGCATAGCGGGAATCTGTGTATATGTTAACATTTCTGTTCTTGGCTAGAATACAAGCTCGGGTCAGAGCGATGAGCTCTGCTGCTTGAGCAGACAGTGTGTCAATACGATGTGTTTCTTTAATTTCAGTTTCAGTGGTCACGGCATACGCGGCCACTAATTCTCCTGTACTTGTTCTCATGCATGAACCGTCCACATAAAGTGTCAGGTCTGGATTTGTCAATGGGACATCTGTTAAGTCTCGTCTAGGCTTAGTTACTGCATTAATTATTTCTATACAATTATGTGAGGCTGGATCTGTCATACTTGTCGGTAACAGTGTTGCTGGATTCAAGATACTGCAGCGTCTGATTTCTATGTGTGGCTGGAATAGTGTTAATTCATAACCTGTCAGTCGTGCTATAGTTAAGTGTTGAGTCTGGGTTCTGTTTAACAAAACCTCTACAGAATGTGGAACTTGAACTGTTAACTGATGACCTAAAACAATTGAATCACTTTGTCTTATTGCTAACGCTGTTGCTGCTACTGACTTTAAGCACGCAGGGAGTGCCTGTGCTACTGAATCCAATGTACTAGAGAAATAAGCGCAAGGCTTATGTGAACCTGCTTGATCTTGAGTGAGGACAGACAATGCTGTACCATCACGTTCTGTAACAAAAAGTGTAAACGGTTTGCTGTAACATGGTGTTGCTAAAACTGGTGCTTGGCATAAGGCTTTCTTTAAGTCTTCAAAAGCTTGTGTATGTTCCTGAGTCCAAGGGAGGGCAGTCGAGGTCGCTGCCTCCTGTGTCGTTAACTGGATGAGTGGTTTAGCTAGAAATGCATACTGGGGAATCCATTGTCTGCAGTATGAGGTGAGGCCTATGAAGGCCCGCACTTCCTTTTGTGTCTGGGGTTGTGGCATATTTGCAATTAACTGAATGCGATCGGGAGTGAGCTGTCTCCCCACTTTGGACAGCAAGTGACCCAAGTACACAACTTGCTGAACACAGAATTGTAGCTTCGAAGGAGACACCTTGTGTCCCTTGTCGGCCAGGAAATGTAAAACTGTCAGTGATGCTTTTTCACATTCGGGCTCACTTCGTGCGGTGATCAGCAGATCATCGACGTATTGTAGTAAAGCGGTGTTAACTGGCATTTGAATACAATCTAGTTGTCTCTTCAGTGCTTGACTATAGATGCTGGGGCTTTCTGTGAATCCTTGAGGTGCGCGCGAAAATTTGAAACTGCGTCCATTTAAACAGAATCCGAAGAGATATTGGCTCTCTGGATCAATAGGCACGCTGAAGAAGGCGTTCTTGAGATCAATTACAGTAAAGAACGTTGCTTCTGAATCAATAGCAGTCAATAGAGATGATATATCGGGGACCACAGGATACTGTGGGATAATGCATTTATTCAATTCTCGAAGATCAATCACCAGCCGGTATACTGGCGGGGCATTGGGATCAGTACGTTTAAGAATCGGAATGATGGGTGAATTACAGATATTGGAGTCGGTTTCGACGACCACTCCTTGGGCAATTAGCTCTTCAATGATTTTCAGTAAAGCCACTACAGCATCGGGTGGTAACTTGTATTGTCTGATTCTGGGTAATACAACACCTGCCTTGAGTGTAACGCGGTATGGTGTAATGTGCATACATCCTACATCAGTTGGGCCTTTTGCCCACAAGTAATCAGGTACATTTTTCAATCTGACGTCAAACTCACGAAGAACGTAATGACCCTTGAAATCCCGCAGAAAGAGTCTAACTCCCTCCGGGGAACAGCAGATTATGGCTCCTAGAGCCTTCAATGTTTTAATTCCTAACAGATTTTCCGGACATGATTTTGTTAGTAACAGGTCTGTAACGCGTGATAATGGACCCACAGCCAGGGGAACTGGTTCTGATACTTCATTTACAATAGGCTGTCCTGAAAAACCAAGGGAAACATTTTGTGAGCCTGAGAGGGGTGCCCCTGGAACTTCGTCATGACTTATTGTCGTGCGACTTGCCCCTGTGTCAATTAAGAATTTTCTGTCTTTTCCTAATACTTGACTATGTACATAAGGACCTTCTTGATCTACGGGAATCTCAATAAGAGGCAAGCCACCTTCCCTCTCTAGGCTGTTTCATGTATATCGGGAATATTCGGGGTAAGCTGACTGGGCATACTGGTACATCTGTTGTGAAACTTGCTGAGTTGCAGCAATGGGCTGTGGCTGTGGTACTGCTACGGTCTGTGCTGTCTGTGCGGATGTATGCATAGGCTGTGTATTCTGTGTAGACTGATGCTGGCTATGGTCTTGTCTAGGCGGATGCGGTCTTTCTTTAGTTTTACCTGTCGCTATGTTATGTTTCAGAACTGGACATTCGTGTACGTAGTGACCTGGCTGCTTGCAGTAGTTACATGTCCCTTTAACGGGAGCCGTAGTGTGACTTGTCTGGGTCGTACCTTTTCTGTGACTGTCGGATGGGACAGTCTGAGCTACTAACATTTTCATTTTCGTGTCTTTCATACGTTTCTGTTCCTGATCTTGTTCTTCCCTAATTCTATTCTGGTGATACTGTAACATTTGTAACATCTGGGATGGCGTGTTTGCTTGCCATGTACTCTCGACTTTATACACTCTATTTTTAACTAACGGTAGGGAATTCTCTACTAACTTTGATACAAAAAGATGTGGGTACGACTCGCTACTTGGCTGGAGGCCACTATTAATAATAAAACATTTCTCGAATCTTGAATAGAAGTCACTAGTATCTTCATCATGTTTCTGCTTACAGGACGAGATTGCATCCCAATCCTCCTTTCTAGTTGTCAATAATCTGGGCAGGACCTGTACTATCAAACCTGGTAATGCTTTAGTTTTGTCCCCAAGGCCTAACCCTGGGACCCGTTTCTTTTCTTCTTCTTCTATTTCTGCCCAGGCAATCTTTGTGTCTCCCACCTCCCATTCCTTTTCCTTCAGTTTCTCGAATATACCCGTGGGCAGTAATACCTTCAACATTTTCATGATATCATCATACGTGTAGTCTCCCATCAGTAACATATCTTTGAGCTCTCTATGAAAACCTGCAGGGTCTTTATCATGGCACGGGACTAATTTCTTCATTTCTAACAGTTCTAATTTAGTCAGAGGCGTGTGTACATACACGCGTTTCAAAACCTTATCCTCACCCATTACAGGGTGTACTTCTCGTAAGGGGTTCTGACTTTCAATACCACCCCCGCACTGCATATGGTACATTTTCCTCTCTGGAGGTGGGGCGGGAACATATTCAGAACTTACAAAGGTATCATATCTGCGTCGTTGTTCTAGAATTATTTGAATTAATTTGGTACTTAAGCCTCTCCATCTATCCATCAGTAGTGCTTCTAGTGTCTCGTGTAAGGGACCTGGATCGGAATAATGTTTTCTGTATTTAATGAGAAGGTGCTGAATCATGTATACACCTGCTAATTTCTGTTCGTCGGGGGAGAGGTTCAAAAATGTCTGTGCTACGGTATCATCATTATATATGTCTGCATTTTCGGCCCATGATACAGCTGATCGGGCTAGTTCTTGTTCATCCATAGAATTTAGTACGTGGTACCCAACTCGATCTCGAAGCCTTTTATCAGTTTCCTGGAACTGATGCTCAGCAGAATTCGGATTTGTTAAGGCAGAGAAGAAAACTCTCTTGCTCTCCGGACGGACACCTTTCCTAAGGTAGTTTCCCCTACCTACATATGCTATAGTGTCTGTAGACTTTCCTGATGTCTCATCTTCATTTTCTTCCTCGGAGGAAGTTTTATCAGTTTCTTCCTGGTGTGCAGTTAATACTGCCTTTCTTATTTTCTGGGACATAGCGGCTATGCAAGTCCCCTTGTCATGTTTTGCTTCTGCTATATTTTGGCCCCACTTGTTCAATACGTCTAATTCACTCTGATCTGTTCCAGGCCTGTCTCGTTCTCTTATTACACAATTAATGAAGAATCGTAATATCTGTTTTTGAATGTCAACTTTCTGTTTATACATGGCAGCTTGGACACTGTCGGGGTCTTTCCCTGTCTGTATGAATTTGTATAGTCTGTCGAGGGCTTCCTGCATTCCCACACAGCATAACAAGCTGTCGGTGGCAGATCTTAAGCGCAGTGATGCTAATACCATTAGATCGTCTGTTCCGGGTACTGGATCATATCTGCAGAATGACATCCTATCTTTCAATGCCTCAAGCCGGGATGAGTAGTGGGGAGACTGGAAAGGATTCTGTGTGTCCTTTAAATGCAATCTGTGTGTCGGTGGCGGGGTCTGTAGACCCGCTGTCGCACCTCCTGAGGCGGATGCTTGGGCATTATCTCTCCGCGGAGTCTGTATCTGAACGTGAACTTGTCGTTTAGGTGGATCAGGCAAACGTGGTTTTGGTAGGTCAGTTTTGAGTAGGGGGAGTGGCGGGGCTGGCGGAACAGGAGAAGTCTGTTGCGGTACCGGCGGAACGTGACCTGGGGGTGGAGTACCACCCCCGTCCCTGTCTGTAGGCAGGGCACGAACAGGCAGATTGGTGTAAGCTGGTGCTACATCGTCTAGATAGGAATTTAGGAATATGTCTTTAGTAGTCTTGTGCATTACTTTAGTTGGAACCAATGGTGACGGCAAATTTTTCGGTATTTCTGAAATGGCGTCAGTGGTACCTTCGGCCAAAAGATACATGTTGTTCACTTCGCTATTTCGGATGCGATCTATTTGTTCTGATTTTACTCAAATTCCTTCAGTAACTAATTCGTTTTCTTGGGCCTTTTCTGATTCTTGAAGTCTGTCTTCTCTACGGAGTGCTCTTTCAGCACGCTTACGTGATTCCTTACGCCAAAATTCTATGGCGTCTTTCTGAGATTGTCTGGCTTTCTTTTTCCGTAATACTTCTTCTACCTTTATGATGCACTCGGCATCCCATGTTCCGTTAACTGGCCATCGGTATCTTTCCTCTAGGTGCTTGGTATAATCGGTCCATAACTCTAGATACAGGATGGCGTCTATGCCATGTTTATTGTACATAAAATTACCTGGAGTGTCCCTAGGGGGGATTGGAATCTCTTCCTCTAACATCCCTTTCCTAGTTCCTATCTGCTTTAACTTGTTGAAAAACGGCATTGTGCCTACTTGATACTGAAATGCTTGATCCTTGATACTCAATGCCGACTATAACTATTTATACAAGAAAACACAATAATGCACAAAAACAATCACATTCATACCACGACATTAATTACAAAAACATTTAAAACATAGATGACTACCCCTCTATACTAGATGTACTGCTCAACAGTACAGATACACTGTTGTAACAGTGCAGAATTTCAGAAATTCGGAATACTAGATATACTGCTAAACAGTACAGATACACTGCCTAAAAACAGTGCAGACCGGACTTGCGTACCCAAACCCGTCTAGATACGACCCAGCAATGGTACTCACCGGGAAGCACGGAAAACAGAAGGCCTCGGAAAACTCGACTGGACTCGGCTCGAAACTTCGGAAAACTTCGGAAAACTTCGGAAAACTGGTGGGCCTCTTCACACCTCGGACCTTGCTTCCTTCGGCTGGGCTCTGGTCGGGATCCTCCGCACTCCTCACCGCCTCGTCTGGGCACTGATTGCAGTCTTCGTCACCTCCGTGGGTCAGAGGGAGATGCAGGAAATCCTGCCAGTACACGTGTATTCCATCTAACTGATGGCAGGGGACACAGTATGCAACGCGCCAACCGGCGCGTGAGGTGGGGGAGGGGTCCCTATTCGGGCGCCAAAATGACGTAAATAATTAATTTACTCTCTTAATTTCTATGCAGATAAGTACTTAATCAATAATAACTCAATCAGAATGAAGGAAAACAGAGTCCGTGGTGTAAGAGTTTCTAAGGGTTTTATTCCTCATAAAGGAATCAGGATATCATGTTCTGACCACCACACAGGGTGTCAGAAGGGATAGATGAGCGCGCTCTCGTTTATTGACAATACATAGCTTATATACTTGATTTACATCATAATGTTCAATGTAAGAGGCGTAACAGCTGAGAGAAGACGAGATAACAGTATACACGTGGTACTAGTACATAGTACATCATCAAGAGGCGTAAACTAGGCGTAAACTAGGGGTGAGTGCTAGAAACGTCACTGATAGGTGACGCAAGTGGGTGGCACCAAGGGGTGGTGCTAACAGAATGTTGCAATGTCAGCAGAAATCGGAAACTTGGATGCGCGCGCAGCTGCATGACGTGTGATTGACGGGGTGCAGGGGGCTTGACATTTGCACTGACGGAAAGAGACAGAAGTCTGGCATGTCAGATCAACTCGTGCTTCTATCATATCTGATATCTGATGTTTAGGAACTAAGCTATCTGGGCAGAAAGGTCTCTAGAGCAGAAGCTATTCTATACTTGCTGTGAGTGCGTGTATAGGCGCCTGAGTGTCTGTATGAGAAGCGTGGGGGCGAGGGGCCTTCCATGAAAGCATGGCAACGGAGGCTATGAATTACTTGCATAGAGACAGGTCGGCCCTTTAGCCCTGTAGCTGAGGAAGGATGTTTACTGAAACTAGCAGGCTGGAATGTATTTTCGGGGAGGGAAACAGATAACTCGAAGGTTATAGTCAATCTTGGCAGGCAGCAGGCTGAGCTGAGCACGGAGGGCCGCGCTAGAAGTAAGTCAGAGTTCACGGATACGGGGGCTGCCTGGGCAAAGATTTCTCGGAGTCAGAAGCCAGAAAAGAGGCTCGGTGGCAGAGATTCAGGGCCTACTTCAGCCAGGGCTGACAAACGTAGGAGTACACTGCAAAAAGACGTTGGCATAGCATACTTAGGAACGGACCATCCAACCCATTCATGGTGGGTCTGAAAGAGGACAAGTTAACGTTGGACGCAAATGTATTTGCGTCATCATAGCTGTTACAGGAGGGAAGTTACATGCACTTTAACTCGTACATGGAGTCGGTGGGGTACGCGCTAGGGAACATAACTTGACCATAAAATTTATATTACCTCAGGGTGATGCAAGTGTTGAACACTGCCTGGCCTGGCAAGTTGCTGGCAGTGCCCCCCCCGCCCCCGCCCGCTCCTGAAACAGGGCACACACACCGCCGCCCCGAGTACTTCACACATCTTTAAAAGACCATGCGCTTGTTAATGAGGCTTAAATGGTTTATCACCCCTTCTAGAGCCCCTGCATCGGCCCTCTGACGTTTCCTGGAAGAATTAGCACGTAACACAATACCAAGCCCTGTCAGCTGAAACCCCCGAGGAATCGGGTTTTTGCTTGCAGGAATCGGGAGGCGGGAGACTAGCACTGAAATCGGTAGTCTCACGCCTGAATCGGGAGGGTTGGCATGTCTGGATTCTCTACAGCTGGGGCCATAAACTACATCCGCAGGGCTAGGTGATAGCCTGGGACCGGCCTGGACAATTGGACACAGAGGAAGAGGAGTGTCAGAGGGTGCGGTAGTGAATAGGGTGAAAGGGAGGTGTCGGGCGGGCACGGGGTGTGATTCTCAGGGAAGAGCAGCGCAGATGGGGGGAGGTTTATGGCCCATGCATGAGAGAGAGAGCGGGGGTGACCAGTGCGTGGGGGAGATGCTTGCGAGGGTGGGGAGCCGTGCTGAGAATCGACGGCGTGCAGAGAGTGGGTCTGGTCAAGGCATCTAAAATGGCTGCCGTGCACGACAAAATTGTGGCATTGGAAAAAAGGCAAGATGGCGCAGACAATGTTTATCAATACGGATTAATTTATAACAAAATATTTTATCGCAGTGACAAATTGGCGGTCAACACTTCCTGATTTCCATCGAATCGAACGTTAACAGACGTCACGCAGCAAAAAAAATAAAACGCTCACGCACAGCTGCTGGAAGACATGTATCAACATATATGAGCCTCCTCAGCCACCCTCAGAAAACATAAGGGATCAGGATACGTCTCCCGTACCCCCTTATACCTAGTAATTTAATTAAATCGAAACACAAAATGGCGAATTCCCGTTTCGCTACCAGTTTGCGGCCCGGTTCGCGATCCGGGAAGCGCTTCTACCGTGAAAAATCAATTTTTTTTTATTTTCCCCACGGGACCCTTTAATAACCCCAACATCATTCCTAGGGGGTCAAGAGGGGTCGACCTTGCCCCCTTTCATTAAATTCCCCCTTCGTTTTTCACCTCTTCTTGTCTCTCGATCCTACCGAGAGACAAGATGGCGGCCGCACCGGACTGTTTAGAATGTTGACAGACACCAGAGAGCCAATCAGCATCGCTTCGCAAAGCTCTGTGACGCGAAAAGTAAGCGATCTGGTGCGCTATCCAGGACGCTGTCACAGATATATAAATTTTTTAAAACGTTAATTTCTCAAAATCCACTGGAGCACATATATTGAGACCCAGCAAAGGCACATCGGGCTAACAGTCCCTACAATTTTGCCAAGTTTCGTGCAAATCCATTCAGCCGTTCGAGCTAAAAGTGAGGCCAAACGCCCTATGGAAATTAACATGGGAAAAACGCGTTTTGGGACCCCCCTTTTTTCTCGGCCCCCCCTTGATGAAACCCCCCCAAATTTTCAAGGGCTGCTCAGAAACAAAATGTGCCATTTTCCTGAAAATTTCAGCCGATTCCGTCCACAAACGCCAAAGTTATTAGACATAGAATTTTCAAAAGTCCCATAGGAAAAAAATCCTAACTATATATACCTACTGGCGACCGCCAGTAGGTAATATATATATATATATATTTTCATCCCAAATGTTCCCGTAGCAGAGGGAACTGCTTGCGTTGGTGCCCGCGTGTGGAGACTGGGAGCGTGTCTCCGATTATTAAAAAAACAAAGGCAATAACGCGGCACTCCTCTTTTCACAGTAGATTTATTTTTCAGGTCTCATGCAAAAACTCCTACTGCCGTGACCAAGAACGTTTGTTCGAAACGCGTAGGAGTTTTTGCATGAGACCTGAAAAATAAATCTACCGTGAAAAGAAGAGTGCCGCGTTATTGCCTTTGTTTTTATATATATATATATATATATATAAAACATCCAACGGCAACCTCAATGGAGTATCCCTCGTCAAGTGGGGGTGGCGCGCTGCCGGCGAGGGACCGGTAGTCAATATTCAGGCAAAACGGCGTTCCAAGCGCGCTACTCAGGTACCAAAAGAATCCACACCAACAAGCAGGTCTGTCAAGTAGGTAGGGTTTATTCACGCCATAAGCCCATACCATAAAAGGGTTAAAAGCTACTCTGTGAAAATGATAGCAGATATTGTTTCAACGTAAGATGAAAAAAAAAACGTACTTCCTGTCCTCAAACTGAGGGTAACTTAAAAACTGCAGCCAAAGAGATAATTGTTGGTCCCTCTAGATAACAGGCTAGGAACATTATGGTTAAATTGCCGATGTGTGTTATTTTATTGACTGGACAGCCATCCATTAATGGTAGACTCCCTCCAACCAGTCGCTACTTGCACTACACGGAGATGAACATTTTATAATTTGGATGAGAGAGATATAGATTTCATTAGGTCAAATAGATAGGACATTGTTTTTTTATCTAAAGGGATCTCTCAATTTTCTACATTGGGGGGTATATCTACCATAGATTACCAAAGCAAGGATACTCATACATAAGACACTTGTGTTTATATTTTTTACTGATCAATCAGGGGATATTAAGAAATCTGCTCAGGCAAGTACTGATGCTTGGGGATGCAGAGACACCCTTGGTCAAGCTCCCCACGGCCCAGGGGCATCGGGTGCAGGTGTGTCCTTAGATGTCAGAAAAGGTTTACCAGAGCATGTCATGGTTAGGGGGGTCATAGTGCTGAGGCTGCAGACGTCAATGTGTAGTCCAGCAGGGGTCAACCAATGATAGGCTCCTGCTCAAAATCGCTGCGGAACCTTTGCAGGACTGGTGGTCCACTTAGACTCAGTCCATTGCCTTTGGGTGCAGAGGTGGGTCTGGTGGGCGGTTTCCCAATTCCTCAGGGCTGAACTTTTGTTCTTTAAGATTGGTTTCTTCTGGACACAGGAGTTCTTGATCTGTATTGAAGGCAGACAGTCCTCAAAGGGTTTTGGAGGTGCTGGGCCTGCAGGACGGCTCAACTTTTGTAGCAGGGACGAAAGGCAGTAAACAGGATAACAGGGCTGGTGATGAGTCAGTACGTCTTGTCCTTCTTCTTTCTTGCTGTTGCGGCATTTTGGGCTCCACACGTGTTAGGTCATCAGGAATCTGCCTATAGGGGTTGTAGGTGCCACCTAAATACCAGATTTAGGATCATTTCAAGGGAGTGACTGGTAGGGACCAATGGGTCCCTTACCTGGGGAGTCTACACCCTCTATTATGCCACCCTCCTGTGGGAGGGGGCATAGTCCTGGCCTGATTGGATAAGTCCCATCATCTTCAAAATGGTGGGCACTGAAACATGTGATTCACTTTGCCTCTAGCATCTGAGGGATGGAGTTGGTGAAGGGGGGCACACCTCCTATTTTCACTTAGTTTTTCAGTTGGTTCTCCCACCAATATTGGGGGTATGAACTGGGGGATGCTTTTTGCTGGTAGCAGCAGAGACTGGGGTCACATTATAAAGACAGCAAGGACTTTAAAGCTTCCCTCTCAAGCACTGTGCCGGCCTGGAAGAGGAGGTATGACACCTGGCCTCAGACAGCAAGGGCTTTTACCCCATAGGTCCAGAAACATGTCTGGCGGAAGAGACTGCCTAAAGCCAGTCAGAAACCACACCAGGGTTGGTGGGTTTTCAGGGGGCACCTCCTGGGCACATGTTCTAATAAATCCAACACTGGCCTCAGCGTAGGTTTATTGAAAGGAGTTGTTTGTTACCAACACCCCAGGGTTCAGTGAAGCAATCTGGGTGCTGGGGAACTCGAGTTGTTGAGTTTCCACCCATGTACTCTTTATGGTTTCCCTGGCAGTTACAACATTAAGAATAGACTTAAATATTGTAGGGGTGTATCTGCTCATGCAGATATGCCCACCCCCGTGATATAGTGCACCCTCTCTTAGGGCTTGTAAGGCCTGCTAAAGGGATAACTTACCTATACCTTAGGCAGTGCTGTTTGACATGGCACACAGGCAGTGTGCCATGTTGACTTTCTCATTATGACCTACCTCAATGCAGGAAGGCTGCAGTGGCAGTTTTCATGTCCTTGGTGAAGGGTTCCTAGTAGACCTTCTTCAGTCCCAGTGCCCTAGTTTTAGGGCTGGAGCCCTTGCACAGGGGACCTGGTTGGCAGGGACCCTGTGCACGTTCAATCAAAACCACATCATTTTCCAGGCAAAAAGTGGGGCTCTAACCATGTCAAAAGAGGAGCTTTCTCCCACTGGGTCCAACATACAGAAAGTTACACCAGTGGTAGGCTTGAAAACGTGTAGTGACAATGGCTTCAACCAAGATACTTCTCACACATATAGGCCACTCAAAATATTCTCTCAGATATTCAAAGTTATGCACAACTGCAATTCAAACAAAAAACTATTTAAGCCGCAATATAAATTCATTCCAAAATGGTCTCATGCAACTTGGCAATGAAACACACATGAGGCATTGATCTGAATTGCCCACTCAGTTAATTAGTGGCGCAATGAATCCTAACTTTGCACGAGACAGCCCCAATAAAGACAAATCTTGGCCCTGCACTGCTACAAATGTAACATGAGATACGTTCATTCATACTGCGTATTAACAGTCCATTAAATATAAAGGTCTCATATAAAGTTGCACTGTGGCTTCCTGAGAAATGTAAAATAATTTCATTACACTTCAATGACTCAGTTAATGTCAATTTTACCTCCCAGTGCTCATAATTTAGCTACCAAATGACCTTTTTGTTTTATAAAACCTTCCACTGTTTATTTCCAAATGGAATCTTGTTCACAGAAATAAACATAGAAATCACATTACCAACTTAGAACTTTTAAACTTGGGAAGATTTTGCAATCATTAATATTAAAGCTAATTCGCCAGTGTTCCCTCCCTTTTCTTATATACTAACCACAAGCTAAGAAAGGACACTCACTAGGCTAAAATTATGAAGCATTGCAGTTTATACATGCAATGTACGATTTCTGCGTGGCTCATATAGCAACCTAGATTCCTGTACAAATTATCTTAATTTTTCTAGAATATTTATGACTGTTCTCCATTCAAGGGAAACCTTAAATGTCTTTTCCTGTGGTAGCAACATACACAATGTCTAGCTGGCAATAGGCTTCAGTATAAAAGTAATCTAATTATCTTATTCTGCAACTATGTGTTGGGTTACTTTTACTTTGAAAATAAGATGTATATCCTATTATCTCTAATGTATGAAAGAATGCTTACTCGAGGGAGTTAACTTCGTGAATTCTACATGTAGCTAGTGGTACCTTAGCAATGCTCAAAATTAAATTCAATGTCTTGTATGTCTGCTAGAATACATGACATATTAAATAAACAGTATTGTATAATCACGTTACCTATCCTAAATTAATGGAAAGGCTTCCATCAATCTACATTTGTCAGAATCAGCAATTATTTCCCAATACTTTGTTGGCTCACATAGATCTGCAGTCAGACTTCACTGCACGTGAGTATATCAAAATGATAATCGAGGCTATCCTCTAAGGTAACTTACATTTGTGAGCAATTACACCTGTAATTTACTCTTACAATTTTGAGCAAATGTATTACTTTTAGCTATCCACACAATACGAGGGTGGACTCACACATCTCTACCCCTAAAGAGGGTGGTGAAACCGAATTTACAAGTGTAGGTTTCTTTGGCCAAAAAGAAAAAGTAGTGAGTATAGCAACGAACTTGGTCAAGCACTGGTTCTGAAACATTCTCCTAAAGAAAATAATTGAGACAGGGACTTATATTGAAACTCCATAAGACATAGGGCCCAATTCCGATGTTGTTTGGAAGGCCCTCCCAGATGCGTCCGGAGACAAACAGTACAACCAACACGTATTGGGAGCTGGTTAAACCAAGCAACGCAGTACGATGATTAAAAACCTTTACTCACCGAACAATACGGTCATTCTGATTCCGTCCTCATAGTCCAAACAAAAAACCTTCAGAAACGCAGAAAGGAGTCATCCGGAAACCATTTGCAAATCTGATTACAAATGCAGAACGATCCGTACTTCACATCTGCTGAATCATCGCTACTACCAACACGTCAGAGCTGTGGGAAGGGGAGTATTTCAGCACCAATTTGTGCCACAACATGATTACTGCTGAACGAGACGTGCAGCCAGTAATCCTATTGAGCATGTAATCCCCATACTTTACCTCTTAAAGCACTACTGCAACAGCAACCAATGTCTTCTTCGCAGAAGGCAAGTACCACACCTACCCATACAGCAATGCTGAGTCAATAGGGAAGTGGCAACTACCGGCAGAAATGCCCAGACAATATTGGGGATAGCAACAATAATGTCCAGTCAACATAGGGGGTGGCAACTACCTACAACAATGTCCAGTCAATATGGGGGGTGGCAACTACTTACAGCAATGTCCAGTCAATAGGAGGGGTGGCAACTACCTACAGCAATGTCCAGTTGACATGGGAGATGACAACTACCTACAGCGAAGTTCAGTCAATAGGAGGGGTGGCATATACCTACAGCAATGTTCAGTCAATAGGGGGGGGGTTGCAACCCCCTACACCAATGTCCAGTCAATGTCCAGTCAATATGGGGTGGCAACAGCAATGTCCAGTCAGTATGGGGGCTAGCAACTACCTACAGCAATTTCCAGTCAACATGGGAGTGGCAACTACCTACAGCATTGTCTAGTCAATATGGGGGGTTGCAACTCTCTACAGTAGTGTCCATTCAATAGGTGGGAAGGCAACTACCTACGGCAATGTCAAGTCAACATGGGCGGTGGCAACTACCAACAGCAATGTCCAGTCAATAGGGGGGTGGCAACTACCTACACCAATGTCCAGTCAACATGGGGGGCAGCAACTGCCTACAGCATTGTCTAGTCCACATGGGGGTGGCAACTACCTACAGCAATGTCCAGTCAATATGGGGGTGTCAGCAGCAATGTCCAGTCAATATGGGGGTAGCAACTACCTACAGCAATGTCTAGTCAATAGGAGGGGTGGCAACTTCCACCAGCAATGTCCAGTAAATAGGATGGGTGGCAACTACCTACAACAAAGTTGAAGAAAATATGTGTTTTGTTGGAGGATACACCACATGTGTATATGCATATGCGGTTCTGTGTGGAAATGCCCACATACATGCCTATCTTGTTTTGGGGGTAAATACTCCCATACATGAAGATGCCTAACTTGATTTTGGGGTAAATACCCCCATACATGAAGATGCCTAACTTGATTTTGGAAAAGAACAATTGATGGACAGAATGCAGAACAATGTCATACATTCATCCCAGTACAGAAATCTGGAACAATATCCATCGTTTTATTTGCTCACCATGCCTTTCCAGTTTGGACCCAGCCATATGCAAATCAGTCTTGAGCCTGCAACCAATGGAAGCAGTCCAGCCCGAACTACCTGGCCAGGTCCGCCCTGGACTCGAACAAGCATCCTAGGACCGGTTTCAGGCTTTCAGCCCTCATCAGCCAGGATAGCTTGACTCCAGTGGCATGGAGAGCATGGGACCCACATCTGGGCATACCCGTCCCACACGGCGGTGACTAATGCAAAAAGAACCATTGATGGACAGAATGCAAAACAATTTCATGCATTCACCCCAGTACAGAAATCTGGGCTTAAATGGATGGATTTAACCCAGATCTCTTGACTGGGGGTGAATGTATGATTTATTCAGCATTCCGTCAATCATTTGTCTGCGGAGCACTTTTCACTATAAGTGAGATGGGCATGCCCAGACGTAAGTCCCTTGCTCACTGTGCCACTGGATTCATGCTAGCCTGGCTGATGAAGGGCAATACCCAGAACCCGGTCCCAGGATGCTTGTTCCCGGTCAAGAGAGGACCTGGCTTGGCAGTTCGGTCTGGACTGTTCCCACGAGGCACAGGGTCAAGACTGATTTGCATATGGCTGGATCTAAACTTGGGTGGCATGGTGGGCAAAATAATGATGGATTTAACCCAGATCTCTTGACCGGGGGTAAATATATGATTTATTCAGCATTTCGTCCATCATTTGTTTGCGTAGCACTTTTTACCCTAAGTCGGATGGGTATGCCCAGACGTGGCTCTCTTGCTCACGGTGCCCCGGGATTCAAGCTAGCCTGGCTGATGAAGGCTAATACCCAGAAACCGGTCCCAGGATGCTTGTTTCTGGTCCAGGGAGGACCTGGCTTGACAGTTCGGTCTGGGCTGTTCCCATGAGGCACAGGGTCAAGACTGATTTGCACATGGCTGGGTCTAAACTGGAGTGGCATGGTGAGCAAAAGAACGATGGATTTAACCCAGATCTCTTGACTGGGGGTGAATGTATGATGTATTCAGCATTCAGTCCAAAATTTGTTTGCAAAGCAACTTTATTTTGGGGCAAATACCTCCATACATGAAGAGGCATATCTTGTTTTTGGGGTAAATACCCTCATACATGAAGATGCCTATCTTGTTTAGGTGGTAAATACCCCCATACATGAAGATTACTCTTCTTAGGAGGGGGTGCATGTTTGTGGATGGAAGCATTCAATGGGAACAAGGTGGGGAGCCTGAGTTGAGGGTCACACAGGAAAGGAAAGTGTAGTGGTCGTGGAGGCAGAGGATTGTGAGGTATGTGGAGGGTCACTGGATGCATGTGTGTTGGGTGCTCTCATTTCCTTTGGTGTGAGTGTGCTGACTGTAGCATAAGTATGAGCTGGTGTGACTTGTGACTTTGGTCTGTGTGTTTGTGTGCTGCGTGTGGATGTTGCAGTGTGTGACTGTGTGTGTTTGCACGTGCTTTGGGCAGGAAGGGTAGTTGGGACAGTGGATGAGGAAGAGGTAGGAGGGGGAGATACTGTTGGAAGAGAGATAGTGCTGCCATCAGTGTTGAGGCAATAGCCTGATTTGATCTCTGTAGGGCAGACATGTTTGAGTGAATGCCCTCCATGAATGTAGACATGTCTGTCAAAAGAGTTGTGTGTGCTTCGAGGACACTCAGCGTTGATGTCTGCCCCACAGAGATCTGCCTCAGGAGGTCATTCCTCTCTACACTGAGGGCAGCAGGGGAGGCAGGTGCTGTGGGTGAGGTGCCTTGCCCAAAGGATAGTTTGCTCCTAACATGGGTACAGCCATGGACAGTTCAACTGGGAGCAGCAGGGAGGGTGGATATGGGAGTGGTGTTGAAGGTGGACTCTGATGTTGTAGATGCAGTCTTTGTGTCCCCCACCACCACATGGGAGTCCTCACCAGAGCTGTGATCTGATTCAGAAACTGCAGATGTTGCAGATCCACTGCCAGTGAGACTCCTCTCACCCTCTCCGTCACTGGGTCCCACCTCTGATAACTCTTTACTGGACCCAGTTTGACGTTCTGCTCCCACAACATCCATGGCAATCTCTGCTCCCATGTCCACAGATGATTCTGTGACCAAGTAAGAAAAAGATTGACATGAGTCCTCCATACCTAGTGGAAACATAGTTAATACACAGATGTAAATAGATATCAGATATCACATTGTGTTGTGCTATTTGCACATGCTGCATTAACAGCAATGGTACTTGTTAGCCTGCCACTTTCGCATTGCTCAATGACACATGCTGTGATCAGCGACTTTATAAGTATCAACATCAAAGTACAGAACAAGAATGTTGACTAATGGAGTTTGTGGCAGGGAATGCTTTATCTTGTGCTCACGATGGACTTGTGTACTGGTATTACTTTCTCCTATTCTGCATGTGAGTAGAGCCATCAAAAAGCTATTATGAATCCCAGATGTCACTGAGACATGCTACACATCCTGAAATCAATAGTCATCTAATGTTGAACCATTGGCTCATATGTCACGACTCACATGTCTACGTCGTCAAACATGCACAATGCATACTCATTGCATGAGTCATGTTACACAGTTCACTGTGATTGATAAAGTATTCAGTAGCCTTGCATACCCAATGTCAGTATACACATACGAGTGTCATCTTGGAGAGACCAAGGCAGTACGCATAACTGGTCCAACAGGCATGTATCACACTGTCCTGTGTCATCTATGCACAGTGTCGTGTAGCAGAATCATATAGGGCCCAATTCACAGAACTAACTTAAGACAAAATCCTAAACTTACTACCATTTTCGTATTCACAGAAGGCACTTACTCATTTTCGTATTCACAGAAGACAATTACTCATTTCGGTATTCACAGAAGTTAGGAGTCCTAACTTTAGGAGTCCTAAATGCCTTCTGTGAATACCGAAAGTCCTAAAGTTAGGATATTTCTCAGTTTAGGAGTAGTAAAGTTAGGACTCCAAACTTTAGGACTCCTAAATACCTTTTGTGCATACCGAAAGTCTTACAATTAAGATTTTTCTTAATTTAGTAGTAGTAAAGTTCGGACTCCTAACTTTAGGACTCCTTAAATGCCTTCTGTGAATACCGAAAGTCTTAAAATTAGGATTTTTCTCAGTTTAGTAGTAGTAAAGTTGAGAAAAATCCACATTTTAAGACTTTCGATATTCACAGAAGGCATTTAGGAGTCCGAAAGTTAGGAGTCTTAACTTTACTCCTAATTTAAGACTTTTGGTATTTACAGAAGGCATTTAGGAGACCTTAAGT
The DNA here is from genome assembly GCF_964263255.1 of Lissotriton vulgaris. Lineage (NCBI taxonomy): Eukaryota > Metazoa > Chordata > Amphibia > Caudata > Salamandridae > Lissotriton > Lissotriton vulgaris. Next base: position 1,000,186,442 of record NC_141695.1, on the reverse strand, counting down.
TAGGAGTCCTAACTTTACTACTACTAAATTGAGAAAAATCCTAATTTTAAGACTTTCGGTATTCACAGAAGGCATTTAGGAGTCCTAAAGTTAGGAGTAGCGGTCCTTGTATATCATCATTGCAGACATGACATCATGTAGCACCAAGCTGAACTTAGCTTGAGACATCCCACCGGTGATGGCCACTGTGTACTGAAACTAACCTGTTGCAACGAAATGCAGGGCCACCCTCACCTCAACTGTTGGTGTCAAAGCAGTCGGATAGGTTCTGTGAGGCCTCAGATGGGGCTCCAACAGACCACATAGGTCTTGAAGGGTAAGGCGATCCAGACAGAATTTCTTCATGATGTCATCATCCTTCATGTTCGCCAGCACTGGGAACGGACGATGCACATTTGGCCGTCTCCTACATAATATGAAAGGGGACACATGTCAATTTAATTCTCTTTTGAGATGTGTCACACATCTTACATCTTGACTGACTCAGCATCAACAATGACTGGACTGTAACAACAACTTCATGCACAAGTCACATGCAGAGACACCTTTATCTCATGTAGTCGTACATGTAGTCAGTATGTACATACTGACTACCTCCACAACAGATTCTGACTATGTGAATGGTAAATGGTACACTCATACATCTTGTGTCACCAGCCCTGGGTGTGGGTGATACAGCACTTGTTGGAAACAGCAACTCTGCTGACTTTTACGTAGCTACTGTACCTGCTACACCTTCTTGAGTAAGTCGTACAGAGCACAACTTTTCTACACAAAGAACACAGTGTGTGTAAGCTGATGAACCATCAATATGAACACAGCAATGAAAACAGTGAAATAGGCACATTATGTAGTCAGGCCATCATTACTGTGTGTTGATTAGCCATCTCACACATTGACGTGTGCACAAATATGAGACTCCATTACACAACAAATTGTGTACATGAACACAAATATCATAAGTGAAATGTGAGTAAGTACATACCAAAGCATTTAATCATGTGCATTGACAAGGCATGTGTAGGCATCAGTGAGTCGAATGGGACACTGGCATTCAATTTTTAAAACAGGTTATGTGATACATTGTGAAGGTCTAGTGTTCAATGATGAAAATTGGCTATTGCCATTGCTAGAGCATAATGTGTCCATAGGTGCGGTATGTGTGCTCCGCCACCATGGGCCCGGTCATTGGTTACAATTGAAAGATGCCAAATCGCGGGCGACCGCCTGGACCCCACGTGTGACACTGCCAGTGCCCATGCCATTACAGCCAATGGGATCTGAGATCGCGGTAGTGGATTATAAATTTGAAACCTGTGGTAGGCATGCTCTGCTACCGCGGGCCCAGTTATTGGTTACAATTGAAAGATGCAGGATTGTGGTAGCGACTGCCTGGACCCCGCGGTGTACCACTGCCAGTGCCCATGCCATTGCAGCCAATAGGAACCGCGATCGCAGTAGGGAATTACAAATTTGAAACCCGCAATAGGCGTGCTCCGCTATCTCGTGCCCGGTCATTGGTTACAATTGAAAGATGCGGGATTGCGGTAGCGACCGCATGGGCCCCACTGTGTAACACCTCCAGTGCCAAAGCCATTTCAGCCAATGGGAACCGCGATCTCCATAGTAAATTGCAAATTTCAAACTCGCGGTAACCAGGAACACCAATTGCAGCAGCTGAGTACCACTGGAAAAACCCCAGGGGTCTATATATGTCTGTGAGAGAGCCACACATTTCAATTGCATTCATACACTGCTGTCTGCCATTCTTCACCACCAACTGCTGCTGTTCCTAGCTCCTGGACCCACTGATGGTGAGAACTGAGAACATTAGGGCCCATTCCTTCACCATGGAGGAGCTGGAGGTCCTGGTGGACGAGGTCCTTTCACAGTATGGGAGGCTATTTGGTGATCCAGATGTACTGGTAAGTGTTTCAGAGTTAAAGTTTGAGAGTGCTCAGAGTGTTCACATGATGTTGCTCTGCAGTAGTATGTTCCTGTGAGTGCAATTTAATGTGCATGCATCCTCATTTTTCAAATACCATGCTCCATACATGGCATAGTAATAATTGCACTTGAGTGTTTGTAGAGGATGGCAACATAGACATTTCTACAGCCCTTCTTCTGCAAAAAGAAAGAAAGAAACGTTAGTCTGAGACTGGGTAATATAAATGTGTGATGCACTGCCTAGCATGCCAATGGGCTGTGTAGCCTTATTTCCACATGTCTATGGCTGCATTAAAGGATGAGAGGGACATGCTGTGTTTTTGCAGCCATACAGTTACACTGCTGGTTTGGACAGTCGAAGTCTGAACAAACGTTGCCTGTGCTATGTGATGTCATAGTCCATGAGGTCTTCTCATGCTCATTTGTGACATTACAAATGTATTTTGTCCAGAGGGTACGGAAGAATGTGTGTACATTTTTCATATTGACCCTTTGGAAATGCGGGCATTATTCACAAGAGTAAAATGCCCGAGAGTAACACTCTTGGTGGTAATTCACCTATGACACATCAGATAAATTTAATTTGGAGATGTCATCCTTCCATTGATTTCATTATGTGTTCTGTCTCATATGCGTAGGCACTATTTCCCCTCTCATATTGTACATGCATGTGAATTTTCTGATGACCCACATTTAACCTTAGTGTAGGTCTCACTGTCCTGCACAGAAACTACCCAATTTTACAAGGACCCATCAGTGAATTGACTGAGTGAAACATATCGGTTGTCTGCTACCCTATTTCTCAATGAGCTATCTTCGGCCTGCGGATTGCACAAGACAGGACTACACCTTGTGAGAAGAGTGTGAGAATGTAAGATCATGGCCCTAAATGCGACCTCCATGACACAAGTAACCATTCACTGGCCAAGGACATTGAGGGATGTGTAGTGGTGGACACAGGGAGTCTGCCCCGACACATCATTTCAAATGTATTGTATGTATTGCTAACTCACATACTGCATCACAGATGAGGGTCTTCTTCATATTGGTTTCTGTGCTGGCACTCTGCATGTATGAGATAGCCAGGTACTGTGTCCATCATCATACATGTATACATTTCTATGAGATTATTTGATGCAAGTGCACTGCATGTCATCCTGTATGGCCTCTGCTCAACATTTATGTATTGGTGTGCTATGTTTTCATGCTCCTGTACTGACACATAGTGGTACAGAACACAGTGTCACTGAAACTTCCTCTTCTTGTTTCCCATGACTGCAGCTTAAGGTCCACCAGCCTAAGGCAACATAGAGGGACATTGCACGCAAGGTGCGGGCTCGGGTGTCTCCAACCAACAGCACACACATTGTCACCAGGGGTGCGATGAGGATGACATCCGCCGGCTAAGCAAACATGTGGCAGAGATGACGCTGGGGGTGCTCCCTCGGAGTGGCAGGTTGGTGCGCAGGAGCATTACACCACTAATGGCCCGCATCTTGGCAGTGACATAGCCAAAGCTGGACGAACGCTTGAGGGCCCATCAGCAGCAAGTTGTGGGTGATTATTCAGCTAAGTGTGACTTTGGGTATGAGTGACAGCTTGAATCCCAATCCTGAGCCAGTAGGCAGCTCAGTGTTCAGTGCAGCTGTTATGCATTTTTAAAAAATGTGGTTTATCATGTGTTGAAAACAACATCCCTTGTTCCTTGAAGTTGAGATGTGGCCTTGTGACTTTTGCTGCAGTATGAGTGTCATAAACATCACCTGGCAGTGAACTATATTGAGCATCATGTTAGTGTGCATTCATAGATGTGTGCTAGGCACAACATAACATTTGTGACAACTACACAGAATACACCAAAGTGCAACTGAAGTTGTGCTTCAAAGCACAACATGGTGGATAGCAGGAGCTTGTGACCATTGCAAAAGGACATTTGGGAGTTTGTATATGTGGTGTTCCCTTAAAGTGACTCCATATGTGACAGAGACAACATGTTTATATGTATATCTATCTCTCCTATAGGCACATAGGTATGCTTACAGAGAATAGTATGTTAGGTTACACAGAGGCACTGGCCAGCTATTTGGCTGTGTCAACATCATATGAGGCAGTACTATCAACTATGTATGTTTCCATGCATCTTCTGATGATTGCATAAATGTAACACATGCTGACTGTACATGGAGGATGCCAACATGGGAGTATCATTGTCAAGTTATGTGCTTTGCTTGCATATGATGTTTGTGAGTATGGCACTGTACTGAACCTATGTCTCTGTCTCTTGCAGAATCTACAGAGGGCACAGAAGGACAGGGTACCGACACCAGTGTGGAAGCTTCTGGCACGACTGCTAGACATGAGCTCACTGACACTGATGTGACCAGTGCCTTGGAGGGGGACAGGAGTGCCTTCTATGATTCCCGCCCAGAAACACCAAAGTCCACATCATCAGTCTCCAGCAGTAACTCCTTGATGATGACAGGCACAGGAAGTTCAAAATCGGCCTCTTCTTCTACCACACATTGTCCAGTGCCCACCCTCCCTGTTGCTCCCAAAAGTGCTGTCCGTGCCTGCAGCCCTAACAAGGGTAGAGTCTCCTCCCCCAGGCACCGCTGCCCCTGCCCCTGTCTCCACTGCTGCCCTCAGTGTGGAGGTGGTGGACCTTTTGTGCCAGCTGTGTGTGAGTCAGAATGCTCTCCTGAATGCCTTCTAGGATCATGACAAGAAGTTGGCACAGGTAGTTGCCTTCATGGAGGAGATTCATTCTGACGTGGGTGGCCTACACTGAACTGTCCAGTCTTTGTCCTCCACAGCGATGGCAGCCATTAAACAGTCACAGGCTCCCAGTCCAGCTCCTGTCCCTTCAGCAACCAGCCTGACAGTGACACCACCTGACGAGAGTGTCCACATGCCACAGCCCTCAGGCTCCAAGTCCTCCACACGCAACACACAACAGCAGCACTCCAAGCAGACCAGACCCACAACACAAAACAGGCACACATGCGCGCAAAACCAAAAGCCCATCACGTGACGCTCATGGGCAACAGGCCAAGAAGCAGGCATCAACATCACACTCATCAAAATCACCCCATCCAAGAAACACGTGCACTGTCCGCTGTGAACCTGGCGGCTGCAACAACTAAGCACAAACACTTTTCTAAGGCAGATACACCCACATCGTCAACTCCCACCCACACCCATGTGAAGCTGGGACAGGAGAGCAAAGTGGGGATTTAACTGGCCAACAGGGGATGCAGGGTAAAAGGCAAGGCCAAGCGTACCATCAGTTCCAGCAAATCTCCACGTGGAGAGCCACCTGCACCTGATACACCTTTGGTGGAGAGTGAGGCTGGTGTGCCCACCCCACTTCCCACCCTGGCCAAGACACTTGTGGGCTATCGAATCCACAAGAAGTTGAGACCCAGCCCTCAACATTCACCCTCACACACTGTGTCTCCCAGTAGCATGTCTCCACCTCCCTGTGCCACCACTCCACCCGGTCCAAGCAGCCCTCAGGCTCCCACAGCCACTGATGTCTCTATGTCAGCCGGTTCTCTCTCTCCAAGATCCAGTCATCCAACTGGCCCCAACAAGCAGCCACCTCTCAGTTTAACTGAAAGCGAAAGTTGAAACCAAGTCCCCCTCCCCACACCATTTCTCCCTCAGTGGTGCCTGGACTGCCCATTTGTAGCCCCTGAGCTGTGGTGATTCCCATGGCAGTGGATGGTGTTACCCATTCCCTGTGCAGTTTCTTATGCACACATGGTGGACCAGAACTATGGACTGGCCAATGGCCTTACTGTTTGTCACTTTTGATGCCGATTTCCTGTGCAGTTTCTCAGGCACACATGTGCATACTTTGAATACTTGTCTGCTTTGTCAATGCCCTTGCTAAATAAAAGGTTTTATGTAAGGGTATTGGTTCATGTGACACTTTAACATTGCCAATTGCTTGTTTTTCTTTTTGGAGGTTTCCAGAGGTAACAGGCACTTTTGTTCTTCTTCAGTCTGAGGCTTTAGGGTGCAATGGTGGTTGTTTGTGGTGATCTACTCTTCTCCTAATCATTCTGTGCTCAGGTTTGCTAAATTGTACACATGTCATGCTAGGATGCAATACCAGAACAGAGGTGAATGCTATCCACAGGATTACTTGCTGGGTGGCCAGGGTCCAGCATTTCTGTGGGCTCTTTCTTGATGTGTAGTCGTCTTGTGTGGGCCTGTCTTCATCGTCACATATGTACATTTGTATGTGTTCATTTGAGTAGTCATACAGTGTGATTGGCCTGTCATTGTCAGTAGTGTTGATGTGTGTGTCCCCCTGCACATGCCAACTACACACAGGTATGATCCAGGTAATGAGTGCCTATTTGTTTACATTGTCAGACATGTGCTTCAGATTGTGGGTACATGTAGGAGTTGTAGGTTGAGCGCTGTGCAGTGTGTTGGTGTGTCCTTGCACTCGTGGGGGCCACCTACTTGTTGTCGCTGTCAATTGTGAGTATGCAAAGTGTGTCACAGCAAAGTCTGTGCTGTATTTTGTTGATCACCCATGTGTCTTGTTTAGGTTTGTGCTCACTGTGCTGACCTGCTCAGCCACACTGCCACATTTTTGGCTCCAGTACGGTATGTGATATGAGGAGACATTCCATCCCCTATAGGTGCTTCTGATGCCTACACATTGTGAGTTACTCCTCTATGTGTTTGTGGACTGTACCCTCCTCAATTGTCCAATACTGACACCACTTCAATCTCGTGTATTCCACCCCATGCTTTGCCAGTGTGTGACCCTCCCCACCACTTCACAGTGTGACACTATACTGTGGGAGGATGATCTGTGTACAGGACCAATGTGCCACTATGGACATTTTCACAATTAGTTATGTGTTATTTTCTTCTACTAGTTTGCACTTATTGTTGCTCATGTCCAGTACATATGTTTGAGCAGCACAGTCCTCTAGTCATATTGTTTGCATCTGGGTTTCCCTGAGTTGAGAATCTGAGGGTGATGGCTACGCTGTATGTGTGTTTCTGAGGTACTGCTACCCTTCCTGAGTGTGATGGTATCTGTGTGCTGTGATGATTTGTAGTTTGGGATTTCATGATATGTGTGCTACTGGTTTGGTTGGTAAGCATGCACTGCTTTGTGTGCATGCAACGCTGTCAGTGTATGTTGCCTTGTACTTGCCTGGTGTGCATCCCCCTGATGTCCAGCTGAGTTTGCTATGTGATGGATTGGTATGTGCATATGTTGTGTTTTTGTTGTAGATGGATGCAGTGTTTGGCCTGTGTTGGCTCTTTCTACTGACAGGTACAATGTGTGTGTGATGTTCTATTTGAATGACATTGTGTGTGAGTAGTTTATGCATTGTGATACATTCAGATGTATGTTGCATGTGTAGTGTGCATTTCTTGTGTGTATGTCACATGCAGCAATGTGGTTTCTTGTTAATGAGCTTGTTTTGAGTTCACAATAGTGGTATGTCCTCCTATTTTGACCTGTCACCTGTGAGGATTGTGCATGTGCATGCTTGTGGTACACTATGACACCATGTTCACTTGATAACTGCTGTGGTGTCTATGCCTGTGTTAGCTGATTTGTCCCATTGATCCCAGTTAGTGTTCATGATTGGCATTTGATGATGTAATTCTTGTTTGTGTTGGAGTATGGTGTCTGTGCATTGGTCCAGAGTAACAATGTTGTGTATTCCTGTTCTGTCTAGGGTCACATTGCCTGTCCACTGTTTGGCTGCACATGGTTGGGCTTGTTGGACTTCTGTGGATGTTGTTTGTGAGATTTGAGTTTGGCTATTGTTTTTTGGTCAACATTGTTCAGACATCCCTGAGTGTGAGTCTGACATTTGTAGATGCACACCAGGGTGTGTCATTGGTTGTCAGGAAGCTCACTGGACCTTATTTGAACATTTATATGTGTTGCATGTGTGAGATGGGTAGATGAGGGGTATGTGTGAAGTTCCTACTTGGGTTTGACAGTCAGGGAGTGTGACAATGAGCCATGTGTGTTGTGCTGGTGTCATACACATGTCAAGTAAGTTGACACAGATTTGTGGCTGGTCACTGTATGCCTTTTTACACGTCATATCATTCCTATGCCTATGCATAGCTTGCATTGATGTATCCCAGAGATATTGCACAGATGTCACTTTGGTTAAATTGCAATCATGGTGTCATCTATGTCTGATTTGAAGCCTAAGCCTAAGGGTAGTGTGTAAGATGTCCCTCCTTTTGCATGTGATGTACACATACTATGTGGCTTGCTCCATGGTTTTCCAGCACTATGCACTTTGGGATAGCCCATTTATTGTCCTACAGTGTCAGTGTGGGATCTTTATGAGGGACTTGGCAGGCAGTGTGAACAGTTCAGTGATTGTTAATATGCAGTGTGAGTCTTCATTTCTTAATTATACTCAGTTTGATTCACATGAGTAAAAGGCAGGTGTGAGGAGGAGGGTTGTCTAGCCCCTGACCTTCTGTGCAGGGTGTTCATTTAACCTCCACTTTCCCAGTCAATCAACTGTGCCCTTTGATGTGTGAGGTAGTGGTCGAGCTACACCTGACTGATGAATTGTGCATGGAGGGGGGCACAGGAGGGGCACACAGCATGTGCAGAAATGGGTGTGGGAAGCGCACTGTGGGTGGGGAGAAGGTGGAGCTCTGGGAAGCTGCACAGACTGCCCATGCCTGGTGCCGGCCTTGCCTACTACATTGTGTGCAGGTTTTCCCTTGTCTTCACCACTGTAGTGACTTGCCTGGGATATTGAAGTGATTTGGCGGTTGATGGGTGACCCGGATGCGGAGATGTGGATTTCTAGCAGGCAGGACATTTGTGAGTACACTGGGGGATATGTTTCTGTCCCCAACAGAGTGTCTGATGTGGACAGGAACCGTATTTCAGCACAGGAGTTGTGGGTTTTGGTTGTATGCGGAAATGTGTTTTTACGTACCTGGGGTGTTGACCGCGGTGACGACTTATTTGCTGGTTGTGGATGAGGTACAGCAGCGGAAGGGCTTGAAGAGCTGGATCCATAGCGGTCAGGAACGAGTGGAGGTGACCGGGATTTGAGTTTCGCTCTCTGCAGTAGTGCTTCCACCATCTACGAGTGGCTGGTTTCTCCGCTGCATTCTGATGGGCGGTATGAGACATCTCCAGCGGTTGGGACATCATTCCGCACGTCAGACTTTCTCTATTGGCTCCCTCTGCCACCGCTGCGGAATGAAATTTCAAGCGGATCCCAAAACTCCGCAGCAGACGTGAAATGGACTATCTTTGCCCATTGTAATATGGCGGATGTGAGGACTGCCGATGGAGTGCGAAAAAGGATATTTTCCGCCAGCACCGTGGATGTGCCTACGACCGCCATCCTAATGAGCCCCTATGTCTCTACATGGAGAAATCATTTTTCACAAAATGTTTAGGCTGTGATTTGCAAAATTGGAATCACCTATCACAACATACTTCAATGATTTGTTCCAACCACTCTGAGAACAGGATCACACATCAGTGAATGTGTAGACACTTTTAAAGCAAGGGGATTCATGCTGAAACTCATACACACGGATTGTGTAAATTATTAAGCACACATGTGCATGTCAACACTGTTATAATCCCTGAACATAACTAATTCACATGTCCCTGATGAATGGGTCATTACCTGACCTCTATTGCTCCATCTGCTTTTTTCATCTAGTGAGAATGCTTGCACATTTGGCAGACTTACAACCACTAAAATTGCCATCAAGCTCAGATCTCAAAACCTGCCGGGATAAAGATAGAAGTGCAAAATTTAAGTGACTCACCTCCTCCTTGCTGCTGTTGGGCCTTCAACTGCCCATCCAGGTCAGGGAAGACCACCGCTATGATGTGTTGCATATGTGGGTTCAATCTTTGTCGACTACCTCGCTTCCCCGGTTGTGACAGGCCCAGCAGGACCTCAGCAATAATCTTAGCCCAGCCACAAGGGTCCTGCCACCTCTTGCGGCAATGACGAACACAATGAAGTGTGACGCCACATCACGCATCTTCTTGGCGATGGTCAGCCACGTTCTTTTTCATGGGAGTTGACCTGTGAGGATGACATGGTGATAGTCCCTTAGTCCACATGCATCATGTGTCTCTATCTTACATTAATATACATAGCTCATTACATGTTTTAACAAATAACTACGGGTAATGCATGTAGCATCATGTGCATCAGTCATGTGTACAATCTAATCTCTGTTCCATTTGCGACAGAAATGACATGTTTGCCCCAGTACACACACTTCTACAGCAGTGTGCCTGTCAAAAACAGTTCCATACACCCAGTTTTATTTACAAAAAACATAAATGAATATCTCTGATAGAGATTCCTACTGCCAGTAATGCACAGTTATCACACGTGTCCAAGGGCAATGCACTGTCAATCTCACTCACCTGCTCCTCTGGTTTCCCATTGGGGACAGCATTTACAATGCAACTATTACAACGAAGTACCTTTACGACACAACCATTACAACACAAGTCATTACAATGACTTGCGCTGGGGGGTGCTCTAGGATAGGGAATAGTTTTAATTTACTATCCAATACCTTCCCTACTATCCACGGGGACTGGAGTTGGAATAGTAAATTAAACTATTCACTATCCAGCGCCCACCCAACGCATTCGTTGTAACGACTTGCATTGTAAAAGTTGCATCGTAAAGTCATGCGTTGTAAAAGCATGCGTTGTAACGACGTACATCCTTTCCCATACATCTGGCTGTGTAGTGGCAGGAGTGTGTCCAGCATGGCCTGATTCTCCTTCTCAGTGAAAGCTGGGACTGGGTGTGTCCTTGCCACTGTGGCTACCTGAGGATGTTGTCTCAGCAGCAGAGATATGGGGAGGTGCAGGAGTTAACCAGGTAGTGCTGGCAAGTGAAGTCTCTAGAGAACAGACAGACTTATATGTAAACAGCAGAGGTGGTCTCAAATCCATGCATCAAAGGTGATAGGTTTGCGTCGGTCTACCACGAAGTTCAAACACTCTTCATGTGATTACATTTGAAATGGATAAATTGGTGATGTGAGGTAACAAACTTGTTTTCCTGGCACTGAAGAAATGAGTCCAAACACGCGTCGCTCACCATGCCAACAAACAGCCAATGGCTGTGACCAAATAATTTCGCATGCGGATAACATGTCCTTTGAATATTCACCCGCGTCTTTCACCATGAAAACTAATGGCTTTCATCGAATAGATTCAGATGCGGAGAAAATGTCTTTTGAATACTCACCCACGTCTTTCACCATGACAACCAATGGCTGTGACCGAATTGTTTTGGATGTGGAGGACGCGTCCTTTGAATAATCGGTAAGGATGGGCGGAATTTGTGTAATCGCGTTAGGCAAATCTCCGCGAAACGGTAAAAAATCTCTGCGAACACGCAGAAATTCCGTAAACACGTGGAATCGCTTGTTCGCCATGCTTTTTTACTGTTAGCAATCACCGCTTGCATGCTTAGGGGGAAATATCTTGTGAACACGCATTTGAGAACGCGAACAAGCGAAACATTTTGAGAAGTCGCGGAACGCAGAATTTTGGGCAATTTCGCGTTCTCCACGGATCACGAAATTACCCAAATTACCCAAATTCCGTGAACGGAACGTAATTTACCGCCCAGGCCTAATATTCGCTCATCAGATCACACACTGCAGCACACACTGCTGTGAAAGATGTATTTTAGTACAGTACATGTGTGTATGCACTTTATATATCAAAAAATGAGCAGTACGTTAATAAGACACACTCCCATGAGGAGCTAACCTTAAGGGGCACATGCCACACTGTATAATTTACATGTAAAGCATGTCTTGATTGGTAGTCCTTTCTTCTGCATTGTATTGGTCACAGTGAACATCATTTTATCTGTGGATGCACATGTGCAATCTTGCCTTGGCACTGCATTAGTGTTCTGGATGACCAATTGCACATTTTTAAAATGACAGACTGTAGATGTCTGTTGTGTAAGCAATGGCTAAGGATTTTACAATTGGATGACTGGACAGTGAAATCATTATGCATGTTCATCTGGTTTGTGCAATGTGAATTACTAGTCTATCTGTGTACCCCAGACTGCAGTGAATGCTATTGTTGCATATTTCAAAATCCACTACATTGAAAATAATCTGTGTATGTGAATTCATGGTTAAAGTAGACATAAATGAATGACAGTGTCCAACATGTGACAGTGGTGGGCATGGCTGTGTATTTGAGCTGATGTGTACATCAGGTGTTACATATGTCTTGAATTACATGTTCCTATTCTGTCTTATTAATGGACATATAACATGTGTAAACACATTAAAGTGAAATATTTTAACTATTGATCCTCGGAATATGTGCTGTTTGCAGATATTCATGATTTCAGACACTAGTGACTTATACACTACACCACTATATTTGCTGTGTCACCATACCCTGAAAACATGTCTGTATATGGTACTGATGCTGGCATATGTATATAAGGTAATGGTTGGATAATTAAATCATGTATTTAAAGTATCTCTAGGTTCAGTTGGGTTCACATTTCATGTTCCCTTTGTCTCCAAGCATGTTGCTTGGTACATTGTGACTTCACAACAACTGTGTTCATACTCTACACATAGGTATCGCAGACGACCTGCAGTCCACAGGCCCTTTCCAGACCAAGCAACCATGAAGAACGTGACACCAACAGGAAGTACCGCTTCACAAGGCCAATCATTGAAGACTTGACTGTACTGCTGTCACCTCATCTACAGCCAGTTCGGCCATATCCAACTGCAGTGACGGACAAAGTGAAGGTTATGGCAGCTTTACATTTCTTTGCCACCAGTACATTTTAAATACACAGTGGCAACATATGTTGGGATATCACAACCCATGTCCAGCCGTGTTTTGCAAGATGTTTTGGCTGCATTGATGAATTTTCTGTGCCAATACATAAAGTTTCCAACACCTGGAGAATTTGGAGACATCAAGGGTGCATTTTATGCATTGGGGCAGCTACCCCATATAATTGGCTCCATTGATGACACTTACGTTGCTTTGATGCCACCACAGGCTACTGAGGTAATGTATGGTAACCCCAAACATTACCACTCAATTAATGCCCAGGTGGTTTGTTTGGCAGACATGTCCATCTCCCACGTCTGTACACGCTTCCCTGGATCTTCACATGATGCTTACATCATGAGGAACAATGCGATCCCCTGTTTGATGTCACAGGCACAATATGACCGTGCTTGGCTTGTTGGTAGGTGATGTGACATATGTGTGCTGTGTTGTGTGTAGATTGTATGTCTGTTAATGCTCTGTCAACAAACTACAGGTTATATTTTTCTGTTTTAAATGTAGGAGACTCTGAGTACCCCAAACAACCCTGGTTACTGACGCCACTACGTAAACCAGTCATTCCTGCCGAAATGCGGAATAATGAGGCACATGGTAACAGCCGGAGAGTCATTGCGCGGTGTCTTAGCCTTCTGAAGACAAGATTCCACTGTTTCGACCGGATGGAAGGAGCCCTACAATAAGCACTATTGAAGGTGTGCAACATTATCACTGCTCGCTGCATGCTCCACAACCTGGCTATACAGAGGGAAATTCCAGTTATACAGGACGATGGAGACTAGCAACCGCCAGTGATGGAGGATCCTGGACTGGCACATGATGACAGTGGGGATGATGATGATGGCGTGGATTTGAGGCGACAGCTTATCAACAACTTCTTCACACGAGTATAGGTTTGCAATGAAAGTAGCAGAGTACCCCCAAGTGTTTGTTATTGTGTTGCTGGTGCACAATGTGTATGTATGCTTGTGAGTGTATAAAATTGCCCTGATGTTAGTGGTGTGATAAGTTTTTGTGAGATTATTAAGTTGAGATATACCGTGTTTCTGTGATTCAAAGATAGTTTACACACTGACAATCTTGTGCTTCAGCTGACATTATTGTCAAAATTGAAGAGGGTCAGTCCTGTGTGCCTAACTCTGTTCTATGTTTCTCCTTACCAGGGTACTTGGCCAACCATGCAATTTGTGACCTCACCAGACACCTGATGCTTTGACCTACTCCAACATTGGACTTGTTTGTAAATTCATGACACACTATTCCTTTTGGACTGATGGACATTTTTCTTCACTTTATAGCTTTTTCTTACTGTGTGATGTCCATTTAAATAGTGTTAATGCACAAGGTTGTGTCAAGGAAATAATCCTCTAATTCAAAGTAATTTTTTTTAAAAATGCTCCATGGTGCACTGGTATGCCAACAAAAGTTTGTTTATTGTGTCTTAAAATGGTGCTAGTATTTTGACCAATATACTTGCATTGCATCTGTAACATGTCCTATGGGTTGTGCCACGACCTGATTGTGTCCACCTATCATGCTTTGACAATGTACATATACTCACAAGCCAGTAATGTACTCCATCAAAGTAATGTGTTACCAAAGTTATGCACACTTTCTTCTTTGCCTTTTCAGAATCATTGCAATTATTACATTTGTTATTCAAAGTAACAACATTACCAGTTGTTTTGGTGCAGAGTGATTTATTTGAGTGCATAATATGAAGATATCAGTGCACATCATGGTGGTGTCATCCAGCAAAAAAATAACTAATATTAGTGCAGATAAGAGTCGGTAGTGTTTGTAGATGAGGTTTTCCAAAGTAGATGCACAGTTCTGCGAGTCCATATTCCAACTTACAGCCTCCAGCCAATGTGGTAGAGTTCGGTGACAGTCAACAAAGTAAATGCTTGGCAATCTATAGAGGATATCAGGAGCAGGTAGTCACTTACTGGGTGTCATGTGTAGATATCTGTCTCTCACCGTTTCTTCATAGGACGACCAACTCCACGTTTTTTAGGGGGACCCTTAGGTGCAGGCAGCTGTGGTGCAGGGGTCTCTCTGCCAGAGTCCATATCCCTCCCAGTGGCTGTTGCATATGTTGTTGCAGTGGATGTGGTAGGCACACAAGGAGGTGTGGAGATGCTGGCAATCTGGCGGAGGGAGGTGGCAATGTCCTTGTGCACCGCAGTCTGTTGATCCATTTTTACATGAACATATCAAGTTTTTCATTTTGGTCTGAATGCTGCTGTTGCATGGTCCTGAGGATCCCTTAGACCTGGCCCATCTCTCTTTTAAAAATTTTTTTTTTTTATTGACATCACATAAGAATATTATACAATTATTCATAACATAAGTTCAATTATATGCATAAAATCATTAATTCGAAAAAATAAACAGAATAATCATAGTCCTCATTAGCAGCTGGTCTGCCTAATCTGGGACATTCTAATTCCTAAATGATAGTAATTACCTTCCTTATCAGTAATAACCTATATCGAGAGATCCATAGGGCCCCATATTTTCGCATTTTTTACCATAGAGGCTGTACCCCTAGCTTTAGCCAGGGCAAATTCCATACCATAAGTTGTTTTAATAATGAACCACCAGTCATGAATTGTTGGTGGTAGCGGGGAAACCCACATCCAGCGATAGCCAACCTAGCTGCTACCATCATGACAGTGAATAGCAGTGCTAGAGCAGGTTTATCTACCTTATACCCCAACATGATTTCTGAAGTAGTAAATGTAGGTCCCATTTCAAGTTTGCTATAAAACACTAGGCCGATCTTCTGCCAATAAAGTTGTAATTTCTGGCAATGTCTCCTTGTGAATCTGCATACACATTTTGGATTGTGGAGAGGTTTTGAATCTTCACATTAGCAGAACAAGCTGCATGATGTTGCTGGTCCCCACAACACCTCCTACCACCCCTACCGACACAAGCAGGATGATTTGGTGGTGGCACAGTCGACACAGAGCCTCATTCATCGTTGTCATTGATGTTGTTAGGCAACTCCAGAGTGCCCTGTGTTGCTGTGGTGTTGTTGGTCTCCTGGGATGCTGTGTCCATGCAGATAGGGGTCATCTGGTGTTGGCAGCTGAGGCCGGAGTGGTTGTAGAGGATCAGGGTCTTTCCACCACTGGTGCTGTGGGGTGACCCATACAAGAAGGGCTAGGTCTGTTGTCATCATCAGAAGCATGATGAGAGTCATCAAAGCCGGAGGGCTCTTGGTCGATTGGAGTCTGGTCCTGGCTGTCCTGGATGGTTCCAGTGTTGTCTCCAGCTGGTACTGTAGGTATAAATATAACACACTGACTGATGTGAATGCCCACTGCAACTCAAATCATACACATTACATAGGCTAACTAAGCTCATGATCAGTAACTGTGTATATGTATAGGAATCCATGATGTAGACATATTTTTTGTGATGACTCCATTTTTGAGACAAGAGGGGGATTGATGGACATGTCCTGGTATGTGCATCAATGGACTTGTTGTGTTTAATTCACATTGCATGTTGGAAGACATTGACTGGGTATTGACACCCTTTGAATGACACAGGTGGGTTTAGGTGGTCAACATATTTACTTTCAAAGTGAGATCCTTATACTTTCTTGCCCTTTGTGTGTACTCTGTGTAGTGTTCTTAGTACACGTGTTTAGCAGTCACATTGGTGTGTCTGCCTACCCACTCACATTCTGTTAACCTAGCCTGATAGGTGTAGGAATGGAGTGTTTGAGGTGCTTATTGTTTTTATCTCATTCTACACATGTGAATGGCTGTGAGTAGGAAAATTGTGTGACACTTAAACTTTGGGTCTACATAGATCATGTACTTTGTACCTTGACTCCATACTCAAATGATTTCACATTCTTACCTTTGTGCCATTTTGTGGCAAAGAACTATGATTAACTGATGTTTAAGTGATTGTTGTAAATTAGTGAATCTTGCACCCCTCCTTCCACCCATCCCCACCATGCCACACAGAAGAGTGTTGTGCAGTCAATGTTTGTGTGTATGTGAAAGATATTTGTCTATTTTGGCTGATCTTTGTGGCACATGGGCAAATGTGGCAGTTGTGATAGGTTCATACTACATTCCCCAGTGGCTGCCATCTTGCAAGTACACATTAGCTCACAGAGAGATAGACATAGCCCACAATTAAGTGGTTGTGCTGTGTGTGTAGAAGTGCTTGCTGTTATTCCAAGTCCCATCAGTGCCACTCCTACATACACCTTCATGCCCAGTGCTAACAGGAAACCAGGACATGAGCTTAGCTCACAGTGTGTCCAAATATAATGGTCGGCTGTCTGGCACTGGGAACTTATTTTTGACTTGTAGACAACTTGCCTCATGCCCTTGTGCACCACACAGCATGCCACAGTCTCTGCCATTTCATATTAGTATGTCCACTCACTGTCAGGTAATCACAGTTTTTAGTGGTCTTAAATGGCTGTTTCTGCAGATGAGTGTTTACAATGGACAGACATCCCATCAGTCCATGTACTATGCACACTCTTTCTTGCATGCAAATGTAACGCCCATGGGCCTATGCTTTCCTGCAAGTGTGTGGATGTGTACTGAGAAGTCTGGCTGACACTGGTTTCTGGTGTTTTTTAGCACAAGTCAATGTTGGTATTTGTTGAGAAGTCAGACACCAGTGCCCGTGTCATGCTTTCTGCTAGTAAAGTCAAAATCACTGTGTGCACGCTTAGTACATTTTGGTCTGTTTGTGATGCTGATGAAGGTATATGGGGGCTTATTTATGAGCCCTTGCGTCACTTTTGCCCCGCTGGTGCGTCACTTTTTGTGACGCACCAGCAAGGTAAAAAATGTGCCATGGTGCATCATATTTAAAAAGTGACGCATCTAGGTAGATGCATCACTTTGTAAACCCCTGCGCCACCTTATACCTGTGCTAGGTATAATGTATGCAGGGTGGGCGTTTTAACGCAAGTAAACCTCATAGAAATGACGTAGTGAAATCTATGAGATTCCACTGCGTCACTTTCAGGATGCAAATGCGTTATTATCTTACGCCTGCCTCACAGCAGGCGTAAGATTGACGCAGGCACATTGAAATGGGACTTGCCCATGTTAAACGGCCCATTGCTGAAGTTGCGTCACTTTTGTGACACACTCCAGCAATGCGTCATTTTTGCACCCACAGATACGTCAGAAATACTGACGTATCTGTAACTCCTTTTGACATGATACGTCATATTGTAAATATGACGCATCTACCATGTTGCAAGGATGGTGCAATGAAAAGTGATGCATCGCTGTTTTCATGCAGCGATGCGTCACTTTTCATAAATGAGGCCCATGGTGTCCCCTGCCTGATGTGATTAGTAGGATTTAGAAATGCTCCTCCTCCCAGCAGCCCAGCACAGTCCTCTGTGACTTTGGCTAACTGGCAGTGATGGTAAGTGTTCTGCCATGTCTGCAGACACTGGTGCATGGTGGTAAATGTGAATCAAAATCCCAGAAAATACCTTGTGCAGAAAACACCATGCACCAGTGTCAGGCATCTTGCTGTTGCACTTCCATTCATTGTCAGTTAGGCATTGTCCCAGGTAAAGTGATTGTACGTGGTGGATGTAGTATTGTTAAACATTACTCCAACTCCCACCAGGCTCTGTCCTTCACACACTTTTCCCACACAGTAAAAACAGACCACATTTCAGAACTCTTTCCGTGCAGTGATTGGGAATAGATTGAGATGTGTGATGCTTGTGCCTGGTGTCTGATTATTGTAAAAATCCAAACAGGGACTTGAGTTAAAAACACCAGTCCACATTGTCAAACATCTTGTTAGTACATTGCTACTCACTGACAAGTAAGCAGAGTTTTTGTTAGGCTAGTTTGGCTGGGTGGGAAGAGTGTGTGTATGACAGGACCTGATGTGAGTTTTAGCCGCTGCAAATACACCTCCACCCAGACATGCTGACTCCTGTGTGCCTATTTTTACATTACAGTGTGGGTAAATGTACTGGCAATGTGGCTGGTACTGGTGCCAGATTTTGGACATCAATGCAACTCACATCATGGACCTGTGCTCCAAACACCATGTAACAGTGTCAGACCTCTTGCTAGTCCACTTCCCCTCACTGTGAGTGTGGCTTAGGCCAGGTGGAGTTAGTTAGTGAGGATGGGAGGAGTAGTCTTTCCAATGGCTAAAAATTGCATAAGGCTACATACACCTATCCACCCACATCAAACAGACCAGCATATACTATGCTTACCTCATTGTGAGACAAATGGTCACAGAAGTATACCTGACACTGGTGCCTGTTTGACTTGACTGCAAAACCCATCAAGGCTTTCTGTTCCAGACACCATGCAGTAGTATCAGACATCTTGCCAGCACATTGCCACTCACTGTCAGGCAAGCTTAGTCCCATATATGTGATTTTGGCTATGTAGGAAGGTGCGTGGAGGCCAGAGCATGATGGTAGATATGGTCATGGCAGATACTCCTCCTCACAACCAGCACAACCAGCTCATCTGTGGCAATGGCTACCTGACAGTGAATGTAAGTGTAATAACAATATGGCTGACACAGTTGCATGATGTTTTGTGCATAGGTCCTTGCAGGGAGTTGGTTTCAAGATCAACACTATGCAGCAGTGTCAGCCACCTTGCCAGTACACTTTTCCTCACTGTGATGTCAGCATCTGCCCAGGGGAGTTTGCATGGCTGGGTGGGTGGATGAGTATTTTCAATGTCTACAAATCACATTATGCCTTGGCCAACACACACCTTCCATTCCATCTACAAAAGGCTACCTGTAACTCTGCTTCCCTGACAGTGAGTGTGAATGTACTGGCAAGTTGTCTGACACTGATGACTGGTGCCTATGTGTCCACAAGCAGTGCGAAGCTGGACAGGTAGATGTCACCAGTGTCAGCCGTTTTGTCAATAGATTTCCAATCACTATCAGGTATGCATGGTTCATGGTGGTCTGTATGTGCTGTTTGTGAGGAGGAGTGTTTGCCATGACTCCATCTCCCATCATGTTCCATAGTCCACACACCTTCCTATACATCCTAAATATCTTAACTGTGAGTCTGCTTTCCTGACAGAGATTGTCGATGTACTTCAGAGAAGTATGACGCTGGTGACAGGTGTCTGATTTGTCCACTACTCACCAACAGTGCCTTGAACTCAAAACATCAGTCTGCAGGGCCGAACATCTAGCCACTACATTATAATTGAATGTAATGGAAACTTTTTAAAATGTTGTCATGTTGGTCTCTGTGTGTGGATTAGTGTTTGCACTGACTTCAACACCTATCATGCCCTGTCATACACAGACCTTCACAGTCAGCACAGACAGCAGACCAGGATCTATGCTATCCCTGATGCTGAATGGTAACTGTACTATCAAGATGGCTGACACTGGGTAGCGGTGTGAGGTGCAAAAGGCCTTGATAGGAATTGTGGACAGCTCTAACACCATGCACAAGTGTCAGACATCCTGCAAGTATACTACCAATCATTGTCAGGACACCACTCTTCCTGGTGGCCTTGGCCTTGTTGGTCTATATGTGAAGGTGATCTGGGCCTATGTCTACCTGACAGTGAAGGATAGTCTAATATAGAGTAGTCTGTGACTGTCGCATGTAGTTTAACTTGACTAAAACTCACATCAGGCCTTGTTCTCCAGACAGCATGCAGCAGTGTCAGCCATGTTGCTGGTACATTTCCACTGACTGAAAGGCTTGCATAATCCCAGTATGTCTGTGTGGGCTGTGTATGTGGCGGAGTGTTTGCAGTGACAAGTCCCATGGTGCCTGTGGCCAGACCCATCTTCCCAGCCATCCCAAAGAGACTACCTGTGACTGTGCTTTTCTGTGAGTGAGTAGAAAAATACTGGGTCAAGATGTCTGTGACTGGTGCGTGTAGTTTGACTTGACTACAAATCCCATCAGGCCTTGTTCTCCAGACAGCATGCAGCTGGTACTTTTCCACTGACTGAGAGGCTTGCATAATCTCAGTATGTCTGTGTGGGTTGTGTGTGGAGGCGTGATTGCAGTGACTACAAGTCCAATGGTGCCTGTGGCCAGACTCACCTTCCCTGCCATCCCAAACAGACTACCTGTGACTGTGCTTTCCTATGAGCGAGTGGAAAAGTACTGGGCCAAGATGTCTGACACTGGTGCTAGTTGTAGGGAGCAGATGGCCTATCTCTGAGTTTTTTTTAGAAGTATGCACATGGTTATAGTTTGTTACATTATCAATGTAATTAGATGTATTATTGTTAGAAATATGACATGCACATCACATGCTATTAGAATCTAGTACATTTTATAATTTTAAACTGTCCTTACTTTATCTGTATCCTTTGAAGTGCTGTCTCTAGAGGTCTGATTAAACTTTATTTGAATGTGGAATGTGTACTCACCAAACTCTTGTGATCCTGGGATTCCGTAGATGCCCTCCGGTGGAGGTGAAGTGGACAGGTTGTGCAGAGGGCTACCACCGGTCTGTTGACTTTGAAAATGTTTCCTGGCCATCAGCTTCTTGACCCTCCTTCGCACATTATTGTACCCGGTCCTGATATCTACCATTGTGCACAAGCAAGGTGCTTGAGCATTCATCTTGTTAACTATCCTCTCCCACATCCTATTTCTCTGCATAAGGTGGTGCTGTTGGACTAGGTTACCAAATAACGGTGGCTCTACTCTGACAATCTCATCTACAAGCACTTCCAACTTCTTATCAGTAAAACGTGGATGCTTCCTTTTGGACATGGTGAGGGAGAGTGTGAAGGTGAGGGTGTGAGTGTGAATCAGTAAAAAGTTGTGTGAATGTGTGCTTTTTATTGAAACAATATCTGTGCTGAGTGTGTGACTGTGTGAGGCAGAGAGCAAGGAATGTTTGGTGCAAGCTCCTAGTATGGGCATTTGTGGGAAAGGATCATGGTCATGATGTTGACCCTTTATGTAGGTGCATTTGTGGGTGTGGTTTTACATATTTAATTTGTTTTGATTTGCCAATGTTTTATTTGGGTGTTTTTGACTCCCCCCATTGACATTTCATACATGGACCGACACATTTCCATTATCGATTCTCGTGCAACATCAACTCACTGTGTGTTGATACGAGTCTGACTCGTAACTGGCATGCAAATGTTGAACATTTACAAACGTGTCAGTCGCATCGATGCTGTTCACGGAGCATCCGTTCGGAATGATAGTGTTCCGTAGGATTCGGTAGTGTTTCGCATGGGATGCATCGTACTACATTGAACGGAGGGCTGGCGGTCAAGTCGTACGGAAAGAATTACAAATAACCCTGGGCAGTGAACTCCGCTCTTCTAGCGGAGTTTGTAGAGTTTTCAGCACTCCGCATTATGTGGAGCTTGCGGAGTTCATAAAACCTCTGCTCGCTAATGTTCACCAACTTCAAGTTGGCAAGCGCGTGCAAGAAAAATCCACCTCCTGGAGAGATTTGTCCTCATTCGCGATCGCCAACATCAAGTTTGCGAGCGCAAGTGTGGAAAATAAACCTCCTGCCAAAATTTCTCAACGCGAGGGGGTCAGGTTTCGCATTGCGAGTGGTCGCATATGCTCGCGACCGCTCCCGTTGAGAAACTGCCAGTTTGCATTGAGAAAGCTGCTGCTCGAGTAAAACTCTACTCAAGTGGCAGAAAACATAAGCTTGCCCTGTGCATGGTGCTGTTCGCAATGATTGCACAGTGCGGACAAGCATCCGGCACTGTGCAATAACCGCATACTGCATTTTTCTACCATTTTCCGGCACTTGCAGAGCTCCGCATAGTGCAACAGAGTTTTTTTCCACTTCGCATAGCTCATCGTAGTGCAACTCGGCCCAGGGTTAATTACAAATCTGATTTGGTTGGGATGCTTTCCTTACGACATCGGAATAGGGCCCATAATGTTAATTTAATCTACATTATTTAAAATAGTTTTGAATATAAATATACAAAGGGCCTGATTCTGATGCAGTTAGAAAGGCCTACTAACGGCATTTGCTCCATCCAAATGAGATCAGGAAATGTGTCTTTACAATTGACTCAGAAAGGTTTCCAACTGACCGAGTATGGTGCGAGTTAGGCGTTGGGAATATCCCAATCCAAACTCGACGGCATTTGAAATGACCAAGCCATAAGGAGCAGAATTGAAGGTGTCTACGGGCTGCGTTTCCAAACGACCAAGTACGATGCTGGATTTGGACAGCCTTTCCAAATTGTGCCGTTCAACTCGTATCAGAAGTCGGAATCAGACTTTGGGGGCCAGTAGTGGGCCACCCTGCACCTGGAGCCTTCCCAATTGGGCCTGTGGGGGTAGCCATGGGTCTTCCATTACCAGTCCTGTACAGTGTGGCAGGCACCATGGGGTGTGCGCCACAGAGTGCCCGATTTTCCTCAGCCACCCCTTTCTTTAATGGGAGCCTATGCATTTGGTCGGAACAAAGGCTCCCATTGAAGTCAATGGGAATCCAACCAAATCATATCTGGAAGCATCCGGATGGATCGTACTCGGTCAGTTGGAATCTCCCGATTCCATTGGGTTGGAAACTATTCCAAACCCATTTGGTTGGGAAGCTTTCCAAACCGATTCAGAATCGGGCCCTAAATGTAATATAAAAACATTTAATAAATATTCTTATTACGTAATTGCAAAATATTTTAGCATCCTTTTTTCAATTTATTAATCAATGTAACATTCATTTTTACTTAATTATAAAAATATATTTATACTTCTTTTAATTAATTCTATTCATCCCTTTTGATAATGAATTATACATAATAAATATGTATCTTTTACATTCTGAGAGAATTTATTTTTTATTTTAAACTTCTGAAAAATAAATATGAAGAATTATTTCACAATAATATTTAACATACGCATTGTTTTACTACTTTATCATACCCTTTTCTTACCCCTACTCAGAAGCCTCCCTTTTAGAATGTATTGGAAAAAATAAAAACTATTACTTAACAAAAAAATTTTTTGTTAAATGTGTATGTTAAATATTAATGTAAGTAGTACTATTAAGTTAATATTGAATTAAATATGTACTTACATTTAATATATTAATTTAAATAAACATTTTTCTTAAGTTTAGATTAAAAATACATTACCACCTAAAGTAAATATTACTTTGTTTTACCATGCATTAATAGTTATTAGAAGTGATGCATAGAATTAGTTAATAGTAATGTGAGTATATATATTTTTTTTTTTCAAAATTGTCATTTTATTAGGCATCAAACCATTTCACATACAAAAGACAGCACCCACAAGGGTCAAATAGGGTGGGAAGATCTCAGGGTTACAATATCAAAAGCTATGATGGATTCAGCTTTGCATGACTCCCTTGCCGTCTACAGTCCCAAAAAGAATGGATGATGCCTGTTTCAAAAACATATAACCCCTCAACCCCAAGTCAAACGAATACCCCCCCCCCTTCCCACCCTGATAGTACAGCAAAGTCAACAAAAACTATTGGTGCTTCAACTAACGGTGAGACTCAGGTCTACCCATAGTAAAGCTAAGGAGCCCATTAGGGCCATTGAATCAAGGTGGGAGTGCCTATATTTGGAAGAGGTGCATGGCACAAACTGACGGTGGACAGACCGCTGAGGACAGACCGTGAGACAGAAAGGTCACCAAAGGTCCCCAGCGAAGCACAAAGTCTTCAGAATCATTCTGGAAAATGTCTGCCAGGCGCTCCAAGGATATGATCCTCCACAATCGAGCATGCCACAACGAAATTGCAGGGGCCTCCGTCTTCTTCCATGCACCTGCTAAAGTGAGTTTGGCCGCCCCCAGGCAAGTCCACAAGATTGATTTTTCAGCCTTAGTCTGCCTGGACAGAAGTGGGTCTCGGAGGCCAAGGAGAGTAAAGTCAATGGAGGTCGGGATCAGGTAGCCCAATATGTCTTTGATATGAGAAAGGATCTCGTCCCAGAAAGGCCGAATTTTAGAACAATGCCACCAGATATGCCTAACTTCCCCTTGGAGCCCACATCCCCTCCAACAAAGGTCTGAAGTGTCAGGGAAGATACGTCGAAGCTTTGTAGGGTATAGGTACCAATCATATAAGCATTTATAGTGGGCTTCTGGAAGTGTCAGTGACCTATTGTGCTTAGAAATATCTCCCCAAAGATGAGCCCATTCCCCATCTGTAACGTTCCTCCCCAAGACCTGCTCCCAAAACGACATTTATCGTGCTCAAGGGGGGTAAGACGTGCAAAGCAGCATGGCGTAAATAGCCGATATGGCACCCTTCATAGAACCCGCCCTAAGGGCCACAAACATCTCGATATCTGTAAGCTGTCTAGTGGCCACCTCTTGGATGGAAGGTGTCTGGACTCAGTGTTTGAGCTGCAGGTAGTGGTACTGTTCACTCTGTGGAAACGCAAATTCCTTCCTGCATTCAGCAAACAACAAGACCTCTCCATAGCGGAACAAGTCAGTGATTTTAAGGCAGTCTCCCCTCCTCCAACAATCGAAGGGCCCCTCATGTAATTCCAGGGAAATCTTGGTTGAAATGAATGGGTGTGTATGGGGAAGGGAAAGAGGTAGACCCTGCCCTCTTGATAACCCTGTCCCATGTGGACAGAGTCGTACGAGTGAGAGTGCTGAGATAGGCATTGGAAGGTCGATCCTTTCTGGGTTTCCACAGGACATCCCATATATACCTTCCTTCCACAGAGCGGTCCATGTGAAGTCAATGCTTATCGGATTCCTTAGCTGACCACTCTGTTAAGCCGCTTGATAATATAGGGTGAAGTCAGGTAAGGCTAAACCACCTTGGATACGCAGATCTCGGAGTACATGATGGGGTAGGTGCACCCTTCCCCCTTGCCAAATGAATTTGGTGACCAGAGTGCGGAGGTTCGGCAGAAAAGTACCGTCCAGATCAATGGGGAGTGCCTGAAACATGTATAAGAATTTAGGTAGGACTGTCATTTTTATGACATTGATGCGCCCCAGCCAAGAAATGTAGAGAGGCGACCACCGTTTAAAATCTTGCTGGAGTTGTGACAGTAGGGGTGGATGAATCAGCTTGAAGAGATCGCACAATTTAGCCCTGAGGCGTATTCCCAGGTAAAGCAAGGAAAGCTTAGCCCATTGGAAAGGTGTCAAAAGTTGCAACCGGGACACCTCAGCAGAGGAGAGGGTAAGATTAAGTATGAGTGATTTCGTGTAATTTATCTTGAAGCCGGCTACTCGCTCAAAGCATCGTAGTTCTCTTTGCACCGCTGGCAATGAATGGACCAGATCTGCAAGCGTGAGGAGAACGTCTCCAGCAAACATTGAGCCCTTATGCACATCTCCGCCAAAGGGGATGCCCTGGATCTCCTCATCGGCTCGAAGTCTAAACGCCAGGGGTTCGATACTTAGGGCAAACAAAGGTGGTTACAGGGGCCACCCCTGATGGGTGCCTCTACTCAGACCAAAGGGGGAGGAGGAGGAGCAGTTGACCGCCACGCGGGAAGTGGGATGGTGATAGTTGGTTTTCACCATATTGATAAAAGAGTCCCGGAACCCGAATTTCCTCAAGGTTAAAAAAAGGAAAGACCAGTCCACCCGGTCAAATGCCTTCTCCGCGTCGAGGTCCATCAGTACGGCAAGGATCCGAAACCTTGTAGCCTTCTCGATTAGGTGGACCGTACGCCTGATGTTATCATGCGTTTGCCTGCCGTTTGTAAACCCCGGCTGGTCGGGATGAATTAGCGCCAACATCAAAGAGTCCAGACACGCTGCCAGAATCACAAAATACAGCTTGGCGTCCAAATTAAGTAGTGCGATGGGTTTATAGGAGCCACAAAGTTGCAGATCCTTACCCGCTTTGGGGATCACCGTAATGACAGCTTCCGCCATCGAACTAGAAACCCACCTGTCGGAGGATATGGCCTGGAAAAGAGCTGTAAGATCAGGAATGAGCTCTCTCGAGAAACATCTATAGAAATGAGGCGTAAGGCCATCAGGACCCGAGGCTTTATGCAATTTGAGTTTCGAGATGGCCTCCCCGACCTCCTCTGGAGTGATGGAGAATCCAACTTTGCGGCTGACGTTTTCGACAATTGCGGACGGGCAAGGTGATCTAAGAATCGTTGTTGCTGCTCCGTGTCTGGAGTGTCACCCCGATAGAGGTCACTATAGAACTCACTGAATATGTTAGCTTTGGCGGTGTCAGAGTGAGTCATATGACCCTGTCGGTCCAAGATCACCCAGATGAAGTCTCTTTCCCGTTGTACCCTAAGCCTGCGTGCTTGGTGCGGACCCACCTTGTTGCCCTGCGTGAAAGAGGCCTGACGTCGTTTTTACAGGGTGAACTCCGCCCGATTAGAGTATATGGCTCTCAGTTTTCCCCTGAGAGCAGTAAGTTGCTTCTGGAGGACGCGGGTTGGGTTGGCTTTATGGGCCTGCTCCGCAACTCCCAACTCTCTCTCCAGAGCCTCCTTCGTACATTGTTTATTGAAGGGTGAATTAAGTTGGATGCACAGCTTTAAAGGCATCCCAGGTGTTTTGGGGAGTTGTGTCCTGCGGATCGTTATGAAGGAAAAGTCAGCAATGGCCGCTCTGAGGTCCACTCTTGCCGCAGGGTCCCTAGTCAGGGGGAAATACCACTGCGGCGTTTTAGGAGGGGTCCCACTCCATTGGAGGCCCAGAGTGATCAAACTATGGTCGGACACTGATATCGGGCGAATCTGGGGGGTCTGGGGGCCCCAGGCAGGGATTGACTAATGAAGATATAATCAATTCCTATGGACATGGGAAAAAATAGTCTAGTCTTTGGTGGCATGATGTAGGGAACGCCAGGCATCAAGTAGCCCCAGATCAGAGACTTTTTGTCGTAGTCTACTCGAGAAGGTGTTAGTGGCCGCCTTAGTGGAGTCAGAGCTATCCAAAGACCCCTGCCACGTGAGGTTAAAATCTCCCAAAAGGACAATAGGCCCCTCCGCAAACCCTCCTATTTGGTCAAGAGCATGTGAAAGGAATGCATATTGCCCCGAGTTGGCCGAATAATGAGACAAAGGTGCAAAGCTTGCCCCGCAAGCAACCCCTGACTAAAAACAGCCTCCCCTCCTTATCTGCTTTGTATAACTCGAGTTGGAAATTCGCAGAAACAGTGTTTCGTTGCGGCTGCAGACGTATAAATCATGCGGTAATTTCTGTGACGCAACCTAGAAACCTCTGTCCTCTTAAGATGAGTCTCTTGCAAGGCTACCACCTCAAATTTGTGATCATTCAAATACTTCCAAATGTGTTGCCGTTTCTGTGGGGAGTTCAACCTCTTAACATTCCAAGAAGCAATGTTAACCATCAAGAAAAGAGAGCCCCTCCCCGGGTTTCTGTAGAGATCTCCGTCCCGCCGTCCAACCCTCCCCTCACTAGGCACATAACTAACACCACCACTCAAGTCCTCCACCCCCCCCCCCTCGTATTGCTAAAGGGTTATAAGCCAGCCTCACCAAACAAAGAGCACCAGATGCACAAAACCACCCCCCAGTCACCACCGGATACCCTCCCCCCTCCAAAACCTTCCCTACCACCCTCCACACCCCACCGAAGGACCCGAGAGCCCCCGGCCTAAACCCTCCCCAAACAGAGAGAAAAAAATACTGGGTATCACGCACAATGCCCGCACCCCCGATCAAAGTGACAAGAAAAACTAGGGAACGATAATATGGCAGGCAACCAATAAATTAAAAACCACAATGTCCTTAGTATGCCGAGACTGCGCTCAGAAGCCCTCCCGTCGCCTCGCCCATCGGGGGGGCCCAGGCATGACACCACCACCGTCCGTTGCTCCTTGAGGACTCTCCAGAGATACATGGTGAACAAACATCAAAAGTGAAGCTCCCTCTGAGAAAGAGAGGAGTCAAAGCAGCCCCAAGGTTAAGTGACAAAGGTCGGAGGACCTCCTGGGCCTCCGGCATTGGCGGCCTCTCAAAAGCTCCAGCGGCGAGGCAGATCCGGATATTGAACGAGGAAGGTCCTGGCGGGTAAGACTAGTGTGGCTTGGTCTTGTCGGAAGACCCTCCAAGCACCCAGCCAGCCAACAGGCCTTCAACATCAGAGGTCGTCTGGAAGGTACAATAAACATACAGTATATCAGGAAAGACCAAGGAGCGTCAACAATTCTTTGTGACGGTGCACCAAGGATTGGAGTCACTCCTCCATGATCCCGCCGGCACCCTGGAACCCGCATCTGAAGGCTCCTCTGGGAGCGGAAGACCCAGCACCCGCAGCCCCTCCACCAATTCTGAGATGTGGTGAGTTTTGTTGCCATATTCAAAGATGAACCCAAAGAGGAAGGACCATCTATAGCGAATCTTGTCTTCCTGCAGTTTTGCGGTGATGGGACGCAATGGGGGCCACAAGTATGGCTTTTTTCACCTTGAAGGAGTGTAGCTTGACCAGGACATCTCGAGGGCCCCTGCGGCGCCCCGCCTGAAGGGCTCCCACACAGTGAACTCTGTCTATTTTGATTTTGAGCTGCTGAGGTCCTAGAATCTCAGCGAAGAGACCAGACACAAAAGCCTTCAAGACCGGCCCCTCCGCTCCCTCCTCCAGATTACGAAACCGGATATTTTCCCTCCAGGTCCTATTCTCCAGGTCCTCTGCCTTGAGTAAAGCCTGGTGGAGCTGCGCGTGCAGGGACTGTTGCTGATCATGCATCGTGGTCTGAACCGCCGCCAGACTCTGTGCTTGCCCCTCCAGCTCCAGCACTCGAGTTCCCACTGCATTCACATCTTGCCGAAGTGTAGTGAGCTTTTCAGTGAGATCAGCCTTCAGTTGATTATGTAAGTATATATTGATGAAAATAATGTTACATATGAACTCAAAACAGGTTGCTCAACTTATTAGTAATTAAATAATACATTTGCTTTATTTTTTAGATTTTGAAACATAAAGTTATATTAATTTATTATTTGTAATAATGTTTAATCAATGAATTTAATTTAACATTATTTCCCAAGGTTTTTTTTTAAGGTCCTACCCAATTATTTTCTAGGGATGATGTTGCTTTACCATTGGTTCGCTATGTGTGATGCTGGACTTACTTCAGCTCTGAGCTATAGAAATGTACTACTATTTTAGGCCCCTTCTTGGCTGTAGTAACTTTAGAAGTACGGTTTCCAAATGGCAATGGGTGTCCTCTTTTGCGAGTGGATGCATGCAATCTCTTACCCTGCCTTGCTCCTTTCTAAACCCTTCATTACTTCTTCCTAAACGGCTGTAAGTATGCCCCTTTTTCAATCTACTTTCCATGGTCCTTTCCATATTTACTAATATGTATTATATATACGTATATGAGGATCTCTCCCAGAGGCGTGGCTAGGGGGGCGGTCTGCTCCAGGCGGCACTATTTTGGCGGCGGTGGCGCAACCCTAGTGGCACATGGCGGCGGCGTTTATGATTTGGAGACACTGACGCCCACCCCCACACGTGCGGCTGTGAGTCTGTCGCTGAGTTCGGAGCACTGTCTGCACACGTGACGTGCAGTTATGTAAGTGAAAGCGCACCGGCTGCAGTGCACGCATCTGCCACCTAGCAAGTGGTTGTGGTGCATTGCATGGCGTACCATGTATGTAGTTCCCAGGGCCATCAATCTTGTAGCGCGTGAAAGCGCTGCAAGATTGATGGCCCTGGGCATCATTTTTGGCCAGCTGCCTGCGTAGTGCTGCTAAAATGCAGCAGTGACGTGCGCCACCACCACGTGCTCTTTTGACAAAGTGGAGACTCGGCAGGGAAGTGCTGGGTGATTTGCAGAACCCCTACAGTAGGGGCCCTGCCACCACTATGGAGTCTACAGGAGAGGTAAGATAAATATTCTCAGCAACAGCATGTCCGAATATAACCAAACCAGCGCTTGATGTGACATCACAAAGTAAGGCTTGCATACATTGCAAAATGAATGCTGATAGAACTTAAAGAGAGTAGAGGAAAAGGAATAAGTTCCAAATGAAAATATTGTTTAGACAAAATATTCTATACTGTAGCATTCTGAAGACATAACAGAGTCGCATTCTTGCTACATTTAAGCATGCTTTGAATTGAAACAGGTAAATTTTGACAATCGGATGTAATACCGCGTTATTCTCCAATACCTCCATTTCATACTCCTCTTTTTGTGTGGCTTCCTGGTGCAACATATAGTTCTGGTTCCACGTTATGTTGTGATCTTAAGTCTTGCATGACTACATCAGAAGCCTCAAGTCCCTGTATATGGTTTAAACTGACCCTTTATCACAAAAAGCAGATTCGTTTTTCTGAAAAACTTTAAACGCTCTTGGGTTGCTGGTGTTATTTTAACTGTCTTCGCTCCCTTCCTGATTTACATCCTAGTCTGAGCCTGCAATGCCTCTTATCTTTTTTTTTTTTGGTAGTTTTATATAGTGAAGAAAACAAGAAACCTTCTCAGGGATCCCACCGATACTTGGTCCTTTTAAACCAACAAAGAAGAAATTGGCACAGAAGCTGTAATATAAAATACATATTTATTAAACCTCAGATGAGGGAGACCACATCACACAGAAGTCTTAGCCACTGAATGAGGCAGTCTAAGGAGTACAGAAAACAGGGGCCTTATATATGCTTAGGGTTACATAGTCAGCATAAGACCAAGGGGCAGTCCTGGCTCCGTTAAGCAAGCAAAATGACTAATATGGGCATACAAGCTCTGCTTGCTCAACAAACTGGGAGGAGCTGACAGTGGCTGTTTTTGACAAACACATACTGACATTTACAGACTAGGAACAGTTGCAAGGACAGCCGCAAGCTCAACTGAGCATGTGTGAAGGTGGAAGATGCTGAATATAGTTTGTTTCTAGGCAGATTACAAGAGCAGTCAACACTGAGGGAGGACAGAGCACATGGCGAGCATGTGGCAGCACATGGCTATGTAAAATGGCTGCCAGAAATACTTTGTCTTTGTCTTTCAGCTCATGCTAACAAATTAGTCCAATATTTAACAATAGCGCGAACTAGACCCGAAGGTATCAGAGCACTTTACATCAGCACCAGTTGCCTTACAGACTGATTTATCTTAACCTTTACTGGAAACAAGGGTATTTTCCCATTTTACTCATTACCAAACTTGGATCGGAGCAAATAATATGATGGCTGGCATTTTGCCTATGGTACTTTAGAATACTTTGGAAGTGGAGTTCAACCGGAAGTGAACAGATTCATCATCAATGAAGCAACTTTAGTTCTGTAAATAATATAGGGCAAGAGGGACAAACTGCGTTTGTCATTTGAGACGTGAAATAGGTGAATAGCTTGCTCTGCCAAAACATGTTTCCGTTTTTGATACCTGTTAAGGTCACCCTTGCATTCTCATGCTCGTAATTATATGTGAGAAAAATGATCATGTGATCAATAGTAGAATCCTCTGTATAGTAAAGTGTAAATATGGGACTTCCCTTCACTTGTCCAGGTTGCCTCCAGGTGGACCCTTGATTCTGTGATTCAGAGTTTTACTTTTGTAAACTATCCTTTTCAGACTCAGATTAGCATGTAAGGAAATTTCTTTGACACGTTAAAGGCGTACCTTGGTACAATAGTATACAAGTAAGGAGTCTACCCCATTCCACGATTAGTAATAAAGCGTCATGACCTGAAAGCACCAGGTGAGTTGGTTCAGGACCAGCATTGGAACCCACCCTGGAAGTAGAGTGCAGTAATCCACTCCTGCTGATATACAGGAACCAGGGTCACCGGGGGAAGGCTTCTAGATGGCAGCTCTGTGCTCACTTGTATCATCTACAAAGCTTCCTTTTGAACTTTGTTCGACTTACCCATTTTGACACACCAAGTCCAAATCTGGCTAATGAAACAAACTTGAGCCATGGAATCAGATTTTTTGCCGACTTCTTTCAAAATTGATAGGCCCCACTAGAACATCTTTATTGTCGGCAGAAATGTTAACACTAAAAGACACGTCCAGCCATCCTTGACCTACGTCTTTTAACAGAGCATTAAAACCCCTCAACATGGAGAAGAACTAGAATGTAGCTATTTAATATTTACCCTTTAGGGATATCCTGGACAATCAGTTGAAAGTTAAATCCAAGGATTTCTGATGACCTGCAGAAACTAGATCATGGATCATCCTGAATAAATGTAGGTTTTGGCCGCTGCATGACTCCTTCTCAATGGAACTGACAATCATGTTCATCAGGATTTTTTACCTGTAGTTGAATTCCACTTTAGCTACAAAGCACCCACACTATTAGTGAATGCCTGCGCTGCAACTATAAAAGGAGAAACCAGCTAATCCTCATTTGGTTTAGTTTATGGAGCTGGTAATTAGGATGTTTAAACATTTCTTCATTAGACAGTGAGCAATATGATAATGACATTTAATTATTATTGACATCAGCAATTGTGAATCTTTTGATATGCTTGTTTGAGATCTAAACAACTATTCAACAGCTTTTTCTTTGATTAATATTTCATAGTTTCATTTGTAAGATCCAGATAAGCACCACATTGCGGAAATTGTTTGAAGTTGTCACTTAAGCTTGGAATAGGGATTTCAGTTTCATAGGATTTGAACATATTGTTAACCCAGGCTATTTGAAGGAATCACTGGAGACCCTGTTTAAAAGATCAGACGGATCATCAAATCTGCATCCAGGTAAGCGACATAAAGCAGAATTTTCAGGCAAACTTTCATCTTTTAATTAATATACCCAATGTTAAGTCTAATTCCTCAATCTGCTAGAACACAGCAGGCAATACCTGTCCAGTACTAAAAAAGTATGTGATTAGCATATTGCGATGCAACAGGCTTTGGTCCGTAAAAGTCCTTCAACCCCATATCCTTTCCCCATCTCTTTTACAAATGGGTCCCACGTTAGGGAAAAAAATCAAAGGGGAGCAACCACAACCCAATATGGCCACTTTCCGTAGTGGCAAATTGGCAAGACATCAGAAACGGTTCGAGCACAAGTCAGACATTGCATTTAGTAGAACCTGTAGAATCAGTACAGTAGTACTACTCGCATACTACAAAATGCAATTCACAAACCTATGTGTGGAGACCTCTACTACTTCTCTGTTTTATGTGCTGGGATCTCCACCCAAGGAGGTATACGTTTCAGGTGTAATAACATCTATTCAGACCAACACATTGCCACCACATATAGGACAAGTCAACCTTGATACCTCTGCACTTATATATTAATGTTGCAAAAAGAACAATTGATGGACCGAATATGAAACAATGTCATACATTCACCCCAGTACAGAGGTCTGGGCATAAATCCTTCATTTTTTTGCTCCCTATGCCATTCCAGTTCGAACCCAGCCATATGCAAATCAGTCTTGATTTGCATATGACCAAGTCTAAACTGGGGTGGTATGATGAGCAAAAGAAGGATGGATTTAACCCAGATCCATGGACTGGGAGTGAATATATTTATTTGTTCTGCATTCCGTCCATCAATTATATGTCTTTGTACTGTCGATGTATTCAACTGTGTAGCCTCGACCTGTGTCATGTATGTGCATGTAACTTGCATGATTGAGGTAACTATTAGTGGTTATATTACATGTCTCTTGGACCTCTTTCAAGTGCTCGCCATTCTTTTTACCCAGCATCCCCTACCTGCCATGGGCGGCAATCTGAGGGATAGCCCCGGGCACCAGAAGCTCTAGCTACGCCACTGATCTCTACATAGGAAAGATAGGAGCAGTGGAGGTGCAGATTTACACTCAGAGGTTTGTGAAAAGCATGGCGTACTAGTAGTACTGTAGCACTACTAAATGTACATCAAAAAGCAGTTTGTGAACAGACCCCCATATGTGGAAAATGTATTTGATCTCTCTCATTAGCTGAAAAAATAAAGTCACCAGCTTGTGGTTGTGCAGTTAACTGTCTCTGAACTCACAGAAGTTGTAAAAAATTGTCAATGTGCCTCTTTGCACAATTTTGCATATAACAAATTGTACCTGTCATATTTTCTGACTTTGCTTGTACTAGAAACCAATAAATCCAGTATCACAGATCAATCATTTCTCCGAACTGAAAAAAAAATGTCCATCTCGAATATATGATGTTACAAAGCATACCATTACAACGAATACTTTTACATCGCAGTTTTTTCAAAGCAATTATCATTACATCGCATATTTTTAAAACGCACTCCAATACAACGCATGCTCATTGGAATATATTAAAACTACCATTACAACACATACCATTACAATGCATACTGATACAACGCATACCATTACAATACATCAAATATTTTCATTGTTTTTTACAAAAATTTCAGTAACTCAATATTTTTGCATCCATCCCCTGGGACGGGATGCAAGGGAAATAGGGGTTTGGGGTGGGGGAGATTATTAATACCCAGGTGTTCATTTTAATACTTAGTTATTTCTATCGTACCTATCCATTACAATTCCTGGGTATTAATAATGAAATCTAAAAATATGTTGGCGAAACGGGGAAAATTACTGAAATTATTACACAATAATGTCAGAGGCAAAAGAAGAAGAAACGTATAAACTAACATTTTTACGCAGTACAAAGTAAATATACATTCAGTCCTGGTATGAATCACGCAAAAAAACTGTTTCCAAAAACATATTTTCTTTTAAATTCTCCTTTCCCCCCAAAACAACGTATAAAAGAAGCGGTCCACTATTTTGTGCTCAGTGGTAAACTGACTTACAGAGTGACCACACACAGCAGGATTAGCAGGAGAATTTTGCCGATTTGCCAGTTGAACACAGCCATCTACAGACTGAAGTAAGTGTACGTTTAAAAATAAACAGCTTCCAAATAATTACACCTTATTCTCAAGTACTTATAATATATTTTTTACTTATTTACAGCATTTTCTGAATTTGAAAAGCAACCCCAAATATACAGCTGATATTCTTAAAATTATCTTTCCATTGAAAAGTAAGTGAATACAATAGCAAAATGTTTTTCGTAGTAAAAAAGCCATAAACAAAAAAACAAAAACTAAAATTTTCCTTTTGATATTTGACATACAACAACACCAAATACTTACCAAGAACAAACAAACCTTTACAGAATCAAATGTAAGTAAACAGTAAAAAAAATTATCTGAACCAAACAAAAACAAAAAAACGTTATTAATGTCAGAAATAATATATAAGGAAGCACTGATAAAATACTATTTTTTCACCTTCATGACTTTGCCTCAGGGAACATGCTCATGTAAAGTACTGGATGGAGGTGGTGGCAAATTTACTATTCTTACTCTGACAGGTGCTTGCCTTTGGGAAAGTGCTCGATGGTGGTGTGGGCAGATTTACTATTCCTACTCTGACAGGTTCTTGCCTCAGGGAAAGTACGAAATGGTGGAGGGGTCAAATTTACTATTCCTACTCCGACAGGTGCTTGTCTCAGGGAAAGTGTTGGATGGTGGTAGGGTCAAATTTACTATTCCTACTCCGACAGGTGCATGCCTCAGGGAAAATGCTAGATGGTGGTTGTGGCAAATTTACTATTCCTTCTCCGACAGGTGGTTGCCTCATGGAAAGTGCTGGTTGGTTGGTGGGGGCAAATTGATTGTTCTTAAATTAAAAATTAAAACTGTTAATTTCACATTTTCATTTCTGTTCTTTGCCAAGCATGCAATCAAACAGATTTTATTCTTTACAATTTTCCACAGATAAAATCATATAAACCAACAAGAATGGAGGAACACATCCACAACCCCAACAATCCAAAAAAGCCCTTCAACTTTGAAGAAGCCAAATTATACAAGGTAACAATTATCCAAAACCACAATATTTTTTTTTATTGGTTTCAAGAAGCATTTTTCTTGAAAATGTATCATTGCAGTAAAAAATTAGCCTCACTAACAAAAGCAAAATGACTTTTTTTCAAGTATATAAACACTAATCCATTTCTTTGCAGGCTATTTTTTCTGAACCAAAGAATCAAAAGCTCCAAACACAACATAAAGAACAACTGATAGAATAATTTAAACAAAACAGCATATAAACAAGAACTTTCCAACCATACAACAGAAAAAAATCACAGCAGCAAACAATTCCAAACTAACATTATCAAGCCAGTGCAATTACAACCCGGTGTGATTTTGTTAAAAAAAGCTGTAAAATAATTAATGTACACTAACATTTTACTTGCAGGCAAAAGAAATGTAAAAGCAACCACACACAAAATCACAAAAAATGTCTCTTTTTCTTCTCTCTACATAGAATGGCAGCAAGAACAAGCCAACTATTTCCAATCAAGCAAGTAAATAGATTTTTAAGTTATAGTGGCTACGTTTATTGTAAGGAGAGATTAACTGAGCCCAGGTATCACTGGAGGTGTGTGCATTGTTACTCATCCCATTGCACAGGCAGAGCGGTTACTCTTGGTGACACTGTTGAAAGGACCACTGAGCATAACCGCTCTGTCTCTGCAATGGAGATAGAGGTAAGAGAAAATATAAATGAAATGAAGCCCTGGCATCCACCTCCCATGAACCCTGTCGCTCAGTTTTGAGGGCGGTATCACAAAATATTCCTACATATGTAGCAAGGTTTATGCCCACAATTCCCAACCTATGCAGAATTATTCATAGTAAAAACAGGCAAGTAACCCCTATGTGTAACACCTCAAACCTTTTCTGATATTAACATTCCTCCTCAACTTACTGTAACCATTACTCACTCTATCTAATGTTTGGAGTTTTGGACACGCCCAAACATCTGTGGTGCTCTCACATACATCACCGGGGCAATAGGCCCCTTTGCCTTAATGTTGGGGAAGGGTCACGGGGGGGGATGTAGCGTTGGGGGTGGGGTCTGGGTGGGGTGGGATGGTCACGGGGGTGTGCTCGGGGCGAAAAGGGGGAAAAAACTCAGTCAAAGTCATGGAATATCATGTTGAAATGAATAGTTCTTTTGTTGTCGTTGGAATGGTACAATGGTATAATTTAATTTCTGCAATGAATTTCTATTTTTGCTATGGCAAACTCTAATTTTCGAATATGTTCTTTTAATGTATGTGGTCTCAATAATGTGCAAAAGCGTAAGCGTGTGATGCATGAAATTCGGTTAATACAACCTGATATAATATGTATCCAAGAGACGCATATACCATGGGTGAAAAGACAAGTATTAACTGATCTTGGATTTATAGTGTTGGCTGCCTCACAACAATCTACTACGAACAGAGGGGTGGCTATTTTGGGTTGACGATCTGTAATCACGACGGGGAAAGTTAGAGTAGATAGTGTAGGACGCTGGGCAATCACGGAATGTGTCATCGGCAATGTTGTGACTACGATTTGTACAGTATATGGATCCAATATGGATGACAGTGCAGTGATAGAATATTTAAATGTAGAACTAGCCCTATGGAGTACTCCATTATTTGTACTGGGTGATTTCAATATTCATGGGGAACTGAATACATGGGATCCAAAATTTACTAGATATCTAGGTAGGAAGCCCAAGGTATTTAAGGCATTACGTCAACTCTTATCTCAACATGGGTTGATTGATGGATGGCCTGTGACTCATCTGAAAGATCCTGGATACACTTATTTTTCTTCACCACACAAGAAATTTGTGTGAATAGATTATATTTTATACCTAGATATATGGCACAAGGATCTGGCATGTTTGTTAAACCACGTATCACCTCAGATCACTCCCCAATTGTTATGGAGTTACCTATATCTAACACTCATCGAACACAAAGATCCTTCACTTTTAATAGGAAACTCTTATTAGATGAAACATATGTGAAAGTAATTATGGACTGGGCTCTGCAATTTTTCGATCATAATAGAGCTTCTACATCTTATGCAATGGTATGGGATTGTTTTAAGGCAGGGTTACGTGGTGAAACCTCTAGCTATAGCTGGAGTATAAAAAAGAAAAGGAAAAATATAATGATAGAATTAATACAAGATTTAGCCAATGCAGAGCATGATTTAATGCGCGATATTAGACTACAACGAAATAGTGAAACATCACAATATGAAGTCGCGAAACATAAAGCTAAGATAAATGGGATCTGGAGCCAGGATATAGCACAACAATATAAGGCGTTCCGCGCAGAAAGATATGAATATGGGGAAAATGTGGGTAGATGTTTAGCACAGAGAATGCGTGGGAGACAGACTATGCAGCGTATAAATTCAATAGAAAATAATCAGGGAATTCGAATAGAATCACCAGAGGGGATACTGCAGGTGTTTTATGAATACTATACAAATCTTTATACCCAAGAAGATTCTTCTTCTGATCCACTTGACCAATATATAGATAAATTGGAATTGCCCCAATTAGATTTGGCACAGCAGGAACAATTAGAGCTTCCAATCACAATTGAAGAACTTGAGACATCCCTGAAAGAATTAGCCCTGGGGAAGGCCTGTGGCCCTGATAAACTCCCATTAGAAATTTATCAAATTTTATTCCCGATAATTAAAACTGACATGCTTGCAACGTTTTTAGAAGCTCAAAAGGGCCATCCCCCACCATCATGGGAAGATGCTAGCAT
Organism: Lissotriton vulgaris; assembly: GCF_964263255.1. NCBI lineage: Eukaryota > Metazoa > Chordata > Amphibia > Caudata > Salamandridae > Lissotriton > Lissotriton vulgaris. The sequence continues at coordinate 1,000,147,115 of NC_141695.1, read as the reverse complement.
AGTTATATTTCATAAAAAAGATAAACCTTCGCATTTACCTGGATCGTACCGCCCCACTTCCCTCATAAATGCGGACGCAAAATTATATTCTAAAATTTTCGCCAATCGACTGAGTCAAATTGTCCCAACCTTAGTTTCTCAACAACAACATGGCTTTCTCCCAGAACGCGGCACTATCAACCATGTACACCGGGTTATTGCAACACTAGATTATGCTACTGCAGTACATAAAGACGTTGGATTGGTGTTTTTAGACGCTGAAAAAGCATTCGATCGCGTCTCATGGGCATTTTTGTGGGCAGTTATGGGGAAAATGGGATTTGGATCACGACTTATGTCTGCGTTACAAATTATGTATAGGCACCCGAGGGCTAAGATCTGTATATCAGGACAAGAATCTATGGCAGTCAATATTACGCGGGGCACACGACAGGGGTGCCCCTGCTCACCCTTGTTATTCGCTATTTATATAGAACCACTGCTAAAGGCATTATTGTCATCTCAACAAATTCAACCTATGGTTCTACCGGGAGGTGATATAAAGGTGTTAGCTTACACTGACGATATCGCAGTGGTAACATCTGATCCGGAATCCGCATTAACTGAAATAGAAAATCTGACCGGCGAGTTCGGCAATGTGTCCGGTTACAAACTTAATAGCCAAAAAACACAGGTTATATGCTCAGCAGGTTTATGTACTAATGATAGCAGGGTTACTATAGAGGCTAAATATTTAGGTATTAAAGTTAGACTTATGCCTCCACAGTTAGTTTTGTCAAACTGGGCAGATATATTAGTATCAGTAAAAAACTAGAAAAAATTGAATGTTTGCATCTATCATTGGTTGGGAGACGAAATGTCTTAAAAATGACTATTCTTCCGAAAGTTTTATATTATTTCCGAGCAATACCACTGGAAATACCCACACTACAATTGAAGAAATTGCAATCTATAACTGATCGATTTTTATGGAGTGGGAAATCAACGCGGAGAGCATCTAAATTTATGACATTACCAATCTTAAAGGGGGGCTGGGGAGTCCCGAATTTTGCACTTTACTATCTGGCATGTCTTATGCAAAATGTTAAATATTTTTCAATAGGCGGAACCCCACCCTCATTTGAAAGCCCAGATATTTTTTCTCTTTCATTAGGCCCACAATCTCGACAAATGCTACTTCGTTTTATAGAACCTAGTTACTACAAAAGAACTAGATTCAAACTTATATTGTCCGCCTTCAAAGGATGGCGCTCTATTCGGAAGTTTATGTCATTGGGTCGTATTAATTTTTATACTCCGTGTAATTCTATAGAACTGCTCCCGTTAATTTTTAGGGATCGTACTATGGGTATATGGCGGGAAAAGGGTATAATAGCCATTGGTGACATGGTTAAAAACGGTACAATCGCCTCATTTCAGGAGTTAAGAGATCAATTCAGTCTTTCGAAACATGACTTTTTTAAGTATTTGCAAATAAGGAATTTCATCTATACACATCCACATATTGTACCACTATGTCCTAATGAATTTATGGAAATAATAAAAAAACCAACACGTATAGGGATCATTTACAATTACCTGTTAAATTTACAGCAGGATGATATGGAACAGCAGGTTTCAAAATGGTGTACGAGACTAGGTACATCTGCAGTACCTTTTCAAGAATCAATATTCATGGCTGATAAAATTATTCTATCTGCCAATTTATATTCACAACATTATAAAACTTTATTTAATCTTTATCATACACCACTTAAAATGCTAAAATGGAGTAATGCAAACAGTGGGAAATGTTATAGATGTCAATGTGATTTGGCAGATATTATACATATATTTTCACACTGCCCTATATTAAAACCGTTTTTTGTATCCATTGAATTTTTTTTAGCACACATTACAAAATGCGAGGTAAAAATCTCTAGAGAGATGATTATTTTTGGTTTATCAAATGATAATGAACTGTTTTTAGGTTATCAAGATAATAGATATATCATATTCATGGCTTTGGCTGTAGCCCGCCTCTGTATATCATCAATGTGGTTAAAACCTGAAGCACCTACATATGAAAAGTGGCGAGCAAAGTTTTAAAATATTTTTAATTTGGAGTTTAATCTCTATCGCATTAAATCAATTATGAAAAAGAGAAGAGGGTACAAAATATGGCAGACTTTGATAGATTATATGGATCATTAGCTATTATTATTTATGTTATCAAATAAGATAAAGCTGCTGTTTAGATTGTATTTATCTGATGTTAAAACCATTCTCAATCCTTTATGTCTTTGAACTGAATCAATAAAAAAAAATAAAAAAAAGAAGGAAAAATATCACAGCAGCAAACAATTCCAAACTAACATTATCAAGATAGTGCAATTACAACCTGGTGTGATTTTGTTAAAAAAAGCTGTAAAATAATTAATGTACACTAACATTTTACTTGCAGGCAAAAGAAATGTAAAAGCAACCACACACAAAATCACACAAAAAAATGTCTCTTTTTCTTCTCTCTACATAGAATGGCAGCAAGAAAACAAGCCAACTATTTCCAATCAAGCAAGTAAATAGATTTTTAAGTTATAGTGGCTACGTTTATTGTAAGGAGAGATTAACTGAGCCCAGGTATCACTGGAGGTGTGTGCATTGTTACTCATCCCATTGCACAGGCAGAGCGGTTACTCTTGGTGACACTGTTGAAAGGACCACTGAGCATAACCGCTCTGTCTCTGCAATGGAGATAGAGGTAAGAGAAAATATAAATGAAATGAAGCCCTGGCATCCACCTCCCATGAACCCTGTCGCTCAGTTTTGAGGGCGGTATCACAAAATATTCCTACATATGTAGCACGTTTTATGCCCACAATTCCTAACCTATGCAGAATTATTCATAGTAAAAACAGGCAAGTAACCCCTATGTGTAACACCTCAAACTTTTTCTGATATTAACATTCCTCCTCAACTTACTGTAACCATTACTAATGAACGCTTTTTTTTACGTGAAAACAAAAACCCTCTTAAAAGAATTCTAATCTTTAACACACCCCATAATCTTGTTAAGTTAGAGAGTAGTGATATTTGGATGATGGATGGGACGTTTAACTCCACACCCCATCCATCCACATAAATATACACTATTCATGCCTACATTAATCATACAGTAGTGCCCTCAGTGTACAGTTTACTCCCTGATAAACAAACTTAAACATACACTGATTTTTTGTCAATGATAAAAGCTAAAACCATGAAAGAAAGTCCTAGAAAAGTGTTAATTGACGTCAAATTACCTATGATTAACACAATGACCAAAATGTACACAAATACCCAAATTCAAGGATGTATTTTTTCACTTTTCAGAGGCTTACTGGCGAAAAATGAAAAAAAAACATCCATAGTTGAGGATTACATATCAGACAGTACACTGCAATTTAAATTGAAGAAACTAACAGGACTTTGCTAAGTTCCTCCTGACAGTGTAGATGAATATTACACATCTATTACTGAATCTGGCGATTTTACTGCAAACAAGGACAAATTGGCACCCCTTCTAAATTACTTTGAACACACATGGATTGACCATCTAAGCAGGTCATGTCGCAAGAGGAAGCCACGTTTCCACTCGACCTGCTCAGAGGGAGGAGCAAAAACAAATAATGCAATAGAGGGATGGCACAACTCCTACAACAAATCTATAGGTAAACCACATCCTAACTTCCATAATTTTTAGGGAAATTTTAAAGAAGGAGCAAAGTTTCCAAGAAATGAGAAATGCGCAATTATTACCTGTTAGTCTGAACCCACAAATTTGTCAAAGAACAAAACAAATGTCCCAGCAACTATTGGGTGCAATTCAACAATTTTTGTTGATGGTGGCTTCAGACTACCTAGATAATATTGCACACATCCTACATTTCTAATCTACACAAACTCCTAAACCACCTTACTTGCCTGTTTTGACAATAAATTTCCGTAATGTAATTCACGTTTTTCCCCCCAAAAAAATGATAAATTATAAGTCGGGTTTCTTACCTTCAGTTGTCTTCTTTTTTCAACTTTTGGACTTGCTTACTATCCCGCATTTCACCAAGAGACTTGAGCAGTCCTTTAATCCATTGGAAAAATCCATAATCTGGGATATTATAAACCATGACCCGAGTTAAACTAACCAAAATTCACACAGTTTGGCAAAGCCATTTTTTTACAGCAAAAATTGTGCTGAAAAGTGTACTGTGCTCTCCAACAAAAAACACATACCCGAAAAAAATCCTGAAAAATAATACTTGTTTGACCAAAAACGCAACAAGAAATCAATCGTTGCAATCCTCTCTTGATCAAATTCAAGCTAAAGGAACCTCAAAAAAGTTCAAACCTGTTGAGAAAATTGCAACAAAAAAATCCATAGTTGAAATCCTCTCTGGACCAAAATCCAGTCCCAAACACCCTGGGGCCCATTAGGTTGGCGGGCGGTGGGGCCACCACGGTGGTGGCGGGGCAGAGAAACACCTTTTGCCGCCCGCGAGCAGCAGAACTCACGTCCGCCACATTAGGATAGCAAAACATAGGTCATTTCCCTTCTGCCGTGGAGCGCCGCGCACCGCCATCAAAGTGCGCCCGCAACCACGGCGGTATGAGCCAATCGAGAATCACCGCCGTGCGGAATGACATCCGTCCGCTCAACAAATTAGGATGGACCAAACAAGCAGATGCACCGCAGCGGATACACCGCCCAACCTGAGCAGGCGGAAACTCGACAGCGGAGCAAGATAGACAAGACGCGGTCATTAACGCCATGGATCCAGCCCTCTATATGCATCCGGTGATGTACCTCCTACAACACTACCTTCAGATGGTCCGCCACGGACGCCGCCGCAGGTACGCAACTACACTAATACAACACACACCACACAGGCTAACATAGGGTACAATCACCACACAGACACCCTGCTGGGGCTCACAACACATCCACAAGGGCACCCACACATGACCAACCTGACAACAAGGCACCCCTCAGCATCTGGGACACACATCGACTGCCAACCAACAGCAACATCCCACTCCCGGTCACGTCACCGCCGCGGTCAACACATGCGCACTATGCAGAAGGCAGGGCCACTCCGAGGCATGGGCAGGGCACAAACACCACAGGGCCACACGACCCCAAACCACACAGCAACACACCCCATCAAGTCACATCCTGTGCACCCCCATGCACATCAACAAGCAACAAGCACAGCAACAAGCAAGCACAATACACACCCTGCACCGCACAACACACAACCAGGGAGACAACCACTGCAGGAGTGGCTGACAAGGAACAAACAACACCAGTGCCACACACACTGAAGGCCCATAATCCTTGCCAGCACATACACACACAAACAAAAACACACCCTGGGTGTAGCCGCAAACACAACACACACAGGGATGCCTCACAGATGCCTGCACAAGAACAACACACAAACACCACAGGAACACATATTGAACCCCAACAGAAACAGACATACCCTGTCAAGCCAAACTGGGGAAAGGCAATGGGAGCACAGACCCAACAGAAGTTCACAACATCATCACTCAGGAACAAAACACACACACCATAGCACATATCACACGAGAAGTGCATCAGGACAAATCCACACTGCCACATCAAACCAACCACAGATGCACATCAAACACTAATCACCAAACACCACAGGACATCAGGGGATGCACATCAGGCAATGCCATGACCACATGCACACAGCACTGCATGCACTACAAGCAGTGTGTGCATAACAAGCACAACAGCCACACACATACATGATTGACACAACCTCATCACACACACCACAAACCAACACAGCACAAATATAACAGCATACACAGGAAGTGAAGCAGTACCACAGCCAACACACACACATCCAACACAACAACTACACATGCACCACTCTGGGATACAAGTGCCAAGCTATCTCCACCAGAGCACTGGGCAGCACACACAGCTGAAGTGCACATGACCACCACAGAATGACCAATAGCACAAGGACAGCACACATACACCATTGGGGCAATGTCCAGAGGGGAACAACACTCATGGCCCAAGAACTGCGCCACAAAGCACAAGCTCACTAATGAAGTGATGAGGAGGCACACACACATGGTAACCAAAGGGACAGCTGACATCAAAGTGAAATACCCTGTTTCCCATTCATCCCATCCCAGAGGATAGATGCATAAGCCTTTTTTAAATAATTGTAGTAACAAGTATTTTAATAATTATCTATCAGTAAATCTAAATATCAATTAATTCTGAAGTACTTAAATGAATACCTGAGTATTAATACACCCCCCACCCCAAGCCTCTGTTTCTCATACATCCCATCCCAGAGGATATGTGCCAAAGCCTTTTTAATCATTTAAAAATAAATTTATTTTAAAATATTCTATTACTAAAAATAAATATCAATTAATTGTCAAGGATTTAAATTAGTACATGAGTATTAATACACTCCCCCACCCCAAACCCCTGTTTCCCATACATCCCGTCCCAGAGGGTAGGTGGCAGCCTTTTTTAATAATTTAAAATTACATTTATTTTAAAATATTCTATTACTAAAAATGAATATCAATTAATTCTCAATTATTTAAATTAATACATGAGTATTAATACACTCCCCCCACCCAAAACCCCTGTTTCCCTTGCATCCTTTAACAAAGGATAGGTGCCTAACCATTTTTTAATATTTAAAAATATATTTTTAAACATTCCTTTCTCTATAAATAAATGTCAATCATTTCCTATGTATTAAAATATATAACTGAGTATTAATACACCTCCACCCAAAACCACTGTTTTCCATGCATCCTGTCCTAGAGGATAGGTGCCAAAGCCTTTTTTTATTAATTAGAAAATGATATAAATATTTACCATTTTCTATCACTATAACTAAATATCAATCAATTCTCAATTATTAAAATTAATGCATGAGTATTATTACAGTCCCCCACCAAAAACCCCTGTTTCTGATACATCCTGTAATGGGAATAAGTGCAAAGCACATTTAATATATTTTAAATAAATATATTATATTTAGAAATATATATTTTTTTAAATATAGCAACTAATCTAATTTTAAAATTATACTCAAGTATTAAAAATAAAACCTGAGTATTAATACACTACCCAACCCAAAATCTTTCCTTTTTAATTAATTTTTTATATATATAAATATATATATATTTTTTTTAAATACAAACTTGTAAACTAAATATTAATTAATTCACAAAAATTAAAAATTAAACCTGGGGATGTTTGCTATACCCTTTGTATTCAATTATTTGATATATATAATAAAATATAAAAAAAACTCCCCCAAAAATAAAAAAAAACATAAATATTAAAAAATAATCAAAAATGAAAACTTACCTCACTTACCTCTGTTACTGACCTAAAATACCAAAATATAAAAAACAATCACAAATAAAAACTTACCTCACTTACCTCCATTCCAATGTGTTTTAATGGCGTGCGTTGTATTGGCATGCGTTGTAAAGGCACATGCATTGTAATGGCATGCGATGTAATGTCAACTGCATTCTAAAAGTTGCGTTTTAAAGGCATTACGATGTAATATCTGCATTGTAATGGACATTTCCCTTCGTCTCAGCTTAAATCAAAACTAAAGTTACATCTTCTTGTTTCAGTTCCTTTTCTCCCGCAGCTCACCAACTTCAACACATTCAGTCCAATACCTTGGTAACCTCTCATATTCTCTGATTCGTTGCTTGCTAGTTATGAAGTATTTTTTCCACAACATATGAGAATTTGCATGTGTCACGCCCTTTACTCTTTATTTGATTGTGTAATATCCATTTAGAATTCCTAATGTGTAATTAGCAATGGCCTGTTTGTTAAGTGCCTCATTCTGTCGTGTAACCAAGACCTCTAGTGAATGCTCTCATTCACCAAGTCTCTCTCTCACACCTTCCTTAATATTTCTCGAGACTTCACCTCTGCTGGAAGGAGAAATCAGACTCCAAACAGCTTCTTTATACCTAGGGTAGGTGTCCTATGTTTGCTCTGAACTTGTCAAACGAGCTCAGGCGCTAACTATATGTCCTCCCTGGTAGCACCGGTGGACCTGCCCTGAGCTGTAGGAGGGGGCGGAGAAGCGACTGGTACGGAGAGTGTTACACAATTTGCGTGCGGTGCGATCGGCACCGACGGATTTCCGACATCCGTGGTGCGGCCTGCCCATTGAGAACAAGCTAGGGACTCGAGTGAGCCGGACCGGCTACTGATATGGTGCAGCTGAGCGTGGAGTTGCGTCCTGACATCGGAATATTGGCGAAGTGAGTGATCGTGGTAGGGGCATACAGCTTAGGTACTGAGATGCATTAGAGGCCTGCAGTAGTTCCCCGGAGGCCCCTGTGGTGACAGGGGCCTCGGGTGATTTTCAAAAACACAGCAGAGGGTCCCTGAAAAAACTGCATTTTCCTGAGGGGAAAACAGGGAAAAACACTAAAACTGGAGACAAACCTCTCCTCGGTATTCACTTATAATATAGGTAATATATCCTCAATATCAGATTAAATCAACATTGTCCCAACAACAGAATTATTTTAGAAAAACATATGCTTATTTATTCATTATATTCTCATAAAGTTTTATCATAGACAAAAATGTCAAAATAATCTGCATAGTTCATATATACAATATGTTCAATTCAATACAACACTATTTACAACAAGCCCCACACACACAATGGAAAGACCAAAATACATCAAACATTCTCCAGAATGCATACTCAAACATTCAGACCAATCAAACATACTTCAACGGGGGATGGGTGGTGGGAGGTGGGATATGGTGTGTTTAGGCAGACATCCATAACATGGTTTATCTCCAATTTGCAATTGCAGTATAGATACCAGCAGATGGGTCTTGTCAGGCTTCATAGACAGGGTATAGATTATGGCTAAGAGGGTGCAGGCTAAAGCTACTGTTACACTAATGTCCTGGAATGTTAGAGGATTAAATAATGCCCGTAAATGTAAGCAGGTGACAAACTATCTGCAACGCCACCAGGTGGAAGTTGCTTTTGTACAAGAAACACATTTGAAGTTGGCAGTTAAAACGCCATTAGCAACGACCTGGGGGGCCCACAGGTATTTTGCTGGATATAGCTTGTGCGCTCATGGAGTTGCAATATTGATACATAAGAGGGTACTGTTTCGGGAGGTGGAGGTATGCCGATATCCGGGTGGGCACTTTCTGTTGGTTAAGAGATGCATGATTGAACGTTCTGTGCTATTTGTTAATGTCTATGCACCAAATGTTAATGACCCCGGCTTCTTGGACACTGCCAATACAACCATTGAGTGCATGGGAACAGATCATATATACATTGGGGGACTTTAATCTATTACTCCATCCTGTGCGAGATAGCACAGGACAAATGACGCTTATTGTTAGACACCGTGAATAGATTTGGACTAGTCGATGCCTGGAGACACTTTTGTATGGGTCATGATGGCTACACTCACTACTCTGCACCTAACGATACATGGACGCGCCTAGATTATTGGTGTCTTTCAGAAGGAGTGACATTGTGGATATATGCTATTAATCACTTACCGCGGACTCTGTCTGACCATGCCCGAATATAGTCAAGTTGAGAATCCTCAGGGCAGGGGGGTAGAGCATCCCCGGAGGTTCCCTGACATGGTACTAAGAGACACTGTCTTTGAATCGAGATAGGGGAAGCGGACACAGAATACTTTGCCATCAATGAGGAATCTGTTGAATCAAAGGCTACACTATGGGAAAACTTCAAGGCGTACATAAGAGGTGTGTGCATAGCTAAAAGTGTTGGGTCCTTAGAGACCTGCGACGAACATTAGCACAGATAGAAGGGCAGCTCACGGAACTAGATCGCATCGAGGTAACCAAGGTTAATCCCCCTGACCTGCAAAGTCGTGCAACGCTCCACTCTGAATTCCGGGAAGCAGCAGAGCGTGAAGCTCACTACTTGGGAAAATACGCAACTGCCAGATGGTACGGGGAGGGTGAATGGCAGGGCAGAACAGTAGCCAAACTTATGCAGCAAACCCGCAGACCAACATACATAGCGGAACTAATAGGTTGGAGTGGGACACGTGTAATTGGGAATGTGAATATTCTCCAGGAGGTGCTCCCATATTATACCACGTTGTATGAAACATCGAGTTTCAGGGTGCCTTGCGATTTACAGTGGTTATTGGACGAGATAGCAATGGAGTGGATGGAGAAGGCACACCAGGATTTCTTTGCAGAGCCCTTCTTGGAGGATGAAATCAGTGAGGCTATTGATGTGCTGGATGGCTCTAAAGCACCGGGGCTCAATGGATTAGGACTCAGAGGGTGTTTTTACAAGAAATATAAGACTCTATTTGACCCCTATCTGATTGACATGTATCAAGAGGCAGTGGAGGCTAAGGTGCTTCCACCGACCCTAAGGGAAGCAGTTATAACAGTGCTGCCAAAGGCAGGAAAGGATATGCGGTATTGCAACTCTTTTCAGCCACTATCACTCCTAAACTTTGACCATATGATATTGGCTAAAGTACTGGTGATCCGGCTGGCACTTACTGTTGAGAAACTGAAATCACCGGCACAGTAGGGTTTCATTCCTCATAAATTTACAGCTCTCAATCTGCGCAAATTGTTTGCCATTCTGAATAGGATAGCGCCCATGGTCCCAGCAGTTGCTGTACTGTTGGATGCGGAAAAAGCATTAGAGTCCTTGGAGTGGCCTTTCCTGTATGCTACGTTGGGGCAACTTGGGGTAATAATAATAATAATAAACTTCTTTATTCGGCTTATTCACAAAGGAAAAACCATAAAAGAGACAATTAATAGTACACATTACATTTTTACATGAATAAAAAAAAAGGAAAAACACACAATTTCGATAAAATTCATACAGAGAGCTAATTAAACATGAGAGAATTGATTATAAAAATTTCATCGGTAATCAGCTCAGGATATCGTTAATATAGGTATTTATAGGTTTTTCCTGTGCTTCATGATACATTTTAAAAAGTTGCTCACAAAATAACAGACATTTTCAGTTTCCAGCATTTGGAGTCTAAGTAGAGCGGGCCTGCATTGTCTCAGTCCCCAGCTCCTCAATATTGGTAGTAACCAGATTTTTCTATGCGATTGATGGAATTTGCAAAGCATAATCACATGTAGATTGGATTGTATTGATAGTCCATCACACGGACAAGGTGGGAGAGTAGCTTCCCAGCAGTTTTTCAATGGAAACGTAACCAATCTAAAAAAAGTGTTCAGCCTGAATCTAGTCATTAGCATTCTCTCGTATGTTGATATTTGAAGTGTCAGATACGGATGAATGCCATGGGCTATTTGTACCATATTTGCATGGACTACCGCAGTTTTTAGTGATTCAGATGCCAATCTTAGAGACTCCAAGTGTCTTAGAGCTAATTGTTTAAGGTCTCTCTATAGTTTCTGGTTCAAGGAAGTAGTTCTCTAACCCTAGATCTTTGAAGAAATTTCTTACATAGGAGAGCCATTTTACTTTAAGGGATTTATCGAGGGCCATTGAGTCAGCAATGATGGACTGGGTCAGCCCATTCTTATCAGATGTCCAAATGCGCCGCCACAGCATCACTGGTTCAGTTTTAATTAGATCCTCTATATAGGGTATTCCTAATTCCAGGTGCATGGCATAGGTTGAGGTGCCTTTCGGGGTGGCTAAGAGGAATCTAAGGAAAACGTTTTCCGCCTTCTGGATGGAGCTAGTATCGGTGTGTCCCCAGACTCCTGCACCATATAGGGCAATAGCCTGGCATTTAGCGTTATAGATTTTCAATAGCTCCACTGGGGGCCTTTTTCCTAATCTCTGAGAGAAACTCGTTAGAGCGGCTATTGATCTCTTAAAGAGATGACCCCTTGTGTCTACTGCTGGCTTCCATGTCAGTTGTTCATCTATCATGATGCCCAGGTAAGGGTATTGGGGGGTGACCTCAAGCTTTTGATTATCGAGGTAAATGGCCTTTGTTCTTTTTTTCCCCCTGCCTGCTGTCATGACAAAAGTTTTCTTTACATTCACCCGTAAATCCAGATTGCCCATGAAGGTCGTATACCTATTTAGTGAGAGCTGAAGCTCGCGTGGTGTGCGCGCAAGGATGACGGCGTCGTCCACGTAGAGCAGGGCGGGAATCAGGCGCTGATTTATGCGTGGGAGATCCTGAGCCCCCCTCAACATCTCCCCCTCCAGGCCATTAGTATAGAGTGAGAAGAGGAAGGGGGCCGGGACACATCCCTGCCTGACTCCGGGCTCTACACTAAAGGGGGCTGTCAACTCGCCATTCAGGCCAAATCGCACTCTGGCCGTTGCGCCGGAATAGAGTTCCCTCAGAAAGTCCAAAAGAGATGGCTCTACTCCCATTTGGCGTAGGACCGTCCACAGTTTTGCATGCGATACGCAGTCAAACGCTGCGGACAGGTCGACAAAGACCATATAGATCTTGGTTGCCTTGGCCTGGGTGTATTTTCCCATTATTAAGGTGAGATTAAGGGCCTGTTTTACTGTTCCGAAACCCTCACGGAAGCCAAATTGGATATCGGAAATGATGCCTCGATCCTCACTCCACTGCTGGAGACGCTCTAGGATAACTCTCCCCACTACTTTCCCGAGCGAGTCCAGCAGTGAGATGGGCCGATAACACTTCACATCTTGGCGGTCCCCTTTTTTAAAAATGGGGACCATTATTGACTTAGTCCAGGAACTTAAAACTCCCTCATTCGCCGCAGCTATGCACACTCTTGTTATAATGGGGGCCCAGAGATCTAAGTTATTTTTTAAAAAGTCCACTGGGACCCCGTCAGGGCCTGGAGCTTTACCCAGTTTGCTTTTCTGTAATGCTTCCAAAAGATCAGGAATATCAAACAGAAGCGGTATAGGGTACTGTACTTTTGGGGGCAATAAGTCTGTGAGTGAACTACTTTTAAAGATCTTGGAGAAATGTGCTACCCATGTGTGCTCATCTATGGCAACTTCTATTCTGGGGGTGCCAGTGTCAGAGAGATATGAGGTTCTGACTGTTCACCAGAAGAGCTCACTATTCTTTGATACAGCACTCTTATGAAGATTGTCCCAGAGTTTCTGCTTTAATTCTGCAATTCTCGATTTTCATTCCCCTATGTATTGGCGCCTTAGGAGTTGAATTTGGACTGTGTCCCTCGGTTTGTTGTGGAGCGCCGATTATAATTTGGTTAGAGCGGTTGTGCAGTTATGGCTAAACCACCCTTTCTTTACTGAGTGATTTGTTCTGGGTTTTGACGAAAGTAAATCCTTAATGTGCTCTAAAATTTGTTTGAAGTTCGTTAGGACTTCCTCATAGCTTGAGGACAGATCCAGACATTTTAAAATGTTTGGGTATGCCTGGATTATCAATTTTTTTGTAATTTCGGTGGGGTTGATTTTTCCCTATTTGATTGTGTAACCGTTCTGTTTACCAATCTCTAGTTTATTCTGTGCGAGCGTATTTGCTATGGCCAAGTTTTGGGGTTTGAGCTCAGGTAAATAAAGATTAATCCTTAGGGCTGAGTGGTCACTAAGTGAATTACCAATGACCCGAAAATCCTTAGCTATGCCTATCAGGCCAGGAGATAAAAAGATAAAATCAACTGTTGTGTGGTAGCCTCTACCCACATAGGTCGGGTTAAGTGAGTTAGAGTCTGTATTTCGGGGGTTAGCAATTTGCAGGTCCAGGTCCGAGAGCACAGCGTTTAGAACATTCCCCGCTTTGTTGTGTGTGAAGTGTACTAATGGGGCCTCGAATTCATCCACCATCCCACAACAGAGTGGATTGGTCGTTAGACATGGATGGAGATTGAAATCTCCTCCCCATATTAAGTGGGTTACCCCCTGACTAAGTCTCCATTGATAAGATTGTTTTAATCTCTCGTGTGCATTACTAAGGAGATTTATGAATTGGTCTTCATCAAGGTTATTATATAAATTGGTTAAGAAGATGGTCTCCTTGTTAGAAAAGGAGAGAGAAAGGATTTGATAATTAGAATCCTGAAAAACTATAGCCACTTTTAGGTGGGGTAATGTATTCGCTATGTACGTTACTAAACCGCCTTTGAGTCTTCCCATTATTCTACTTACTGCTGGAACAAAGTAGGTTTTATAACCTTGTAAATGCAGCTCTTCTGTTGACCATGTCTCCTGGAGACAGATTATTTGATAAGGTTTTAGAAAGTTTTGGGCGGTCCCGTCCTCAATTTTGGAGCGCAGTCCTGCTATGTTCCAATAGAGTGTGGTAATCGGGGGTCTCACATCTTTTAATTGTTCTGCTATAGGTACAGCTTCGACGTCCGTGGATGCCGAAGAGATATTTAGTTTCACAGGGTTGGGGAGTACATGCGAATTGGTGGGTACACTTTCATTTAATGGTCAATCGACCATTTCAAGTCCGCTATATCTGTTGAACAACGGGATATTATGCCATGGATCCCACCGGGACTGGTCTCTAGTCACCGGCCTTTGTGTGTATGGCCTCCTATCTGCCCAGCCTCCCCCCTGGTAACGTGGTCCCACTGTGTGCCAGTAATAATCTGGATCATAGACTCTGGAGGACCATAATATCTAGGGTTCGGTAAATCATCCTGTCGGGAGACTGGAACGGCCCAAGGAGGGTCTTGTTCCTGGGGAAGTCTGTTTATTTGCCTAAAAGGGTAAAAAAAAGAAAGTGACTTAATTCTAATGCCTCCGTTTGAAGCGATGTCTTCCCAGGAGCAAATATAGTCTGCTATACGTGGGTCCTGAAAAGTGATCACTATGCAGTCCCCTGGGATCGTTTTTCTGGTGTTACCCACCCATGGAACCCAGGAAACAGATCAAATCCTTCCATGCCAGGTTGAAGGGATCGGTCGATTGGTCTGTAGCCAATGCTGTGCCTTGTTTTTTAGAGACCAGCCAGGTTCCGAGTTATGATCTATTAGCTCAGGAACACATGCCATGACCACTACATACGGTGAGGCCTCAGGTGGGAAATCTGCTGGAGTTCTTGACTGCCCTAAATTTTTAGCGGTATTTCTCCTGGCCCTGGCGGACGAAGGGTTTGAAGCTGAATTATGAGGAACCAGGGTTTTGGTAGATGATTTATTTTATTGGCAGTTTTGTTAGGTGCCTCGACATTTGGGGCAGGTGTAATTAGTGGTCCTGGTGTTGTCTGTAAGGTAGTATTTGTTGGAATGTTGAGTATAGTCGGTGTAGTGGTTGGATTTGATGTATTGGCTAGATTTGGTGTATTGTTAATGGTGGGTACACTGGGGATTGTTATCTGGAGTGTCTTCTTTTGGGGATTTGACAAATTCGGGTTTGCGTTTGTTGTCTTTATGGGGAGTGGTTTTTTAGTGTTGTTACCCCCTGTTTTTTGTGGCCCTAAAAGATGGTTGGGTTGTTGAGTTTTTGCGAGTTTTAAGATTTGTGTCTCCAACTGAGCTAATCGTTGTTCTAGGGGTTGCAAAGATTGTTTAAATATATTAGCTATCTTAGTTAGTAACAGCTGGGAGTCCTCCGTATCGCGTGAACCCTTATGGGTTTGTGTGATGATTGGAGAATCCAAAATTACCGGGATAGGTGTTTCATTCTCTGAGTGATGGACTAACACTGGGACTACTAATTGTTCTGCTCTATCCGATTGATCTTGTGGGGCGCTAGGTATATAGGTCGGGTTGTTTGGTGTTGGATGATTAGGGGGAAGCCGTTTCTTACTTATCGCCCCCTCTCTCCTTCCCCTTGCTATGATTTTTTCTATGGAGGAGTTTTGTGGTGAGGTTTGCGGGGCTAGGTCCGGTGTTTTTTCTAGGTCAAAGCTAAGCTGTGAGTCTGCAAGCTGAGACACTGACAAGTCAACTGTATTAGGCAAACTACGTCTCTCTCGACTCTGGTTTACCTCAGCATTTGGGACTCCTACGGCTGGTGATCTAGCCCCCGCCAAATTCCCCAAGGAGGATCTTTTGGCGAATGCCAGGTCCAAAGAGACCCTTTCTTCTATTAATGATATGCTTTGGTCTATGAACGTATTCGCCTTCGTAATGAAGTCGTCCATGGGACCAAGCAATTTGCCCATGCTACCCGGAGCTTTGGTTTTGTTTCCCCTAGTGACAACCATTGTATCTAAACAATAATACTGTTAATGACAGAATGGAGGGGGGGTAAAACCAGGTAAGTAAGAAAGAAAAGTGGCCCAGTCCAGTCTCTTACGTCCTCGAATGGCCTCAAACGGCCCGCTCTTTGCCCGGTCTTCGCCCCTGGCTCCGACCCGCGCGCGTCCCGCGTCGCAGAGGAGTTTGTGTTGCTCAAATAGGTGGGGACTGGGGGCGTGGCCGCCGGGGGAAGAGGCACCAGCTGCAAGGTGTGGTGGTTGCTGGGCCTCGCAGTCCCCCGGTAGGCTCCTCAGGCAGAATCCTTTGTCAAACTCCTCAACCTGGGCGGGGTCACGCTGGGAGCGAGTGAGCTAACCGCCAACCGCGGTAGCGCTCCCACCAGCCGACGCTGCCTCAGGGAGTACGCCGGTAGCAAGCGTTCTGGAGCAAATCCTCAGTGGCAGGCAAAATCCAGGTAATGAGCAGCACCCGCGGAGCGGGTGTCGCAAAAGGTGATAAGCGGTGGAGATTAGAGGGCGTGGCCGCCGGGGGAAGAGGCACCAGCTGCAAGGTGTGGTGGTTGCTGGGCCTCGCAGTCCCCCGGTAGGCTCCTCAGGCAGAATCCTTAGTCAAACTCCTCAACCTGGGCGGGGTCACGCTGGGAGCCAGTGAGCTAACCGCCAACCGCGGTAGCGCTCCCACCAGCCGACGCTGCCTCAGGGAGTACGCCGGTAGCAAGCGTTCTGGAGCAAATCCTCAGTGGCAGGCAAAATCAAGGTAATGAGCGGCACCCGCGGAGCGGGTGTCGCGAAAGGTGATAAGCGGTGGAGATTAGAGGGCGTGGCCGCCGGGGGAAGAGGCACCACCTGCAAGGTGTGGTGGTTGCTGGGCCTCGCAGTCCCCCGGTAGGCTCCTCAGGCAGAATCCTTTGTCAAACTTCTCAACCTGGGCGGGGTCACACTGGGAGCGAGTGAGCTAACCGCCGACCGCGGTAGCGCTCCCACCAGCCGACGCTGCCTCAGGGAGTACACCGGTAGCAAGCGTTCTGGAGCAAATCCTCAGTGGCAGGCAAAATCCAGGTAATGAGCGGCACTTGGGTCTTGGGTGCCAGAACGTTTCTTGGCGGTGGTTAAACTGTTGTATACGCAGCCTACGCCCCACATCCAACTTAATGGGACACTGACTGAGGAGATTAGGCTTACAAGGGGTATATGGCAGGTGTGTCCACTGTCCCCATTGCTGTTCATTATCCCCCTTGACCCATTAGTGCAGCAGTTACAGGACAAGCATAGTCACCGTGGGCTGCAATTTAATACAGGACCCCTGCTCTTAACACTTCACACTGACGATATCATCCTATACGTTGGACACGGAGAACCTAACACCGCTTTTACACGAAGTGACTAGATTCTGTGCCCTGTCAGGGTTACATATTAATTGGGAAAAATCAGAAGCCTTACCCCTAACAGTGGCACCTTACGACAGATCGACAGAATATTCACTGACCGGGTTTGAGGAGTCGGTGAAGTACTTTGGGGTTCACATTCATAGGGAAAAGGATCATATCTTTCAACTCAACTATGGCCTAGTTATGGCAGAATTGGGGCGTAAGATAGATTATCTTTACCTTTATCGATGGCTGAAAGAATAGCCATAATAAAGATGGTGGTCCTTCCATGATTCATTTACCTTTTTCATAATATCCCTATACCATTGCAAAATAGTATCTTTATAGAGCTTGGTACTTTGTTGAAACGACTGGTGTGGGGGGAAGGCATCCTTGCATTTGCAGGAACACACTAATGCTCCTTTATGAAAAAGGTGGGTTTGGGGTCCTGTACATCAGGGTTTATTATTTGGTTGCGCAAGCTAGCTTTGCCAGTCACTGGTATCATATGGACGTCAGGATCCCACATTATAGGCCAGAGGCAGACCTGTTGCTGCCGGTGCCCCTTAACACTCTATTGACAGTTGGGTTTTCACGAGACCCATTATCCACGACTAGTTCGTCGTGGATTAAGCTGAAAACATTGACTGGATTTCGTATGTTGTACTCTCCTTCATTGCCATTATCTGGAATGGCTGGATCCCTATACTACGAGAAGGCTTGGTCAAGTGTACACTGGCCAAGTTCCACTTGGTGACATTTGGCGACCTTTTTTGGTCTCGCCTGTTGCCGATGCGCATGCGCATCGAGCAAAGCGAGACTATTGCGAGTTATCCACACTTTATCTGCACTGCAAGGAATCGTGGCGATTCCTTGCAGTGCCCGTGAGTTTTAAGGTCAATGCGCATGCGCATTAAGCTTATGCGCATGCGCATTGACCTTAAAAGTCACGGGCGCGTGCACGTCCGTCTTTGTTTACCCCTCCGCCCCCTCCCGCCGTGTCGCATTTCTCCTCCCCCTCCCCTCTCTTCCTTCCGTCGTGTCGCACCTCTCCCCTCTCCGCCCCCTCCCCTGCCCGCCCCCTCCCGCCGTGTCGCATTTCTCCTCCCCCTCCCCTCTCTTCCTTCCGTCCTGCCGTGTCGCACCTCGCCTGCACGTTTTCGGCAAGGAACTTTGCCAGCGCTTGTTGTCTGTGCAGTGCCTCAAGATGCAAATGTGTGACGCTGTCTCACCATATGAAGGGTGCTGCTGATGGGCACCTAGTCTGAAGCGTTAGGATTTTAACAATTCACCCTTGCCGCATTAAACTACCTGCTGCCACCCGCTTTTCAGCGCCGCCTGACGGAATCGGCTGCCTCAGGGCGCGCATACACGAGAGATGCCAGTACAGCTGCTGCCTAGCGTGACCTATGTATTTGCACAACTACATAACTCTACGCTGTCTCACCATATGAAGGGTGCTGCTGATGGGCACCTAGTCTGAAGCGTTAGGATTTTAACAATTCACCCTTGCCGCATTAAACTACCTGCTGCCACCCGCTTTTCAGCGCCGCCTGACGGAATCGGCTGCCTCAGGGCGCGCATACCCCTCCCCTGCCCGCCCCCTCCCGCCGTGTCGCATTTCTCCTCCCCCTCCCCTCTCTTCCTTCCGTCCTGCCGTGTCGCACCTCGCCTGCACGTTTTCGGCAAGGAACTTTGCCAGCGCTTGTTGTCTGTGCAGTGCCTCAAGATGCAAATGTGTGACGCTGTCTCACCATATGAAGGGTGCTGCTGATGGGCACCTAGTCTGAAGCGTTAGGATTTTAACAATTCACCCTTGCCGCATTAAACTACCTGCTGCCACCCGCTTTTCAGCGCCGCCTGACGGAATCGGCTGCCTCAGGGCGCGCATACACGAGAGATGCCAGTACAGCTGCTGCCTAGCGTGACCTATGTATTTGCACAACTACATAACTCTACGCTGTCTCACCATATGAAGGGTGCTGCTGATGGGCACCTAGTCTGAAGCGTTAGGATTTTAACAATTCACCCTTGCCGCATTAAACTACCTGCTGCCACCCGCTTTTCAGCGCCGCCTGACGGAATCGGCTGCCTCAGGGCGCGCATACACGAGAGATGCCAGTACAGCTGCTGCCTAGCGTGACCTATGTATTTGCACAACTACATAACTCTAAAATGTAAGATGCCTATGGGGGTGGCGCTCTACTTCATCAATTCTGCTATCCGCATTGCAAAGCGTATGTGTGCACATCACCTGCCCGTCTTTAGGGTAAAAAGGGTCAAGAGTGTTCGTACCTCAGTCCCTGTCAGCCACTGCGTCCTCGCCGACACTGTCACCCTTTCTCTCCACGCCGGCACTGTCACCCTTCCCCGTCCACGCCTGTCCGGTCAGCCTCCCCCTTCACGCCTGGTCCCAAGTCTGCTCCTGAATGTGGCACAGTGCATGCGCTCGCGCCCGGCCGGGACCAGGGGGCTGCGGCCACCTACCTGCCTCTGCGAAGGTGATGATCTCCGAGGTCTGCTCCAGCAGCTCGCTCCTCTCCGCCCGGCGCCCGACGTCGTCCTCTATCTCCACATAGCCGTCCTGGCCCACCTTGCCCACGTGCAGCTTCTTGATGGCGTTGAGCAGGGCCGCCTTGGGCACGGGCTGGGTGATGTTGGGCCGGCTCCGCATGTGCAGCATGCTCAGGATGTGCTTCTTGACAGCCTCCACCATGTCCGCCTGTGAGGAGGGAGCCGCCTTCTCCAGCCTGCCCAGGGCGCAGGACGGGCAGTCGGTGACCGAGCCCTGCCCCTCAGTCCCCGGGGTGGGGGAAGCCCTCGTCGCAATCCAGCAGAGCCCCAGCAGCAATCCTCTCAGCAGAAGCACGCGCAGCATCCTGGCAGCAGCCTGTGGTGAACCTCTGGCTAAAAAGTGCCTCGCTTTTTGGTGTAACTCCTCGCCCCACAAACACGCACAGGTTTCTCGTTTTCCTTCCTCACTCTCACTCACTCACCCTCACTCACCCTCAACCCCTCCCCCTCCCCCTCAACCCCTCACCCTCACCCTCACTCACCCTCACTCACCCTCAACCCCTCACTCACCCTCAACGCCTCACTCACCCTCAACCCCTCACTCACCCTCAACCCCTCACTCACCCTCACTCTCACTCACCGTCAACCCCTCACCCTCACTCACCCTCACCCTCACTCACCCTCAACCCCTCACCCTCACTCACTCACCCTCAACCCCTCACCCTCAACCCCTCACTCACCCTCACTCTCACTCAGCCTCAACTACTCCCCCTCACCCTCACTCACCCAAAACCCCTCACTCACCCTCACCCCCACTCACCCTCAACACCTCACTCACCCTCACTCACCCTCAACACCTCACCCTCAACCCCTCACCCTCACTAACCCTCACTCACCCTCACTCACCCTCACCCTCACTCACCCTCACTCACACTCACCCTCACCCTCACACAGTGCTCACAGCCACCAGTCAGCCTCCGTCCTCGGTGCCTCCACACCATTGTTGCTGCGTAGCAGGATCGGTACAGCGCTGCCACCTCACCTCTCAATGCTGTAGGTCAGGGCGCAAGGTGCGTGTCCCAGCGGCCACTCCAGCATTCAGCACCTCCTCGCCTCACCGCCTCGGTCTGCCTCTCACCTTCGCCGGCATCAGGCCTCCGCCCGCATCCCATAACTGCCATCTTGGGAGCGTAGTGCACCACAGGAAGGTTAAGGCGATCTCGCCCTCCAGACTCCTCCCCCAGGACTGCCGCCTCCGCAGTTTTCCGCTGTGAGTCTGCACGCCGAATCGCCTCCCAGCCGCTCACAAACAGAGTGCACATCTCCCGTTGCCGCAGCCGGTGGAAGTCTCCCCCTCAGTGCGCTGCCGTCATTTTAGATGCGCAGCGCCCAGCGCTCAATCGGGTGATTTTGCTGCACTTACACCCTTGTAACAGCACCAATGCGCCCCAGCAGCAGTCCAGCTCATGCACCAGGATTTCCGCAACCAGTTTTGCAGTAAGGGGCCACCTTAGAATCGCCAACCCCTCACCCTCAACCCCTCACCCTCACTCACTCACCCTCAACCCCTCACCCTCAAACCCTCACTCACCCACCCTCAACCCCTCACCCTCACTCACTCACCCTCAACCCCTCACTCTCACTCACTCACCCTCACTCACCCTCAACCCCTCCCCCTCGACCCCTCCCCCTCAACCCCTCACCCTCACCCACCCTCACTCACCCTCAACCCCTCACTCACCCTCAACCCCTCACCCTCAACCCCTCACTCACCCTCACTCATCCTCACTCACCCTCAACCCCTCACCCTCACTCACCCTCACCCTCACTCACCCTCAACCCCTCACCCTCACTCACTCACCCTCAACCCCTCACTCACCCTCACTCTCACTCAGCCTCAACTACTCCCCCTCACCCTCACTCACCCAAAACCCCTCACTCACCCTCACCCTCACTCACCCTCAACACCTCACTCACCCTCACTCACCCTCACTCACCCTCAACACCTCACCCCCTCACCCTCACTCACCCTCACTCACCCTCACTCACCCTCACCCTCACTCACACTCACCCTCACTCACACTCACCCTCACTCACACTCACCCTCACCCTCACACAGTGCAATAGTTCTCAGACCATTTCAGTTAGAGCTTTTAGAAATGTTTATGGCTTTTTTTATTTGTAATACTTTAGCATTGGCTACAGGAAACAAAAATGCTAAACATTTACAAAAAAAACCCATAAACAATTCTAAAAGCACTAACTCTAATGGTGCGAGACCTATTGCATTTCCAATGCTTGTTCCCAAGGGTCACCATTTATCACACACTGAAGATCCCTGTTTCCGTGACTCCATGGTGATGGATCATTTTGTTATACTGAGATTGCAAAGGGCACTATGAGCAATCCTTCCCTGCTATCCCTTAGAACCGCCAGATTTCACAATATTGACAGGGTTTATAAAAGATGGAGACTCTAGCCATCTCATGGCAAGAGTGTACAATGCAGAGATCTCTATGCTTCCTGGTCTGGACACAGGTGTGAAGGTAGAGTGGGAATGAGACCTTGGGCATCTGATCACGGATACGCAATGGGGGCGGTGCTTTACTCAGATTTGCCAGGTATCCCCCAACCATTGGCAAAAGTTGCTGCATTTTAAATTTTTGTGGAGGGCATATGACACCCAGTAAAATGCATCCCATTGATCCCTCTCGTCATGTTTGAGATGTGGTTGCCCGTATGCCGATTTTGTATATATTACGAGGACGTCTACCAAGATAGTGACCTATTGACAGGCAGATTTTGTGGAACTTCCACGTATGGTTGAGATGGTGGTTACTCTCTCACTCTTCATGGCACTACTAGGGAAAATATATTCCCTTTCTAAATCTAAACAACGCTTTGTCGCCATAACTCTCCTGATTGCAAAGCGTGAAATCCCACTTGGATGGGGTAGTAAGCGGGCCCCCACACTGCTGGATTGGCTACATAGTATGACATACTATAACACCACCAGTGATGTGTACGCACTGCTGCAGCCACCAGCTGCAGGTCGAGTTGATATATGGCAGCCGTTCAACAATTACATATTGCCTCAAGGGAGGGGGCAGACACAGCAACACAATCCCAACATAACGGTGTGGGCGTGACGGATATGGGGGTGCTGGGCACTGCCATATCCCCACACAGTCTGTAGACACCTGCAGCTACTTTTCACATCAGGGCACACATTGAAGAGTAATTATGTATCCTAATTAAGCCTAGACATTTATAAATATAGACCTGGAAATGCGCCTTATTTTCATTAGTATATGCTGTAAATTGTGACATGCAATGTTCTTTTGTACTAAATTGCCATGTAGAGTGCAATTTTATATCTTTGTCATCCTTGTTTGTATTCTCAATAACAACTTAAAAAAAATATATATTAAAACAACTACTCGAGTAAAAGTTGCATTTTGGTCAAGTGGTCTCCTCCCACTAAAACAGTTGTGACCGTCGGAACTGACTTTCACTGTAAGAAAGCTTGGTTCCATTTGTATCACAAAGCAGAATAAAGCTTTTCATTATGAAGCCAGGAGACCAATGTAGCTTCTGCTTTTTACGTCCTTTTGCTTTGATAACATTTCCTTGCTGATTAGAGATCTCTCCTTAGCAAGGTGAAGATTATATTTACTCCCAAATGTACACTATTTGGGCTATTAAAGCATTCAATGTAAATGGACTGACAACACTTTAACTAATCAATTTACAGAAGACAGAGAGGCCAGAATGTTATTAAATATGCCAATGTGAAAACCTTTCCTGTACTGCCGCTAAAATACGAATTATAATTCTCATCATCTGTCCCTTTCTCTGAAAAGACCTCCTCTTGACACTGAATCCCTTTCTCTGTACATCAATTTCGCTTTTACTGTTCCCTCTTCATTCTTGTTTCATTTTTGAACTGGCCTTGCCTCACTTCATCTGCTGTCTCCTTGCTCCCACTCTCTTACCTTTGCCTACTAGAGTTCCCACTTCCAGCTTCCTTTCCTCGACTTCAAAACTTCTTCCTGTTTGTGTCATCCAACTTGTCTATATTGTGGGTTATCTCACTCTCTTCTAAGGGGCCCGACTACGATGCTGTCAGAAAAGGCTCCGAGCCTTTCCGACAGCATCGTAATGTGCTGGCTGGATTCCTTTCCACCTGCATCATTTCAATAGGAGCGGTCGGAAAGGAACCTGACTGGTCATTCCCACTGGCTTATGATGGGCTTGGAGAACCCCTCCTCCAGTCAGAATGCCAAGGGCGGCTCTTTGAGCACAAGGGATTATGATGTCAGATTTCGACAGCCTTTCTGTGCATGCCTTTCCAATACAGAAAGGCTGTCGGACCTCGACTTTGCAGGCCCCCAGCTAGGCCCCCATGGGTGCACAGCCTCCCGTTGGAGGGTGTCCCCTGTTGATCCCTGCACCCTGTGGCAGACACAGGGAGCAGGAATGAACTGCACCTCCTGTTATACAATGGGAGCATGTATTTCGGTCGGAATACATGCTCCTATTGTAAAGTATAGGCATGCGGCTGAACAGTGTTCGGTCGCATCCTAATTAGTCGGTCAGGACCGCCGACTGGATGACGGTCCCTTGACTGAGACGATGTCCGACCGAGGAAACTCTGCCGACATCATAATGAGACTCTCAGTGTCTGAAACCTTTAAACCCACCACTGATCCGCTTAACCTCCTTCTCTCCCTTTGGCTGACTGGTCTCTCCCCCCAGGTAGAATCTTCCACATCATACCCATTAATTACATTTTCTTTTGACGACCACCTTTCCCCTAACCATTGTTTTCATTCCTGGGCCAGGAGTTCGAAGAACTCATAGATAAATTTCCGTGTTGATGTTCTGAGGGTAATAGCCATACTCTTCCCAGGAAAGTGTGTCTTCCCATTTAGTGCGACGGTAATTGCTGAAATGTGATGCTCTTAGAACACCCAAACTAGTTTATTTATTACCCTTCAATATTA
The DNA here is from genome assembly GCF_964263255.1 of Lissotriton vulgaris. NCBI lineage: Eukaryota > Metazoa > Chordata > Amphibia > Caudata > Salamandridae > Lissotriton > Lissotriton vulgaris. The sequence goes on along the minus strand of NC_141695.1, from coordinate 1,000,122,067 downwards.
TAATTATCTCAAATTAAGGAACTTGGATGCAAAGTATAGCCCACACAGTTAAGATTATACATAGAATGAAATTGAAAGAATGTAAATCAGAATTTACATGTATGAGTTATAGGAAAAACAAAATAAGAAGCAAAGTGAAGATAGCCATTAAAAGTGTATGTTATATGTCTTATATATATGTGTATGTAAAAAATAAAAAAACGTACTGAAATTAAAAAAAAAAGTGCTGCATACCGAAAAGGCTACAAAGCCTAACAAAAAATAACACAAATGAAGTAAATAAATAAAAAAGAAAAGTGAAGAAACTTAACAAAGTATTATCTGTTTATGGAGTGAAACTAATGTATAATTTAGTTATTTCTCTTTTTCCCATCCTGTTTCTATTCCAAGAAACACTCAAAAATAACAAACAAATAGGCTTAGAAGAATAAGAATGTAGCCTCACTTGAGCGTGTGTAACAACATTGCCACATCAAGACATTGAGATAATGAAAAAAAAAATTCTGAAGGTCTGATAAATCTATTTCGCATAATTGCATAATAATTATTTTTCCCCTTTTAATGCATTCATCATTTCTCCACCACAGCCAGTCTGCATAAATCACGAATCCAGACTTTCTCTCAGGATTGTTTCTTAGATTTTTATAACGCGATTACAGCTCTCTAGTCTAAGAAGAAAGCTCACAATAAACATTATTCATATGCCCAAGAAAGTTTCTGAATGACTACATCAATATAACGAGAGGCAGGTATTTTAATACTAAGAACATTAATCCTTTTCCTAAATATGTGTGATTTGGCTTGTCCCTCAGACACGATTTACCTATTCTAACACAAAAGAAAATAAAAAAATAAAAAAACGATTTGTTTTTTGACACAACATTTCGTTACTAACCACGACTCGTACTTATCCAATAAGCTATAAATAGGGACCAAAGCGTGTTTTTTTACCTGTGTCATGATGGGAGACAATGCCTTTCCTATCTTAAAAAGTCCCCCACGGAGATTATTTCCAGTGCAGCCACTTGGGTGTGTGGGTGCGGTACTCTTACCTGATTTCAGTTTTTCACTTCTTTACCTATCTCAGGGCTCCTTGTTGTCACTTAGGGCCAAATTTATCAATGTTTTGCATCAGCCTTGCATTATGCAGGGAAATGCAGGGCGACGCAAAACCTAGAATGAGATTGACAAAGCCACGCTAGGCCATCTTGCTTGACCCTGCTTGGCTTAGTAAATCTGGAATAACGCAAGGCAGCACACATCGCTACCTTGCTTCACTCTGCACCGGGAAGGCGTTCCATTAGAGAATTGCGGGTGCTCCTACTTATCCACCTATGGATTTGGCCGCATTCCCCGAGTTTCCAAGACAAGTAAACCTGGGAACACGTCAAAATGCTACTCTTTCCCAGGGGAGGAGCAACAAGGAAAAATATATTTATTTATTTCATTGTTGCCTCTTTCTAGGTGCGCATCATTCTGCAGCCCACTTCGAAAGAAGTGCCTTTGAGGATTGTTTTTTGGGCAGGAACGTGCCCCTTTCTGCACAAAACAATCCTGCCTACAACACAACTCTGACTCCATGCCTTTTTTGTGGTCGACGACATGGATGACTGCCACTTGTAATTGCAAGATTAGATTTTAGGGTTGATATCTATTTATAGCACACTAGAAAGGGAGGAGCTATAGGCAGTTACTACATATATGTTTGTTAGGAAAGGTAAATTCTGTTTGTCATATGGGCCTCTTCATTTCCATAAGACCACCAGAAGTCGCCCGCTAGAACTTACAAACAATATGCAATATTGGTATCCCAGCAAAGGCTGTTGGGAAAGATGATGCTATCAATACGGTGTAAGCAAGGACTAATCAAAGGTGCTAACAAGGAAACATCTTTAGTTCAAATGAACACGTTTGCTCTTTGCCCTTTTCATTTCTGCTGCGTCCTGAAAAAAGCATTAAGATTACTTAAAGGATGTCTTGGTTGGTTATTCTTCCCCCTTCACTGCCTGCCCCCAGCCTCCGAAGTTCCAGCAATTCCTCAGACTTTGTATCTTTCAGATTAAACTATGGTAATATCCCAGCGGTACAAGCTAACATTTTAAATCACTGTGAAGGTGCATTTTAGTGGACTCCCACCAAAGACTGATTTCGGGGAACTATTTTGAATATTAAATGTTTGCAAGGCTCACTTTGTGGAGTCATACAAAAGCAAGCCCATCCAAAGTGGTGACTGCTGCCAGTTTCACCTCCAGATTGTTAACACAACAAAACCTCACCACGCACGATAATGTAGGAAGACCTATATAAACACTCTACTTGACTATGTATAAAACGCATAAGCCTAGGAGGGAACGTATGTTTTGAGTTTTTCTAATAGCTGGCTCAAATCTTTAGAGATAGTTTACAAAGGCTGTGTCTGAGATGAATTCCATTTGGCTGGCTTGGCTTCCATCCCAGTGGACAGCTACAAATCTCACACACCCTGAGTCTTTTTATCCTTACCCCTCCTCACCCCCACACATGAACATGCCACACAGCAAGATCCGTGCTTTCACTGCAGAAAATATTTTCTGATTCATCTTTTAAAGTTAAAAAACAAAACAAACAATGCATTCCAGGCTGCATAATTGTTAAAACAAATAAAGGCAACTCTTTCGAACTGAATGAAAAACGATTGCATAGCCTTAGTTTTTGATTTCAGGTTGCTTAAGAGATGTATTCATGTTTTGGTTACTTTGCCATTTTTCATGCTACAGAAGGACAAGGAATGGGGCTGTGGAAATGCAAACAACAAATGCGTTCTTGTATTCGTTGTGTCATGAATGGCACCAGTGGTCAGCAATGGAAAAAGGTCTCCTCATCTAATTAGATGTTCCTTATCTGGGCCATAACATTATAGTTTTGGTTCACCACTCATGCATGCCTATACATTTATATTTTTTGTCTCGGTATGACATTTAAGAAAGTTTCAATGTCGGGGAACCGAATCTGTGAGTTTGTCGGCAATGTGTAAACCCTGGCGAGTCTTGTCATGCGCTATCAAGGCAATATGTGGTATTGTTGTGTTGACATTTTGGGGCTGTTGATACCATTCCTGCCTTCCTCGTGTTGCATATTATATTACCTTGTATATCTAAATTGTGGCCCCCACAGCATATAGCAGGGGCCTATAAATCAGCTAATTTTAGCCATGGCTCTCTTGCACAAAGATGAAGGCATTATGACTATTTACGTGTTCGCATCCTCCTGAAAATAAGTGGACCACAGTGCGTCTCTGTGCTAGGGAGCTAATTTTTTTCTTTACAAACGTTGCTTTTTTCTATTATTTTTGTCCCTTTTCATTCACCTTGTGTGTTCAAACCAGACTTAAGGTTAAGGTAAGTGAAAGCCGTTGACTCAGTTTGTTTGTACCAATATATTAACTTTCTCTTGTGGTGTACATTAAAACTAAAATGTGTTTCTGTAGCTGTGCTAAACCCACCTCACTGCCATTATCCCGTACTGCTCTATTACATTTATATGTGATGATAAATGTTTTTTTTTTTATTGCAAGCATATTGCTGCCATTTTTGGATAGAGAAATGTTTCTGTTTTTTTCTTCTTTTTATTTTTGTAGCATATGCTTGCAATAAAAAATAAATACCCATTGCATCTATCTTCCAAACCTATTGACTTTGCCAATTCGTGTTTATTTGTTTTGTAAGTAATCAATCTATAGATAGAAAAGCTTGTTAATTTCTGTTTTAAACATACATTTCCAGAATGATTCTGGCGAGAAAACATATTAACACCGAAAAAAGACTAATAAAATCAACTTTTTGTTAAGGGGAATGCCCCATAAACCTTTTAGCGTGGGTGCCGGCCAGTAGCCAACACTCCACTTCCTCTCCATAGAGACTGATGGCAATTGGCCATCGCTGGGTACTGTTTAAAAGGACCCTCTGGTGCTTGTATCAAAGGGTATTATTTTTTCTATTTATTTCTTGGGCTCCTCAGGAAGAACTTCCTGAGCAGCGTGAGGTTTTTTTTTCCTCGTAATGGCGCTCAGCACGTAGGGTGCGCTGATGCCATTACGTCATTAGCACTAAAGTTAAAGAACAACGATCCAATCGGCTCATTTTACTTTCACCGCATCTTTTCTTAAGCGTCAGCTCAGCCACTGAGCACTGATTGTGTTAGGAGAGGTATCTTTGGAAAGGGAAGAATCTCCCCTTTATAACAATACTTCTGCCCAGTGGATCCCTGCTTGGAGATAGCCACAGGAGAGTGATACACTCACTAGGCACTAGGGATTTTGAGGGAGCAGCCCATTAACCAAGGGCTTGTGCTCCCACCCATATCCCCAAATGTTCAGTCTCTCTGCCTTCTAGAGAGCTGATGTAGGCGAGTACCCCCAATCTGCACCACTGGGGAGGGGTGGGGGGGGGGCAGAAAGCCCTCTAGACACCAGGGATAGAAATAGTAATTGGAAAAAGGAGTTGTATGGGCTGTCCACCATGGGCATGGCCATGCCTTCACCCCTAAAAGGGTCAACCCATCTTACTGCCTTCTGGGGTGCAATTTTGAGTTTTACCCCAACCTGCCCACCCAAGGAGGGCAGAAAGCCCACTAAACACCAGGGAAACGTAGGTGAAAAAGTACATAAAGGTAGGGGCTGCTCACCATGGGCATGGACATGCCCCACTACAAAAACTGTTCAACAGTCTTTCTGCCCTCCCGGGGTATGGATGCTGTTGATTACCTAAAATCTGCCCCGCGGCAGAAAGTCCTTTGATACCAGGGATAGAAAAAATAATTAGAAAAAGGAGGTGTGAGGATGCTCACCATGGGCATGTCCATGCCACAATTCCTAAAAGGTGCTACCAGTTTTTCTGCACCCTCTGGGGGGCAGATTGGAGGATTGTACCAATATGCCTCACGGGAGGGGGGACATCAAGCCCATTAGACACCAGGGAAAAAGTCATAGGTTTGGTGGCTACCCTCTATGGGCATGGCTTTGCCCCCATCCGAACATGCTCTCTTTCAAAAAATTGGTGTAACAGTCTTTCTTCCACCCCTGGGCGATGGAAGTGGGAAATTACCACCAATCTACCCCTGGGGGAAAGGAGAGCAGAAAGCCCACTAAACACCAAAGATAAAAAGGACAATTAGAAAATGGAGTGGGCATGGCCATGACCCATCCCAAATATGGTCAACAAGTCCTTCTGCCCTCCCTGTGGGGCGGATTGGAGCTTTGACCCAATCTAGTTTCCTTTGGGGAGGTGGCAGAAAGCCCCCTTTATATCAGGGAAATGTAGGTAAAAACATGGGGAGGTGGATGCCCAGCATGGCCATGACACCGCCCCAGAAATTGTGTAACAGTCTTGTTGCCCCCTCTGGGGGAATGAATCAAACTAGCGTCAATGATAGTCCTTGCAGAAACTCTCATTGACCATGCTTTGATCTGTTCCTATCACAGGAACTAGGCCCGCCACATATGTGTAGTAGGGTTTTTATTATAATTGTATTTATATAGCGCTTCCTACCCCTGATGAGGTGTCGAAGCAAGATGGCCAGCCAAGAAGTCATGTGCACATAGAGTAAATAAACCAGTCCTCCCCCTGAGGCTCCAGCCCCACCCTGCAATAGCCCAGCCCCTATCCTGCAAAAAATAAAACGATAATAACAGTGTTATTATAATTTTATTTTTCCTGCTCGAAGAGCGGTGGGGCAACGATCCTCTGCCTTAGAAGAGGAGCCGCCCCGGTTAAAAAATATGTGTGTGTATATATCTTTACCCAAGTAATATATATATACATTGGTTAAGCAGACCTAAAGAATATCCATATATTGCAAACACCATAGTTATTATACATATTTGTACAAAGAAATGCAGAAATATACATACATACATGTAATCAAAGTATAAATGTTTACATACACAGGAATATGCTGTACATTAGTGTCTGAGTATGATGGTTACGTAGGAAATAACTAACTCTTGAGTATTATTCTGAAGATTAGATAGTTATCTGTATATCTTATGTTTGGGGGTAATGAATTACAAAGTTTGGCTGCTTCAACAGAAAAAGATGTACCACCTATGTTTTTTTTCTTATTTGGGGGGGGTTGGAAATGAGGTGCTAATCTGGAGTACAGGTTCCTTTTTTATTTTTTATTTTTGAAAACCTTCATTTGAGGAAATGGATGCGTACAAATACGGGCCTACAACCCGGGGGCCGGCCACAGAACAAAACTGGAAAGCACCATTGTCAATTAAAGGCACGGAGTGGTTAGACGATATTACCTAGCGCTGTAAGTCAATGATATTAACTAACTAGAACCACTCGACATAGGATCAAAGGAGGTTAATTTTATATGTTAAAGAATAAAGGATCAGTTGTATAGATAGCATCCTGGTGTACGTGGCGGGAAACAATCCAACTGTTTCATTGCAGTACAGCCAAAAAGCAATAATCAGAAAGGTCCATAGCATGCAAAACATAGGTTCGCTTATAGTTCCTCAATGGCAGTATCCACACCCGACCACATGTACCCAGAGACAAACTGAACAGCGTTTCCGCAGTAATAAAAACCATCAGGAAAACAGATAAGTTGCAATCATTATACATCCCAACCCAAGAAATAAGAAAACAAGAATACTAAAGAGAAAAGGAATTAGGGGGACTCCACGTTACTGTACCCGCCCCCCGGTGGTATTGGCGATCAATAATACAAATAGCGAACGTGCTTGGAGGCGGACAGATGAATTCAGGAGAAACAGAGCCATGGGTACCATATTCCATATAATACCCCGCGGGGTTACGCACAGTCGTGGAGATCCAAGAAAAGGACACAAAAGAGCCATAGAAACAAAGAACTACCTAATAGACCCTAATCCACCTGCCCCACCCTGCACCCCTGCAGAAGGCTACGACCTCTCCCCCACCAGCGTGCTTGTCGCCCTAATTATGAACCCGAAATATAGAAAAAGATAATATAGGGAAACGGAAAAAGAAAGAAAGAAAAAAGAAAAGCCTGGGGAGAGGAACCATTTAGCAAATGGCGTGGCCCCCGCCCCCGCCCACACACGCCATAAAGCGTGGCCCAAAACAAAACTGGCAAGTATTCAGTAATACGCAAATATGAAGGAATCAACAAAGTATCACAATGTAGGGCAGTCCATAACTCCATTCACCGATTAGTAGTCCTCCGAAGTAAGAACCAGGTTCATCCTAGTCCTTTCTTAGCCAACGTCGCAATGTGCGTAGATCCAGTGGGCATAGGACATGGCGATGAGAAAAGGCCGTGGAAAAGTTGCTGGACTATCAACGGAAGCAGCCAATGGAACCCCCTCTCCCGAGGGCAATGCAGAAACTGTTCACAGCAGCCGTGTATACCAGTGTCAATGAACACCAGCGGTTCCACCCGCTCACGTATCGGATCGTCGCTACCCCAACCAGAAAGCGGGGAACAATCAAAGACCTCACCGGGCCCATCCGCGTCCTCAAGAGCTGACCCTGGAGCAATGGCGGCCATTACATCCCCTTGCACACAGGAGTCCCGGACCATGGTCGACCTCCAGGTCTTCAAAGCTTGCAGTACGTCGCCAATCGTGGGTTCGAGCTCACCAGTGCAGGCCCCAGTGGAGCACAAGGGCAAAAAATCGGCATCCCGGGACCCTGTACAGGACATGGCAACAGCCACCATTTTGCGACATTTGCGCCGTCTCTTCGTAATCATCTCCAGGGGTGAGCTCAACAGCAAAACCCCGGCGGGACCCCCCTCGAGCGCACAAGCAGCACCCACAGCGCTAAAATGGTGACCACAAAAGAGGGGGACCCGCCGGCGACACCGCTCCGCCAGGATCCCTTTCCGACACCGAGCGAAGGAGCCCGGTACGGCCGGACCGCAACAAAGGGGGGAGCCACCAAACTCGGCGTCCCCAACCCACAACTTGCCGCACACCACCTCTGGAGCACCGGACGGTGGTCCCAGGCACGTTCATTTGCCTCCGGGCTCTTCGCACATCGCCATCTTCCGGCCGGCTCCAGACCTCCACCCGAGGCCGCCGCCGACACCGTCTCGCCGGCAACTCGCTAAGGGCGAGGCCCCGGTCTCAACACCGGGGAGGCCGCACTTTCCGGGAGGACGCCGCTGTGGATCCACCGAGCACCAGACCCACCCGGATGGATGGTAAGTGACTGCAAAGCTCTGCATATAAGTTGTTGTCCGTTTTGGGCAGGATGAGCGACAGGATATCAAAAAAGGTTCCTTTGTTGAATATAGCTGATTATTTTATTCCTGATGAAATGCAGTCCTGTTCCATGTATTGCTTTGTGGGTGATACAAAGTAGCCTGAAGGTGGATCTTCTGGCAACCGGTAACAAATGTAGGGCCCTAATGGCAGAGAAGATGTAGGCTTGTGGCTTTACATGTAGGAGTAGACCGAAGGCAGAGTTTTGTATTCGTCATAGACTTTTCATAGTTGATAAAGGTGACCTGTGGTAGAGGCCATTGGCATAATCAAGTTTAGACAGTACAAGAGAGATAGTAACCTGGACCTTGTGTGAAAATCTCAGGTGGGGGAAGATGCATTGCAGAGTTTTCATAGTAATGAAGCTTGATCTTGCTAATTTGTCCACTTGGGCATTCATTGATAATTTGGAGTCCATGGTAATTCTAAGGTTTCTTACTTCCTTAGATACTTTAGGAGGTGGTCTCAGATTGTCAGGCCAGGCGCAGAGTGGGTCACAATGTTTCCAATTGTCACACATGAGCATTTCAGTTTTGGAAGCATTCAAGTTGAGCTGGCTACATGTCATTCACTGATCAGCAGCTCTGAAACAACTGAAGATTTTTGAGTTTCCAATGTCTTTGGGCCTTTTTAGTTTAAGGTGTATTTGTGTGTCTTCTGCATAGTTTTTATCAGAACAAGTGGTGTGTCACTGGGAGGTATACAGATTTTTGTGGACTCTTGAAGTTTTCATCAGACAAAGGCGATTACCCACAATCAGTACCCTCAGGAGGTGGGCAGAAAGACCTCTAGACACCAGGTATAGAAAAAAATAATTTGAAAAAGTAGGGAGGGGCAGAAAACCAACTAGACACCAAGGAAACATAGGAAAAAATTGCATAAGGGTGGGGGTGCTCACCATGGGCATGGCCATTCCCTTATCTCAAAAATGAACACAACAGTCTCCCCCTCAAGTGGCAGATTAGAGTATTGGTTCTAATCTTCACCCCAGGGAGCCAAAAGCCCACTAGATGCCAAGGATAAAATATTCATTAGCAAAAAGAGGGGTAGAGGCTGTCACAAAGAGCATGGCCATGCCCCCACCCGACAAATAGTCTTTGAGTCGGCTCTGAGTGAATAGATCAAATTAGAGTCAATGGTGGTCCTTGCAGGGTACTCCCATTGACTTTAGTTTGATGTGTTCCTGTCGTGTCAACTAGGCCAGACCACACAAGTGTGTCAGCGTTTTTCATCAGGTCAAGAAGGGTATGGCTGGGAAGTGGGGATTTTGTGGATTTCTTCAGATTCCGTAAGTTCCATCACATAATTGTATGATTTTAGGCAAAATATAAGGCTTGCAGAGCAGTGTGGGAAAGAAGTCCTGGTGGGATCCAAGGAAGGAACACCACCCTTGAATCCCCAGGATGTCTAGTTTCCAAAAATGTCTGTGCTCTGTAGATTTCCATGGGTGGCGGCAAAGCAATGCCCCAAATACCCCAGCTGCCACTATCACTGATCTCTCCATATAGCACGTTAGATCCTTTTGTGTTGCAATCCCTTGGCCCACCCACATAAGTACCTTTATTATCGGGAAACATATGGGAGATCTGGGTGGGATGAAATGTGTACAGACCCACAGATCCCAGAACTTTCCTGCAAAGATATGTGAATAAAGTATGTGTTTTTTGTCAAAGTTTGTAGAGCGCAAGTGTTTCTTGGTGGGAAAGCCTGGTGAGAGGTATGCAAATTACCCTCACCCGGGATTCCCCTTAGTGTTTAGTTTTCTTTTAAATGTGAAGTTTTCATATGTTTCTCTATGTGCCGGGTGAGCTAGGCCACACAATCCACAACAATCTATATTACAAAAGAGGGGCAATTTTTCAGTGGAAAAATGTGATGTGTCCATGTTGCAATTCGGACTCTTTCCACTCACGGGTACAATACCTAGCCACACAAGTGAGGTACCATGTTTATTAAAAGACATATGGGAATGCAGATTATTAGAACATGTGTTATTATCCATTGGATTGGTCTCCATTTTTGCCTTCCAAATGTAAGCTAGTGTGCAAGAAGACTTCTTAAAAAATGCACTTTGAAAAGCATGCTAGCACGCCTACCTATAAATTAAGAGATGCACAAATAACTACTGATCCTAAACTAAGAATATGGTGTATATTTCAAAAATACATAAGTTTCCTTCATGTCCATTTTACACTCCATACACTTTTCTATTATTACAAAAATTAGTTTATTTGGTAAAACTTTAAGGGATCTACAGAAATAATCTCTTGCTAAATTTATAATTTTCTCAACTTTTCAGAAATATTTAGCTTTCCAGGATCATCCATGTGTTTCACTACAGTTCTCCCCTCAGACTGGAGGTATGTTAAAAGCGCAAACATTTTGAATAATTACCTACCTCTTAGAAAAATGCCAAAACTAAAAAAAACAGTCACTTTTTCGTGGTCAATTTTTCCTATTTTTCCCAGAAACCTCAATATTTACCTATATTTTGGATATTTCTCAGTCCCGTCTAAAGGAAGACACAAACCCTGGGTAATATAAAGTTCCCATGATATTGGAAATAAAGGACGCATATTTGGCATGGATACCTTATGTGGAAAAAGGTTATAGAGAACTAAGTGCAAATTTTCCCAAATAGCCAAATAAATGGCTCAGCACTAGTGGGAAAAATCTCAGCAGTTAAGGTGTTAAACAGTTTATATAGTGACTTACAATAGCACACCACTTAGCCAAAAGCAAAAAGTTATCAACTCCTTACACACAGAGCTGGAACCATCAAACTCATTGGTATCCATGTCAAAGGACCTGGAAGATACACTGCACTGATGCTTATAATGAATACATCTGCAGATTCAAGTTCTGCAGGCTGACTAAGATTAAGGCCCCATTTATTAGTATTTTGTAAAGCGCCTGGTTACACTAGCAAGTGTGTCCCCGCGCTGCAAATGCCAATAAAAAGTGTTCGTTGCTGACGCTACTTTCGATATTAGTTGTTGGGGAAAAGTATTGTTTTCAGCTGCTTCCTAAATTTAGTTTCTGAAGGTTCGGTCCGCAGTTCTACTGGCAGTAGATTCCATTTCTTAGCCGTTTGGACTCTGAAGGATTTTCCGCCCATTTTGGCTGTCTGGACCCTCGGGACATACACCTGTCCCGTCCCCCTTGATCTCAGTTGTCGGGTGGGTTCATACCATTTCAGAAGACCACGGAGGTAACTGGGGCCTTTGCCATGCAGAATGCGATGACCTATGCATAAGGCCTTAAAAGTCACCCGTTCCCTGATCGGGAGCCAGTGGAGGGTTTTCAGAGCTTTTTTAGAAGAAGCTCGCCTGGGAAGTTGTAGGATCAGACGGGCCGCTGCGTTTTGTATTCGTTGGAGTCTGGAAAGACTTTTTTCGTTGGCTCCAAGATACAAAACGTTCCCATAGTCCAGTCTAGATGTTATTAGGCTGTGGACTATGGTCTGGCGCACCGATACAGGCATAAGGTCAAGCGTTTTCCTGAGGACTCGTAGTATCCCGAAGCATGTTCCTGCTACCTGTTTGGTCTGGTGGTCGAGCGTGAGGTTTTTGTCTAGCCAGACCCCTAGGTTCTTTGCTAAATGGCTAGGTGTGGGCAGATCACCCAACTCTTCCGGCCACCACGCTGATGTCCAAACTGATGGAGCTTTGCCTATAATCAGTACCTCCGTTTTGTTGCCATTTAAACGAAGGCAGGTGTCTGCCATCCAGCGTGCCACCTTCTGCACACAAGCTGCAAAGTTAGAGGCACTTTGCTTCTCAGGTTGTGTTAGGGTTACAGTCAGTTGCGTGTCGTCCGCATACGACACTGTCTCAACCCTAAACATCACAGTAATTCCTTCTGCGGGGGCTACATATAGATTGAAGAGAGTGGGGCTGAGACTGGAGCCCTGTGGCACTCCCTGATTGAGTTCTATTTCCTTAGACTTGAACTGTCCCTGGGCGACCTGGAAGGTTTGGTCGGTTAGGAAAGATTTCATCCATTCCCAGGCTTTCCCTCTCACTCCTCCATTTTTCAGACACTGTAGCAGTGTGGGGTGGGCTACAGTGTTGAAGGCGGCACTAAGATCAAGGAGAATTAGTGCCGCCGTCTGGCCCTTGTCAGCATATCCTCGTAGGGCTTCTGTTGAGGACAGTAGGGCTGACTCAGTAGAATGATGGGCTCGAAAACCAGACTGAGAGGGGTGGAGGAGTCCATTGGCTTCAACAAATGCTGATAGCTGCATATTCACAGCTTTCTCAGCAATTTTGGCGAAGTAGGGAAGAAGGGAAATGGGTCTGAGGTTGTCCAATATGTCCATGCTGATGTTGGTTTTTTTTCTCAGAGGCAGGACAGTCGCTTTTTTCCATGCGATGGGGACTTGTCTTGTACTAAAGGAGAGGGCCAGCAGGTGGCTGATACGGGGCTCCAGGATGGAGATGCTGTCATAGAGTCTTCTAGGGGTTGCAGGATCGCTGGGAGATCCAGATTTGATGCTGTTAGCTATACTGCATAGTGTTTCTTTGGGCGGAACTATAAATGCTGAGAGGCATTTATCCTCCTGTATGTGAAGGTGGTTGTCTAACTGTTCCCCGCCTGCTCTGGCCCTGTCTGGGAAACTAGCGTAAATTTTGTCCACTTTATTAGCGAAAAATTCGGCTATTTGGTTGCACGTTTTAATTGATCCAGTCATGGGGGTAACTAGTGAAGTGAGATCGGAGAGTTCCCTGTAAACTAGGAACATTTCCTTCATAGAATTGTCAGCGTCTTTGATTCTGGTACAGAGGTAGGATTTCTTAGTTTTACAAATGAGTGCGTGGTATATTTTGAGCCTGTTCTTATACTCAATTCTGCCTGCCTCATGGTAGTGTATCCTCCATTTTCTCTCGTGGTTTTTGCATTTTACTTTTTGATCTCGGAGTTCACTATTGAACCAAGGGGCAGATTTGGTCTGTCTGACCGGAGCCTTATGGGTCCAAGGTGCTGTGTGGTCCAGCGCCTTAACGATCAGTTTGTTAAGATTTAAGCAGGCGGATTCTATATCTTTATCTCCAGAGGGAGCTTCTAGAGTTATGATTTTACTGAAGACCTCTGTGGAGAATTTATCCCATTTTCTGCGTTTGTTAGCGTAGGTGGGTTCCTTGTGTAGTCCATCATCTGGTACCGCCACCCTGAAGGTTATAAGGAGGTGGTCGGACCATATAACTGGAATGGGAGGGTCTATGGTTAAGGCATCCCAGTTGGCAAAGATGGGGTCTAGGAGATGTCCCTGGCAGTGAGTAGGAAGTTCTGATTTGAGTAGAATCTGGATGCCGGCTAGCTGTTATTTGATTTCCTGGGCCTCGTTGTTCTTGAGGTCATCAAAATGATAATTTAAATCCCCTAATAGGAGTAGTCTATCATGTTCTAGGGAAGAGAGCGTAAGGGTTTCCAGCAGTTGGGTGGGGAAGGTGGCTGCAGGGCCTGGGGGACGGTATATAAGGTATCCCCTGATGCAGTATCCCTGGTGAACTGAGATGGAGAAGAGGCCAGTTTCGCTTTTGTCAAGGTCCCTTCCCTCTAGCGAGGGTATAGTAATACTTACGCTCCCCATTAAGTGGTTTTTGGCAGTGCATACCTTCCTTGTTGTCCTGAGGAAGACCTGGTTCCAAAGCATACATAGCTTGAAACATTGACAATGAATTAATTTATGAAGATCAAGGAACTTTATTGGAGCAGGACAGTGACCAATAAAGAGACAAGGGAGATTATGAAGCCCAACATGAAAGAGCCAGTCTGTAGCCAAACCGTTAAAGGTGTCAAGCCATGGCGAAATTTTGTCTGGGGACCATAAGATGTTGTCTGTGCTTTCCTATTGGCCATTTCAACTCCAAGTCTATTTTCTTCTGTCCCTGCGATGAATCTTCTCCTCAAACCTTGGATCATTTTTCATTCTTTTGCAGATTTTATCAAACCTCCAGCCATCAATTCTCAGGTCCAATTCTTAAGAACCAGGGATTTTATCAGTACGAGCCATCATTTGATTTTCTCTGCATGCTACTGGTTCATGATGTTTTCTATTCTGTGGGAACTTTCTTAAAAAGTGCTCTTTGCAGGCGAAAGTCTATCAATGTTTATACTCTTTTCAAGGCTGATTACCTACTGTTTTACTTGACACACACACTGCATTGAAGCCCCTAATTTGTTATTAGTTGTATTTTAGTATTAAATCACCTTCATGAAAGCGGGACCGTTCACACAGTGACCAATTGTAGCAAACGGCTATAGTTTTAATCATTGACTTTTTCTTCTATCATTTGTAATATTTTAATGTCTCAAGGTACGTTTTCAATGTTTTTAATGTCTCAAGGTAAATAAATATTGAATTTTAAAGTGTTTTTTTATGCTTGTTCTTTTATGAAGATATGTATATAATCAAATAAACAAAAATCAATTAAGTGATGAACTTGATGCAGTTACGGGACTAAACAAGGCGATGCCAACATTGGCCATTTGTATATTACTGTTCACAGGATCGTATTGATGTAATATAAGTTGTTTATTTGTCTTTTGTTGTGACCCCATTTTCACAAGAATTCTTTAATACGTTTGTTTTTGGATAAGTGGTGTGTTGTTGTAAGTCACCATAACGTGAAACCTCAAAAAACACTATCCGAGGTGAGGAAATAGAGGCATTGGGCCTCAAGAGTGTTCTAGCCTCCAACACAATTCTTTTCACAAAAAAAGCCACTGAAATCAACTGTGGAAGAATATTCCGAAATCTCTTCCCACGGCTGCTTCACAGACTCTATCAGCTAGCTTCTTATTGTCTGTCTAATCACTTTTTTTACACACACAAATGCTGATGGGATGTCCTCACACACCTCCTAGGTGTCATGCTCAATCATCATTGGGCAACCCCACATTCTCCAAAACCCCGGTTTGATGGAGAGTAGACTTGCACATTGAAATTAAGGAGGCCCTTTCTAAGCTCTAATGGAGCTCAGGATATATAAACAGGTTAAAAATCAGTTTGGTAAACCTGTATGAAGTTTACTTAGAGGAGTACCTCTTTGTATTAAAACTGGGCATGGAGTGTAGGGGAACTAGTTCCCCAACATCACTAAAATGTCGACATGTTTTTGCCAAGACTACTTCTAAGCAGCCGCGGCTGGTAGTGGGAGTACCAGCCGGGCGGTGACGTGGGGAGGGGGAAGGGCAGGGTGGGGGGTAGTAATGTATGGATTACGGACTTAAACAGGTAAGTAAACATATACATAAATAAAACTAATTTCGTTGCGTGCACTGCATCACCAAATGCGATGCAGTGCGCGCAACGAAATTTGTTTTATTTATTGTTTACTTACCTGTTTAAGCCCGTAATCCATACATTACTATCCCCCCTCCTCCTCCCCACGTCACCGCCCGGCCGTTACTCCCACTACCAGCCACGGCTGCTCCTAAGAGTCCACGGCATTCATCAGGACATACACAGGGTCGTATTAGAGTATACACTCTTGGATACACCTTTCAATTTTTAAAAAACAATACTTGCAACTGCTGTTGATCTCATATACTCTGGTCACCAAGCTAAGGGTCACCTGAGTCCCATGGAGGAAGACCCCAGGAACCTCTGTAGTCACACTTACACCAAGGTGCGTTCCTCTCAGCCTGGTGTTCACAGCTCTTTCTCTCGATGTTGCCAAATACCAGGTATCAATGTGTCCAGCACGCTGCGAGGTTCCAAATTCTTGAGACTTTTCCACAGAACCTCATATAGCAGGTGGAAAATATGCATAGAAAAGCAATTGCTTTAATCTGGTACACATTTGCACCCAGTAAAACTTGTAGTAGGGCTCTGCGCAACTCCTTTGGGCTTTAAGTGGGTGAGGTCACTCCAGATTGCAGACCTGCCAATAATGAAAACTGAAACAGGTCCCCATTGGGCCATATATATTAATTACCTTGGCTTTACAGGAAAACCATCTATTTCAGAACAATCTACAAACCGTTAAGGAAATCCATGTCAGGGACGTAGTTTCTGTTTACATTTCGTGTTCTACTTAATCTTACATTCTTTAAGAGTATTTGCTTTTTTTCTGTAGTTATCTTTCCATACAGTATATTTCTTTTGTATCATGCGTACTGCAGACTGAGTCACTTCTAGGTGTCCTTGTAAGCTCAGGTTGTGGGTGGGTGTTTATAACGTGCCACGCTGAGGCTGAAGGCAGTG